>NW_024871203.1:0-692500 GCF_019054845.1 Dipodomys spectabilis | reverse complement strand
AAAAATTACTTTGTTCTAACTATAATTGTACTTTCTGTCTGAATGAATTTTTGAGAAATAATGATTTTCATTAGAGAGCTTTTTACCATGTCTAAGGGATTAGTTGAAAATTCTCTGTTTCTGATTTAGTTTCTCTTATATGGAGTTCCAAGGTAATCCATAAAATGATACAGTAATCCTCATTATCATAATAGTACAATTAATATAGGATTAATTGTTAGTGTCCTGTGTATGTTACTTTTCCATTTTTGTCTACCTGTTGTCCTGCCCTACAATATTTATACTCACCTAACTTGGCTCTTTTCTTTCTTTTCTTTTTTTTTGGTCCGGTCGTGGGGCCTGAACTCTGGGCCTGGGCGCTGTCCCTCAGCTCTTCAGCTCAAGGCTAGCACGCTACCACTTGAGCCACAGCGCCACTTCCGGCTTTTTTCTCTTTTGCTTATGTGGTGCTGAGAAATCAAACCCAGGGCCTCATGCATGCAAGGCAAGTGCTCTACCACTGAGCCACCTTCCCAGCCCCACTTGGCTCTTTTCTTTGGAAAAGAAATTCTCATGTATCAAAGTCCCTCATTTAATGGCCCCAATGGTAGTTAATACAGGAAATTTTAACAGAATTCTTTGATTGAATCTATCATTAAGTATAGAAAGGTTAAAATTGGCACCTTGTGTGATATTTAAAGTTTATGAATTTCCAAGATTGATATTCTGAATTTCAGAAGACTAAAATTGTTATCTCAGAGTAACACTTATAATGTTTCTTTATGTTGCACATTAATAACTTTATTCTCCCATTGGTTTAGCCAACAAATATTGATTGGATTCCTACTATGAGAAATACTTGATCAACATTAGAAGCAGTAAGATTTCTAGACAAATATCCCTGTTCTTACATAGCTAAAAAATGTGGCAAAGACACAATGATATAAGCAAATTATTACAATACATCACAGTGAATACCACAATAAAAATAGGGACATAGCTCATATGTACAAGGCCCTGGGTTTGATATCCAGCACTATAAAAATATACAAACAAAAATACTGAAAACAAAGACAGGTGAACAAATAATCCAACTTGAGGACCCACTGGAGAAGTAATATGAGACATACAGAAAAATCATCTTACGAACTCCAAGTTCCTCCTTTTGTAGCAACAGGAGTAGCAAGAATATTAAGAGCAGCCATTTACTAAGTGCCAGGTAAAAAACTGTACACATGGTCTGGCCTCAATATTATGATTTCCATTCTCCTTAGTAGACTGAAACTTTAGGAAGGAATCTACCCATTATCACACCAGTAGGAAGCAGGCAACATTTAATGAGTGAATGAATGAAATCACAGAGCATCCATAAATCTGGAGTTGAAGTATCTCACTATTAAATTCCTGAGAGCCTATGTGAGTTGTATGCCATTATCCAAACAACTGTCATCACATAAGAAGTTTCAACTCTGGAAGGAGTCAGAAGCTTTCTTCAGGAAAGTTTTCCATTAGCATGACAAAGCCTACATTTCTACCAATTACACTAACTTCTCCTTATGGAGCCTTAATCCACTAAGTGGGATGGAGACATTTTTCACTTACATTGGCTCAATAAAAATGGGCTTTGTTCTCTTGTGCTTGAATATCACTTTTCTATTTTAAAAATAGTGTTTTAAATATAAATCCTCTTGTATGTAGGCTAGGTATATGAAAATTATGAAATAGCCTTTACCAAATTACTTTCTTAGCAGACATACATTTTTCCAACCTGCATTTCAGCAAACATTTGGTTATCTTCCATGAAACTCACCTAATGAGCATCTGTTCAACTCTTAGATTCAGCCAAAGCTACCATAATTGTCTTGTTATCTTTTGATTTTCAGAAGTCAAAGATATGATAAGTCTCATTTACAGATGAGGAGACTTGGGCTTGGACGATTTGCCCTGAGGTTCAAGGTCACACTTGCCCAAGGTTGTACACTTGGCAGATATTAGAATTCAAATATTTTAATATCTGTTGCTTGCTCCATAAGATCACAAGGTGCCCTAATATATGAGACAATCTCTCCTATAAAAATGGCCAAGATAAAATTAGAGCACATTAAACAATTCAGATAGCCAATGTTTGTATAAAAATGGTGTAGTAATAATAAATAAATGGTAAGGGGCTAAATTTGATGGGCTAAATGATAATCAGGAACTGTGTTGGCGATGTGAGTGGAACAATAATAAAAAGGAGACTTGTTTGCGTGGAGCATATGTACCAGCAAGTTTGTTGCTTTGTGGCTAAGTATATGATTTGAGAATAAAGAAGTTTCCATGATATAAGCCTTTGAATTATGTCATGAGTAAGTTTCAACGCTTTCTGCCTTGTGTTGAGCATATTCTGAACTGAGATGGCATGAAAATAATCAAAGCCTAGAAGGAGAACCTAGAGGCATGTTCTAAACCTTGTTCATGGGCAGAAATCCAGAATGATGCCTACTGCATTTGATAGATAGTCGAACATGCTTATATTAAAAAAAAAACCATCAAGGTATGAATTTAATTCAGGTTAAACAAGGTGTTTTGATGGCATGTGTACACCACAAAAATGCAACCTTACTTTGTTTCAAATTTTATCTTTGTGAATACAAGCATATTACATTCCACTTGCAATCATTTTCCTCAGCAGTTCATCCATTGACATGCACACACACGCATGTGAGCAGATGTTTTCTAGTACCTTTGGCAGAAGAATTTAGTGCCTTGTACACATCACACCTGCCATGTCATGCTTATTGATTGAACGATTCAGCTTGCTGAAAGGTACTGGGTGAGATATTAATTTTAAAATGAAAGCCTTCACATCTGCTAATGCCTGTCAGTCTCTGGAGTGAATATGCCATTCGAGCCAACGGAAGTGGGCAGTGGCAGCCTTCCTGGGTAGGGATGACAAGTTATTTTGAGTCTGCTGAATTACCTTTATTGTTGCCCCTTACTTATAGGCAGACCTCTTCTTCCATTAAACTCCAACACTCATAGTACTCCTGAAAATAGCTCTAGTGGTTTGGAACCCATCTTCCTAGGTTTTCACATAAATGGAATATTTGTGGTAGTTGAGTGATAAATGGTGAGATAATGGTGTTTTACAGGCAGGGAAATGACAAGGTCAGTTTTAATTAAGCTGAGATCAACCTCAGTCTGTATTGCACACTTCTGATTAGGTTATTTCAAATTAACATAAGTTTTTGGAGACTTCGCTGAAGTCAGTGGTGTTAAACACCAGCTGTGCTGGCAGAGAAGCGTGGGATATGAGAAGGAGATAGCATTCACATTGAAATTAGCACTTGGCACAATATAATTCTCTGATTGCAAACTATGTGGAGTTGCCTGTGCTAATTGGTTGATTTTATTTGAAGCAGATGTTGTTAGCTTTCCCACTAATGATCTGGAGAGAAATTCTTTTGAAAGACATGCCATGTTAGGATCTCTGCAGTATAATAAGCTAATTACAACTTTAAGTACTTGCAGTAATTAGCACAATGTGTATAAAGTGTTCCTGATCTTTTCACCCTGCCGTATTATTGTCAGGGCAGCTTGAAAAACAAAAAGGAATGCTAGCTGGATTGAGTCTCCCTGGTCTAGCCTCTTCGTTTCCCAGACTTCTGAACTAAAGAGATAATGAACTCGACTTAAATCCTTCTCTTTCAGGCATGCCAAAAAGGGTTAGGATCAACCCCTACTCTACAACTTCCCAAAAATGGAGAGTAGAATTTGCCAAACTACATGTTACCTTGAACACATATGCCTTTAAGACTGGTAAGCTCTTACAACATCAGCAAGCTGAAGTATTTGAGAATATCTTTAGCATATTTATCTCATGCTCATTTATTTCATTATTAACTAATTCAGTTTAAAGATAAAACCTGTATTTCATTTGGGAGCATTGCTACACCATACTTTCAAGTTAGAGTTCTGACTTCCCTGGGTAGAAAGCTTTATGTGTTTGGTATGTCTTTAAGTCTGAAATCTAGTCAGTATATTTTTTAAAGCTAAAGTGTTACACAAATTTTGCTTATACTAACTATGAGAGTATAGATGTAATAAGAGTAAATATGAAACAGAAAGATGAGTTGGAAAGAAAAGAATTGATAGAGACAGATTCATTATTTTTTAAAATGCTGGTCCTGGGGCTTGAACTCAAATTCTAGGCACTGTTCCTGAGCTTTTGTGCTTAAGGCTAGCACTTTACCACTGGAGCCACAGTTCCACTTCAGGCTTTTTTTATGTTTCATTGGAGATAAGAGTCTCACTCACTTTCCTGCCTGGGCTGGCTTCAAACTGGGATCCTCAAATCTCAGCCTCCTGAGTAGCTAAGCTTATAGGAGTGAGCCACCAGTGCCCAACTGCTAGAGAAAGATTCTTAATGGAACAGACAGCAATGTCCACAAGGCAAAGAATATCACTGTAGTAATGAACCTGACATTTGAGATTGGTGACTAAAATTTTAGCATCTCTAAGAGATCAGGTTGATCAGTGTAAAATAAAGTGTCACCATTCTAGTAAGTCTTTTGACTGCTTTTAAAAGAGATTTGGATAAACAAGAAAAAATGTACAAGGGAAAAAACTGGGAGAAAAACGAGGGAAGAGGTGGTACTGTTAAAAAAGAAACGTACTCATTACCTGACTTATGTAACTGTAACCCATCCGTACACCCCCTTTACAATAAAAATAAACAAAACAAAAAATATTTTCAAATAACAACTACCAAAGTTATGTTGGAAAAAGAAAAAGGGAATTGGAGTTTGGATTTTTAAGGTCCAATTTTTGAGATGCATGTTTAAAATCCAGCCATTCCCAATAGGTACCTCCTATTGGAACAGGTGATGTCTTCAGAAGCTTTTATGTTTTCTCAAGACTTCTCCTTGAGAGTGTGCCCAAGATGGTTCTAGGAGAAGCAAAGATTGAACAAAGTCTCCATTTTAAAGTACCTTTGAAGAAGCTGGCTGACTCATACCCCTTGGTTCTAATTTCTGGAAAGTTGGCAACCGGATCTCATATTCTAAGCTTGCTGTAGAAATGGGGTAGAAAAATCCCCTATTCACATTTTTATGTTGTTAAATTTATATCTATTCCCAGTGATGTGTACAAGATAATTGGCCAAACTCCTGAGAACATCAACAGGTTATTCCTAAAGGGAGAAGGAATATAAAAATATCACAGCTATCTTAGTAAAGCAATGATAAGTCTGGGAAGAGCCATCTTCTGAAATATTTAACTGAATTAGTTTAAGAAGTTTAAGAACTGTAAGTTTAAGGGAATCCTAATACTCTTAACATTCTTCATATATAAACATTTTATGGTTATGAAATGTTATTGATATAAGTAATGCAAAATTAAACAAACATATTTATATTTTGTTTTATTCTGAATCCACAGTAGCTCAAGTGCTCAAGAGAAGCCTAGTAAGAGAATTATGCTCCAGTGAAATAGTCAAGGACAATGTTGACCTAACCCTGACATTTGACACCTAGCACAATGCCTGGCATGACTTATGCACTAGATAAATGACAAATGGGTACATGTTTTTGGTAAAAAAAAAAATTAACAACTTAATCTGTGTAACTGTTATGGGATTGGTGTGTTTTCATCTCCCATTATTTGAATCTACTCAATAGGCTACCCTATCCTTATTCATCTAAATGGAATCAAGATACTTTATGGTATTTGATTACAAAATGTTACAGGCACACAACAGAATGTGAAGTTGTAATATCTAGCATGCTTACTGATAGTATTTAGGAGTCTTGTTTGGCTATAGAAAGGATCTGCCTGCCTAGAAATCGGGTGTCGGTTACAGCACAACTTATTTGACGATAAACATATGTAAATTGATAGTTGGTCAGTAGGGATCCTTTCTTGGTAGCTTCCAGGGGTGAGGAACCTCCAGGTTCGGTATGTGACAGGGCAGACATGTAACACTTCTTTCTCTTCAGCTGCTAGTGGCTGGCTGGCTGTACTGATAACTTTGTGTGGTCCATCAGTGTTAAAAGTATCCAAATAGGCTGGGCACTGGTGGCTCACGCCTGTAATCCTAGCTACTCTGAAGGCTGACATCTGAGGATCACGGTTCAAAGCCAGCCTGGTCAGGAAAGTCCATGAAATTCTTATCTCCAATAAGCCACCAGAAAATAGGAAGTGGCACTGTGACTCAAGTGGTAGAGTATTCGCCTTGAACTGAAGAGTTAAGAAAAAGCACCCAGGCCCAGAGTTCAAGTCCCACAACTGACAAAAAAAAATCCAAATGGTCCTTGGCAATTAAAAAGGTTCCCTACTCATGAAAATTTAAATACTTGAATGGATCAAGAAGATGTGGTATATATACACAATGGAATTCTATGCCTCCATCAGAAAGAATGACATTTCCCCATTTGTTAGGAAATGGAAAGGCTTGGAAAAAATTATATTAAGTGAAGTAAGCCAGGCCCAAAGAAACATAGGTCCCATGGTTTCCCTTATTTGCAATATCTAGTATAGGTATGAGTCAAGCGGAAAAAGTCAGAGAATGTGATGTTAGGAAAACGAACCCTCAAATATGTATTTTAATGTTTTTTTTTCTTTCATGCATGTGTTTCTAACGCATTTATAAGATTATTTCTTTGTTGCTTTGTATGTCCCTCCCCCACAGTGTAACCCCCGCTTTCACTATATTTGATGTCAGTATAACATGTGGAGGAGACGGGGACAAACAAGTCGTTTAAGGATTCAGGTGGACCTGTTGCAACAATGAGAAGTACAAAATGTCATGTCAAAACCAGCTTTACAATGTCGGTGTGGGGGGGAGGGGGGGTATGATTGGGTGGGGGGGAGGGGGGAGGCTGGGAAGGGAGGTGAAGGGTAAACAAAGGAGGAGGCTGCAATGCTTGGTAAGAAATGTATGCATTATCCCGCCCATGTAATTGTAACCCCTCTGTACAGTATGTTCTCAAATAAAATAAAATAAAATTAAAAAAAAAAAAGAAAAAAAAAAGAAAAAAAAAAGAAAATTTAAATACTTATTCTTAGTCATAAAAATGTAAACTGCATTCCAGGCAGTGTAGAGGTTTTGGCCTCACTATAAATGATGTGTACCTTTTTGTGATGATGAGGATGGAGCTCTTGGCCTTGTACATACTAAGCAAATGCCCTACCACCAACTGACACCCCCAGCTCTGTAATGATTATTTTCATAAATATTAGAAACCTGGGAGTTGTCTAACAATTGCTAGATACTTGAGATATAACAGCATATGTATATACAGATATGGATAGAAGAATGTTAGAGGCTGTTGCATTTGGAAGTGCATATATCTATAGTATATATGTTATATATTGTTACAAATTATGTCATATCGTTTACATTTATGTATCTATGCACTGTCTATGTATGTATATATTATATATCTATCTTAACATGTATCATCTCTTAAGGGAAGTCACTATGAGCAAGACTATAACCAAATGATTACTTTTATAATTTTATTATCTTCTTTTAACAGTTATTGGGAATGATTAGTGACTATTCCATGATTTTCCCCTCACATTTCTTCATGAAAAGTAAGTAGTTTGACATACAGAAGAACTAACTGATTTTTTTAAACCTATCAGCTTTCAAAGTCTGTGAATTTACCTAAAGAGGTCTCAGCTATGAAAGCAATCAGCAGATTGAGAGATGACCTTTTGTGTTTTGTGTTCTCCCTGCTAGCTTCCATGTTTTAACATGATTCTCCACTGTCCTGTCAGGAGTCAATGAAGCATGCAACTCTATGCAACTTCTTCCTGAGATGTATACAGAAATGGCCATTTCTTCTACTTCCAAATGTGCAAAAGTTGGGCAAAAAAAACCCCTTATAAACTTGTTGGGAAACAATGAAAAATTACTGTAGCTTTTTGTCAAAGAACTGATATTTGGTCTTTAAGGGTTCAGCAATTATGTAGGAAAGTCTCTTTCAAAAAAGACTTAAAAATAATGCTCATGCCTTAATTTTTGTGATGCCATCAATTGCTGGGATAGGAGTAAATAATATCATTTTTGAAGAACAGACTCTCCCCCCTTGTTTTCTAATACATTTTTCTTTTTGCCATAAAAAGCTTGAAAAACAAACTCCCTGAGGTACCAGAAGCAAGAGCAAGCGGGGTGGTTTGGCTATAGACCAGAGCAGCACAATGGGTGTCTGCTTCCTTTCTGTTCATCGCTTTCCCCTTCCCTTCAAAGCACATACAAAGCTCTGCATGACTTTCTGGTTTCAAGCTCCAGTTTTGCAATTTTTTCCACTGTGTGTTGGGAAGAAATTGAAATGCAAAATTATATCCCCTGAAACAATCATATTGTTTGGGGGTGGGGGCTCAGGAAGGAGAGGTACAGGGATGAGTTTTTTTTTTCTTTTTCTTTTCCAAGAAAGGCTGCTATGTGCCACAATTCCCATCCCTTGCTGCTCTATGAACCCCTCAGTGATTTTTTTTAAAAAAAAATGTAACTCTTATTTAATTTTGCAAAAAATGTAGCTTAACCACTGAGAAAATTGTGTAGAGGAAAGAAAATTTCCTCCTGATGAGGGATTATGCTCAGCAGAGATGCAATAGTATACTGTGTTGCTTGTTCCTGTCTGCTATTTTCAGTCCTCCATGCATACTACATTTTACATATCTAGTAAGTCACTGAGTTGAGAAGCTGGCATACCCAGAAAGTGGAGAAGGGGTGATTTCAGCTCTAGTCACAGCAAGTAATGGAGTTGGGAACAAAGGTTTCAATATTGTTTCAAGGAAGTTGAAAATGACTAATGCGATGACTAACAGTAACATCTAAAACAAAAGTATAGCTCTTCACTACAGTACGAATGAGTGACCTTCATGGCTTAGAAGAGGAGGCAAGAGGGTGGAGGAATCTTTGGGAGGAAAATTTCAGAACAAATAGACCTATAATGTTGGTATTTAAATGCAATTTATTCATTCGCTTCAGCAGATAGAGTCTTAATGCACGTGTCAGCTGTGGGCAGAGCCTGAAGAATTATAAGCATTAATTTGTTTAAAATAATTTGGAAAAGAACAGTTTTATTAAACACTACAGTCATCTAAGTAAAAATTTTAAATAAATCTCTTTAGCTCTGATAAAATAATCTCTGCCCACAAGACTTTTTTTTCTCTTTTTGGTAACAGACTTTATTCTTTTTCTTTTTCTTTCTTTCTTTCTTTTTTTTTTTTTTTGGTCATGGGGCTTGAACTCTGGGCCTGGGCACTGTCCCTCAGCTCTTAAGCACAAGGCTAGCGCTCTACCACTTGAGCTACAGCACTACTTCTGGTTTTCTGGTAGTTTACTGGAGATAAGAGTTTCACAGACTTTCCTACCCGGGCTGGCTTTGAACCACGATCCTTAGATTTCAGCCTCCTGAGTAGCTAGGATCACAGGCGTGAGGCACCGGTGCCTGGCTAGACTTTATTCTTTTAGGCACTTTCAGGTTCATAGCAAGTTGAGTGGAAGTTAATGGAGAATATCCTATTGACCTCTTTCCCCCAGTGGCTGAATCTCCCAAACCATTAACATCCTATACTACAGTGGCCCATTTGTTACAACGAATGCACTTATGTTGACACATCATTATTACCCAAAGTCCATGGTTTACATCAGGGTTCACTCCTGATGTTGTGTATCTCATGGACTTTTACATGTGTGTATAATGCCATGAATCTACCTTTATAGCATCATGTAAAGTGCTTCATTGCTATAAAAATCTGTGCTCTGATTATTCATCCCACCCTCTATCTAATTCCTAGCAGTGTTTTAATGCTTAGATTCTAAAATGATTAATAACATTTGCCTTAAAGCAAGAAAATAATGATTGCCCCAACGTTGATTGTACTTCTTCAAATGTTGAGACACAGAAAACACTGATCTTTAAGTCTCTGTTTGCTCAGCTCCACCCAAATTCCTGCAGCTGGGGTATAGGTTTGCAATATGGACATTGAATTAGTTAAGCTTGAGATTTAAATCCCTTTCTAGACCCATATTTTCTGTGTTTTTTAATGTATCCAAGTCATAAACAATGTTTTGATTTGTCTTTCTAGAAACTTGCTTCAGTGAAATGGTGACAAATGTTAAATGTTATATGATTGAGCATTTTAGGATGATCACTTTGGAAGCTCAAGGTGAGACTCTCTAATATGAGTTGAAAATTTACGCATATTATGTGCATTTTTATGGGAAAGGGATCATAACTTTTATCCCAAAATATGTGAGTTAAGAAACATAGTATTTGATTCTGATAATAATTCTGAAATAAAGGTAAATCATCAATAGTATTTCATAGCTTGACTTCAAGGATGCTCAGAGAAGGTGCAACAAGTTTGAAGCCTAGGTATTTAGTCCAGTACTCTTTCTTTATATGGTTAAGATGATTACTTACTCTGGATTTCAATGAGCTGATTATAATATATGTAGCTACTCTTTTGTCTCTCTAAAGGAAGTGAAGCTAAATTTCATACTATTTCAAATTGGGTCTAGTCTTAATGAATTGTTTCTAAAGAAGAAGAGGAAAAGAGCAACTTTTAGTGAAGAAACTTACCACCACTCAATACCACTGGTGTTGTCATATAACTGGTAATGTGGGACACGTTGCCTTTCTGATATTATTCCCTAAACATTCAACTACAGTCTAATCATGGGAGACCCATCAGACACTTCTAGCTCAGGGGAGTTTCTATAGGATATCATGTAAGTATTCCTTAAGACTATCACAAGTCATGAAAAATAAGCAAAGGCTAAATGTCAGAGTTCAGAAAAGAGGGGAGATAAGACAACTAACGTGAGTGTTATATCCTGGATTGGATCCTAGAACAGAAAGAGGACAGCAATAGTTAGGCTGGGAAGTTCAAAGTCAAGAGTTTAGGTAATAGCAATGAACCAATATTGGGTTTTTAATTTTGACAAATGCATCATGGTGATGTAAAGTGTTAACTTAAGGTAAATTGGGTGAGGGGAAATATAAGAGAACTCACTTTATTATCTATATTATCTAAAGTCATTAAAACTAAAACATTTCTTTAAAAAAGTTAGTTAAGTCTAAAAAGATGACTACAGACTCAATTCACAGTTGGTTTTGGGGGTTATCAGAACAAATGCCACCTTCGGTGGAAATCTTTCTTTCAATCTTGTATAGAAGGTGACTGACAGAGCTGGGCACCAGTGGCTCACGCCTGTACTCCTAGCTACTCAGGAGGCTGAGATCTGAGGATCACGGCTCAAAGCCAGCCCAGGCAGGAAAGTCCGTGAGACTCTTATCTCCAATTGACCACCAGAAAACTGGAAGTGGCACTGCGGCTAAAGTGGTAGATTGTTATTCTTGAGCTGAAGAGCTGAGGGAGACTGCCCAGGCCTCACGACTGACAAAAAAAGAGAAAGTGGCTGACAGAATTAATGGTACTCTCCCGTGGGTGATGAGAGACATTGTTACCATGTGGTTTGGAGTTTGAACTTTGGGGTCCAGATTGTAGTATTTAGTGACTTAGGTGTCACCAGTTAGGTGACTTTTAGCACATGACTTGCTCTTTCCATGCTAATCTGTAACGTGTCAATCAACCTACTTCTTAGGGCTATTGTAAAGATGAAATTTAACATCACATAGTTGAAGTTTTTACAAGTACCTAGTACATAGTAAGAACTCAGTGACAGTGGTCATTATGATGATGACTTCTCTAAACAAGATAACAAATAATAAATGCCTAATTGATTATCCCTACTTCTCTTAGATGTTGAGAGCTTTGAAGGTAGAAAAAAAGTTCTGTTTTTATCTTTTTATCCCCATACCTAATAAATATAAAATATCGTTGAATACTTGGACCAACATTTGTTGATCAAATGTATATTTGCTGTCCTGGATTCTGACTTTTCTTATTTGGAAAGCTGTACCATAAACATGCCTACTGTTATATTTTAGGCTTAGGTGGGAGATAATTATTGATTAATCGATACTTTCTGATGTTTTCTCCTGATGTTCCATTTTGGATGCAAAAGCACATGTATATCTGAGATTTCTATTCTTGCACTTTACTTACTGCCCCAAATCACCAGTATGTGTGTGTGTATATGTGTGTGTGTGTGTGTGTGTGTATGTGTGTGTATACTATATATATATATAGTTTATTTTAATTTATATAAAAATGATAAAACTCTACATTTAATATTGCTGGGGACAAATGTTTGAATCCTAAGATGGTAGAGACTATAGTCAAGCAGAGCAATAGAGGAGAATAAGGAATAATCTACTTATGTAAAACATTAATTACACTTCCCCGCAGAGCATGCCAAAATAAATAAAAATGCAAACCAAATTTTGCAAAATATTCCTAGGCTTTCTTAAGCAGGTTTTCTGTTTTAGATCTACTAGAATGTTATTTTACTACTGAGAGGGAATTTAAATAATGTGAAACATTTACTATCATATGCAAGAATATTTTTTAGAAGAAAATGTGTTGAGAAAATAAACTGTAGTGGAATTTATGGTAAAAGTTGTAATTAATTTTGGCTTTGAAATGAATATGAACGTGACATTAGTTCTGAAGATGTACTAGAAAGATAGCAGTAAAATGAGGGGGGAGGGGGAGGAGGATGGACTTGTTCGGGATTCTAATTCACATTGTGTGTGTGTGTGTGTGTGTGTGAGAGAGAGAGAGAGAGAGAGAGAGGAGAGAGAGAGAGAGCGAGAGCGCATCATTCCTGTGCTTCAACTCAGGGCTTTGGCACTGTTCCTGAGTTTGTTTGTTTGTTTGTTTGGTCAAGACTAGCACTCTAACACTTGAGCCACAGCTCTACTTCTTTCTTTTTGGTGGTTAATTGGACATAAGCATCTCCCAGACTTGTATTGCCCTGGCTGGTTTTGAATGAAGATTCTCAGATCTCAGCCCCCTGAATAGCTAGGATTACAGGCATGAGCCACCTGCTCCTGGCTCTAATTCAATTTTAACAGTAGCAAGTTGCATCCTTTGAATTATCCCTTATATAATACTCATAGGGAAAACTTGGAATGTCTGATACATTCATCAAATTTAGCAGATCTTTTTCTAACTTCTGTCAGTAACTAGAAGGTACATTGTGAACGTTAAGGTTATTTACAATGACTGAAGCTACCTGACCAAAGGACCCGGGCATATATTTGATAACATCTCCCTCTTCTTTTCCCCTGGGGAGAAGCAAAAAGTCAAATTGACATTCTTGCCATATATATGGGAGTCCAGATTCTTCCAATATAATTTATGTACCTAAACTATTGGGTTTTTCTTTCAGTGTCTGAAAAAAAGGGAATATCAAAATACTTCTTGTCTGAACTGTTACCATTCCATCCAAGGCTATGAATTGCCACATGGTCTGGAAGAGAGGATTGAGATCCTAATTTGGGGGACCAGCCGCTTGGCAGTAGTTATATGGCTAATCCCTAAACCATGCCTTTCAGATTGAATTGCCCAGGGTTGGAATTGACCAGAGTTGGCTCATGGAGTCCCAGATGCTCTGGTAATTGCAGTGCAAGACTAAATTTTCTGTTTTCATTTGTCCCTTTAAAATACTTTTATTCTTCATCTGGTCTCTTTCACCCAGTGCTTAGGGGTTATAACTTTTATAAGTAAAATTTAGTTTTAAATGGAAGAAAATTTAGCACTTGCAACCATGGTACTAGTTAATCATAAGTTCATAAAAAGAGCTAACATACTGGGTCAGAGAGCCAGCATTCAAATGTGATGCATTTGGGGAAAATAAATTAAAAAGGTCTGGTAGAAAGCTTGCACTCTGGAGCTTTTTCCTTGCCATCTGTCATCTGAGGCATAAACCTGTGCCCTTGTGTGTACCCAGTTGCAATGTATCTCTTCTATCTAAAGCCAGATAATTACAAGGTTCCATAGTGCCTTGGCAGATTGAATAAAGGGTTACTTTAATTTCTTTTCATAGGCTCTAGATGTATATTGTGTTCTGTAAAGACACCATACACAGCCCTGTAGCAAGGCTGGCTGTAAGCATTGTATAAATATCAATTTAGCTAGCAGTAACCTGAGGTTGGCTCAAGAGCACATGGCATGTAGTTATCTTTAGGTAGGATGTGGGATGACTGTGTAATTTTATCATCACTTTCATTAAGAAGCATCTTTTGCAAATCATCCAGTAGTCACTCATCAGCTACTTCTGCCCCACCATGAAGGAAATCTAGTCATCTAAGTAGCTATTCAGACCAACTACCATTAGCTCATTGTCATTACTTATGAACAGACAAGACATATATCATAGAGCAGTGATTGGAGACATTGCTTCTTTAGGTAAGGGGCTTCATATCACTGTTCTAATTGGACAGGGACCAGCACAACTATGTTTATTGCAGCATTATTTACCATAGCTAAGATATGGAACCATCCCTGATGCCCCTCAGTACATGAATGGATCAAGAAAATGTGGTATATATACACAATGGAATTCTATGCCTCCATCAGAAAAAATGACATTGTCCCATTTGTTAGGAAATGGAAAGACTTGGAAAAAATTATATTAAGTGAAGTAAGCCAGGCCCAAAGAAACATAGGTCCCATGTTCCCTTACTTGCAATAACTAGCATATGTCTGAGACAATAGAAAAGGTCAGATAAGTTGATGTTAGGTGAAATGAACCCTAAGATAAGTATTCAAATGTTTTTTTCTTTCGTGCAATTGTTTCTAACATATTTATAAGATGATTTCTTTGTTGCTTTGCATGTCCCTCCCCCACGGTATAACCCCTGCTTTCACTGTATTTGATGTTGGTATAATTTGTGGAGGGGAAGGGAAAAAACAAATCGTTTAAATAGGGATACAGGTGGACCCATTGCAACAATGAGATGTACAAGTCGTTATGTCAAAAAACGAACTTTACTGACATCAAATATAGTGAAAGCGGGGGGTTACACTGTGGGGGAGGGACATACAAAGCAACAAAGAAATAATCTTATAAATGCGTTAGAAACACATGCATGAAAGAAAAAAAACATTAAAATACATATTTAAGGGATCGTTTTCCTAACATCACATTATCTGACCTTTTCCGCTTGACTCATACATATACTAGATATTGCATATAAGGGAAACCATGGGACCTATGTTTCTTTGGGCCTGGCTTACTTCACTTAATATAATTTTTTCCAAGCCTTTCCATTTCCTAACAAATGGGGAAATGTCATTCTTTCTGATGGAGGCACAGAATTCCATTGTGTATATATACCACATTTTCTTGATCCATTCATCTACTGAGGGGCATATGGGTTGGTTCCATATGTTAGCTATGGTAAATAATGCTGCAATAAATATAGTCGTGCTGGTAGCTTTAGTGTGGTCTTGTTTGTAAACATTTGGGTAAATGCCCAAAAGTGGGATTGCTGGGTCATAGGGGAGTTCTATGTGTAGTCTTTTGAGGAACCTCCATACTGCTTTCCAAAGTGGTTGAACAATGAAGTAAGGTTCCTTTCTGTCCACATCCCCTCCAACATCTGTTGTTAGAGTTCTTGATTTTTGCTGTTCTAACTGGAGTGAGGTGATATCTCAATGTTGTTTTGATTTGCATTTCTTTTATGGCTAGGGATGTTGAACATTTCTTCATGTGTCTATTGGCCATCCTTCTTTCTTCTTCAGAGAAGTTTCTCTTTAAGTCTTTCGCCCACTTATTTATTGGGCAGTTGTTTCTTTGAGGATTTGTTGTTGGGGGGTTTAATTTTTTGAGTTCCAAGTATATTTTAGATATGAGACCCTTGTCCGTTGTATGACTAGTAAAGATCTTCTCCCAATCTGTGGGCTTTCTATTGATCTTGCTAGCTATGTCATTTGCCCTGCAGAAGCTCTGCAGCTTTATGCAATCCCATTTGTCCAACCTTTCTTTGATTTGTTGTGTTTCCGGGTCTCTATTCAAAAAATTTCGGCCTGAGCCAAGGAGACCTAGGGTTTCTCCTACTCCATCCTGTAATGTTTTCAGAGTGTCTGTTTTGAGTTCAAGGTCTTTGATCCATTTGGAGTTGATTCTGGTGCAGGGTGATATATAAGGATCTAGCTTTAGTTTCTACATGTAGTTAACCAATTTTGCCAGCACCATTTACTGAAGAGGCTGTCTTTCTTCCATTGTATTGTTTTAGCTCCCTTATCGAAGATTAGATGGCTATAGGTCTGTAGGTTCATTTCTGGGTTTTCAATTCTATTCCATTGGTCCTGAGGTCTGTTCTTATGCCAATGCCAAGCTGTTTTGATTACTATGGCTTTATAGTAGAGTTTGAAATTTGGTATCGATATTCCTCCAGCAGTGTTCTTTCCGTTGAGGAGCGTTTTTGCTATTCGGGGTCTTTTATTGTTCCATATGAATTTTTGGATTGCCTCTTCTATTTCCTTGAAGAATGAGGTTGGAATTTGGATAGGTATTGCGTTGAATTTGTAGATAGCCTTGGGAAGTATTGCCATTTTCACGATGTTAATCTTTCCAATCCAGGAGCATGGGAGGTTTTGCCATTTTTTAAGTTCTGTGTTGATTTCCTTTTTCAAGATTTTAAAGTTCTCATCATAGAGGTCCTTCACTTCTTTAGTTAAGTTAATTCCTAGGTATTTTATTTTTTGTGGGGCTATTACAAATGGAGTTGCTTTCCTAATTTCAGCCACACTTTTCATTGTTGGCATACAGAAAAGCCATTGATTTTGGGGGGTTAATTTTATAACCTGCTACTTTGCCAAAGTTTTGAATCAGCTTGAGTAATTTGGGAGTGGAGTCTATGGGATTCTTTAAATACAAGATCATGTCATCTGCAAAGAGGGAGAGTTTTTATTTCTTCTTTCCCTATTTGGATCCCCTTTATGTCTGCATCTTGTCTTATTGCTGTAGCTAGGCATTCTAATACTAGATTGAAGAGAAGTGGAGAGAGGGGGCATCCTTGTCTTGTTCCTGAGTTAAGGGGAAATGGCTTTAGTTTTTCACCATTGAGTATAATGCTGGCTGTAGGTTTGTCATATACAGCCTTTATTGTATTGAGGAATGTTCCATGGATTCCTAATTTTTCCAAAACCTTCATCATAAAGGGGTGTTGGATCTTGTCGAATGCTTTTTCTGCGTCTATTGAGATAACCATGTGGTTCTTATTCTTGCTCCTGTTGATGTGATGAATAATATTAATTGATTTGCGTATATTGAACCAGCTTTGCATCCCTGCAATGAATCGTATATGGACCTGTTGCAACAATGAGAAGTACAAAATGTCATGTCAAAAATGAGCTTTACAATGTCGGTGTGGGGGGGGAGGGGGGGAAGGATTGGGTGGGGGGGAGGGGGGAGGCTGGGAAGGGAGGTGAAGGGTAAACAAAGGAGGAGGCTGCAATGCTTGGTAAGAAATGTGTGCATTATCCTGCCCATGTAATTGTAACCCCTCTGTACAGTATGTTCTCAAATAAAATTAAAAAAAAAGTATCCTCTGAAAATGAAAATAAAAATTGTTCACCAGACAAATAAAAAAAAAAAAAAAACGAACTTTACAACTTTGGCAGGGGAAGGGGGGGGTTGGGGGGATGGGGTGGGAGATGGGAAGGGTTGGGTAGGAGAAACAAAGGAGGAGGCAACAATGCTCAATAAGAAATGCACTCATTGTCTTTCCCATGTAATTGTAACCCCTCTGTATGGTATTTTCACAATAAAAAATGTGAGAAAAAAATTGGACAGGGAAAGATATCAGGGAAAGATTTGGGTTTTATATGGAAAGAGAAAGGCTTTGTGAGCAAGAAAGATTTACTCTCTTTCTCTCAAAAACTTTATACTGAGGAAAGGAATCCAGACCCAGTCCAGAAAAAGGACCCAGAGAGGAGGGAGGAGATTGTTTCGCAAGGGCTGGGCTATAACTAGTGGTAGAGCCCTTGCCTGGCATGCGTGAGATCCTGGGTTGAATCCCCAAAACCACATACATATACACAAAACACAAGAGCAAGCCAAAAAGACTGTTTACTACATTTCTGTGGTAGAGACTTGGAACATGGTAACAGGGTTATTTCATAAAAATGATGAACTTCAATTTGAAGTAAAACCATATATGTTTTTAGGTAGGCCAAAGCTCCATATCTTGGCTGCCCTTTGACCTTTTACATGCAATTTAAGATCATTTGTTAAGAATAAATTATAATGAAATCCTTTCAATGAGCATTTTCAAATAAGATCATGAAAAACAGTTTACAAAGCACCCTGCGGAGGCCAAACAGACTCTAATTTATGGTGGTTATAGAGAGAACAATCAAAATAATTTAGGACTCGAAATGACAAAGACTAATAATATAATTCCCCTTGTTTTCCTTCAAAAGGAAAAGGATGTGGATTTACAGGGTTGCTGCCCCCATGTCTGCAAATTATTTGCATGGGCACAGGTGAGTATTCCTAGTGGTACCATCTTCTTGTCCATCTGTTTCAGGACCAACAAGCCAACACTTTTTTCTTTCTTTTTTTTTTTTTTTTTACTTTTGATTTTCTTTTTTTTTTTTTTTTAATTTAATTTAATTTTATTTGTGAACATAATGTACAGAGGAGTTACAGTTACATGGGCAGGATAATGTGTACATTTCTTACCAAGCATTGCAGCCTCCTCCTTTGTTTATCCTTCACATCCCTTCCCAGCCTCCCCCCTCCCCCCCTAATCCCAATCCTTCTCCTTCCTCCCTCTCCCCAGCCCCCCCCCCCCCAACATTGTAAAGTTCGTTTTGGACATGACAACTTGTACTTCTCATTGTTGCAACAGGTCCACCTGTATCCTTAAACAACTGGTTTTTCCCCATCTCCTCCACAAGTTATACTGACATCAAATATAGTGAAAGCAAGGGTTATACTGTGGGGGAGGGACATACAAAGCAACAAAGAGATAATCTTATAAATGTGTTAGAAACACATGCATGAAAGAAAAAAACATTAAAATACACATCTAAGGGTTCATTTTCCTGACATCACATTATCTGACCTTTTCCGCTTGACTCATACATATACTAGATATTACAAATAAGGGAAACCATGGGACCTACGTTTCTTTGGGCCTGGCTTACTTCACTTAATATAATTTTTTCCAAGTTTTTCCATTTCCTAACAAATGTGGCAATGTCATTCTTTCTGAAGGAGGCATAGAATTCCATTGTGTATATATACCACATTTTCTTGATCCATTCATCTACTGAGGGGCATCTGGGTTGGTTCCATATCTTAGCTATGGTAAATAATGCTGCAATAAACATAGTTGTGCTGGTAGCTTTAGTGTGGTCTTGTTTGTAAACATTAGGGTAAATGCCCAAAAGTGGGATTGCTGGGTCATAGGGGAGCTCTATGTGGAGTCTTTTGAGGAACCTCCATACTGCTTTCCAAAGTGGTTGAACAAGTTTACATTCCCACCAACAATGAATTAAGGTTCCTTTCTGTCCACATCCCCTCCAGCATCTGTTGTTGTTAGAGTTCTTGATTTTTGCCGTTCTCACTGGAGTGAGGTGATATCTCAATGTTGTTTTGATTTGCATTTCTTTTATGGCTAGGGATGTTGAACATTTCTTCATGTGTCTATTGGCCATCCTTCTTTCTTCTTCAGAGAAGTTTCTCTTTAAGTCTTTCGCCCACTTATTTATTGGGCAGTTGTTTCTTTGAGGATTTGTTGTTGGGGGGTTTAATTTTTTGAGTTCCAAGTATATTTTAGATATGAGACCCTTGTCCGTTGTATGGCTAGTAAAGATCTTCTCCCAATCCGTGGGCTTTCTATTGATCTTGCTAGCTATGTCATTTGCCCTGCAGAAGCTCTGCAACTTTATGCAATCCCATTTGTCCAACCTTTCTTTGATTTGTTGTGTTTCCAGGTCTCTATTCAGAAAATTTCGGCCTGAGCCAAGGAGACCTAGGGTTTCTCCTATTCCATCCCCAACACTTTTTTCTAACTAAAGAAAAACAGAGGAATAGTGCTAAAATAAATATGCAACATTTTGAATCAGATACTTTCTTTTTGGTGTTGTGGGGGTTTGAACTCAAGAATGTATTCTCATATCACAAGTGCTAGAAGAATGGTTTTCCATTGCTGTGTTCCTGGTATTTGAGGTGTGATCTTCTTATGTGCTCTAGTTGGTATGCATGTTGGTGCAAGTGGGTTTTCTGCCCACTAATACCACTGAGGTATCAACTTGTATTCCTCCTCTCTTCTTGAATCTGATAGACTTTTTAAAAAACTCAGGAGACTTAAGTAGGGTTCTCCCTAGTTTTCACAGTTCCATACTATCATTTGCTAGATTAGCAAAGCATCTGTATTCTTAAAAACTCTATCAGGAACTGAATCTTTGGACCACCTCTTAAAGTAATATTTGTACTCTGACGGACTGTAGGGAATACTTTTGTTCCAACAAAGTCTTTATTCCATTTTTGGTTCAAAGACATTGGGTCTATCCCTATGCATAGTTAGGACAATGATCTCTTACTTATTCCAGTCATACGATTCTCTTAGCCTTACTGAGAAAGAGAGACACTCTTAACAATGGAAGTTCCATTCTTCCCAAATCCTTATAAACTCATTAAGCTCTTAATTTAACTTTTGATTTACTTGAATTTTTCTAATCTATGGGCATCATATCGGGGCTGTTGATTGAGACAAAAGCCCCTAACAATGACCTCAGCTTCTTTTGAATTTAATTTAATGAATGTTTTAGTTTGGAAATCTATTTTAAATTCTTCTGTTTCTCAAGCTTGAATCTTTCAGTGATTTCTCTATTTTGCATTTGTTAATCTTAATGCCTGCCAGGAATTCTGAAATATCTAGTCTGTTATGGGAAATAAAAATGATAAAATAATCAAATGATAAAAAATATTACATTATCTGTTCTGCCCGTGCAATGGTGTATTTAGAATAACCACATTCTGGTTTATGTACAGGTATGTAGCATGAAGGTAATTATTTTAAATATAAATAATATACATATCAAAACATAAGGTAAAAAACCAAGTCAATTAAAATTGTCCCTTGTTCTTTAAAAGGTCTCTTAAGAGAGTCATTTATCATCGTATCATGATAGGTCTATATTCAGATTAAGAGATTTGGAGTATTATAAATTATTTTTTAAATTAAATGTGTTCTGGCATTCTTTTGGTTGGAATATCTGTATATATTGTCAGATATGTGAGAACTAGGGAGAAAAGAATGCACTCAGCATCTGAGAAAGAAATTATTTCCTTTTGCATTCTCTGCGGGCAAGGAACATGAGATAAAAATAATCAGAATAAGGTCCTTAGGTATCGAGAATTTATTAGAATCAGAGCACTTACTGATTCAGAGCAAATGAGATCTATAGATCGTTAATTGCAGCTTGGTGTCTTTTATAAGAATGCCTCATGTAGTGAGCACATTGTCCCTTCAGTAAATGAATAGTGATTATCAGGGAGATTACTGTGATTTATAAGCTCATTTTCTTCATTTTACTTTACATGTGCCAGACACTGACTCATACAATAGAAAAACAAAACAAGCCTGATTTTTAGAAATTAAATGCTTTATTGATTATTGTTGTTCACAACAGAAAGTTATAATATATGAGATTTTGAGTATATAGTACATAAATTTTTGAAAGAGAAGAAAACAACTTTATTGTAAGTTTTCAATGACAAATTCTGATTTTGGCATACTTCCTTGCTTCCAGAATTTGAAGAGTACCACACAACTGGAGGAGAAATAATATTAATTACTGTTATGGAAGGAGAAATTATTTTCTTGGAAAAAGATTCCACTTTATCCCAAAATGTGTCCTTTTCAGTTAAGTGTAACTTCTACAGTAACCTGCAGAATTTATCTTCGGTCTTTGTGCAGAAGAAGAGCCAGTGTGATGAGTAATCAGGGCATCTGATCTGTAACCAACATGCTCCTCCTTATTTTTCAATAAATGGTTTTCGGTAGCTTCACATATCAAAGGAATTGATTGGATCCTTCAGTTATTTATACATGCAAAGTTAAGTGGAGAGTTTGACACAATTATTCTGATTGTTAAGAGGCACTAAAACATGGTGATAAGGGGTTGGGCTGTCCCACTAGGTTGCCTAGATTCTGATCACAGCTGTCAATGTGCTCCTGGGCAATTTGCTTAACCTCTCTGTGCTTGTTTCCTTCATCTTTAAAATAAGAATGGTTCATTTTATGTTGACTGGAGGATTAACTGAGTTATTACAGATAAATATATAATAACCTTTGAATAATTGCTAGCTATTACCATCACTCAGACAAACAAAATTCCAGTTGAGATTCAGTTAATGACTTCAATTAATTACTTTTGGAATTTCACCATTGAAAAATATTTCACCATTGAAAAATATTTTGAAACCGTTTCTTCTTTCCTGTGTAATATTGTGATGAGGGAATGTGACACAGTTAGATGGGAATTCACCTTTTTGAACAAACAAGACTTCGATGGTGACAAATGAGTTCACATTTGGGTTCTTTCCCATGCTGTTTTGTGAACTTGGGAAGAATATTTGATTTTAATCAAGGCTCAGTTTCCTTACCTGATAAGCGAATACAATGCTACCTTGCAATATGGTAAGGATCTGTGGTACTACATATAGAAATCTTAGCATAATACTTGTGGAAAATAGGAGTGAAATAGGAAATTAATAGTTCTGTTCTAGTAGCTTACTAGTTAGACTCCTGTATCTTCCAGATCCTTGCCCTTAGTCTCTCTCCCTCCTCCCCACACCCCTAGGGAGAGTCAATCTATTGTTCTTATTTGATGTAATTTTCAGGGCACTTTTAGATTCATAGCAAAATTAAGTGCAAAGTACAGAAAAGTAACAAATAACCCATGCCCCCACATGTGTATTCTCCCCACTATCAATATTACCAACTAGAGTGGTGCATTTGTTACCATTGATAGTCTACATTGACACATAAATAGTACCACAAATTCATAATTTGCATTAGAGTTTGTTCCTGATGTATACATTTCTGATGTTATATATTCCTGATGTATAACTACATTATGATGACACATATCCACCATTATAGTATTTTACAGAGTAGTTTCACTGCCTTAAAATTCTCTTGTGTTTTTCCTATTTTTTTCTTGTTTTGATGTATGAACATTTATGATATATCAGTATCAGAAGCATCCAGTGCAATGAATTAGCATAGCAGGATTATAGAGACTGTCCTCAGTATTCATCAATATGTTGAGATAGGCCCTGGGCACAAATGTAGGTGGTATGTGATGTGGAGCTGTGGAGTCAGGATGGTTTCCTGAGAGCAGACCACGAGGAAAAAGAGTTTTTATATCTTAGAGGTAAGACTAGATAAAAGTCAGAAATGTGCTATGCTATATTTCTCATCTGGTAGCTATTATTCTGTACTTTAATGATAGTACAATTGAGATTTGGAGAAACTAAGAGCATCTTCAATAGTAGACCTATCACATGGAAC
The DNA here is from genome assembly GCF_019054845.1 of Dipodomys spectabilis. Classification (NCBI taxonomy): domain Eukaryota; kingdom Metazoa; phylum Chordata; class Mammalia; order Rodentia; family Heteromyidae; genus Dipodomys; species Dipodomys spectabilis. Next base: position 669,074 of record NW_024871203.1, on the reverse strand, counting down.
AGAGATCCAAACTGGTCTATCCTGTGGTTTATAGAGCTAGCTGTTAGATCAAGGATGGTGGTAGAAAGTTACTTGGCAAAATGTTATACTGAGGCAGACTGTCAGTCAATGCTAGAAGTACAGGGTAGCTTGATCCTGAATCGTGGTGATTCTCTATAGCACCTTAAATTTGCACAGACTAAGGTCAGTATTTATCTCAAAGCCTGGGGCTGGGCCAACCTTAAAGAGAGGGCAAGTGATCTCAGTGACAAAGGAGGAGTCTGTAGGGAAGCAATCTTACAATTCATTACCATGAGCTCCTCCCACCTCTGCAGTACTTTAAATGGTCCCCTGGAGTCTGCAGAGTGCAAGGTATTAGTGTGCAGCTCTAAGTGCTTTTGCTGTCTAATTTGTTATCATGGAGTGACCAAGTAATATTTATGGTGAACAACAGGAATCCGTAAGTTACAGGTCTAGAGGTATATTGGCAATGTTTTATGTAGAAATTGTTTCTGTTCTCTGAATTTCATTAAAATGAAGTATAGTTGGGACTTCCTGTTTCTAAGGAAACTAGGAAAATGAAGATATTATCTCTGAGTTGGAAACAGTGTAAAAACAAAGATGTATTATATTTAATATTCATATTTTATCCTTGCCTTTTTCATCAATACCATCAAATAGAAACTATACCCCTTAGGTATGTGAATTACTTTATGAAAATTAGATTTTCTTGTCCTGAGACTTGAATTCAAGGCTTGAGTGCTGTCCTTGATCATTTTGCTCTACCACTTGAGACATACCTTCACTTTCTGCCTTTTTTTTTGTCATTTATTGGAGATAAGAGTCTCATGGACTTTCCTGCTCAGGGCTGGCTTTGAATTGTGATCTTCAAATCTCAGTTTCCTAAGTAGCTAGGATTATAGGGATAAGTCACCAGTACCCAGATGTAAATTGAAATTTTGAAGATGGTAAAGCCAGAATTTGATTATCTCAAATCTATTACACTTTGAGGATGTCACAAAGTCAGCATTTTTTAAATTTAGAAAATATATATCAGATGATTTGTTGAATATCAAGGGAATTAGAAGTAGTTTGAAAACACTTGCATTTTCTCTTGTATCAAAAAGCAAGTTACCTGTATAGCTAAACGAAACGAAACAAAACAAAACAAAAAAACCTCTTACTTTGGAGAGACTTGCTGGGATCCAGAAACATCCTTTGGTCAGGCATATTTGGGATTATCAAACTTTATAGCTGGGTGCTTTTGGATTATGACTATAATCCTAGTTTCGCAGAAGGCTGAGATCTGAGGATCCAGGTACAAAGCCAGCTGAAACACACAAGCTGGAAAAAGAGAAGGGCACAAGGGGCAGACTGCCAGCCTTGAACAGAAAATCTAAGGCTTTGAGTTCAAGTGCTAGCACTAGCACCAAAAGTGTGGATGGAGGTGGAGATATAGTTAAATTGAAGTTTTAAATATTCCCCAAAATATTTATTTCTTGTAGAAGTTCTGAAGCTGGCACAGTTTGGAATAATAGATTTGCATGTTTGCCACTCTTTTCAAACTTTCCCTTCCCAAAATTTCTCATGGTATTTGGTAATGTTTAAAGTATCCCATTGGAGTGAGCTAACCAGACAAACTTAGCTTCATATAAAACTTTAGGATTTATTTTAAAGTATCATACTACCTTAAATCAAGCATGAATAAACAAATCTATATTTCTTTTCAGGTTTTATCCATATGCACAATCATTATATTTTAATTAGGCAATTTGAAATGACACAATAATATGGATACATTCTCATGATAGAAATTAAATACAGAGGTATAAAAAAGTAAATCCATGCTTTACTCCCCTCTTCTGCATTTAACAGTTGAACACTAAAAAATTCAGTGACAACGTCTTTGTAGATAAGACTTAGAATTTGTGGCCAGACCCTTTTATCTCCACAATGCCTATGTTTTGAGACGTTTCTTTTGGTTGGATCTGAGTTCCTAGAAAAATATTTTCTCAGCATTCTATCTGGATGGTATATAAGCCTATCTACAATACTTTGAGAGCTTAATGGAGGAAGAAAATTAGAAATCCTAAGTTAAAATATTAAGATTTCCTCTTTAACACCACCCTTTTATTATGCTATATTGCTTTCAACTGTGTCTGAAATCTCACAATCCACAGAACCTGCATTTTCTCCTCTCCATCCAGACTTTTAAGACCAGAAAGATATTATCCTGGCTTTAACGAGTGAGAGGGGAGAAATATATTTCCCCCCTCATTAGATTTCACTTATTTCAGCTCTGTCATCTTTTCAGAAGCATCTTGTAAAACAAACCTTAGTTATTTGGATGAAAGATGTGATGTTAACAAAGTTTCTCCTGTGCTTTCCCCTATAGATTTTTTCCTCTCAATTCTGATGTATCAGCAACCAAATATTCATTTTCTTTTGAGATTCCACAGTTCGTTTGCTTTTCTCTGGTTTCTGTGTCCTTGGAAATATATGACTATTACAAATTCCTCTTTACTATTGTATTAATGAGGTGGTTTGGAGAAATCAATAGGAAATGTTTGTGTTCTACCTGTCTTCTATAAACAGTTTAATTATATTATTTTCAAAGAACTTAGTCTGTATGATTTTAGTCTTTTTTTTTTTTGCCGGTCATAGGGCCTGAACTCTGGGCCTGGACGCTGTTCCTCAGCTCTTCAGCTCAAAGTTAGCACCCTACCACTTGAGCCACAGCACTACTTCTGGCTTTTTCTGATTATGTGGTGCTGAGGAATCGAACCCAGGGCCTCATGCATGCACGGCATGCACTCTACCACTGAGCCACCTTCCCAGCCCAGATTTTAGTCTTTTTAAATTTGTTAAGATTTGTTTCATGGACCAGGAGATGGTCTGTCATGGTGAATTTTCCCTGTGTATTTGCAAAGCATGTAGATTCTTCTGTAATTGGATGGCCTGTTCTATACACAACAATCAGATCAAGAGGGTTGCTGGATTGTTCAGGTCATTTTTATCCTTATGTTTTACTTTTCATTTTCTATAAATCAATGTATAACTTTCATTTACCTTTTTAGCATATTAGGGTAACATTATTTTCAATTTTTGATCTCCTTATAAGTGATTTTTTTTTTGGTCCAGTTGTGGGGCCTGAACTCTGAGCTTGGGTGCTGTCCCTCAGCTCTTCAGCTCAAGGCCAGCGCTCTACCACTTGAGCCACAGCGCCACTTCCGGCTTTTTTCTTTTTGCTTATGTGGTGCTGAGGAATCGAACCCAGGGCCTCAGGCATGCAAGGCAAACACTCTACCACTGAGCCACCTTCCCAGCCCCTTATAAGTGATTTTAAGGCAACCATTTTTTCTCAGATTATCAAATGGCTTGGACTCCAGTGTTTGCTATATAGTACTCTGATTATCTTTCATAACTTGAAGATTTTAAAATTAATTTTGAATATACCTTAGTACACAAAAATATATTTAAAATTCTAAACTTTTCTAAAGGTACAGATTCTTGTTAAAAAATTTTAATTTGTGGGGCTGGGAAGGTAGCTCAGCGGTAGAGTGCATGCCTTGCAAGCATGAGGCCCTGGGTTGGATTCCTCAGCACCACATAAACAGAAAAAGCCGGAATTGGCGCTGTGGCTCCAGTGGTAGAGCGCTAGCCTTGAGCTGAAGAGCTGAGGGACAGTGCTCAGGCCCAGAGTTCAGACCCCATGACCGGCAAAAAAAAAAAAAAAAAAAAAAAAAATTAATTTGTATATTTCACTATTGACAGGATTTAGCACCATTTGGCAGGTCTGCTAGCAATGAGCTACATTTCTAGATCTTGCCAATGAATATTTAAAATTTTCATTTTTTCCATATGGCTTAATACACCAACATTTATAAATATAATTTAGGGATATTTGAAAAGATAGTATAATTTTGCTTGTTGTGTATCAACACTATTCTAATTTAGTGAGTATATGCAGTTTCTATTATCATATAAATTTTTATTCTTATAACTTCTCTACAGAATTTCTTAGAAAACAGATTCATGATTCAGTTTACCATTTTTGGTTTTGCCTGCTTGAAAGCACAAAAGTTTGTTGTAAGTTTATAAGTCTTTAACACTGATGTCAGTGTTAATATAAAAATTTTAAGTTTTTAATGTTTCCTCTGACTCCTGTTCTAGTTTTTATTAACCAGTATTGGTTAGAATCTTATTTTCCATCCATTTATTTTAAAAGATTATTTTCATCATAAGTGTGTCATTTGTAAATAATGTATTTTCAAGTTATATTTTAGTGTTTTTTCTATTTGAGTCTCTGTCTTTCAACATAGGTATTGAGTCACTTTTATGTTTATTGTTATTGACAGATATGATGGCTTTTTAAACATCTAATTTCATGTTTTCTTTTAGCCACAATTTCAGTTTTCCTTCACTTTCCACCCCTTTGCTATACTTACTGACTTTGTTGCAATGCCTCTTGCTCAGTCACCCCGCCCATCATTCGCTTCTGCCTCCGCTTCTCACACCAAGATTCATTGTATACATGAATGAACACATCAATAAAACAATAAAAAATATATCATTAAATATTTTCTAGTTATTATGCCATGAGAATATTAGTACAAGTGAACGGTGATTCTAATCGGCTCTAGAAGTAGTAGAAAAACATGTTCAATTATATTAACAAGTTTTAAAGGTAGCTAATAAAAGGGCACAAATACCATATGCAATTATCAAAATACTAGAGAATAAAAATGGAAACAAAGAGAACATTCAACTGCGTAAGATTAGGAGTTGAAGTAAACTGACTACCAAATAATGATTATATGCTTGTTTACTTCAGGTGCTTACTAGATAGCCATTACTCCAAATTGTATAATTTAAGTTCAGTTGCTTAAAAATAATACACAAAAGAACTGGAGTTCCAACAGTTGGGAGACGGATGCAGGAAGAGACTGAGTTTGAAGCCAGCCTGGGCTACATCGGGAGGCCTTATCACATCTACACACTGAGAGACAGAGACAGAGAGACACAGGGAGACTATATAAACGACAACATTTAAGAATAAATCTTGTCTGAGTTGAATGGCTTACCCAGAAAAAGATAGGTTGAATGACACCCTAACTTTCAGTAGGGAGAAACAGGGCCATTACAGATCCAGTCAGTTAACAGGAGGTCATACTAGACTAGCATGGACCATTAATCCAATATGAAGAGAGAAAGAGAAACAGACACGCGATTGGAGCATGAACACTTACATATGATGGAGGTAAAGAAGGAAGTGCTGCAGCTAAAAAGTCAAGGGTCAGAAACCAAGGATTGATGACAGCCACTACCAGAAGCTAGGCAGAGGCAAGGAAGGATTCTTTCCAGAGTGGCAAAGGGTTAGGGGCTCTTTTGATACTTTTGCTTTCAGAGTTGCATCTTCGGAATTGTGAAAGAATGACTTTCTGTTATTTTAAGCCACTTTGTGGTACAAAGTAATAGCAAATGTAGCAAAAGCAGCAGTGTAACAAAGTAATACGAAATGTATTAATTTTGCCAGAGAGCTATGACTGAAGCATCATTGTCAAATGGTCTAACTTAGGCTAAGTGAAGCAGGAAATAATAGGCCTATGGGTGTGGCAGTGTTAATGTGACTACAAAGTGAGAATTGTGGTGAATCGTGAAGAAGTAGCAAGCTAGAAGGAAGCTGCTTCCTCTGCCCTAGTAAATTACTGTCTAGCCTCTTGCTTGCCAACTTACAAATAAGTATAGCAAAGAAAATTGACTCAAATAGAAGTGAATGCCCATTAGTTCCAGCATATTGTAGGCACTCTGGAACATAATAAACATGTGGCACTTAGTATATTGAACCATATGAAATTGCTATCTTGCTATCTTTGGGTAAAGGCTAGGTTACATATTGTCAGTTTCATATTGCTTAACCTGATAGTTTCTACTGGCATTTTAAAAAGTGACATTACATAGATTTTTTTCATAATAAAAGGAAGCATGCAATAAAATGCAAAGGGGGAATTATTGCACCTTGGAACGATGAGAGCCAGAAATAGCCTAGAAAGTGATGGCTACTGGGGAATGAATAGCGAAGAGAAGTATTTCAGTAGAGACGGAAAGCCATGTGTATAGGGAGATACGGGAGGGAAAATGGTGGACAAGTGTCTTGGCAACATTTTCTGAAGGGTCATCAATGAGGAATCTCAGTTGAGGTTTTGGAAACTGGGGAGTGAATTGTCAAAGGGTTTTTTATTTTTTTCCCTGAACAATTATTGAAAGGATCAAAGTGTTGATTTAGGGAAATTAACTTGACATGCATTTATTTTACAAATGTTTATGGAAGCTATTTTATTTTGGTACAAAGCAAATTGAAGAGTTACAGGACAAAAAGCCTGGAAACTGTCTTAACTATGATGTCACATGGATGGGGTGGAAATGAAAAGTTCAAGTGGTTTGGAGACTATCTGAGAAAGATCAGTGACATTGTCAGTTTCATGGGAAGGGAAATGGAGTCAAAGATAACCCTCAAGTTTTATATTTGAGTACATTTAAGAATAGCCCACATCATAAAAGTAGAGTAGGAAATACCTGGTTCAGGGACTGAGGCAATACTTTTTTTTATTATGTTGGGTCAGAAGTCAACTTCCACTGTGGTATTGTTGGGAGGCGGGCTTTTTGTGTGGTGGTTAGATCCTTTAGAAGGCTTCATGCCTTTCTTATGGGACTGATTTAATTCTAGAAGGAATGCGTGAGTACTTGCTATCTCAAGACTGGATTAGTTACTGTGAGAATCGGTTGTTAATTTCATTATAAGAATAGATTGTTATAAAGCAAGGCTTCCCTCATTCTCTTCTGCAAACACTCAGTCAGCCTTAAACTTTTCAATGTTGTTAGGATACCACATGAAGCCGTCATGAGATGTGCCCTCCTCCATCTAGCACATCCCTGCCTCCAGAACCAAAAGTCAAATAAAACTTGTACCTTTATAACTTACTAACTCAAATGTTTTGGTAAGAGCCACAGAAAACAAGGTAAAGAGTTTAATATCAATTCATAGTCCTGAGGAGGTAGTTTATGGTTGAGGTCACAGGAGTAGATCACATCCCTGAGGGTGAAATTATGTTAGAAAAAGCAAAAGGCTACATTTGGCAGGGTGATCATAATTAAATTTAAACCATTAACATTCATTCTACTTTTAAAGCTTTTAATAACCCCTTCTTTGGCAATTCTTTTGAGATGGAAAGGTCATATTGGTTTCCATCTTAGATCAATGTCTCTCTATATACCACTATTCTTGAGATCGCATTAAGTACTTTTTGGTTGGGAAAAGGGCAAGCTGATGATATTTGTGGTTTGATTTTCAGCATCTTTATGTTCAAGAAACTTCTAGGCACCTGAGGGAAGAAGTATATCTTATTTAATTTGGTGTCTTGAGTATTTAACACAGCACTCACTACAGAGTAGTCATTTAATACATGTTTCACGCAAATGAACTTTTGAGACACTTAAAAGTAAGGATAAAAAATGAATTAAAATATTTAGTACAATAGTGTAGTTCATTCTGGTTTTCCCTTTTCATTGAACCATAAGTTTTATTAAGTGAAAACCAGTGTTTAAAAATTAATATCTGGCTAGGCACCAGTGGCTCACACCTGTAATCCTAGCTACTCAGGAGGCTGAGATCTGAGGATCATGGTTCAAAGCCAGCCCAGGCAGGAAAGTCCCTGTGAGACTCTTATCTCCAATTAACCACTCAAAAACCAGAGTGGCACTGTGGCTCAAAGTGATAGAACACTAGCCTTGAGCAAAAGAGCTCAGAGAAAGTGCTCAGGCCCTGAGTTCAAGCCCCACAACTGACTAAATAAATAAACAGATAGATAGATTAAATAAATAAATACAATGCATCTCTGCATTTATAGATTATCACTTACAGTATTAATTTTCCTATCACTTAAACCAGGATTATTAAAGCCAGTTGTCAAAATTCCTCTCCAGTCTCCCAAATCAAGAATTTGGGCCTATTCTAAAGATTCCCTTAGCTTATATTCTTTTCTGTTTTTCTTTTCTTTTCTTTTCTTTTCAACAGAGTTAAAGAGGCCTTTTTTTCCCCTGGCACTTAAACCATGAGAGAGACAAGGACAAATTGGGTCCTTTATAAGCTCTGCTCCAGGCAGCAGTGGGAAACATCAGGTAGCCTGATTCAATTCATTTCTTCCATGCACCAGCTGGCATCACATTCCAGATCTTGAAATTCTTCGGGTTCATTTATCTTCACAGTTTTTTACTTGACAATGAAAAGAAGAGTACCAAGCTGATTCTGCATTTAATGTACCATAATGCCAATCTTGATGCATTGTTTTATGAATTATAGCTAAAGGAGCCCATACAGTATTTGACAAAAAGACAATTCTCCGCTTGTTTGTGAAAATAGTTAATCACAAGAGTTCTGAGTAGGGCAAGCTATTTCCTTCTCTAAGTTAAATACGATTTTGTGATCAAGTTATATAAACTGAGAACCATTTAGAACTCAGGATGATTAAAAATGAGTAGGAGAAAATTAATTGTTTTGCCCTTAATATGATCAAATGTAAGGCAAATGACATTATTTAGGGAATTCATTTTCAGTATTTTAAAAATTAAGATTCCCTATTTTAGAATTTGTTATATGAAATTTCTAATTGTAACTACAGCATGGTCAATTTTTAATCTCTGAATTACATCAATAGTCTTAAAGCAAATCATGACTGGTAGGTAGAACTGAATTACATTGGTAGGTGGACTATTATTTTAATTATGTCTCCTGTTAATAAAATGTCATTTGTCATTTCTCTGGATTTCAACACAGAGGATTGTTGATAACCCTTAGCTAGGAATGGGGAGATTGGCTTTTGGTTACAGGTGTCTCACCAACTAGCTGAGTGAAGATGGGTTAAGATTTAGGAGGGCTTTGGCTGTTGTGAATTATAAAGTCTCTTGCTCTTTCAAGCATCTTATAACCTATGATATAACAACAAAATGGTGAGAAAAAGGACAAAGGGCAAACCAATGCAGTAGCAATACTCACAAGACAGTATGTTGGAAATGAACTGTACAACCTGGCCGGGGGGCGGGGGCGGTTTAGGGGGAGGGAAAGCAGGAGAAAAATGAGGGAGGGGATAACAAGTTTGATAAGAAATGTACTCACTACCTTCTGTATGTAACTGTAACCCTCTGTATATCACCTTGACAATAAAATTAAATTTAAAGAAAGAAAGCGTCTTTATGGGTCCCTCGTGGGAAAGGGAGAGAGTGGGTCAGAAGTGGACTACAGTAAAGTAAAACAAAGATCAGAGAAGACGAAGAGGTAGAGCTCCATTTCTGGGACCCACTTCCCACCTCACCTATTCTTTTCCATGCTTATTATTTCATTAGCATGTAATGATTATGCAAAACAATAAATTTCCTTGGAACATTCTCATATTGAGCACATAATGTACATTGATCATATGTGCCACTCCATTACCTTCATTGACTTCCCTCTCCCTTCCAGCGGGTGCTCTTCTTTTCTTATGGTCCCCGTTGTACTTAAATGTCTTTTTATTTTATTTATGTATTTATGTATGTATGTATTTATTTATTATTTTGTTAATCATGAGGCTTGAACTCCAGGCCTAGGCGCTATCCCTGAGCTCTTTTTGCTCAAGGCTAGCACTCCACCACTTTGAGCTACAGCACCACTTCCAGTTTTCTGGTGGTTAATTGGAATAAGTCTCAGGAACTTTCCTGCCCAGGCTGGCTTCGAAATAGGAGCCTCAGATCTCAACATCCTTAGTAGCTAGGATTATAGGCGTGAGCCATCAGTGCCTGGCTTAAATGCCTTTTTAGAAGATCTGCAATCTACTTTAAGTGTAGAAGCTAAGCAGGTGTAAGTATGTAAAATAAAGGTTTACACATGTTTTGTCTTTGTCAACATCCAAGACACTCGAGCAGAGAAAATGCTATTTCCTAATTTAAATGACAAAGTGTTCCTGTTTTTTTAAATTTTACTTTTTAATAAAGAATTAGGAAACATTAAATCTTTGGGAATACGCATGTCTAGGAAAATAATAACTGCAGTTAATAAATACTGCCATCTTGAAACCAAGAAATCCTTGACCAAGAAAATAAATATCCTTTCTTAAAAAAAAAAAAAAGATCTGGGGAAAAAAAAAGAAATCGGGATTCCACATGTTTAAGAAAACATGCAATGCTGTGAGATATAGGAGATATAGTAGTAGGGTCATAGTAATTATTTGAGGAAGCTGCATACTGATTTCCATAATAGCTACACAGACTTACATTCCTTTCAAGAGGATAGAGGGTTCATTCCCCCCCCCCCCCCCCCCCGCATTCTCACCAGCACTTGTTATTATTTTCTTGATGATAGTTAGTCTGACAGGGGCAAGCTAAAATTCCAGCATTGTTTTAATTTGCCTTTCCTTTGTGACTAAGGATGTTGAAGATTTCTTCATATATTTATTGCATACCCTTCATTCCTGGTTTCACCTCATCTTGAAATTGATGAGAACCTGCCGTCGCAGGTGGTTCTTCTTGACACACTGGGAACATTGCAGGCAATAGACCAGACTCACTGACTTGCTAGTGTGTACCAACCTGGTTTTCAGTTCAAATTATTACTTCATGGCTCCTGTGAGTATGTCATAGAATTGAAGCACTTAACATCTGAAAATGACAATAATCTGGGGGGCCTTGCACATCTTGAGTGCCTAAAAGAGAAGAAAGGACTTTTCTTTCTATACATATGTCATCACTTTAGATGGCAGAATACCACATGGCTCAAACAAAGGAACAAATGTTTTTCATCTTCTATTTGGCCAATTTCTTTTTTCTTCTTCTTTGTTTGTATGTGCTGGATTCTTGTTCAGGTACATATCTTTTAATCTCCTTGAATGTTAGTGGGTTTGATTTCAGGGTCTCTTAGCCACTTATTTAGCTGTCTGACTTTGGGCAACTTATTGGGCCTTTCTAAACTTATTTTTTTTTTATTTTTTATTATGAAAATACCATACAAAGGAGTTACAATTACATGGGCAAGATAATGAGTACATTTCTTATCAAGCATTGTTGCTTCCTCCTTTGTTTCCCCTTCCTATTCCTTCCCATATCCCACCCCCTATGTCCTCCTCCCCCCCACCAAAGTTGTAAACTTCTTTAATATATCATTTTTAATACCTTTCTCATAAGGAATAAATAAAAATTTAATCAATAGAGAGAGTAGTGTTCACCACCAATACTGATTACTTTCTCTCTATTCTTCATTTAGTTAGAATTCATCAATATCATGGATGACTTGAAAACAATTTTAAAGATTGCTAAGTGTAAACACTTCATTTAAATTTTCTAGCATTTCTTTCACCTGAACTCTGTTATTTGTACATGCCCACAGTGAAGGCATGCGTGTTTCTGCTTAAAATACAGACAAAATAAGTGCACATCTTATTTATTTTTGGCCCACAAGTTAGCACTAAACCAATAACTAATTTTGTATATTTGTAGAAGTGGAGAATTTGGACCAACATGTGTAGAATACAGAGAAGAAACAACCCCGGATGAAATCACTTCATCTTCTTTCAAAGTTAAACTGTCAAGTAGCATCATGTTTATAAAATATTCATTCATACTAGATACAAAATTAAAAGTAGGAGTAAAGAAAGTACATTTCCTTTAAATTTCTTGTCAATAGAAAGGGTGGAGAATAGAAAGCTGTTATTGCAATGCCAGTGTGTCATCTATTGCAAAAACGGAGCCCAGAGAAGAGAACACATTTATGTCAATCATCAGCAAGAAACTTTTGAGGCTGAATTATCCACATAATTGCCCTAATTTTTCATCCTGGCCTGTGATTGTTTCCTTTTCTACTGTCTTACACAGTTCTACCTTTTTTTTTTAATCCCTTGTCCTCATCGCTTGGCATTTCCTGACATCCTCTGTGTCAGCTGGCCATGTTATTGCCTTCTATTTTTGTTGAGGTCATTTCTGTAGGAGAATCTCTTAAGCTTCTGATTGCCCTCAGTAGTGAGGAATTTGAATAAAAATGTATGACAGACGTTACTGCAATGGGGGAAGGGTTTGCTTGTGAAGAGGTGAATCATAATGTGAAAACTGTATAACTCAATCTCCCAAACACCCACTCCAATTTTGGCTCTTTGACAATGCTGTCTCTTTGAGAAGGAAGAACAGTTTGATCTGAATTCTTATTAGGTTCTGAGCCACCAAATTAGAATCTAATAAGCTCATTTGGAAAGGTTTTGAATTAGCTTAAAACAGACCCACGCTGAGCTCATAGAAGAGACCCTCCTACTCTTTCCAGGCAACCTGTAGTTTGTGGACTTAATTTTCAAAGTCTCTTTTTTTGGTGTCTTTCCTCATCCAATACTGCTGCTCTGTTCTCCATTCAAACTGGTTCTCTCTGGCTATATTTTATATTTTAGGAAGCCTTAAGAATATCAGACATTTCAACAAGGCCAAAAGGATAGCTTTCTTCAGTAGGAGAAAAAACTTCATTTTTAGTATCTTCCAGTTTGGCATCCTTCAGTAGTACTAATTACCTTTGGATGACGGATATTTTGGCATACCCCAAAAATGTTGCTATGCACTAAAATGTACCATTACCTTGCTTGTAATACAAATGTTTATATGTTGTTTAGAAAAACTAAAGTAAACTTGTTTAGACAAATGAGAGTTGGGAGTTGAAGATGAATAGCCATGAAAGAAATACAGTCAAGTTTGTTGGCTCTTGGATCAAGTTTGTTTGTTCCTCCTTGGAAATGAAGGAGGTCAAAGAGGGAGAAAAATTGGAGCCATAGTTAGGTATGAGAAGTTGTCAGAACCAACTTTACTTAGCCCAGTGAGGGTGATTCTAAGTAAGCCATTTTGTACCAGTGTAAATTTACTTTGAAGATAAATCCTCAGGCGTTTCATAGTCAAAGGACACACACATATAATATTATATTTACTTATGTAAAATATATAATTTTATTAGGAACTGACAAATTGATCATTATAAATGTATCTATCTCTCCAGGAGTAATATTAGAGTACAAAGACCTTTTTCATTGTCTTTTGGCATTCTGTGTTATATGCAGGAACTATAATATCAGTCAGATTCTTATTTTTTTGGTAAATAACTTGCTTCACCTTTTAGGAAGTCTTTATTGTTGTTGTTTAGCAATTTTACTGTATTTGCATATACTTATGTTCTTTGATTATTACCACTTGACACTTGAGGTTTTGCAACCTGAAGGCCCATCTTTAGTTCAGTAAACATCTATATTTCTTTAACAATCCTCTCAATTTCAATTACTCTGTTTTCTCTCTCCAATGTTCTAGAAAAATTGATATTGGAACATTGGGTATACCCTGCATGCCTTTTGTTTCATACTCTTAGGTTCATACTTTTTGTTGTGTGCTGGTTATAGGTCTTGAACTCAGGACCTAGGCACCATCCCCAAACTTTTGTGTTCAAGGCTAACTCTCTACCATTTGAGCCACAGCTCCACTGTTGGTTTTTGGATGGTTAATTGGAGATAAGAGTTGCTCAGACTTTTCTCTCCAGGCTGGCTTCAAATCATGGTCTCCTACTCTTTATACTTCTATATTGTACCCTGAAAATTCCTCTGACTTGATTTTCCTTTTAAATTATGATTTCAGTCCAACCTATGATTTTTTTGTAAAAAATTCTGTGTGTGTGTGTGTGTGTGTGTGTGTGTGTGTGTGGTGGAAACTCAGAGTGTCAAGCTTTATTTTGTCAACTTTGCTTAAGGATGGTGTTGCTCTACCCCTTGAGCCACACCCCTACCTCCTCAATTGAGCATTTTAACAGTGACATTAATATTTTAAAACTTTAGATACTGTCCCTCCCCCACAGTATAACCCCTGCTTTCACTATATTTGATGTCAGTATAACTTGTGGAGGAGATGGGGAAAAACCAGTTGTTTATGGATACAGATGGACCTGTTGCAACAATGAGAAGTACAAGTTGTCATGTCCAAAACGAGCTTTACAACGTCGGTGCGTGGGGGGGGGGGGGGGAAGGGGGGGGGAAGGAGAAGGATTGGGATTGGGGGGGAGGGGGGAGGCTGGGAAGGGATGTGAAGGGTGAACCAAAGGAGGAGGCTGCAATGCTTGGTAAGAAATGTACGCATTATCCTGCCCATGTAATTGTAACCCCTCTGTACAGTATGTTCACAAATAAAATAAAATTAAAAAAAAAATAGAAAACAAAAAAACTTTAGATACTCTGATGTTTTTTCTTTAGCCTGTTGTTTTTCATGTGGATCAACCTCACCAAAAACATATTAAACATTTCTTCTATACTGTGGGAGAGATGTGTATAAAATTACTTTGTACATGGATGTTGTTTGTTGGTTCATGGTTGCTAGTCTGGCATGATCAGTACTGGTGGAAGCATAGCACAGTTTCTATATCCCCAGAGAAAATCTCTGTTTCTTTGGCAATAAGTACATTTTGATGATAAGGATCCTGAATCCAGAACTCCAGTTGGGGACCATAGGTTATATGTCTCAGTGCTCTTTCATTTAAAGTATATGCTTGAGGCATGGGGCTTTCCTTTCCCTCAAGATGGCTTTTCCCTTCTCAAGGGATACTCAACAGAAGTCCCAATGTTGTGTGGAGAGTTGCTCCAAATGCTTTCATTGTTATAGCAACTGGTTGGAAATCAGTCTGGCCAGTTCTTTACCATTCCTTGAATTAACTGATCACTTATTGTCTGCTCTTTTTCTCAGACTCCATGACTTCTGGTTTGAGAATTATTTTAGGTTTCTGCTGAGAAAATTTACTCCCTCCCGACTCTTTGGTCTTGACAGCTTTATGAATTTCCTCAATAATGTCAGGCTTTTTTTTTTATTGCTTTGAATTGTTTTATGGTTTTCAGTACTCCTTCATTGTTGTGGTCTCAGATGATACCCTTCTTGGTTTTCATGTAGTAAGCTAATTTTTCTTCCTTGATTTTAAATAGGATTTGAAAACGTGGTTTCTATGTGTATTTGGTATTACTAGTTGAATAATTTTGTATTTTTTAAGATCATAGAAAATTTAAGAGAAACCTATTTTTTTCCAAACTGGATTCTGTCATGTAGTCCTGGCTAGACTTAAACTCATGACCTTCCACTCCTCACTCCAAAGTAGATGAGACTTACAGGTTCATTTGAACATACCCAGCTTCAATGTCAAATTCCCAACCTTGGCTTAAAACTCAGAGAGATCTAATATTTTAAGGCCAGTCTATCTCTCTTTCTAAATTACTGAAGCAATTAAAATTCTTTTAATTGAAGTCACTAATTGTAAAATCAGTAATTATACAGAAGAGCAGCAGTGTCAGAATTTGCCAAGATTTCTTTCTTGCACTTTTTATAATCATTACATGGATTCTCATTTCACTGTTGAGATACCAAATTGGGAGGATAATGTCTATTGCAGTTTCAAATTGTGATTTATGGGGAAAACACCTGTTTTACTTGCTCCTCATTACTTTAAGTTTCTATTAAAAAAAAACCCTTATTTATCACACACCACGGTTTAGACTGAGGGACAAAGAAATCATGGACCTTCTTACTCCTGTTATCTTGTGATAATATATTGGTATATGATTGGATTGCAGCTTTATAAAAAAAGCTTAATGTCCTTTTGAGGAATTGTAAAGCAGGCAAAATCTTTTAAATTTATGAGAGATGCTGAAATTATGATTGATTGTTATGTTTTTTAAAAAAATTGCTCATCTTTTTTTCTCATTTCCAACTGGAAAAATTTATTGACTTTTTTCCGTGGAGATGTAGGAACATTCATATTTATTTAGCTGGAGAGGGAAGATTATGAATTTGAAATTTCAGTGTCATTTCATAGTCAAAGGGTAATGGAATTTCAGAGTTGAAAGACATCTTCAGATAGATAGCTTTTTGGTGATCGCGGAGAGCAGAGAACTGAGTCAGAAAACCTAAGGACAGGTTCCACTATTCACCTTCTAGTTGTGTGGCCCTATTCAAATGACCTAAATTCTGTTAACTATATTTTCTCATTTGTAAAGGGAAGATAATCCCTTTCCTGTCAATTGTACTACTTTATTTTCAGGATCAAATGAGATAGTATAGGAAAAAAATGATCTTAGAAACTGAATTTTGGCTCACATAGACAGAGATTCTTTTTAAAAACCAAGTACAAAGGAAACTCCTGTCAGTAATTATATTTGTTTGACTTCACCAGTTATTAAACCATCTTTCCACTAGAGTATAACTTATGAAATTTGCTCATCTCCCAGAAATGTACTAACTGATCCCACTCTTGAAAAAGACAAGCATTTCTGAATATTACTAATATATTTTCCTAGATAAGAGGAAATAGTTGGTTTATTTTGACTTGCCCTGTTTTGTCTGTAGGGGTGGGATAAACAACCAGAGCTGGTTCTGTTTTTACAAGTTGTGTTACGATGAAAAAAAAAAAAGCCTCTCTGATTTATAATTAAGAGTGTTATTTTTCTGCCTCTTATCGCAATTTTACAACATGCTTCTTTCATAGACCACCATTAATTTGGAACCAAGTACTATAGAACCTGCTTTTCTTTTTGCTTCTTATTTTATAAACTAGATAGAATTCCCCACCCACAGTTTTCTTTGCCAAATGACTGTGAAATTCTCAATTGTTTTATTTCCTTTTTTTAGCTGCTTCTACAAAGTATCAAACAGCTGGGGGATGACTTTCTGCCTTAGTCTAAGGTCAACTGGAACAAAGTGGTCCCAATTCTCTTTCAGAGTTCTCAGGATAATTAAAAGGAAGCGGAGCGCCTTGCACTTAATAGAATCATTTAAGTTTATTAAGTAAAAGGCCTAGGATAAGGAAATTGAATATTCAGATTTAAGATACCATTAATTGAATCCTACAGTATTGTTCACTTAAGCAGATGTGGGAAAACAGGCAATAAGTCAGTTTAAGTGGGGAAAAGTGAAGATTCATGTCCAGCTGGAGGGAGGAGACAGGGAAAGATATGTGAAACCTTACAGCCATTTCATGTAATATTTTCAGTGATGAGATGATAGAAATCAGAATGTATAGAAGCAGTTAATAGCAATGCTATAAAAATTGGCCTTATACTCAGTTTTCCCTTTTGTAAATGTCTCATGGTCGTATGGCAATTTTTCAAAATAGGCGAATCAATATCAATATTAGAGAATTAACTGAAGAACATACTTTATTCAGAGTTCCTTAGTTTTTTTTCCTTTTAAATATAATGTCTAATGTCTTCCTCCTCCTCCTCCTCCTCCTCCTCCTCCTCCTCCTCCTCTTCCTCCTCCTCCTCCTTTCTTCACCAGTCCCAGGGCTTGAACTCAGGGCCTGAGCACTGTCCCTGAGCTTCTTTTGCTCAAGACTAGTGCTCTACCACTTGAGCCACAGCGTCTCTTCTGGCTTTTTCTGTTTATGTGGTTTTGAGGAATTGAACCCAGGGCTTCATGAATGCTAGGCAAGCACTCTACCACTAAGCCAACTTCCCAACCCTCTAATGTCTTCTTATTTTCTGTTCCAGGGTTCTCTATTCAGGGTACTATACTACATTTAGTCATCATTTTTCCTCAGGTTCTTCTGGAAGTCTCAGATTTCCCCTGTTCTTGATGACCTTGATAGTTTTCAAGAATAGTGCTGAGGTATATTGTAGACAGTCTCTCAGCGTTGGTCTTGATGGGTAGACTAGATTACTTGTTCTTGGGAAGAAGACTAGACAGTGCCATTTTTCATCACATCATGTCAAGAGCACATACAACCACCCTGACTTTTCAATATTGATGTTAACCTTGATCACCTGGCCAAGGTAGTGCTTGTCAGCTTTTTTCTCTATAAAGTGACTCCTCCCTTTCTCCTTCCCATACTCTTTGGAAATGTGCCTGTTCCACATTTTGGGCTTGAGGATAAAGATCTAATTTTAATTATAAAGGTTCTTTGTTTTGGTAAAGTTCTAATCATTAAATGACTTACCTCATAATTGCATTTAACAGACTCACTTGCTCAGTGAATTTAAAGACTCACGTTTTGCACCTAACATCTGGGTAGGCAAATTGAGTGATGATGAAACTGGACATGGTGGTACATGTCTGTAATCCCAGCATGCTGGAGGCTGAGGCAGGAAGATTTCGTTCTAGGCCAGCGTGAACTGTGTTGTAAGACTTGTTTTAAATAAATGAACGAAAGGTGTGGCTGTATTCCCTCCAGCAGGACACTACTTTAGGATAGCTTCCTCACCCATAGGATATGGCTAGAATTATTGCTACAAATTTTCTGGTCCATTTGTACCTGTACTGAAATACAGTTAAGAAGAGAGTGTTTGTCACACTTTAGTGAGTATCTGAATTATGCAGAGGGTTAAAACACTAATCATAAGGCTCCACTTACAAAGTTTCTCACTCAGTAGATCTGGATGGGACTTATAATTTACATATTCAGATAATATTGATGCTGAGGCCTCCTCAGACCATAGAGAGCCAAAATATGTGAGCCACATGATTTCCATTCTCTGCTGGGCCTCTCTATATAGCTGATTTCCCCTACAATGCTACCTAATACAAATTTCTTGTGTAGAGTGGCCTATTTTAAATTCTTCTACCCTGAAAACACTCCTTGTTCACCAACAAACTGATTTTCTGTCTATTTTTTTGTGAAATAGAATATGTCCACTTGGCCTCTAGAAGATTTATAATGGCAATTAACAAAACAATGGCACTGCTTGTGCTTTATTACTATTTTTTAACATTATGATCTCTGTCTCAATGTATTCCATTTATTTTTGTATAGTATATGTATACTATATAGTATATGTATACTATATATGTGTATACATATAATTCTTTTGGAAATTAGTATTATCACTGGCCTATATTAAGTACTTTATGTTTTCACCTTTATATCCATACTGTGTTAGGTCTGGTCTATTATCATTTCTACTTTACAGAAGAGGAAATGGGGAACCAAGTTAATTTTTTTTTGTGCGGTCTTGGGGCTTGGACTCAGGGAGGGCCTGGGCATTGTCCCTAATATTTTTCTCAAGGCTAGCACTCTACCTCTTGAGCCTCATCTCTACTTCCTGCTTTTGGTGGTTAATTGAAGAGTCTCACAGACTTTCCTGTCCAGGCTGGCTTTGGCCCAGGATCCTCAGATCTCAGCCTCTTGAGTAAGTAGGCTAACAGGAGTGAGCTCCTGGCTCCTGGCAGATTAATTCTTTTTTATTTATTTATTTTTATTGTCAAGGTGATGTATAGAAGGGTTACAGTTATGTAAGTAAAGTAATAAGTACATTTCTTGTCAAACTTGTTACCCCTTCCCTCATTTCATTTTTCTCTTACTTTCCCTCTACTCCACCCCCAAAGATAGGTCTATGTTCCCAATTCAAGAACCTGTGAAGATGAGCTTATTTGGAGAAAGCATTTTTTTTTTTTTTTTTGCCAGTCATGAGGCTTGAACTCAGAGCCTGGCCTCAGTTCCTGAGCCTCTCTGTGCTTAAGGCTACCACTTTACCACTTGAGCCACAGCACCAGTTCTGGCTTTTTCTGTGTATGTGATACTAAGGAACCGAACCCAGGGCTTCATGCATGCTAGGCAAGCATTCTACCACTAAGCCATTTTCCCAACCCCTAGTTTAATTCTTAACAAAAACACCCAACTATGAAATGAAGTGGGGAGCTAAAATGTATGTTTCTTACTCCCAACTGTTGCCCCTCAATTCTTCTCAATGTACAGAAGAGACTGTGTGATTTATTAAAAAGCCTGGTGGCCATATACTGTCTAGATCACTGGAACATTCAGTATAGCTTCTTGGAGACTTAGCTTTGCCATTCCTAATACAGGAAGTGTTTGAAGAAAATCATGGAAATAAAGTACTGAGTAGAATGCATGCTCATGATAAGAACTTGTTATGTTCTTTCTTTCAAAGACACTGGCCTGCATGAAATTATTTTATTTTATTTAACTGTATATAACTAATAGTTTATGAGCTAATAAGAAACTTCCATATTTAAAGAAATAAAATAGGAATGAATGAAGAAAATATTGCTAACTTAAATCAGCACTGAAGTTTACATTTGTACCTAAAATTCTCTTTTTATGAATTTTCTGTTAATAGATTTAAAAATTAAGTGGAAAAGGCTGTTAGAGTAATTTAGAAATAATAGTCAGTTAATACAATTAGTTTATACTTGGCTAAAATAATTCTTGTGTCTGAGGAACATAAGTAGAGCTTATATTCTTAAAAAGCTTGAACTAGAGAACTGAGTATAATACAGTGATTTGCTACCAATTTAGAAGTTGTGTAGTTGAATCCTCAATTATCTAATGCTAATAAGCCTTTTTTCTTAATTACCTCAATCTGCAAAACAACTCCTTTGTTTCCTGGTTTTGACTGACATCTTGCCTCTTCTTGTTTATTTTCTTATTTTTATTATCACATATTACAAATTAATGGGATTAATTGTGATATTCCTATATATTCTATTTTATGTTTTTCTTCTTGTTTTCATTTCCTGGAGTTTCTTTATTATTTTACTTATGTTCTAGGTTGATCTTTATGTTTCTAGAATCAGACTCTGTGTGTGTGTGTGTGTGTCCTGGGGCTTGAATTCAGGACTGTCTCTGAGCAGCTTTATTCCTCAAGGGTGTGCTCTACCACTTCGGCCACAGCTCTACTTCTGGCTGTTTGGGAGTTAAGTGTCTCACAAACTTTCCTTTCCAGGCTGGCCTTGAACTGCGATTCTCAGATCTCAGCCTCCTGAATAGCTAGGATTACAGGCATGACCCACCAAAGCCTAGCTAAAATCAGATTCCTTTTAAGATTCAGAATTTGCTTCTTGTCCTTGATGCCAGTATATGAACTAAATTTAGAAGCTGAGGTAAGGATGGAAAATGCCATGACTCCATCTCTTTTAGCAAAATATTTTGGAAATGAGTATCTATGCTGTAAGAGTTTAGAAATTCTGATGAGAAAACTAATTCAGTGCAGAATCAGTATTTAACTGCAATATTTTTAAAGGCCAATCGGACTAAAGTACTGTACGTACATAAATGTATGGAATACTATCGTGAAATTCCTTTGAACAAAAATGAATGATGAAGCTGGCGATGGTGGCTCATGCCTGTAAGCCTAGCTACTCAGGAGGCTGAGATCTGAGGTTTGTGATTCAAAGCCAGCTTAAG
Organism: Dipodomys spectabilis; assembly: GCF_019054845.1. Taxonomy (NCBI): domain Eukaryota; kingdom Metazoa; phylum Chordata; class Mammalia; order Rodentia; family Heteromyidae; genus Dipodomys; species Dipodomys spectabilis. The sequence goes on along the minus strand of NW_024871203.1, from coordinate 647,884 downwards.
TAGCAAAGTCTGTAAGACTCTTATTTCCAATGAACCAGCAAAAAGCTGGAAATGGTGCTGTGGCTCAAGTGGTAGAGTGCTAGCCTTGAGCTGAAGAGCTCGGGGACAGAGCCCAGGCCCAGAGTTCAAGACCTACGACTGTCTAAGAGGGGGGGGGGAGGGAGATGATGGGAAGGTAAAACAGGTCGTGTCTGGAGGGGCTAGGCACTAGGGGGATGGAGGAAATAAGTGTACATAAAGGATGGTAAATATAGTCAAAATTCTTTCTATACATCAGTGAAAATGGAACAGTGAAACTTGCTAAGACTGGTTTGGGAAGCGGGAGAGAAGAGAATTATGGTGAGTGAGGTACAATTGTATGCATATATGAACGTAACAAATGACCCTCCCTTGTATAATGAATTGCGCTAATATAAAAATGTGGAAAAGGTATATATTCCCAGAAAGTATACACCTCTGTGTTGTTCTCTTTACTAAGCAATCCATAATTGACTAATGATATTCAGTGTTCCTCTACCTGTCTGTAAATTAGACAATTTCATTCATCATTCCTTGCCATTCATTCCTTCTTGCTTGGGGGAGCTGGCTCATTTCAATGCTAAAAATTCCTGGAGATTAAAATGCTATCTTCTTTTTGCTTAGGCTCTTATCTGAAGCACTTTCTTGGTTTGATAGCTGCAAAAACAAATACAGTAGGAAAAGGACACGAGCTTTGGAGGTTTGCATTATTCCTAGAGTGAGTTAGTCAGATTCTCTGTATCCACTTCCATCCATAAGAAAGGCATACATCGTAGCTCACATTCAACAAGGCTGTGCTGTGGGATGGTATGTTTTAGGTACTCAAACTTCAATTTCTGTTTGTTCATAGTCATATGTATTAAATGCCATTGCTTCTGTAGGAAAAAAAAAGTTTGTAAAAAAAATGCATCCCAGAAATTTCAACCTGAAAGGTATGGGGCATACACAAAGAAGGGTATTCACAAATAAGTGTTTCTCTCTTTCTCCCTTTCTCCCTTCCTTCCTTCCTTCCTCCCTCCCTCCCTCCCTCCATCCCTTCCTTCCTTTCCTTCTTTCCTTTTATTTTTTATTTTTATTTTTAAATTTTTTTGGTCAGTCATAGTGCTTGAACTCAGGCCCTGGGCACTGTCCCTGAGCTGTTATTTGCTCAAGGCTAGTGCTTTATCACTTTGAACCTCAGATCCACTTCCAGTTTTCTGGTGGTTAACTGGAGATAAAGAGTCTCATGGAGTTTATTGCCTAAGCTGGCCTCAAACTTCAATCCTCCTATCTCAGCTTCCTGAGTAGCTAGGATTACAGATGTGAGCCACCAGCGCCCTGCTCCAATAAGTATTCTTATGAGAGTCAAAACATTTCACTCTTTATCATCATTCAAAAGTGACAAATGTTGTTAAATGATAAACTGATAGGTACATTTCCCTTCACAGAAATTATACTATCTGGAGGATTTCTAATAGCCTGAAGTCCAGCTGACACTTTATAACTAATAGTTAAAATAAATAATAGACAACAAAATTAATAGCTGGCATTTTAAGTGCTACAACTTGTCACCAAATACTGTAGCTCCTTAAACTATCCGCTGCCACCTCACGTAAGTGGTAGAACAGTACTGCGTTCTCCCCAATCTCATTGAAATGTGCTATAAAACCCACCGACAATTCTCTGGCCTATTTTTGGTGCTCCATTTAACTTTTTGCCAAATCGGAATTACTAGGGTTTGAACTATTCAAATGCTACCTCATGCTAGCTTTTAGATTGATCCTAATTGCATTAATTGATAGTAATTTCCCTATCCAAAATTTTTGGGGAGTAATTTAGTCTTGGTAAGACTTTTGAAGCCACTAAGGTGCCACCACCTGAAGACTTAGAACACTACAGTGACACACACACACAAATGCATGCTAAGTTCTGAGTTTGAAAAAGAGGGTTATTTATATACCATATCGTTTATGACAACTGTGGTCTGAAACTGTTGGCAAATAAGACTTCTATGGTTAGAAGATGGGATGCAAAGGCTTTTGAGAACAGAATTTCCCCAGATATCCTGGAGAATGCACTTACCTATATCAGTGCTCCAGAGCTCTCATTCGCCACTCACTAAGTCAATAACTCTGTAATGTTTGTGCGCTAATTAAGGTGGCAGGCATTGTGCACCTATGGCAGAATGATGGAGAAGGTAGGAAAGGGAGTGACATTGCTTTTGGATGACTGGGAATTTGGGTTTGGAATATAGTTGATGTTCCTGAAACAAGGGTATAAGCTCTAGTAAAATGAATGTGCATCTTTTTTTGTGTGTGCTAGTACCAAGGCTTGCACCAAGAGCCGCACATTCTAAGCTTCCTCCTAGCCAGTGTTCAACCACTTGAGCTACACCTCTAGTCTTGTTTTTTTTTTTTTCTGGATAATTCAAAATAGAGTCTCACAGATGTTACTGCATGGGCTAGCTTTTTTTTTTTTTTTTTTTTTTTTTTGTCATATGGGGCTTGAAATCTGGGCCTGGGTGCTGTCCCTCAGCTCTTTAGCTCAAGGCTAGCACTCTACCACTTGAGCCATGCTGCCACTTCCAGTTTTCTGGTGGTTTATTAGAGATAAGAGTCTCATGGGCTTTCCTGCCCTGGCTGGCTTTGTACCATGATATTCAGGTCTCAGCCTCCTGAGTAGCTAGGATTATAGGTGTGAGCCACGGGCGCCTGGCTGAGCTAGCTTTTAATTACAGACTTCTAGTTCTTACCTTTCTGAGTGCCTAGGTGTGAGCTACTGGCATCTGGCTGAAATGTTTTTATGATTTTAGATCTTTTATTATTAAATTGCTTACATGGCAATATAACTTTATTCATTTGTTATTGTTTTCTTCAATTTATATTAGTTTCGTTATTCTAAAAACATCAAAACAATGATGCACAAGTATAGCAAATACATTCTAAGAGTATAAAGTAGAAGAATAATGAGAGGCAGATAACACTGACAAAGAAATATTGAAATTCATATGATAAGTAATAAAATATCCAGAGTGCTTGTTATACCCCAGCCTGACCACTTGACATACATTATCTTACTGCAAATAATGATACTCATACCTTTAAAAATGAGGGATGATCTGATCACTGGTGGCTCACACCTGTAATCATACCTATTCAGGAGTCTGAGATCTGAAAATCAGCGTTCAAAGCCAGCCAGGGCAGGAAAGTCTGTGAGGCTCTCATTTCCAATTAACTAGCTTGAAGCCGCAAATGAAGCTGGGACTCAAGTGGTAGGGCACTAGTCTTGATCACAGCAGGCCCAGGCCCCAAGTTCAAGCCTCAGGACACACACACACACACACACACACAGAGTTCACACAGCTAACTATGCAGTAGAACCTGGACCTGGAGCCTGAAATCTGTGCTTCTAAATATTGAGCTATTCTTCTAATTTGTCTCACACAGCAATTTCTGTACCCCCCCCCCCCCCCCCCCCAGCTTTGTTAGGCAACTAAGGCTCCTATGCTATAGTGACAGCCATAATCCAGTAGTAGGGCTTGGAAAAAAAGAAGAGCTTTCTTGCTTTCAGTATTATTTTGCCCCTCCCCCCATCCCCATAAAAAAGATTTAATATAGTGTTTCCCCTCTGAAACCATCAATTTTTAAATAAAGATTTTTTTGGCGTGTATGTGTGTGTGTGTGTCAGAGTATTAATATTTTCAGCAATTGTAATGATTCCTTAGCATTCTAAGGACTGATCGCTTTGGCTCACATATATATTCATAACAGATCAAGAAGGCATCTTGGAAAGCTTGGGTAACAGTGATGTGGAGAGTGAGCAATAGACTGACCGTGGGTAAGTGTGAATTTACCCCTATCTGGCCACTGTAGTATGACTGATATTGTTTCACGTAGATGAGATATAGATAAGATTCTTTTGCTTCTAGCTGATAAATGTAACTGTGTTCTTGGATACATTAGAAAGAGCATCTTCGGTTTCTAGCCACTTTTCGTTGCAGAGCGCCCTCTGCTGCAGAAGCAAGGAACTTCAGCAAGAATTTTGTACATCAATAGAATGGTGTATCATTCTTGTTTCTCTGCTGTTATTTCTAGCTATAATAAAGAACAATTAAACTCATTACCTTTAATAGCACAAACCCCTATGTGGCTTTAAAGTATAATACACATCACCTTTGCCCAAACATAAAACCAAAACAAACAGAACCAAACACAATAACTATCAAATTGTGCTTCATATATATTATTATCCTTGAAGCACTTACACTTTTGAATATCAGGAATCAAAAGCCTATCCAAACACGAAATTTACAAAAGTTTCTAGTTTCATTCTTCCATGTTTTCCTAAATTCTCTGCAAATCCCTTATTCCTCCTCATTGCTTGCCCTGGCTCTGAAATCTGTTTTACTTTCCAAGAATTTACAGATTTTATAAGTTTTTATGTACAAGTAAACCTTTGTTGCAAGTTTACAAAATCCTTCATAGAGGGAATGTTAAGGTGCAGTTTAGTCAATTTTGTTTCCAAATGTTCACATAAAACTATTGTTGAATTTTGCGTACATTTGTGAATTGTGCACATAGATGGTAAATCTGCTCTTAACACTAAGCCATATGTAAAAAGTCAAAACTGTGTAAAATTCATTATTACCATTGTTAAGTAGAAATGGGAGACTTAAATGTGACTGAAAGTAAACACCTAAAGTATATTTTATTAGCACAATTGTTTTAATGGCAACTCCTTTGCACAACTACTTAAAGATAATAAAAATATTCAAAAAATGATTGCAATGTTTTAGCAAGCACCTCTTGTAAGGCATCTCTTATATACTATACACCACACAAAACCCAAATCAACACACACACACACACACACACACACACACGTATACATACACCTTTTAAATTGATTTTTAAGAATAAAGAACTATGCCATGCATTATTCATTTGAAATGTTTTAATATTTATTATTTGTTTCTTGAGCAGAGTCACAATTACATAGTGAGGCCCAGGTTGGCCTTGAATCTTGCTGTGTAGCTCTGGCTGCTTCCTGAATCCTGACATTATAGATGTATGTCATGACTCTTCCCTCTTACACTTTTTTTTTTTTGCTTTATCTTTTCATTAATAAAAACATCTCATGTAGTTAAAGCAGTATCAAACACAATCTCTTTAAATTTCACAGAACCTACACATTCCAAGGAAATACTGGAAATACTCTTTATTTTTTACCTTTATCTGATGATCGGGAAGTTAGATTTTGGGATGTCCTGGAGCATTTGGGAGGTAGAGTTGAATAATTCTAGGTATAGCTCTTCTTAAGGGTTCTTTTCCTGGAATTTTGGTTAATCACATTAATTTTTCAATATACATTGCTTTACCACTAAAAGGCTAGACAGGAAATGAACCATCATGTACAGCTGTTTTGAATGTTGTATGGGCCCTTTTGAGGTTATTGAAAATAGCAATGGCAATAAGGGAAACTCCCTTTTTATTGATGTCTTCTGTTTCCTTTCCTTTTTTATTTTCTAGTTATATTTAGGTCTTAGTGCTAATGTCATAGATACACTGCTTGGTAGCATTTTAAAACTATATTTGAAAATGTCTTTGTTATTTCTTCACTTCATGACTACATTTGCTGTAGTTTACAAATTTACAAAAAAAGAGAATTGTTTAGGGGAAAATGTCAAAACATCTTCAAATATCTTCCATTATAGTCCTTGTTGCTGAGCCCTATTTTCATCTTTGTCTCTGTTTTATTATTAAGAGGTTTTCTCTTACTTTAAGAATTTGAAGTCTGTCAAAACAATGCATTAAAAATCGTGAATCATCATGATCTAGTGTTTCATTTTCTCCCAGAGATGGGCAACTTGAAACACATGAGTGCTCTGTAATTTTGGCCTATCTGTAGCCTTCTCTACATATCCTGACCAATAGATCTCAATCTTCTAGGCTTAATCTAGGGTTTGGGGATGAATATTTTAGCTATGAATGGGAAGATTTTTTTGAAAAACATGATATTACTGATGTTTGTTTTGAAACATGGCATTTTATTTTCATATATATATATATATATATATATGTTTGTATACAGAGCATTAAGCTCCTCTCGCCATGGTTGGCACATTGAAAAAATCTAATTTTCTGTTAATTTATAATTCTATTGATAGGAAAAGAGAAAATGAAAGTCTGTGTACAATATGTATTGAATTTCAATTCAAGTGGCAACCTTATTTTAAAGCTATATAAATCATAATGGGTTACTCCATGTAAATGCCTATTTGTTGTGCCACTGTGTTTTTGGGAAGTGTTTTGAAGGGGAGAGGAGTCAGTTGGATTATTGCAAATAGAGCTGGATCAGCAATTGGGCCACCCAAGCGCTGTATCTTTTCCCACTAGAGGAGTTTTAATCTAGAATCAGGTTTTACTGACATCCCATGGTGGCCAAGTCCTTTCCGTTGAATTTTACTTATGGAGCAGATGGTGTTGAATCTATGCATATATTTTTGTGATCAATGTCAAGTTGAAGTCTGAATTAGTACAGTAGAAAAGCATGTCATGACAACAGAGCTGTAAAGTGTTAGAGTTGGGTGTTAGATTAATTCACTGCCATCTGTCTTTATTTTGTTAATGCACTTCTGTGGCTCCCACATAAGTGTTGTAAATTCTTGCTCAAAAGTCTCTGTGTGTATTCTAGTACACAAAATCCCAACAGTAGCTACAGTACCCTTTCCTGCCCCCAAGTGCAAAACAAAACAAAATAAGCAATAGATTGTTTTGCATATTTCTATTAGTGTTCTTCTAGTTTTTCCTCGGATTGATTTTTACCCAGAGTTTTCTATAGCTAGTGAGAAGGTAAGAATTGGGTTCCAAATACTACAGGAAATTTTATTCTACAACCCTATAAAAAAAAAGTGTAGTGATAATTGTATATGGCTGATTTTCTTATTAGTGCTCTCAGTGTTCACTACATAACCTTAATACTGTAAGTGGGTAGTTTCTTAAGTAATATTAATTCTTTGGGAGGAAAAAAATTATCAGTAAGTTTAATAGTACATCTAATAATGGTCCTTAAAACATAATCTTATTAGATAGATACTATCAAATATATGCATATACATCATACCACTCAATAGTAAAAATAATCAAACTAAATTTTAAAATGGGTAAATATCTGAACAGATATTTCTTAGAAGAAGACATATAAACTGCTAATTTATGTGTAGTAAAAAGTTCAACATCTTTAACTATCAGAGAAATGCAATTCAAAACCACAGTGAGATATCACCCCATACCTTTTAGGATGATTGTTATCAAAAAAGTTAAATGAGCCAAGCAGTGGTGGTTCACACCTGTAATCCTAGCTATTCAGGAGGCTGAGATCTGAAGATTGTGGTTCAGAGCTAGTCTGGCAGGAAAGTCTCTGAGACTCTTATCTCCAGAAAACCAGAAGTGACACTGTGGCTCACAGTGGTAGAGCACTTGCCTTGACCTGAAGAGCTCAGGGACAGTGCCCAGGCCCAGAGTTCAAGCCCCAGAACTTACAAAAAAAATCAAATGACAAAAAGTGTTAGCATGGGTATGAAAAAAAGAGGTTTCTTACTAGTAGGAAAGTAAATTGCAGCTATTATTGAAAAAAATATGGAATTTATTTGAAAAAGTAAAAATAAAACTACTAAATGACCCAATGACCCCATTTCTGGATATGCACTGAAAGCAGTGAAATCACTATGTCCATGTTCATTGCATCCTTACTACAATAGTTCAAATATGGAAACAATTGAAGTTGAACTGATGAATTGACCAAGAAAATGGGGCACATACACACGATAGAATATTACACATCCATAATATGAAAGAAATCCTACCATTCTTTAACAACAATTATGAACTGTGAAAATTGTGGTAAGTAAAATAAGCCAGACATAATGTGGGAAAAAGGAACAATGAGGCTTATTGAGGTTGATGTGGGAAAGGAGGAGTTGAAATATGGATAAGGAGGAGTGATGGAAGAGGAGAGTGTGATCAAGGTATATTGTATTCATATATAGACATGACACAGTGAGACCCCTCTATGTAACTAATTGATGCTCATAAAAATGTGAGAAAATGAGATAAGCTAAACACAGAAAGATACCTATTGGATCATCTCATTGATATGGAGAATCTGAAAGAAAATAAAACTCATAGTGATGGGAGGGTAGAATGATAGTTTCCAGAGGCTGGATATAAGGGAACCAGGGAGATAATGATCAAGGGATATTAAGCTTTAGCTTAGTGGGGCACTGGTGGCTCATACTACCAATGTAGTCCTTGCTGCTCAGGAGGATGAGATCTGCAGATCATGGTACAAAGACGACCTGAGCTGAAAAATCTGTGAAACTCTTAACTCCAATTAACCAGCAAAATGCCAGAAGTGGAGGTGTGGCTCAAGCTGTGTAGTGTGCCAACCTTGAGTGAAAAAGCCAAGTGAGAGCATGATGCCCTGAATTCAAGAGCCAATATTGGCATACCCACAATAACCCTAGCTATAAGATGAGAAGTAGTGGAGAAATAATGTACAAGTAACTATAGTGAATATACTGTATACTTGAAATTTATTAAAAGGGTGTATGGCAAGTGTTCTCATCACACACATACAAAATGATAATTATATGATGATGTATATGTCAATTAACTTGATTGTGGCAATCATTTCACAATATGTAGATATATTAAAATATCATGTTCTATTCCTTAAATATATGCAAATTTTGTCAGTCATACCTCAATAAGATTGCAAAAAACTTACATCGTTATGTAGAATAAATTGATCACATCTCCCCTTAGCAAAAGTGATGGAATTACACTTTATTTTCCACAGGTAAAGAGCCATTTCTTTTTATGTATCACAGAGAACCATTTATTTATTTATTTTCAAGTCATAAACAACTTTTAATCTTCACAATGATAGTCATCATTACCTTAATCTACTTCAGAGGACCATTTTAAGAGTGTATATATTTATAATTCATGATGAAATGAGATTTCATTAATTTTGAAGAATGAGTGATGAGTGGTTATTCATTCAAATGTTAAAAATACATTTTTAAAATAGCCCTACTAGCAGTAGACTGGGAAACAGCCTTTTAATAATGAATCTGTTATAAAATATAATATATACAACATGTAAACACCATTGTGAATCCCATTTATAGAATGAATATACACTGAAAATTAGAGGACAGGAAAATAGACTCTGCTGAGGGAATTGGGGAGGTCCCCACAGGGGTGGGGAAGGCCAATGGAGAGAACAAATAAACAGAAATGACATAGAACAATGGCAACTGTTGGAAGAGAATGAGGGAGAGTGATGCAGAGGGTCAGTTTGATCAAGGTACCTTGTATGCATGTATGGAAATAGCACAGTGAAATCCTTTATACACAAATATATGCTAATAAAATGTCACTAAATAAAAAGTAAGTCCATTTATTATTTGTCTAAGTTTATTATCATTGATCCTAAATTTTATGTTAGACATTAAAATATTGCAATAAATACAACTAGTCACTTAATAATATGTAACAAAGTTAATTACTTTGACTAGGACTCTTTTATATTTTATTTCTATCTTTTTTTGTGTTGATTTCTGATTAACTTCTATGCCTTACAGCCTGGCTATTTAAATATTTCTTTTATTCTGTTGGTGAACCTCTCCTCCTGTCCCCCCTCTCTGTTGGTTTTTGGGAAAGAAAGCATACCACAAGTGAAGCCCTTTCTTACCCTGACTTCTAATATCCATAAATTTCAAACAGTATCCTTAGAGAATAGCACGTTGTAGGATTTCTACATGGGCCAGATCTATAGTGGATGGGGCTCAAGTCCATTGCTACTTGATGTCCTTTTAATCCAGTTGGTAACCAGATTCCAGCATTCCAGGCCCACCTGGTTTTTATCAGATTCACAACACAGCTTAGTTCTTATTGATGGCTTGATTAGGATTTCAGCACCCTAGCTGATAATAGTTCTACTGGATTAGACAACTCATTTTTCTTGCTACCCTCTTTGCAGATACTCAGAAATATGTGCCTCTTGACCTACCTGGACCTTGTTAAGAAGCTGTACTTCTTGTCTGGAAAGTTGGTTGAGTTCGTAGAATAAAAGATGCCCTGTAAATACCACAATTTACATTTATTGATTGCTTACTACAGTGTACTTTGTATATATCCTGTTCAACCTAATTTTCTCACTAAAAACTTTGCCGTCTTGCCTGCTGAGACTTCCCTTTCACTATTTTGTGTTGGCTTCTCGCCTTTCTCTGCCCATGCTGTGATAAAATCACTATGGTTAGAGCTGAAGTCAAACCTTTTAAATAGCTAATTAAGTATTGTTTTTCCCTATCTATGATAAAATATCACTGACCAGAAATCTAAAGAGCATCAAGGGGGAAGAAAGCCATAAATAACTCCCCCAAATGTAAGGTCACAGATCAGTAAAGAGAAAAACAACTCCTTGAATCTTGCCACCATGCTGGGCACTTTCACAAGGCTTATGTAGAAAGTGGCTCTTGCATAGCCACTGCTCAAGGACTGTAATTGGAATAGCCGCTGGTGCTACTATTGCTGTTAGCATTGGCATCTTACGAAGGAGAATTACTTTTCATCTCTTTACCGTAAACAGATACCATAGCAAAGTTAGATTTATTTATAAAGAAATTGAGAAAGACCTAAGGCTGCAAACAGGTCAACTTTAGCATTAAAGGCTATAAGTCTTGTACATTTTAGGGGCAAAAAAAAGCACGTTTTTCCAAAAGTGTAGACAATTTGGGTGAATTATGAAGTCCTTGAACTATTGTTGGGTCTGTAATTTTTCAGAAGGCTGGAAAATTACCAAGAAAATGACTAAGAAGACTTTTAATGCTGTGCCATATAGTTGCTAAAGTTCAAGTGGTAAACAAATAAAGGATGGAAATGTCATTCTGGTTTCTAAATATACCATAATTTCTTTATGAGATTCCTCTTATCAGGAAACTTCCGCCCTTGTGATTCTTTGACATCTAATTTGTTGAACTGTTTATAAAACACAGAAATGTGAAGATGCATTTGATGTTGTTTACAAAATATTCATGGACCGAACTAGAAAAAAAATCCACTTAGAACTTCTAACTGTTGACTATACAGACAGTCCTTGAATTGGGATGGATCAAGTTAAGAGCACTCTACAATGGGGTGAAAAAAATACATACACAATCATTGGTTTGTTTCACTTTAAGTACAGTATTTCATAAATTAAATAGTCAAGCCTGTGGTATAAAATAGGTTTGGCTGGGCTCTGGTGCTTCATGTGTGTAATCTTAGCTACTCAGGAGGCTGAGATCTAAAGATTGCAGTTCAAAGCCAGCTCCAGCAGGAAAGTTGATGAGACTTTTATCTCCAATTAACCACCAGAAAACCAGAAGTGATGCTGTAGCTCAATGTGGTAGAGCACTAGTCTTGAGCTAAAGATCTGAGGGACAATGCCCAGGCCCTGAGTTCAAGCTCCATGACCAACAAAAAATAAAATAGGTTTGTATTAGATGATTTTGTCCATCTGTAAAAGTGGGCATACTTAAAGGTAGCGTAAGCTAAACTGTGATGTTTTGTAAGTTAACTATATTAAATGCCTTTTTGATTTAGAATATTTTCAATGTAGGATGGATTTATTGGCAGACAATTCCATTTAAGGTAGAAGAACATCTGTAGTCTGATTGTATAGGTTCTTAATGTTTCTGTCCTAGGAAAAATTTGACAATAGATCACTTTTTACTTCAGTGGCAAATTAGTTATTGTTTAGCGAATGATTGATCTACTACATCTCCATGAGGAGATTGCATGCTATCCTATTCTATTCATTTTAGGCTTGGACATGAGACTGGATGTGGCCTATGGGATAATGGTAAAGGTACTTACTTTTGTGTCTGTATCTCTACCATGAAATATACATTTTAGCTACCTCTTTGGTACTCATTTGAGACAGAGGTGAGCCCAAATATTAGTTTAGTATTAAGTCTGACATTTATCAAGAGCAATTCATTTCTAAATGAACCACCAATTTATAAGCAAGAAGTAATGCCTATTGTCATACTTCAGAAATTTTGGAGTATTTTGTTATACAGGAAAACCTGGTTCATTCATATTGGGCATTAGCCATTTTAACACTCAAAAGTTAACCTTCATAATTCTCCTCACACATTTATTTTTTCACACAATTTTTATAAAAGGTATTTATTTTAAAAGCATACGAGAACATTTATGTTTCAACAAGTTGATACACAGGTGTCTTGCAAAAGAAAGACCACCCATGGCATGAAGGTTTCCATTCAAAAAATGAAGCAAGAAAACCTAAGTTGTGCACTTTTGCCTTAGGAAAGGGAAGGCAAACTACAAAGTGGTAAGGGAAGAGATGTCAACTTGGAATCAAACTTGGGAATGTCAAGTTACTCCTACAAGTCTGAGTTTACAAATATGCTTTTGGGACAAAAGAAAATAGAAAAGAAAAATGGACCTTTAATTTACATAGCTGTAGTCTCAATGTATTTTCTGTACTTGAAATGGTCTTAGGCCATTGGCCTATTTATCTGAGGTCCAGACTAGCTGGTCACAGTTTTCAAGTGATAATTCCATGTTCTCTGTCTGTTCAGGTACCAAGTGAGCTCAAGCCTTTGGGAATGGTCAAGGATTATTGCCACCATTCCATAGTTAGGCTGACAAACTTCTGTCACGCCTATTTTTGCAATTGAGAAACTTGAATTTTTCTAATAGCTTGAAATACAATTTTGGTCACCTATCTAGGAAATGGGACTAATGCTTCCTTTGCATTTTCCTATTCATTATATGTACATATTTTATAGGAGCAAATAGTGTTTTAAGGTGGTATTTGAGAATTGGCAGTTTGGTATTTAACTGTAGTGAATATTCCAAGTTGTTCATACATTTAACTTTTTTATTGTTCACACTGGGGATTGAATTCAGGGTGTCAAACTCTCTCAAGGCTTTTTCCACTCATGGCTGGTACATTCTCACTTAAGCCAACAAGGACTGAGGGCTTGGCTCAAGTGATAAAGCACCTGACTTACAAGTGTAAGGTCCTGGGTTCAAACATCAGTAGCATGTCAAACATAGTAATGAAAATGAGAAATTACTATTGTGAGAGATGGGAGACTTGATTTTTTTTTTTGAATCAGAGCAATTATGTGCTGGTTAACATTTAAAAATTGGCTCTTCATTTTAGAAAGCCTTGATTTGTAGTGTTTGTTGATTCGCATGGTACAAATACTGCCATTCTGACTGATTTTGAGCTAACAACATAATATTACAGAATGTGAAGTTGGGAAAGAGATGCACACAATTGGTCCTCCAAAGCCTGTAGGAGCTACTTTCAGCTCACCATTGAGTCAACACTGCCGAAATAGAATTGTTGGATACAGATTTTCAGGAAATGAGTTGGTTCAGGGAAAGAGATGATGGGGAGAAAGGTAAAAGTAGAGGAAGTTAGGTGACTTTAGAGGGTTGTTTTTGAGGACAGCCATTAAGGGGGCCGGGGATGAGACTTGATTGGATCAAATGTCCTTGAGGTATAAGGCAGGTTCAAACTAAATTCTGATTCTTTCTCCAGGACTACTAATAGAATAGTTGTAAAATTTCATTTTAGGGTCTTTCAAGAAGGTTTTGCCTAGGGTAAGGAGGAAATTACTTTTCAATAGCATCAGCAACAATGGAGAGGTTTCCAAGGGAATAGAGCTGGGTTAATTGAACCTGACCAGAAAAGCCAACATTGTTACACACACACACACACACACACACACACACACACACACACACACACACACACACACACATTGTAGATTTCAGGGAATGTTGAAGTCTGAAATTGAATCCAGGGCCACAGCTTTACTCCAGAGGTGCCGTATCTACTCAAAAAGATGTTGTTGTTGTTGTTTTAAGTTCATGAAAAGGCATCACATGGACTGGGAAGGTGGCTCAGTGGTAGAGCACTTGCCTTGCATGCCTGAGGCCCTGGGTTCGATTCCTCAGCACCACATAAGCAAAAAGAAAAAAGCCGGAAGTGGCGCTATGGCTCAAGTGGTAGAGCGCTAGCCTTGAGCTGAAGAGCTGAGGGACAGCGCCCAGGCCCAGAGTTCACGCCCCACGACCGGACCCCCCCCCCCAAAAAAAAAGAAAAGGCATCACATATGATCCACTCCTCCTCAGGAATTTCTGCTTTTCTGTGCTTGTACTGGGGCTTGAGCTCAGGGCCTTGAGCTCTCATTGAGCTTCTTTGCTCAAAGTTGGCATTCTGCCACTTGAGCCACACTTCCACTACCCACATTTTGTTAATGGTTAACTGGAGATAAGTCTCTCAGACTTGTTTTCCTAGGCTTGCATTGAACCACCACTCTCAGATCTCAGTGTACTAAGTAGATGAGGTTACAGGGGTGAGGCATTAGTGCCCAGCATTTTTAAGAACACGTGTCGAGAAAATGATGATGAGACATTATTTCACAATGGTTGAACTTCAGGCATTAAGACAGGTTGGTAAGTTTTTTTTTTTTTAAATTCTGTGGGCCTTACTACACAGCCTCTGCAATAATACAGTATATTTATTCACATGGTTGACCATGAAGATTGTCCCTTTTTATTTGCTCGGTTGTGGGGCTTGAACTAGACCTGGGTGCTGTCCCTGAGCTCTTCAGCTCAAGGCGAGTGTTGTACCACGTGAGCCTCAGCACCACTTCTGGCTTTCTGGTGGTTACTTAGAGATAAAAATCTCATGGACGTTCCTGCCCAGGCTGGCTTTGAGCTGTGATCCTCAGATCTCAGCCTCCTGAGTAGCTAGGATCACAGGCCTGAGCCACCGGTGCCCAGTTTGTGTCTTTTTTTTTTTTTTTTTGATTCACTAAAACTCCCCAACTCCAAACATAAATTAAATCCTTTTGCTTACTCACACAATTTTTCCAAATATGCATCAACTGTAAACACATGGAAATGTTAGCTACCCTGATTTGAATACTCTATGTATCAAATTATCATCTTATAGCTCATAAATATGTGCAATTAAAATAATTAAAATTATTCATCCCCCGCAAACAAACAAAATGCAATCACAAAGTCCTCTTTTACCCCAATTCTCCTCCTCCTCCTCCCTCTCTTCATCTTTCTGCTGCTTCTTTGGCAATATTGGGATTTGAGTTCAGGCCTTGTACTTGCTAGGCAGTTATTTTACCATGTCACCCATGCTGCCAGCTTCTCCCTCCCTCTAGCTTCCCTCCCCTCCCCAATTCTCATAAGGTAGAAATCTTACAATTTGAGTAATGCCAATATATTCAAGATCCATCCATTACAATATGGTACAATATGGAAATCCAGATCATGTAGAAGTTAGTTTTGTTGACATTGTTGAATTACATGGTTCTCTTTGCGGTTACTCTGCAGGCACCTCTTTGATCTTTGCTGAGAGAGTTTAATCAAGGTTGCCTTTCTCCATGCTTGACCCTTAGGATGTGCTAAATTAAATTGGATGTTGTCTTGGCTGGATTATTGAGTGTTGTTTTCCTATTTCCTTGGAGATATTCTGCTTTTGAGGCAATAAAGTGAAAAGCAGTTACCACCTTTGTAGTATCTGTGCTCCAGGACTTTTCAAAGTGTGTAATGATAATTATGGATTCTTAAAGTGTAGCTCAATCTTTGAATAAAAGACTTACCTTGTTCACTAAATCTGATTACAAGTTGTCTCCTCACCAAACACAGAAATGCTTGGGTTTTCCAAATGATAGGCTTATTTAATAAGGAAACCCAGAATGCATATGGTACAGGAGAATTAAAAGGTAAACCAGTTTCTACAGTGGAAAGGTTAAGCTGTGAATTCACTTGATGTTGGTATTTGAGGACAAATAGTGTAGCTACTTACTAAGGAAATATGACTATTATGTACTTGATCTATAAAATTAGACATTATAGAGTAGAATCAGTGTAAACCAGAAGCTTCAATGATGAATTTGGCATGATGAGAGATGGTCATCATTTACTACAAAAAATTCTAGTATGATAGAAAGGTCTCAAGCAGGAGACCATTGTTAAATATTTACATAGTTCTACCAGTGGTGATTTTTAGCTATAAAGGTATTATACATAGCATATTGTGAAATTATAAGAACAATAAAATTTCTGTAATACTTTAAATCAGTATTACCAAGACTCAATGGTACATTTTTTGGTGGCAGGCTTTGAACGACGGGACACTAGGAGATTGTAAAATGTTTGGAAGACACCATGAAAATATATGGCCACAAAGCTCATTTGCTTGTGTAATTTTGACTGAAGAATGTGCCTCTCCTATGAGTGATGACAGCGCTTGTAGGAAAACGCAGAAGAAGGAAACATCTATAAAATATGTTTGGTTAATTTACCCAATCAACCCTTGCGATCTATAGAGTGGCTTTGATGGAAGCCAAAATGTTCTCAAATTCAAGCTGGCCGCTTTAGGACCTAAATCACATTAGTCACATGGACAAGAATTTATATAATTTGTCCTTTGTATGGTTTGAGTATAAATGAAAATTTTGTTCACATTATTCACTTACAAATGCTCCTTTTCCTTAGGCTTTGTAGAGTTCCAAGTACAGTGCACATTCTTTCTTTCTTTCCCCTGTGACAAAATGCCTGACAGAAACATCCACAGAGAGGAAAGATTCTGTTTGGCTCATTGTTTCAGAGGTATTTGTCCATCGTGGCAGGAAAGGTGTGCTGGAGCAGAGCAGGTCACATCATGGTAATCAGGAAGAGGGGAAAAGGGAATATGCAAAGGGGTCAATGTAATTGATAGCTTCTAAGGAGACAACCCCAGAGATTCACTTCCTTAAACTAGGACCTACCTCACACTATTTACTTTCTCCAAAAATGCTATTACATTAAGAATCCATCAAGGAATTAATCCATTCATTAGATCAGAACTGTCAGGATCTAATCATCTTTGGACGAAACACTGTCACAGACATAACCAGAGATGTGCTTTACTGATCATGTAGGCATATTTTTAAAAAAATCCAATCAACTTGAGAATTAAAATTAACCATCACACCTTCTAAGTTTGATTTTATAATGAACCTCTTTTATGTCTGTCTTACTTGATGACACTGTGCTTGTTTATGAAACAGCAATAATTAAACTGGAGGAAAATACATTCTTGCATGTTTTCCCCAAATCCAATCCCTACTCTAACATAAAACCTGGTCCACACTAAGAAGCTCTAATGGATAAAATGGTTGTTTAGTCTTCCTTAAAGGAATTGGAAAACTAAGCAATATTTGTATCTGGATTCTGTAGGTTATTCTCATTTGTTCTATAGCTGTGAAAAAATGTACATGGCAGTATTTTAACTTCGCAAATACTCTTCTAGAACCTTCCGAGTTCTTGAACTCTACTATTATTTAGACAAAGTAATGTGACCCCATGAAATATGGGCTAGAGGTAATATATGGATTTTAATGTGAATAATAAAACCTGGATTACAAGATTGATGGATGTTTTTCATTTCTAAGAAAGGCAATTTCCTGTTTGATGGAGAAAAGGGACCTTCAGTGGGCAGTAAATAACTGAGTGGAATAAAACCTTATAAACTTGGGATAGTTCATCTAACTGTTGATCACTTTCTAAGTGTTGACAGGGAAGATATTTCCAATTCAACCCTCTTTTTCTGCTTAAATGAAAATGAGTTAATATATACTAAGTCCTAGGTAAATATGGCAAAGTAGGCATTTTTATTTCTATTTCAGAATTTCTAGATATATGCAGTCTAGTCTTGTTTTTCTTCTCTTAGCCACATCTGTCCTAACAACATTACATTTTAAAGTATAATATTCCCTTTCAATCACTGTGACTGCTAACTTTATCATCTGGAAAAGCTTCTCCAGAAGTTGAGCTCTGCAGAAGCAGAGATTTTTCTTAACTGGTCTGTCAAGATTTAAAAAAATATATTTTTTTTGATTAGGGGATTTGGCTAAAAACAGAGGTTTTTGTATGCCCCTCCCTTGCTCAAGCAAATGTTTTCATTATCCTTAGGTAGTCTTATAGAGTTAGGTGAGTAATAATACAATAGAGTCCTCTGGAGTGTATCTGGGCCTCAGAGTCAGTGGCAGCTACTTTTCTTATTTACATTATAAAATGATATTGTTAAAAGGCAATGTTAGAGAAAAATGCTGCTCTGATTGTGTTGTGGTGCTGGCATTGCTTTGCAGAAAGAACACAGCTGGGGTGAGCTTTGATGCCCAAGGCCCTGACTTTTTTTTATTTTTTGACAGATGAGAGGGAATCTGTGTAGCAAGACTTATTGATAACTTTGCTATGCTCCGTGTATAAGTAGAATAATGGACAGGAGTCTCTTGTCAAGTAGAGAAGCACTGAAAAAAAAGAGAGACTCCATGTGATGGGATAATTATAAGTCAAGGTCACTGAATGGATGTTACTGGGGTACCTGTTCAGAAATACTTAATGCCTGCAATGTTTTCTGGGGACAATAGGTGAGAAAGATTTAAGAGCTATCACTTTTGTCCTTCTGAACTTGAAAACACTCTACACTAGAGCAATAAAGTAAGATTTAAAAATATCCTACATCCATTATTTTATTGTGGCACTGAGCTTGCTTACTTGTTAAACTGAGTCCATCCTCATTCTTCTCCAACTTGTCATATAGATTCATTGTTCTCTTCACTTTTCAATCTCTTCCCCAATAAGTTAGAAACTCCTCAGAGCATCACAGCCCGGTTCTTTTCTGTTCCACTCTACCACCTGGCTTTGCACCTCCTAGACATTTACGAAGGATTTCTTTGTTTTATACTGGGGATTGGATTCAGGGCCTTGAGCTTGCTAGGCAGATGCGGGAGCTGCCATTTTGTTTTATGTTAAATACCATCTCATGCTTTTTGCCCAAGATGAGCTTCAGACTACAGTCCTTCCATCTATGTCTCTCTTGTAGCTTGGAGGACAGTCATGTTCCATTGTATCTAAATTGTTCTATGAGAAAGGGTCTTGCTATTTTCCTTTTGCCAAGTTGGCCTTGTATCAAAAAGCTCCTGTCTCTACCTTCTAAGAATCTGGGATAATAGGAATGAACTACTACTTGGGTAGATATTTTTCAGGACCCTATAAAATGAAAATCCTTTTACAATCTTAGGAAATCATACAGGGAATAATCTTTTCTATTTTATGATAATTGTATCTTGTGAATGAAAGTGCACAAATTATTCATTCCACGGAGATCTTTGTTGACTTTACAGTTCTGTCCTACTGCATGCTTCTTTCTTTATTTTTTGTCCTGGAGAGCCCGTCATCTTGCATAACTTTCATCCATCCTGCACATGTTAATGGTTCTCTATCTTAGAGTAGAAGGTTTGCCCTCTACTGCAATTTCTGCTTTGCATGCTTGCTGTGACCTTGAGATCAATCATGTTCAGGATCTTCTTTTTTTTTTTTTGGTCCGGTCGTGGGGCCTGAACTCTGGGCCTGGGCACTGTCCCTCAGCTCTTCAGCTCAAGGCTAGCGCTCTACCACTTGAGCCACAGCGCTACTTCCGGCTTTTTCCTTTTTGCTTATGTGGTGCTGAGGAATCGAACCCAGGGCCTCAGGCATGCAAGGCAAGTGCTCTACCACTGAGCCACCTTCCCAGCCCTGTTCAGGATCTTCTTGAGAATAAGCTTTCTTCTCCTAAATCATCTTTTGGCCAGTAATGTTACTGTTGAGCATTTTGTAAGCAATTTCAATTTTTCTGCATTATTACTTCTCTCTCTCTCTAACTTAATTTCACTATAATTGTGCACTGATGTTGTCTTGGATGAGTTATTTTCTATTCTTTTTATAAACCGCTCTTTCTATTCATGATCATAAGCCATGTTTACTTTGCAGCATTTTAATTACTCTTTCTTATTCCATTCATTTATTTCTCCATATCAGAACTTTGGCAAATGCTAAAGAGCAAGTGTATTGAGTTCTGAAGGGCAAACCATTTCCACTGCAATGCCTTAACTACCTCTACCATACCATAGATGTATGCATACTTATATGTGTACCTTTACATAGATATACAATAATTTAATGGTTGAGGGGGTTAGAATAATGGTGAACTTGAGTCATATCACAAATTTGCTACTAGAGTTTTGAAATGGTAGACTAGTTATTTAGTCCCTATGAAACTTAGTTCCTTTAGCCATAACATGGGCATAATTGTCCCCTCACAGGGATTAGTAAGGTAAAAACTCAGCATATGAAATGAATATCATGTTTAATAAATAACAGATATTGTTGTTTATTTCATCAATTAAGCCAACTGAGTTTATTGAAGACCTTCAGACACCAGGAATTATTTAGCTGTAAGGTATACAAAGACGCCTACATAGTCTATGACTTTGGGAGTTTCATAATTTAAGATGAGTGGCCAAGTTCATGTAGTTAATTATAAAGAAATGGTAATAAGTATTATAATAGAAATATAAAAGATATTTCTGGGAGGCAAGGAACCCTTGTAATAGAAGGAAAAATTTGAACTGGGTTCTGAGGCATGAATAAGGGATGTTCACTAAGAAGAGAAAGTAGGAGAGAATTTTCAGGAAGAAGCAAACAGAAACAGATATGTGATGCTAGTCCAGGTATGGTTAGGGAAAATTAATGCTAAGTCCAATTTAATAAAGTTGGGCAAAAAGTCTAGCAAGGTGGTGAGGGGGCCTCCCAAAGGCGTTCATTTGTATGTGAAGTTGTGAAGTAACTTTGAAATCACAGTCATTTGACAAATATGTATATGTAACCCAAGTAGTTTATCAATATTTTACATATGCTGTCATTAATTCTGTTATAGTTATGGGTAGGCAATCATATACTTTTGTATGTTGCTTACTAGTGATCTTGTTTATTTCTTCAGTGTTTTCCAGAGGATCAAATTTATAGGAACCAAGGAATGAAATGAAAAGCAAATACTGAGGAACGATTTGTGGGAAAAATTCCCCCAAATTGTCCATACAGTGACTGATTATACAACCCAGGAATGAGAAACTCATAAGAATCACAATGGCATAATATAATATGTACATATAATATCAACTCATCTGTGAACAAAGATAATTATACTACTTCCTTTCTGATTAGAATGCCTTTTTAGTAATTTAAAAATTATTAGCATAAATTTATTGTACAAAGGATTTCATTGTGATATTTACATACATGCATATAATATACTTTGATCAAATTCACCCCACCCCCTTTATTACTTTTTCTTAGCTCCTTCCTTTCCCTCCCTTTTGAGTTTTTATGGAATTTCAATATGCTATTTTCATGTATATACACAACATATTTCTATCATATGCATGTCTATAAAGGTCTCTGTTCTCTTTTCTTCTCTCACTTTTCCCCTCCCAAATAATTCCCCTTTGACAATCATGTCATATGTTTTAGACCTGCCCAAATATTCTGGCTAGTACCCCAGACTATGTTGACTTAAGTTACAGGAGTACGCATCCTTGTTTTGTTCCTGGTGTTAAAGAAAAAAATCTTTGTCTCTTAATATTAGGTGTGTAATATTAGCTGTGTGCTTCTTGTATGTTTCTCTTGTATTTGAGATAATTTCCTCTTTTTCCTAGTTGGTGAATATTATATTGTGAAAGAATGCTGATTTTTGTCAAATGTTTCTTCCTACATTATTTGAGATGATCGTGTATTTTTCCCCTTTATTCTGGTTAATATGGTAGATAACACTGTTTTTCATATACTACACTATTCATGCTTTCCAGGTATAAAACCGACTTGGTCATGCTTCTAATGTATTGTTAAATTTATTTTTCTAGTATTAAGTTGAGAATTTTTTCATTAACATTAATCAAGTATATTGTTCTGTACTTTTTCTAGTAGGGCAGATGTAAGGGAGAGTTACTCTTATGTTTCCTTCTAGTAGATTTTTGTTTTTAGGTTTTAAATGTAAGTCTTTCATTCACTTTGAGTTGTTTTTTTTTTGTATATGATATGAGATGAAATAGCTTTAAATTTCATTCTTCTGTGTGTGGATATCTATCTTTTTCCCATTAGCATTTATTGTGCATTCCTGGTATCTTTGT
Organism: Dipodomys spectabilis; assembly: GCF_019054845.1. Taxonomy (NCBI): domain Eukaryota; kingdom Metazoa; phylum Chordata; class Mammalia; order Rodentia; family Heteromyidae; genus Dipodomys; species Dipodomys spectabilis. The sequence continues at coordinate 625,782 of NW_024871203.1, read as the reverse complement.
TGAAAACAATTGACTGTAATATGTAGCCTTATTTCTGGCCTGTCTATACTGTAACTAGCATTTCATTTGCAATTGGGGGAAATTGCTAGCTCCTTTTAGTAGATGTTTATGGCAATTATTGATCTCAGTTCATTGCTGCCAAATGCAAGTAGAGGTTCATCTGAAATGGCTAAAGCCAATCACTTGTAGATGATCAAAATAGAAGCTAATTATATGCAGAAAGAAGGATATGAAAATGTTAGGTAGACATAGGCTTCTTTGTAGACAGTGAATGCTTTTTAATACTGAATGCCACACAGCTTATAAAGTCTCCAATTTTTCTAATATAGGCAGATTTATTAACTTTAATTTCTGCCAGGTGATAAAATGTTGATAATTTTGCCAAGGAATTTCTGGTAGATAAAATTAAAAAGCAGAAGCAAAATACCTGCTTAGTTTTGAATATAGAGAAGATCATCAAGCCCTGGAGAATTACAGCCTCTAAAAATGAACTTTTTGTCCATTAGAAGAAATGTATTTACAGTCTGAAGAAAAAAAAATCCTGTATTTGTAGCCCATTCTCTGCTCTTCTTACCACTCTACTACATAATAAGATCACCAGTCACATGGCCACCAATCTAATTGCCTGGGAGTGTGTGTGTGTGTGTGTATACCAGTACTAAGGCTCTTATGACTGGTGTTCTACCTCATGCAATACACTTCCAATTCCTGCTTTTTGTTGGTTAGTTGGAAATAAGAGTCTTTCAATTTGTCTATGTAGACTGGCTTCAAACTCTGATCCTCATATTTCAGCCTGAGCAGCTAGGATTATAGGCATGAGCCACCGGTGCCCAACTTTACAGTCTTATAGACGTTTCAGCATTTCAGACTTTCATCATTTCTCATGTGAACTTCTTTTTAATTGAGACACCAGATTCTACTCATCTACTCCGCCATCCAGTTCATCCTTCTTTTTGTCATCATCGTTATCTTTCTCAGAGGTAACAATCCTCTTCACAATCCTGCTTTTGCTTCCCATTTAATGTCTTCACAAAAAATAGACTGAAGCTAGGTGCCAATGGCTCACATCTGTAATCCTAGTTACACAGGAGGCTGAGATATGATCACAGTTTGAAGCCAGCCCAGGCAGGAAAATCCGTGAAACTCTTATCTCTCATAAACTCAGAAAAAGCCAGAAGTGGCACTGTGGCTCAAGTGGTAGAGCACTAGCCTTGAGCACAGAGAGGCTCAGGGACAGAGCCCAGTCCCTGAGTTCAATTCCTAGGACCAGCAAAAAAGAAAAAAAAAAAACTAGACTGAAGATAGACACATTGCTTTTTATCTCCTCCTACTGAGCAAGAAGTTTTATGTTCTCTTACTGAATATGCATGTGCTCTGTGAGTATTTTAATTTAAAAATATGATGGAAGGAAAGCTGTTTCCATTACTGGACCCAGAAGTGCTATTTGTACTTTCTATTTCTTGGACCACTTCCTTTTGGGACATTCCTTCTTGTAGTCCAGTTATCAGACATTTTAGCCAGGTGTGAGGGGCATGTGGATGTGCTCTAGTTGACAGTTCCAGCTGTGCTCTGAGCACCAATAGCCAGTCATGTGACTGAGCTATCTTGAAGCTCTAGTCCTACCCACTGAGCTTTCATCCCATGCCAATATTTGACTACATCATAGAGCTCAAATAATCACAAAGATAAGCCCAGCCAAATCAAAGAAACAGGCTAAATAATCATCATCTATTGTTTTAAATCACCGAATTTTGAAGTGGCTTGTTATGCAATAATGGATAACTGAAAGAGCCTGGCTTAAAATGTCCCTTGTGATCTTGTCCTGACCTTCTCTTCTTAACTACCATCTCACAATTATTCTGAAAGCATACTATTTCAGCCAGGCTCTAAACAATCAGTGAGTTCTTTCATGTCTGAATGTTTGCATGTGCTGTGCTTTTTTGAATGCTCTTCCTATTCCTTGCCACCTGGAAAATTTTTATTCTTTATGACTCAGCTTGTACCACTTTTATGAGGACATTTTCTTCTGGGAAGAATTATTCTCTTTTTCCACTGAACTCCCATTGTATCTCAGATCACAGAATCCTACTATGTCTTATAATAGTTTTATGATTTTATTCCTTGCTTTCTCCTGGAAGGTGGTGATCATCTTAATTCTGTATTTCTTGAATTTAGCAGAGCTCTGGCAGAGAGTGGATTGAACATCTCTTTCTGTGTGTGCTTATGTATGTATTGTGTATGTGTTTTTATTGTGGATCTAACACAAGACAAAGCTAAATCTAATAAATAGAGTGTCTTTGTTTCTTTTATTTTGTTTTTAGGAAAATATGATTCAATGATTTAATGTCTGGTGTCAGAAACTCATCAGGGTAATTCAAACTCAAATGCCCTCACATCAAATTTAAGTCAAAGTAAATGAATTTTTTACAAATTTTAGAGACTTTCTTTGGGTAAAAATCCATATATATATATCCACATATATTGTATATACACATAGAAAATAGTTTAGAAACAACACTATATCAACACAATGACCTATTAATCTAATGATCACAATGATAAAACCACATTTATTGTATTAAATATCTTCACATTAGGAACATATGTACTCTAGTTAGAATTGGATGAGCAGTGCTACATTAACAACAACCAAAACAATTCCTCTACATCTCAACAGCTTATTTTTACTTGCCTAAGGTGTGTTGCTTTTCTGGAGATTCTCCTGGGAAGCATCTTTCCAAACAGTAAGTGACTAAAAAATACAAGAAGGCAACACCTTGTGATTTTGCATTCACAATACATCACCTACACATTTTCTGAGGACTGACACAGGGGAACAAGGATAATGTATGACTTTCTCATTGCCTCAATGTGAAAGTGAATCATGGATATTCCATTCTCTTGCTCTTAAAGTCTATTTCCCAGACTTAATCACATGGTTCTGTTTAACTACAAGACAACTAGGTATCTAAGAAAAGGACACAGGATTAGTGAGTACTACTAATCTCTTCTTCTCTATTTCTGTAGCTTACTCTGAAGTTTGCAATTCGTTTTGTCTTTCTTTCTTTCTTTCTTTCTTTCTTTCTTTCTTTCTTTCTTTCTTTCTTTCTTTCTTTCTTTCTTTCTTTCTTTCTTTCTTTCTTTCTTTCTTTCTTTCTTTCTTTCTTTCTTTCTTTCTTTCTTTCTTTCTTTCTTTCGCGGGGAGGGGGGTCAGTCAGGGGCTTGAACTCAGGGCCCAAGTGCTGTTCCTGAGCTCTTTTGCTCAAGGTTAGCACTCTACCACTTTGAACCACAGTGTAACATTCTATTGGTTAGTTGGAGATGAGAGTCTCATGGACCTTACTATTTGGGCTGGCTCTGAACCATGAACCTCAGATCTTAGCCTCCTGAGTAGCTAGGATTACAAGTCTGAGCAACCAGCTCCTGGCTCCTGTGATCTTTTATCTGACACATTTTTAAGATCTTTAACCAGATGCAATGAATCTGATTGCAATTCTAGATAGGCTATATTATGTCTAATACTCCCCAATCAAAATTTCTGTAGTAAGTGGGCAATTCATTAAAGAAAAGAAATTGCAATATAAAATATTTATATTGTAGTAAAGATGACTGACCAGAAAGAGCAGACTAAAAATAGATAATATATGTATTATTAGCCCTCAGTAGGGGTTATTTTTTAATTTTTAAAAAATATCAATTTATTGTTGATATTAAGGATGTTGTACAGGGGGGTTACTGTTTCATAAGTCAGTTAATGAGTATATCTCTTTTTTTTGACAATGGCACTAAGTAGGGGTTACATTTTATGACTGATTTTGTAATATATGACATTGCTCTATGGTTACATATGGAATTCTCAAAACTTGGCTTTGATGTCAAATAATATACATGCTTAATATGTATCTAACTCTTCTATATTCCACTTTCAAGTATGAAGAATGGAATTTTTGGTGGTACTAGGGTTTGAACTCAGAGCCTCATACTTGCTAGGCAAGCAATCTACTACTTGATCTATACCTCCTGTAAAAATGGCTTTTTTCTTCCTGTTAGTATTTTTCTCTTTTTTGGGGGGGGTCAGTCGTGGGGCTTGAACTCTGGGCCTGGGCACTGTCCCTCAGCTCTTCAGCTCAAGGTGAGCGCTCTACCGCTTGAGCCACAGCGCCACTTCCTAGTATTTCCCTTATGGTGTTATGTAACTTATGAGAATCTGACTTTATGACAAAGTGTTGCTCAAAGTTTAATCCTTAATGATCTCAGTAGTTTACTCTTGAGTCATGTCTCCTGAATGCCATATTTGTGTTTCCTCTGGAAGAATTGTAGCAAAGAGGGTCAAGGATGGAAAGCAACAAGTATAGAAACATCTGGGTCTCACTGTGTAGCTACAATCAATGACATCATTAATCTTTGAGATCTTCACCCTATTTACTAATAAACAGTGAGTTCATCTAGAGCAACACAGCAATCAAAGTTAAGTGGGAAAGTTAATTGGAATCCAGCAGTCTCTGTATTCCCAGACTTTAGCCATTCGTCTGTGTTAAGTACAGAAGTGCTCAATGATCCTGGTTGCTTTTTTTAACTAAGAAGGGGAGATTGAAAAGAGTTAATTAAAAAAAAATAGCTTTGAGCCAGGCACCAGTGGTTCACCCCTGTAATCCTAGCTACTGAGGAGGCTGAGATCTGAGGATCATGGTTCAAAGCTAGCCCGGACAGCAAAGTCTGTGAGACTCTTACCTCCAATAAACCACTAGAAAACCAGAAGTGGTGCTGTGGCTTAAGCGGTAGAGTGCTCTCCTTGAGCTGAAGAGCACAGGGACAGCTCCCAAGCCCAGAGTTCAAGCCCCATGACCGACCAAAAAAAAAATAGTTTTGAATTCTAGAGTCCTTTTGTTTTTCTTTCATGCTTGGGACTTCAACCATATAGTTTAAGGGGAATGGGAAGGAGCAGAAATTCCCTGGTATTACTGTTTCTTCAGTTTGGGTGGGCCATGAGTTTGGATGTATATTATTCAGCAGCCTCCTTGGAGGGAAAACAAGGGAAGTGAAGCCTGTTATTCTTTCCATTGTTCTCACCACCTATGCGTATATGATTTAACTGGCCAGAGGAAAGCCAGGGTAGATCCATCTGAAGTGGAAACACAGGCAGGTGCTGTGGTCGAACAGGAGTAAAGGCAATACTGATGATCATATTGTCCTTTGTGTCATCTCATCTGGCACCAACAGTTATGAATTAAATTAGGCCAAAACAAAGGTAGTAAAGGAAAATTCTTCTAATTTTATATAAATAAAATTCCAGAGGGAACTACTTACCTAGAAGGGCACAGTGTTACTTTAAGTAACAAAACCTAGGTTAATATTCTGAAGTTTCAAAATGCAAGAGTTGGTTTGTAATTTCTCATGTTTTTTATGAACTCCAGTATAATATATTTTACTCTGTTGTACAAACTTGGTTACAAATGAATTGCATAGATAATGTAGGGTTAGTAACTGTCCAGAAAGGTGACATGTCGCCCTATATATATTTTTTTCTGTTATGAAGACAAAAGATTAAGCAAAGCAGTGGATGACAAATATCCAACAGAATATTTTTGCCTTTAGCTATTCCTGGGAAAGCTGAAAGCATTATAGAGACATCTCATTTAATGACTGCCATTATTGTTGCATGTGCTGTAGCCTACTAAGGATGCAGAGAATAATCCCGTGCTGAGATTGCTGGCCTTTCCAAGATGCTCCTTAAATGTGAAAACATTACAGTATATAAGTGATATAATAGCTTTTTACTTCCCTTTCACTGCTAATGAAGTAATCATCATCTTCTTCATTCACATCTATGTCATTTAGCCATTCATTTTAATATGATAAATGAACATTTTCCCTTTAACGTCTATTGCACAGACATTTCTTTCCTGTTGTGTTGCAATAATTACTCCTTTAGCATTGTGCATAAACCATCAAATATTAGAGTTGGAAGCAACTTCACATCTTACCTTGTTCAATCCCTTAACTAATACAAGTTTCTTCAGATATGGGTAGTTACCTTCTCTCCTATATACTGTCCAATGATAGACTTAATGGCCACAAAATATCAATGATTTAGGTAAAAGCTGGGATTCCCCCCCCTCAAGATTTTGTCTGAGAATTTAGAGCACTGAGTGATATGTATTCACCCATTCTAAAGTCCAAATCTGTGCATACAGGAGACCAGAAAATGGAGGGAAGTCTAAGGGAGAGGAAAGAGTTGTATAGATAGGGGCTCTAGTGATCCAAAGCACATTCCTCTCAAGTCTTCAGCTGACTATGAATCAATACATTCTTGAGAGGGAACTACAGGAGTCTATGGAGACTATGGAAGGAGTTACTTGAAAGGGTTAGAACAACAATCTCCCATTTTTACTCAGAGCAAGAAATACTATTCCTACTGGCCAGAGTGATCAAACTTAACAACTCAGGGAGACATTGGTTAAGTCCTCAGAAGTAGAGAATAAATAGTCCTATATTGAGTAGTGTACTGGTGTCAATCAATAAATTGTAAACGTTTGATACAGAAAACAATGAAGCAATTAGAAAAAGAAGAGCCAGTGAAACTAACAATGAGTAAAAGAAACCAAAAGTAAGTATCAGAGTGGAATCCAGTGACATAGAAAACAAAGGAAGAGAACAGTCAGTAAAACCTGAAGCAACCTCTTTGGCAACAATTATACTGATGAACCTTTACCTAGACTCATCAGAGAAAAAAGGAGAGTAAATTATTTACTACTAACAGGAGTGAGAGATGGCATCACTACAGTTCTACAGATCCTGAAAGGATAAGGAAGGAATGCTATTAACACCCCCCACCCCCCACCCCCACACACAAATCCCTATCTGCTCAATTGGATGGCTGTTTTTCTGCAGATATTAAGAGACTCTGCTTACTTCACTTTCAATCAGTTTCTTAACATTCTGAGTTTTAAATATTGCTAAAAATTGTGACTTCTCTCCATCCTCCATCATCATATTCTCAAGCCTCGGTGACAATCTTGTCTCATTGCGTGAAATTCCTAGCTGAACTCATGGACTCTCCCTGCTCTTCCTATTTTTTGTTTTGTTGTGTTTTGTCGGTTGTGGGGCTTGAGCTCTGGGCCTGGGTGCTCTTCCTGAGCTTTGCAGCTCAAGGTGAGCTCTCTACCACTTGAGCCACAGCACCACTACTGGTTTTCTAGTGGTTCATTGGAGATAAGAGTCTCATGGATTTTCCTGCCTGGGCTGGCTTTGAACCTCAATCCTCAGATCTCAGCCTCCTGAGTAGCTGGGATTACAGGCCTGAGCCACTGGCACCTGGCTTGTTCTTTCTATTTTTAAACTATCGGAAGCTGATTATATCACCTCTTTCATTTCTGTTCAGATTTTGTAAAAATTACTCTAACAAGTCTAAAATCCTAACCTGATTAAACTCTTCTACCTATTTTTCGTATCATTCTTCCTTCATATTCTATACTTCCGAAATAGCCTGTTGCTTCTTTTTGCCCGTTACTTTAATCTGCTACATATTAATTGGTTAAATTTTACCCTCTGTTGTGATATGAATATGAAATGTCCACCTTTGGCATGTGTTGTAGTGTTGGCCCTCAGCCAGTGGCACTATTGAGAGGTGATTGATCATGAAGGTGTTAACTTCATTAATGGTTTAAGCCATTGATGAATTCATATTGAATATCCTATTAGGAGGTAGCTCCAGGTTGGAGGAAGCAGGTCACAGGAGATGTGCCTTTAAAGAGTATACCTTGTACATAGCACCTGCTTCTTGGGCTTTCTTTCTGTGCTTCCTGTCTACCATGAGGTGAGCAAGTTTCCTCTTCCACATGTTCTGCGTCATGATATTTGGCATCACGACACAAGTAATGAAGCCATGAGAACAGGGACTGAAACGTCTGAAACTGTGTGCTAAAATAAAATTTCTTCATTAAGTTGCTTTCTCAGATATTCTGTCACAGCATTGCAAAAGCTATTTTATACACCCTTTTTAAGACCTAAAGTATATCCTTCTGGAAAGCTTTCCTGACTACTCATATCAGAGATAAATGCTCCTGGGTGCTACCAAAACTCTCTATATGTGTCCATTCCAACTCATATTACACTGAACACACCTGTTTATTTCTCTGCAATCCTAATGGACTGAACCTCATCAAAATGGGGGAGTTATTTACTCTGTTCATTGCATTGACTCCTCATATAACAGAGGCATATGGTAATGTATTTACAAATAATTGTTAGAGTGGTGACTTAAATTTCACTCTATTCAAAACTCAAATTCAATGACACTCATTTTCAACACATGTTATTTTAGTCAGGATACAAACAATAGGTTCTTGATTCTAACTTCTGATTGTCTGCTAATACCTACTCCATATTGGAAACGTGATTGTCTCTTGATTTTCTTAAATTCTCTTGATTTCATACATGTTAACATTATCAATCTATTATTTGAAAGTGAATACTGATGTAGTAATTTAATTGTATACTCTAGTGACTATTCATAAACTGTGAGATGGAGGTAGAGAGCTTTCAATTGCATTATAACATTTGATTCAGTCTGAGTGTATAATTGGTTGAGCTATATATTATACTTTATAAAATTGCTTTTGCTTTTAGTATTGTTCCAAAGTTCTTTTTCTTTGTCTTTGTCCTTTTGACCAAAGCTACTTCTAGAATGAAGACTCTAAGCAACCCCAGTTCTAGGGGAGAGCCCTTTGCCATCACTTACATACTAATTCCTATATTATTTTCTTCCATTTAAAAAATCTTTGGTGAATTTCTAATGAAAGCAAACTTGTCTCTCGTAAGCAGAAATTTCATAGTAATTTATTCTTTCATTTATATTTTCCTTTCTCCTTCATTACTTTTTTCCTAATTATGAGTCATTTCTTCATTGCTAAAAATGTTCAGATATTCATAAAGTCAAACATATGTAAAGCTCAAAGAAGGAAATAACAACCAGAAATAAAGCTCTGTTAATATGTGGGTATAGCACATACAGCACTACACTGCTTATTGTTTCAGTCCTTCCTTTGCCACAATAACTTCCTCTCATCTGATTTTATTTTTTTTCCTATATATTTTAGTTCTAATATTTTAAACATGGAGTCTTTTATCTCTTGGGCAAGCAAGTCTATTATTCATTGCCTTTATGCTATGAAATGACTTTTTATGCCTTTATGCTATGAAATGACTTTTTCACATAGAGAAGATATATTTACCTATTTTTATCCCATTTTAAGGCTTTAATTCTTAAAGTTAGCTCTGCAGCCCATATGCAACTCTTAGTATATATGCTGCTGAACCAAGCACTAATGTAATAGCATAAGCCTATTCATTTTCAAGTAATTAATATTGTTTAAATTAATCAATTACCCATTGACTTATAATATTTCTCCAAAGAAATATTGAAAATCTTTTATATACTGCTATTTGTCATTTTATATTTTCACATGATTATCCATCTTGTGTCAATACAATATCATATTAGTTGTTAATTCTCTTACAGCTTGCTTTCTTTATTCCACATTGGCTGCTATAACCCCTTTTGTGTTTGATAAATTTTGAACTAATTTTATTGATTCAAATAATCATACTAGGATTCTGATATTGTTCTACTATTAATTTTTAATTTAGAAATAGTTGATTATATAAAATATAATTTATATTATTTATCCAGTCTTCCCATAAAAATGGACTTTCACAAAGTTTTACTATTGCTCATTTATACTATATACCCCAAGTGCTTTCTATGAAGTTAATTCTAGGTATATTAGGTATTTTATTGCTGTTGCTGTAGTAAAAATGAGCCTTATTTCTTTATTTTCTTATTTTTCATTCGAATGAACAGTTTTTGGTTGATTGAAAAAAACATAATCAGTTTGTTTCAATACGTACCTAGTACAAAATGAGTTGAGTTAAGCAGTAGGTTTGATTCAGAGGAAGGAGTCAGTAGGCTGCCACAGTAGACTAAAGTTACAAAGAAGAAAAAAGGATTTAAAAATGGGCAATTGAGCAAATTCCTGACAATTTAGGGCAAATGATTAAGGCTTATTCAAGCATAGTGAGCAAAACAACTCACTTTCATTGATTATAACAAAATTTACATTTGGAGATAGTTAAGTTTAAAAAGTGCTGATATTTGCAAAACCTGGGATGTTAGATAAGAGCAATAATAACTCAAATGGCATTGTAGTCATTGAAGGGTAGACAATAACATCAGCAAGATGCACATTCTTGAGGAAGAATTGACATACCCAAAGTGCCACTTTTTAAAGCTGTATTCTTTGCTATATTCTTAGCACTAAAAATACCACTACAAGGGCTGGGAATGTGGCTCAGTGGTAGAGTGCTTGCCTAGCATGCATGAAGCCCTGGGTTCAATTCCTCAGTACCACATAAACAGAAAAAGCTGGAAGTGATGGCATGGCTCAAGTGGTAGAATGCTAACCTTAAGCGAATAGAAGCTCAGGGACAGTGATCAGACCCTGAGTTCAAGCTCCAGGACTGGCAAAAAATAACCAACTACAGACTGTGTAGCTCAAGCAACAGATTCATTTTGTCACAGTTCTGGATGATGGTGATCAGGAAGGGGCTTAGCAGATTCACTTCCTACAGAGAACTTTCTTCCTGGTTTGTAGATGGCTGCCTTTTACTTTTTGCTTATATGACCACTTGATTGTGTATGTGGAAAGAAACAAGTTAGTCTCTCTTTTCTTATTAAGGACACCAATCCTACAGGCTTAGGGCCCCAATTTTATAGCCTAATTTACCCTCTATATTTTCTTATAGGCCTTATCCAAATATAATCACATTGTATGGGGTTAAAACTTCAACGTAAAATTGGAGAAAGAAGATCAGAATATTGGGTTTATAATATTTTACAGAGGGGGTGAGGATCCTGGCTAGATTATCATCAATGAAAACATGGGGATATGAGAAAAGTTTTTCAGGGGTTGTTGGGAAAAATGTATTAAATGTTGTTGTTGAATTTTTCTTTGGAAAGCCAGAAGTGGGAACCTGACTTACTAATTTTGATGCATGACTGTGACTATACTTATTACACCATATCATATTCCCTGGAGGAATTGTTAAGATTATATTTTCAGGTCAGATTGGCAATCATTAAAAAAAAACAACAAATGCTTGAGAGGATGGGAAGAGGAAGGAACTCTTAAATACTGTTGGTAGAAATTTAATTTGTTCAGCCATTATGGAAACAAAGCCATTTTGGTGTGAAGGTTCCTCAAAAAGCTAAAATAGAACCACAATTTATTCCTGTTATACTATTGATATGCATATGTCAGGACTGAAATCCTACATACAATAGAGATACCTGCATACTTATGTTTATTGCAGCACTATTCATAATAGCTAAAATATGAAATTAGCCTAGGCCCATAAGGACAAATGAAAGGATAAAAAATGTGCTATATTTGTTATAACATATAACATATGTTTATATGTTATATGTGTATATACATATAAATGTATTATATGCTATATGTATGTAGTGGAAAGAAAAATGAAATTAGGCCAGGTATAGTGTCTCATGCCTGTAATCCCAGTTACTTACAAGAGGTAGAGATTAAGAGATCAGGAAGATAATGATTTGAAGCCATATCAAGCAAAAAAGTTATGCAGATACAAAGGTGGGTGTGGTGGCATATGCTTAGCTTTCAATTACATAGTAGGATAGCAGTCCACCTTGGCTCCAGGGCAAAAATCAAGGCCCTATTTGAAAAACAAAGCAAAAAGGACTGGGGAATGATTAAAGTGGTAGAGAACTTACTTAGCAAGCTCAAGGCCTTGAGGTGAAACTCCAGCACCACCAAAAATTTAAAAAAAAAAGATGAATAAAATTATTTTGTTTAGAGGAAAATGGATAGAAATGGAGCTCATCATGTTGAGCTAGACGAGTTGAGTTCAGAAAAAAAACAACATTGCAACAATGAGAAGTACAAGTCGTTATGTCAAAACTTTATAACTTTGGTGGGGGGAGGAAGGTGGGGGGTGGAACGGGGAGGATTGGGCTGGGTGGGGGGGGGGGGGATGGGAAGGGATGGGAAGGGGAAACAAAGGAGGAGGCTACAATGCTTGAAAAGAAATGTACTCATTATCTTGCCCATGTAATTGTAACCCCTCTGTACAGTATTTTCACAATAAAAATAAAATAAAAATTAAAAAAAATATTGCATGTTGTCATTTGTATGTGGAATTTAGACCTAAATAATTATAACATAACTGTAAAAGGCAGACTGTTGGGGGTGGGAACTAGTAAGATGGAGGAGGGGGAAAAGGAGAGGGTAATGTGGGTATGTATCACACACACAAACAAACACACACACCCACAGCACAATGAAATCCACTAGCAATGGTTTAAAGGGGGAATAGAAGAGGGAGTTAAGAAAAAGTAATAGAGGAACTGAGTATCAACAAAGTGCCATTGTGTGCATGAATGAAAATATCACAGTGAAACTCCTTTGCACAGTTAATTTACACTAAAAGAAACATGAAAGTAGGGTAATTGGGGGGAAAAGTAAAGGACCAATAGGAGAGGGATGAGGGTAAGAGATAACGAAGGATCTGTCTGAATATGATCAATGTACACTATACACATGTATCCAAGTGTCAATATTTTGTATAAAAAAGTCTTTTTTTTTTTTTGTCGGTCGTGGGGCTTGAACTCTGGGCCTGGGCGCTGTCCCTCAGCTCTTCAGCTCAAGGCTAGCGCTCTGCCACTTGAGCCCCAATTCCGGTTTTCTGGTGGTTCATTGGAGATAGGAGTCTCACGGTCTTTCCTGCCTGGGCTGGCTTTGAACCACGATCCTCAGATCTCAGCCTCCTGAGTAGCTAGGATTACAGTTGTTGTAAGCCACCAGTGCTTAGCTTGGAATGGTTTTGACAAAATTAATAAATGAGTAAGATGTGTTGGGTTTTTACGTTACTTGGAATATGATAGTATTTGTTTCTAGGTGTTAAGCATTTGGGAAGCATTAGGATGGAGTTATAGGAAATTTTTAAATAGCAGTAAAGTAAGATTTTCATGAAATTGGGAGATCATTCTAAAGTCTTATAATCCAAAGGTCAGAAAAAAATTTTCTCTAAAAGGACACAGTAAATATTTTAGAATGGAGGCCATAGGGTCTCTGATGCAGTTACCCACCTCTGCAATTGTAGAACAAAAATAGCCACAGATAATGTGTAAATGAATGAGTATGGCTGTGTTCCAGTAAAATCTTATTTATAAAGATAAGCTACAGACTGTATTTGGCTCATGGCCTGTAATTTGCTGACCCCTGGTCTAACCCATAATGCAGACTATTATATAAATTTGATCATTATTGGGGTCAGTTTGTTGAGCTAGATGAATGTCACATATGGTTACCATGCTCGGAAAAAAATAGAAATCCTGTAATTTTTTCAAAGGCCTCAGCAAACCTAACTAATGTATTTGTGTGTGTATGTGTGTGTGTGTGTGCACACGCGCATGTGCGTGCACGCGTGTGTGCATATGTGTGCCAATCCTGGGACTTGAGCTTAGGAGCTGGGCATTGTCCCTGAGCTTTTTTGCTCAAGGCTAGTGCTCTACCACTTGAGCCACAGCACCACTTCCAGTTTTTTGATGACTAATTGGAGAGAAGAGTCTCACAGATTTTCCTGCTTGGGCTGGTTCTGAACTGCAATCCACAGGTCTCAACCTCCTGAGTAGCCACCGACACCCTGGTTAAGCAACCCAACATATCTTAAATTGACTGAGAATGTACTTTTATATTATTAGGTGATTGGTTCCTTGGTGGTACAAAGTACACAAACTTGAAAAAATTTCCAAATGTCATTTTAATCATTCTTCTTTGTACATAAAATTATCTTTAATAAAAATTAGAATCATATATATTTGTGATGTACAACATGATATTTTGATCTATGTATATATTGTGCAAGTCACCTTTCTTTTTGGTTTAGTAGCTAATGAGCAACAAAGTAGACTGACAAATTTAATTCTTTTTATTCACTTCCAATGCTATTGTTTCTGTGTTCTACTACTTAGAAAAAAAATCTCTATTTTTGGTATTTTGTTTTTTCCTAAAAGCTATTTGTGACATTACCAGAAGCATTTACCAGTTACAGGCTGTATGACATTTTGCAAGGTACTTAAACTTCTATGGTTTCACTATTCTCAGCTAGTAAATAGTGACAACAATAGTTCGTGTCCTATGAGGTTTCTATGGAAATGACATGAATTAATACACAGAAGTAAATCATTTAGAACACTGATTGACATATATAACTACTTAATAAATTATTTTTTGTGCCAATACTGGGGATTGAACTCAGGGCCTTGCACTCTTGGACAGTTTCTTTTTATGTACTTATATATGTATGTGTGTATGTATATATTTTATTGTTATTGTAGAAGTGATATACAGTGAGGTTACAGATACATGTCAGGTAGTGACTACAATTCTTTTTAATAAGTTTTTTATTGTGAAAATACTGTACAGAGGGGTTACGGTTACATGAGCAAGGTAGTGAGTACATTTCTTATCAAGCATTGTTGCCTCCTCCTTTGTTTTCCCCCTACCATCCCTTCCCTCCCATCTCCATAACTACATCCCCCTCCCCCCGCCATGACTACAATTCTTTTTGGACCATGTTTCTCACCTTCCCTCACTCTCTTCCACTTTTCCCTCCCATCCCCACCTATAATATGTACAGTTTATTTTCCATATAGTGTCTAGTGACTAATACTGTTATATTTGTTCACCCTTTGTTCCACCTTTTCTGTGCCCCCTTCCCCTTCCAATGACAAACAAATAAGATAAAAGGAAAATACAAAACAGCAACAATAGCAACTGAAAAAGTCACTGTTTCCTTTTCTTGGAGTTCATTTCATAAAATTTTATTTTATGCAATCATATGTACATAGCTATTGAGCCTTTGAGATTCACTCCTAATTCTCTCCTATGTACATCCTCCTTTAGCCTCAATGTGTGAATTTCTAGAGACCCATATAATTTATCATGTTCAAGTGTATATATTTATATATTTAAAAACTCATTCATTGTGTTTACTCTTAGATGTATATGCACATTCTAGCTACCACAAATGAGGGAACCCATGAAACCTATGTTTCTTTGGGTCTAGTTTACTTTGCTTATTTTTTCCAAGTCTTTCTATTTTCTTATAATTGGTATAATATCATTCTTTCTGATGGATGAGTAGAATTATCTTGTGTATATACAACCAACTTTTTTTGATCCATGTGGCCACTGCGGGGCAGCTGGGTTAATTCCATATCTTGGCAATGGTAGACTATGCTGCAATGAACATGATTGTGCTGGTAGCTTTAGTGTGGTGTTGTTTGTGTTCTTTTGGATAAATGTCCAGGAGTGGGATTGCTGGGTCATAGGGGAGCTCTATGTTTAATCTTTGGAGTAACCGCCATACTGCTTTCCAGAGTGGTTAAACAAGTTTACATTCCCACCAACAGTGTAGTAGAGCTCCCTTTTGGCTACATCCTTGCCAGCATTTGTTATTGTTAGTTTTCTTGATAATGGCCATTCTACCTGGGATGTGGTGGAATCTCAATGTTGTTTTGATTTGCATTTTTTATGGCCAGAGATGTTGAACATGTCTTCATTTTTTGTGTGCTAGACCTGGGGCTTGAATTCAGAGCCTGGGCATAGTACTTAAAGTTTGGTGCTCAAGGCTTGCACTTGCTACACTTCTGGCCTTCTTTGGTGGTTAATTGGAGATAGGAGTCTCATGGACTTTCCTGCCTGTGCTGGCTTCAAATCACAATCCTCAGTTCTCAGCTTCCTGAATAGGATTACAGATGTGAGCCATCAGCGCCCAGCTCCAACAGTTTTTGCACTCATAACTAGTGGTCTACCACATGAGGCACAACTCCAGTCCAGTTTTTTGCAGGTTAATTGGAGGTAGAGTCTTGAGGACTTTTCTGCTCCAGCTGGCTTTGAACTATGATCCTCAGATTTCAGCCTCCTGAATTGTTAGGATTATAAGCATGAGCCATCAATGCCTGGCTATATGTGATCATTTTTAAAGTTTCTCTATTACATTTGAAGCTGTTAGAAGGCAAGAACTTCATTTTACTCTTTGTCTGTCTTCATGAACTATATTAAAGTTCACTGTATGTGGCTAATGTTATTACAGCATTATTACCTTTATTACTTACTCATTACCTGGTCTAAGTAATCATAAACCTTCTTTTAATCATCTTTGTTTCACCCCCTTGATTATTTTTTGCGAAGAATTAACTTGCAGTAGGGTCCACATATAGAACAAACAAACAAACAAACCCGAAGTAAAACAGAATTGTTGGGAAGGAGACATGCGAATTAGCTAAATGACTTATGTGCATTTACTAAGAATAATTCATGAATCTGTGAGAAGAAGTGATATCTACCTGAGCCATCTCAGAGTCTTCATGGATCAATGTATTTGTTGCCACTGCTTTTTTTAAAAAAAATTCCCAGTGTAATCTAATGGCTGTGTTTATACTAATGAGAACCAAAATGTATGGGAATAGAAAGTTATTAGTCTTGGTGTCCAGCACCCTCCTTCCTATGATGCCGATGTCCCAGATCCTCAGCATTCCTGCTCCATCCTAATTACTATCTCTGGTACTTGTTAATTGGAGTTCTCAGTCTTCTGCTCAATGTACTATGGTAATTTCCTTTTTTTGCAAGCAACCACATGGCATATTTACTTATTTAAATATTAACATGAGACATAAAATACTTTTTTCAACTATGATGTATGTACAAAGAACAACACTGCTGGAGAATAGTTCAGTTTAGTTTGGGTATTGCACTGCTTCTTCTGTTTTCTTTTTTAGCAAATATTTTTGTATATTTATCCATTTCTTTTTTTCAAGACGCATTTCTTTTTTATTGTGAAGGTGATGTACAGAGGTCTGATAGTTATGTAAGAAAGGTAGTAAGGTAAAGAGTACATTTCTTTTTTCTTTTTTTTTTCTTTTTTGCTGGTTGTGGGGCCTGAACTCTGGGCCTGGGCGCTGTCCCTCAGCTCTTCAGCTCAAGGCTAGCGCTCTACCACTTGAGCCACAGTTCCACTTCTGGCTTTTTCTGCTTATGTGGTGCTGAGGAATAGAACCCAAGGCCTCGTGCATGCATGGCAAGCACTCTACCACTGAGCCACCTTCCCAGCCCCCAAGAGTACATTTCTATTTGAGCAGTGTTACCCTCTCCCTCATTTTCTCCCACTTCTCCATCCCTCCCCCCGCCCGACTGCTTTCCCCACCAAATTGTAAAGTTCATTTCCAACATAGTATCTAGTGAATATCACTGTTGCATTAGTTCACCTTTTGTCCCATAGTTTCTGT
This sequence comes from Dipodomys spectabilis, assembly GCF_019054845.1. NCBI lineage: Eukaryota > Metazoa > Chordata > Mammalia > Rodentia > Heteromyidae > Dipodomys > Dipodomys spectabilis. Next base: position 608,402 of record NW_024871203.1, on the reverse strand, counting down.
GATTTTCTGTGATTTCCCTTCCCTTCCTCAAATCAGATAAACTTACAAGAAAAAGGGTACTGGAAAACAAACAAACAAACAGTACAGGGCATAAACCAAAGGGAAAAAAAGAAATAACTGAAAACAGTACATTATAAAACCCTCTAGTTTTCATTTCTTAGAGTTCATTTTGATAAACTTCATTTTATATGGTCATATGCATAATCACTGAAATTCTTCAGCTTTTCTTCTCTCTCACATTTTCAGATTAGCTCAATTTCTACCTCATTTTGTGTTCAGTTTTACTTCTTATGTGTGCATTAGTGCCTTAGATTTTCCTCAATATGGGCATCTTTGTCTGCCAAGTATTAAACACTATGTCTTTATTTAGTCTCAAGCATCAGCAATTTTATTTGTCCTTGGACTATTTCTTTATGAGGAGAACTTCCCAGGCTGTTTCAAAACCATTTTTAAATAGCATTACCAATTAGGAAAGTGTAAGGCTTCTAAAAAGCTGGTTGGTCAAGAATTTTAGGAATTCTATAATAGTATGTAACCTTACTACTGATTTTTCTTAAAATAAATATAGGTTTACCATTCACTGGTTTTATAAAAATAAATTTTACTTGGGTGCTTAACTTAGAAATGAGCTTTGAACAAACAGTGAGGTTCTGGGGCTCAGTTTATTTCCTTGTCAAGATCTTTAATAGCTCTTCTTTTTGTGAGTACGGTTGACTATTATGATAAAATCCATCTAATTAGCTATCAATATTTGACAGAAGATATTTTAGCAGTGCCATTCATTCAACTCAACAGAGCAGTTATTTCAATCAAAGAAACCACACCAGCCATTCAAATGAGAGAATACTGCCAGAGCTGGATTTCATCTTAATGGGCTCAACAAAGGATATAAAACTTCAGGGTTTCTATTAGCCAATATATCTCATTAATATTGTGACTCAGACTGTCAGTACCCATTCTCAGAGCCATCAGTGTTTAGAACTCATCCTGAATAGATAAGACAAAAGGGAAATCAGGCTTTATGTGAGTTATTTTTCATCTAGCAACATGGAGATCCCCTTTTCAGCAGATCAAAGTCATATTACACACAGCCTCTAAAATGGAAATAACCATTTTTCCCCCTTTCTCTTTTCACACAGGCAACTAGAGCTGTTTGATTTAATTAATTTCTGAGGAACTCTTAGCATGCATGTTGCTTTACTTCTCCAAGTCATATTCTCATTCTTTGAAAAGTATGAACAATGCCATCAAGAATTCTAGTTAGCTTTTGTTCCATAACAGAGCAGTTTTCCTGAAACTTACAAGAATACTTACTGCTTTTGAATACTTTATTGTGCTTAATATCAGCAGGTCAGATGGAGTGAAACTGGCCTAGCAGGGGCTCTGCTGGGTTTGCATGCAGGCTCCAGATTGAGTTAAAGTCTGTTCCACATCTCTCTCATTGTTCTGAGACTAGCTTTTAAAGACATATTCTTCTCTTGAAGATGGCATTATACAAGGATGGCCCATTATACAAGGATATCTTAGGCCCTTTCTGTCATCATGTGTGTGCTAGCATCATGTCAATTGAAACAAGTCACTTGTTTAATGACAATGGGGTGAAGAAAGCCTTCTATTATATGGGGTGAGGTGGGGAATGAATACTTACTGAATGACAATACAATCTGTCATACCCAACCTCGTACAATAATTTGAACGATACAGAATTGAGTGTCTGAGAGCCCTTTGTCAGTTGTAAGGAATGCTGTGTAACTTTGACATTATAAAATTCTAACAGCATTCTTTATGATATTGACCTACTACCCACTCCACAACCTTCTACCAAGAAAAGCTTTGTACAATACTTGTTAGGAGCTGTTGATTTAGAGTCCCAAGTTACTCTAATCATTGCACATTATTACAGTGGGAGGCTAAAATTCAGGAGTATCTATTACAGTCTAGGATGTTTAAACTACTTCTTGGCTTACCAGAAGACTTTAAATTCAAGGAGAAAGCAAGCCAAGGAAAGAGGATTATGCTTGAACAGTCTTCATGATAAAATAGTAGTAATTAGTGTGAGCAAAATCCCATAATAGTTTTTTTCCTTGCATTTTGCAGGAATCAAATGGCAGACAGATAAAACAAATTACTTTACTTGGGGTAATTAGCAAGCGATTATAAGGTTCTGCCTGTGTTCTCCCAAGAGTACAAAGATCATGCCCTCTTTTTTTTTTAAAGTTTATATTGCTTAATACCTAATCCATCTAAACTTACTGCAAGAACTGACAACTTTGCCACAAACACTAAGCCATCCAGATTAGCTCAGATACAACTACAGAACAATTTAACAAGGAGAGAAGAAGAAAGGAGAAACACAGTATTTTATCATATTTTTCTTTCATTATCTTATTTACTTGTATTGCCACTTTTCTTAGCCTCCAATTTACATTTCTTTTTATATAGGTATCACACAATTCATAACAATCAAGATCTACATGCTTGTATATGGAAGTTCAAGATTGTGAACTAAAAGATTTTTATGTCTTTAAGCCCAGAGCATTTCATTTGAGAACAATAATACCACTGAGGGGGGGAAATGGAGAGAGAGATCAGAGAGAGAGAGAGAGAGAGAGAGAGAGAGAGGTGGGGGGACAGAGGGAGAGAGAGAGGGAGGTAGGGAGGGAGAGAGGGAGGGAAGAAGAGAGGGAGGGAGGGAGAGAGAATTGTCCTCTTGCTAGAGGTCATAGAAAATTCAAATTAATTCCTAATCACAGATGACTCAGGAAAACAGATAGTTCACAAAGTGTTTTGATTGAAGGACACCGAAACCTTCAGAATGAGGTTGCAGCCAACTGACAAAAATAAGGACATCTATCTCTGCTGTAAATAAGGAGGGGTAATGTAGCAATTCAGGTTCTGTTTGGACATAGAGGCTGTAGGTCCTACCCATGTTATATATGGCAGGCCTTTAAGACAATCAACTATGTTTATTGCTATATATCCTGAACAATTTCCCTTAAGTTGCACATTCATTACAAAGAAAATAAACACATAGAGTCACACTTTGAGGAGATTAATTTTCTCTCTTTAAAAATATGAAGGTCTAAGAATAACTGTATCATAATTTAATTTTTATATACTCATCTATAGAGCTTCTCTTTTCAGTAGGGTTTTTTGTCAGCCAAGTCTTCCTAATTGCTTGCTGTGTTTTCATTGCTTTTTACAAGCAGTCACATTTAGAAATATTTTTAAATTTATTTTGAATCTTCATGGACACAGAGCGGTTTCCATTCCAGTCCTGATTCTTTTTTGCCACCAGCTGGGTTCTCGCTGAGTTTGTTTCCATTTTTTAATGCTCTATATTACAGACATGCTGATTTGCTTTTTTTATTTAATAAGAATCAGAAGAATTAGATTTCCAACATATGGGAACCCTTTGAGAAAGAAGAAATATATAATAGGATTGTGAAACACTGGGTATGCTTGATTTTACAGCAAATCTGTCAACAGAGAAGGATCTCCTGCCAGATAGATATTGTTTTGTTTAGGGATAAGACCTGAATTCAAGTTTAAGCTCCATTTCTATACTTGTGCTTTGTAAGGTAGTTGAGTTGTTCTATTTTATTATGATATAGTCATTTCCTCTGCAAAACTGATCCAATTATATTATGCTACCTGTATAATGTAGCTAGTACAAGAATAAAATGGTATAATATACATAAAGTAAAATAGATTTGAGGTGTAATGAGTTTTATTATTAATAAATAGAGTATGGCATATTGACAGGAGAATGGAAAATCAAATGATGTGATGATAAAGGGAGAGAAACCAATAATCTTGAAAAGTAAAAGAAATCTCTGAGTCATATGATTCATCGGATATTAGAAAAAGAAACAATATTCTTTATAGCCCAATAAAGAGGTAGATGCTGAATATTTTCCGTTTTGAAAAATGGATTCTTTAGTCATCAAAAGGAATTGCTTATGTTAACGTATGGGTTACATAGTTTTATACATTTGATCATTAATTTAAATACCGATTACAGGCTCCATTTTTATTTCCTGCTTTATGCATCCATACCCTATGATAGTACCCATCTATACTCCCTGGGGACTTGGTCTAGGTGATAGCTAGTCTAATAGAGCATTGATTGAAGACAGTTAGGCTTTCCTCCATGCTTCTTTATATTCTTCCAAGAGTGTATCATAGGCATGTACTCATATTGTAGGTTGGAATTGCAAATGAGGAAGGAGAAATGCACAATTGCTTTTTCAAATCTCAATATCAAATTCACTATTGTTTTATTACCAGTAATTTTATTTCTCTCACAGTATTTTCCTGGAAATAATATGTTAAAAAAATCTTTGGCCAACACATAATTCTATTTCCCATGGGATCAGTTCTGCATTAAGCAGAGATGGTTTTGACTTTTCAACATTAATTGTTTAACATTGAACTCTAAGCCATTTCCAATAGTTCCCCCATTTAACCTGATTAAACAGCCTCTTTCCCTCTATTGCTAGTGTCATCTGTCACTATTAATTTGACATTCTAAATTCCTACCACATCTAATGGCAGAAACTTCCTTATCACTCTGACTATTTATATATTTTCATTGACCTAGAAAATCCTATTTCTATTTTAAACCCCAATTTAAATATTTTCTCTACTTTTCTCCCATTCGTTTAGGATGAGTTCCAGTTCCACTGACCATTGTAGTCTGAGTACACTTATAACAATTACTACAGGTGTTTGTGGACTTTAGAAAAAATTCATGAATAAAAATATAACTATTTGCAACTATTTCCAAAACTAATGTGATTAGTGAAGTCTCAGGTTCTTAATCATTAGTTTATTTTCTTTCATACCAAATGGCAGGGACAATTCCTGGCATTGAAAATATATTTGTTAGAACATGCATTTGTTAGATACAGCATTAACTGTGGGAATGAAAGATGATGATGTTGTTTCAAAATGTAAGAAAAAAGAATTGCAAGTTTCTAATTTGTGGAAGTCTGAAAGACAATTAAAGATTATTTGGGTAATCATTACTTTATAGATGAGGAAATTTATTAGCTCTATATTTAAGTGGATTTAGTGCTCAGCGTTAGAACATTCACACCATGACTTGTTTGTGTACTGGGATTTCAGCCTTGAGGCTATATTTTAAAATTCCAACAATATTTTGAATGTTTTGAAGTTTCAGAGAGCTCACATTCCTCTCATTAAGAATTTATTCTGGAAACTACCATTCTACATTGTAATTCTATGAGTTTGATTATTTTAGATTTTCAGCCATTTTGCTCCATATTGCAGAATCACCTTCTTTTTATAATCGTAAATAGTCTTTTATTGTCTAAAAAGGACTACATGTTCATGGCCCATTTATCTGGACAGTTAAGATTGTTTCTACATCTTGGCCTTTGCTAATGGTGTTGCTATAACCATAGGAGTGTTAATAGCATTCAAGACTCTGATTTTAGTTAGTTTGGATAAATACTCAGAAGTAGTAGTTTTGTATCATATAGTAGCAGTAGTAGTAGTTTGTTTGTTTGTTTAAATATCAAGGCTAGGTGCAGGTGGTTCACGCCTATAATCCTAGTTACTTAAGAAGCTAAGATCTGAAGATTGGGGCTCAAAGCTAGCCTGTGCAGGAAAGTCCATGAGATTCTTATCTCCAGTTAACCAGTGGAAAAAAGCTGAAAGTGGAACTGTGGCTCCAATGGTGAACTGTTAGCCTGGAGTGAAAAAGCTGAAGGACAGTGCCCAGGCCATGAGTTCAAGCCCCACAATGGGCACAAAAAAAATGAAAGAAATCTCCATACTGGTTTCCATAGTGACTGTTCAATGTTGCACTGGAATGGTATTCAAGGGTTCTACTTTGTCTAAATCTTTGCTAACACATGCCTTTCGTGTTTTCAGTAATACCATCCTGACAAGTATCTCATTAAAAAAGAAAGAAAATTATCCTTGCTTACATATTACATGATCTTAATACAGAAACACTGAATATACAATAAAAAGATGTTAAAACTAATCAGTAAAGTTGTAAGATATAAAATCAACATACAAAAACCAGGGCACTTTTCTATACTAGCAACCATTTGAAAAGGAAATTAGGGGAAAGAATCTAATTTACAATAACACCAAAAAGAATAATATACCTTGGAACAAAGTTAACTAAAAGGTGAGAGAATTGAATATGGAAATCAAACAAGACACAAACAAATGGAAAGCTATTTTGTATTCATGGATTAGAAGACGTATTGTTAAAATATCAAAAGCAACCTACAGGTTCAATGTAATCCTTATTAAAATTCCAATTTCATTTTGTTCAGAAGTGGGAAAATTTCTAAAATTCATACGGAGTCACAGAAAAGCATGAATAACCAAGTGAATGTTAAAAAGAATAAAAGTAGATGAATCACACTACCTATTTTCAAAAAATGTAGTATGAAGAAAACAGCATGGTACTGGCACAAAGACAGACATATAGACCAGAAATCCACACATATACAATCAACTGATTTTTGGTGGAGTGCTGAGAATATACAATGGGGAAAGAAAATTTGTTTAGCAAGTGGTGTTGAGAAAGTTGGATATCCACAAACAAAAATAAAATTGGACTTTTACCTTTCATCAACTCAAAATGGATTAAAGACTTATATATAGTATCTAAAACTTTAAAACTCCTTGAACAAAACTGGGGATAATTTTCTTGACATTGGCCTTAGAAATGATTTCATGGATAGTGACACAAAAACACAAGCAACAGAAACCCCGACAAACAAGTAGCATTATATCAAACCAGGAAGCATCTGCATACCAAAGGAAACAAAATAGTAGAGTGAAGAGGTAACAGCACAGAATAGGAGTAAATCTTATGTCCCATAAGAGGTTAATCTTCAAAGTATACAACAAACTCCTACAACTCAATAAAAATTAAAATGAATACCCAAATGAAAAAATGCATTAAGGAGCTGCTATGGGGTACACAAATGAGAAGCTGAGGTATGAAGATGTGAGTTCAAGGCCTACCCTAGTAAAATCCTGTCTCATTATAAACAACTACAACAAAAACCAGTGCATTAAGGACTTGATAATTCTTCAAGGAAGACAAATAGATTGCCAATAGGAAGATGGAAAATGCATAGTATCACTAATCATTAGGGAAGTGCAAGTCAAAAATCAGAATTCCTCAAGTTTGATGTTTCTCTGTTATGCTTTGTACGAGTATAATATTAACAGGTTATATATTTCCTATCAGAACTCTCTAGATGGTATTCCACTGTCTCTTAGAATTAGAAGGTGTGAATACTCCATATTGTTTTTACTGCTGGATGCATATAAAGTTCTTTTATCTTTCGAGAATTATATAGTATCTTCATTAGCTTGCCTCTCACAGTATTTCAGGATTTGGAATTTGTTCTCTAGTTCCTTCACAACCCACCAATAGCCATGATCTTCATTGGTCCAAGTACGGAAGTTTCAATCCAACATTTCAAGAACCTGTGAGTAGATCAGTAATTATGGCCAGGTTATGAGTGTGTTCATTATTATTTTTTCAGAATACATTTTTATAGATTTAGAACTTTGTCTCATAATTATGATATTATATTATATAACTTTATTTTGCTCCATTTATAGTACAATCATGCTCATCTAGATATTGGATGATTTTGTCTTTTTTCTTTCTATGTGCCCATCATTCATTTACATTTATCTTCTGGTTTGTATCATAATTTCGTGTTTCTTTTTTTCTTTTTCTGTATGAGTGGTACTGAGGCTTGAATTCAAGGCTCCATGTTCTTGTTTGTCTTTGTATGTGTGGAGGGAGTAGCATGGGGGGATACTGGGACTTGAACTCTGGGCCTGGGCACTGTCCCTTACGTTTATTACTCAAAACTGGTGGTCTACTACTTGAGCTACAGCTCTATTTCTGGCTTTTTGCTGCTTAATTAGAGGTAGAAGTCATAAGCATTTTTCTGCCTGGGCAAGTTTTGACTTTTGCTCCTCAGTTCTTGGCCTCCTGAGTAGCTAGGATTACAAGCCTGAGCTACCCGTGCCTGGCTTCATGTTTCTTTTTTTACATTACTATATCTTTCTCAGTAGAAAGCATCTGACTTCTCATTTTTATTTTAAAATGAATTTACGATCATCATCGATTCTTTTCCTCAGTTTGGCCATATGAATTTTCATCTTTTTCTGTTTTTATTATTTGAACTTTTCCCCCCAATATCCCATGTTCCTTTACTTTCTTTAGGATTGTAAATGTGTTGTCTGAAGTTGTCTTCAAGTATGGCTTATGCATAGGGAATTTATATTTTTCATTCCCTTTAAAGTTGTCATGTTAATCCTCTTTCTTTTTTTTTTTTTTTAATAGTGTGTGGATACTGTCCCAGTTAATATCTTTTTACTTCTTCCTTTTTTATGAGTGGGTAGGACTTCTAGATTTAGTAAATAAATATAGAGGCTATGTCATACATATTCCTTATTTATGAGGGGGTAGGACTCCCATTCAGATTTAGCAAATAAAAATAGAGAATGTATCATTAAATTTTCATTTTAAGTAAACAGTGGCTACATTTTTAGTATTATAAGTGTGTCTCATGTAATATTTGGGTCAGTCTTATTCTATAATATAGTGCCAGTATAATTCTTTTTTTTTTTTTTTTGGGTTGGGTCGTGGGGCCTGAACTCTGGGCCTGGGCGCTGTCCCTCAGCTCTTCAGCTCAAGGCTAGCACTCTACCACTTGAGCTACAGCGCCACTTCCGGCTTTTTTCTTATGTGGTGCTGAGGAATCGAACCCAGGGCCTCGAGCATGCAAGGCAAGTGCTCTACCACTGAGCCACCTTCCCAGCCCCTGTGCCAGTATAATTCTAAGGGGCACCATTTCACTCTATCTCTTGTGGCTTTTGCCTTAGGGTCCTATTTCCCTTCAGAAAATTCTAAAACAATATAAGAGGATACAAATCAAAGTGGAACATCTGAGCTCACAAGTCTTATTGGATTGCTTAGGGTGTATTCATCTTTGTTTAAAAATTTTTGCCACAGAACTGTGCCCACCAAATTGTAGATAGGGAAACAAAAGCTTGGTGAATTTGGTCACTTCTTCAAGATTATGCTCCTATAAAAATGATAGAGATGATCTGGATCTAGTTTCAGAATCCACTTATAATAGTGACACAATTCTACCTTCAACATCAGAGCAAGACTTTTACTAAAGGAGGAGAACTTTTAGTTTCCAAAATTATCAGTGTGCTGGCATTCGCTTCATTAAAATGTCACAATTGTCAAGTGGTTGGTTGAAACAGGGTCTGAATGGACCAGTGTGAAGCAAAGAGAGCTACTATATTTGACTTCCTTATTGTGTGTCATGTCTGTCACTCAGAGGTGAAGGTTTTATGAGGTCTTTAAAAATCTGTCCTCAGACATTTTCTGTGGTCTCTGTGATCAAAAGAATAAGAGGGCTGTGGAATGCTAGAACCTCTATCCTTCAGTGGGGGCTCAGCCAAGGAACTCTGAGGAGACTTGAAAATTTAACATTGATGTAGTGACCTTGTGGAGTTAACTCAACCATTGTATTAACTGTCTTATTGCTCTGAAAGAGTAAAGAAAACTAGAGATCTTTACATGAGATGTAAGACATGCTGGAATGAAGACAAGTTAGGAGAAAAAAATCAGATTGTCTGTGACCTCATTTGTCTGTACTTCACTGGACAAAGGTCAGAAACTGTATGCTGTGCCAATGGTGCACTCAGCCTTCCTGCAAACCCTTTCAAAAGAGATTAGGTTCCTATTACTTTATTACCACAATAAAATGTACAGCCAGAATTCTGGAATAAAAAAGCCACTGCTACAAAAGCTGTAATAGAAGTAGCTATAAGTTAAGTGTCAACTTGAAAAATTGCCATAAAGGCAATCTTTTATGGAGAAAATACCTTCTAATTTCTCACTGTAGTATATGCACCATCAGCTATGAAATGATATTGATGCTGACTTTTCGAGAGAAAAGTTTTATACAAAACATTCTATTAAGAATCCCTATAGCATAATGCAGGACATCATTAATTGTACTGGGTGCTTCATTGATGATAGAACTAGTGACCTAGTTAATACTAGGTAAACTCATTTCTTCTTGGATGAGAATTGTTTCTGGACATCAAAATATTTTTTTAAAATTGTTTTTATTGTTCTTATAAGGGTGACACGTAGAGGGATTACAGTGACATATGGCAGATAAAGAATATATTTCTTCTTGGACAATGTTACCCCTTCCCTTGAGATCTCTCAGTTTTTCCCTCCCTTCCCTACCCACAAGTTGTATAGTTCTGTCCAGTGAGGACCACTACTGAATTTGTTCACCCTTTGTCCCTCCATTTCTGTGCCCCACCTTTCCCTTCCAAAGACAAATGAGTGAACAAACAAGACAAAAAAAAAAGAAAACAAAAACAGCAACAAAGAAAGCACCTCTGGTTTTCATTTCCTGCAGCTCATTCCGATAAATATTATTTTATATGATCAGAGGCACAGAGGCCTGGCACCTGCCTGTTCCTCCTCTAAGACTGGACATCAAAATCTTTTAAATCCTACCCTTATTTTTGTCTTTTCCTTTTTTGTTTTGTGCTGTTACTGGAGCTTGAACTTAGGGCTTTGCATTCTTGCTTACCTCTACCACTTGAACCACACCTCCACTTCTGGCGTTTTGCTGCTTAATTGGAAATAAGAGTCTCTGAGATTTGTCTTCCTAGGCTTGCTTCAAACTGAGATTCTTGTATCTCAGTTTCCTGAAGAAGCTAGGATTACAGGCATAAGCTGTAGGCTGCCCAGTTACTCTTTTGTGTCTTATCTAGTTCTGGTCTCATTCATTTCAAAATATCCCTATGAACTGGTGTGATGAGAAAGGCATATTAAATTTTTTTGGGGGGGTCCAGTCGTGGGGCCTGAACTCTGGGCCTGGGTGCTATCCCTCAGCTCTTCAGCTCAAGGCTAGCGCTCTACCACTTGAGCCACAGTGCCACTTCCGACTTTTTTCTTTTTGCTTATGTGGTGCTGAGGAATCGAACCCAGGGCCTCAGGCATGCAAGGCAAGTGCTCTACCACTGAGCCACCTTCCCAGCCCGGCATATTAATTTTTGTTCCTTTCTTTTCTAAGATCATGAACTGTGTTTTCATAATCATATGCAGTGTGGATGCAGACACACTACATTTACCTGGGGAAAAGAAGGTGACAATCATGGTCACCTGAAATTCCATAGTAGGAGCGATATGACCACTGACATCTTCCCACACTCATTATATTTGCAGTCACCATCTTTACATGCATGAATTGTCTTCAGTAAAGTTTATGAAATAATTAATGGAAGAGATTTTGTACACAGGGGACACATCATTTTAGTTGCTGTGACAGAACTGTGAAGAAATACCCCAAAGCCAGCCTGTTTTGTAATATAGAACATAATTTGTACTAATGCAAATAGAAGGTAGCATAGATTCAAGCTATCTGAATCCTTTGCTAGATGATGGAATCATGTCATAGCATTTTATCATGGCACAATTTATGCTGTTATGTTGCAAGGAACTTGTCCTCTTCCCCCCAGTTCTGAGGATTGAACACAGGACCTTATATCTGCTCCGCAAGCACTCTATCAGTTGAGTTACATAACCAGCCCATTGCTAAGAATTTGTAAGAGAGATTATTTTTTACCTTGTCATCTCCACCATCTCATCTTTCTATGTAAAAATTTCATGTGAATCTCCTTTTATTTAGCATACCTTAGTGCTTTCAAGGATGTTACCTGACTTGTTCTTCTAAGCAATTTTAGAACATGGAAAGGCCTGGTGTGGCTATTTTCCATTTTACTATTCTGACAGAGGAGTTTTAGAGAATTCATCTGATCTAAAAAGTGAAGGTAAGAAATAAGAGGTTCAAGAGTTTCTGGACTGTACTCTAGAACAAGGCAAAATTGGTGATAAGAATCTGAACACTAAATAAAACTCTCATTTAGCCTGCATTAGTAGCAAATGGCTATTTTTTTTTTTTTGGTAGGTCATAGGGCTTGAACTCAGGGCTTAGGTGCTGTCTCTGAGCTTTTGTGCTCAAGGTTAGTGCCCTACCTCTTTCAGCCCAGCTCAACTTTTGATTTTTAGGTGGTTAGTTGGAGAGTCTCACGGACTTTTCTGTCTGGGCTGGTTTTGAACTATGATCCTTACATCTCAGTCTCCTTACCAGCTAGGATGATAGGAATGAGCCACCAGAGTCTGGCTAAATGTCTGTTTTAATTTTTTGAGGGAAAGGGTCTTTCTATGTAGTTCAGGCGGGCCTAGAACCCACAATGTAGTCCAGGCTAGCTTTGAACTATGCATGCTCTTCCCGTTTGCCTCCTGTGTGCTGATACGTATATGTCAACGTCAATATCCCTGGGTGCAAATGGGTCTTCAGCTCATACCACTACTTCCTCATTTGGGTGTAGTACAACCAATGCTTCTATACCTTATGAAAGACAAGCTTAGGCCGGGTGCCGGTGGCTCACACCTGTAATCCTAGCTACTCAGGAGGCTGAGATCTGAGCATCACGGTTCAAAACCAGCCCAGGCAGGAAAGTCCATGAAACTCTTATCTTCAATAAACCACTAGAAAACCAGAAGTGGTGTTGTAGCTCAAGCAGTAGAATGCTTGCCTTGAGCTGAAGAGCGCAGGGACAGCGCCCAAGCCCAGAGTTCAAGCCCCACAACTGACAAAAAACAAAAACAAAAACAAGTTTACATTCAAAGTATAGACATATGTGATGTTATGAGAATTGAGAAAGGCATTTGATGAGAAGCTATTTTTTAAAAGCCAGTGTATCAGCTGTGTGCTCACGCCTGTAATCCTAGCTACTCAGGAGGCTGAGATGTGAGGATCTTGGTTTAAAGCCAGCCTGGGCAGGAAAGTCTGTGAGACTATCTCCAATAAGTCACTCAGAAAACCATAAGTGGCACTGTGGCTCGAGTGGTAGAGTGTTAGCCTTGAGCTGAAGAGCTGAGGGACAGCACCCAGGCCCAGAGTTCAAGCCCCATGACTGACAAAAGAAAAAACAAACAAAAGACCAGTGTAGCAGTGCAACCTACAGAGCAAATTATATCTTAGTATGTTCTTTTGGGTGCTTTGATATTTGGCATCTGAAGGTACATCTAATTTCATTGTCTTCGGGCTTATCAACACTCTCATCCCTATCTGTAGGTGTAGCTCACTCACGTTTCACAGACTGAATAGGATGTTTAATGCCAGTGTCTAAATCATGAATTTATTTCTACACTGGAGCTTTTAAAAACCAGATGTGCCTGTTAACTGTCCTCCCATATTATATGATTCTGCTTTTGTCAATATCACTCTACCTCTAGGAATTTTTTTGGGGGGGGGTCAGTTGTAGGGCTTGAACTTGGTGCTTGGACACTGTCCCTGAGATCTTTTGCTCAAGGCTAGTGCTCTACCATTTTGAGCTGCAGCACCACTTCCAGTGTTTGAGTGGTTAATTGGAGATAAGAATCTCTTGGGAACTTTTTTGCCTGGGCTGGCTTTGAATCATGATCTTCAGCTCTCAGCCTCCTGAGTAGCTATGATTACAGGCATGAGCCCCTGGTGCCCAGCACCTAGGAAATCTTTCCTCCTCCTTTTTTGTTATCTAAATTCCCTATCTCATTAGTTTATGTCATGTGCCATCTTTTCTTGGAAATCTTCTCAGGTCAATTTTAGCTCTCCCCAGTCTTTAAATTGCCTTCATGTCTATTTTGTGGAGACTTTGTGGTTTAATGTTGGATTTTGTCATTTTCTTGTGTAATATTTGACGTCTTGTGTAATCCTTTCCTTACTGTTGGCGCTTCATCTTTTTTTTTTTTTTATCAATTGGGGAACTTGTAAAAGACAAATATTGGAACTTTGAGGATATTATGAAGAATCAGATAGAAACTCAAGTTGGGTAATTTTAGAAGAGTTTAATAATATTACCTACATGTGGTGAAGATAGAAGGGAATCATCAAGTCAGTATCCCAGTTAGTAATTCGCCTTATCTCCTCCAGTCCTCAAAATGTGAGTGAATGAAATAGGTTCTGAAGCCGAGGCAGAGAGAGGCATATGGAGAGGGTCACTTGACAAGAGCAGTGACCTAGGCAGTCTGCAATGATCCTTCAAGGTGTAAAGCTAAGGTCACTTTTCTCTCACCATTCCACTTCTCGATAAGACACTCTACTATACAAGCCTAGACCAAAAGCCAGAGGATAAATGAAGCCAGTGGCATAGTTCATGCACATTGCTTTTCAGAGCACAGAGTAGGATGGTGAAAGAGTTGATGGTGATGCATGGATCTGGAAGTCCAGTGACCAGTGACAACAAGTGCAGACTAAGACAAGCACCATAACATGTGTTACTTTGGCTCTCACATGTTCCTAGTACCTTGTATAACTTTCTGGCAATCCAAAGTGGCAGAATCATAAACACCAAGCATTGCCCATAGCTGCTACATTCACTCACTAAATAAACCTTTGTAGGTGTTTTTCCACACGTTCTACTAAAACAGTACTTTGATTATTCATCACAATATTGGTTACTGCTAGCCAAGTATAGAGTCATCATTAGAAATGTCACTGTCAATGAATGCAAAGAACAAAACCTTTGAGTATATCACAGTGATTGGGAAGTGGGTGGAACAAGTAAGATCTAAGGAGGATGATTCAGAATTTAATTTAAAGCCAGTTTTAAAGCTTCTTGCATTTCAATTATTCCTTTGGAAAAGCATCATTTGGTTTGGAAATGTTGCTTATCTCTAGAAAAAAATGTTTTATGTTTTATTTTCATTCTTCCTGGCATTTAAATTTCAATTAAAACTTCTACACCCCCATAAAAAAACTTCCTTCCCAGTATTCTAGCTCTTTGCCTACTTATGACAAAATGTACTGGGGAAGAGCTCAGGTATCTACAGTGGGAAATCCAATAAAACATTTTAAGTCAAGGTTCAAAGGGAATTGATTTGAGATAAAGTCTGTTGAGGTATATAATGGCGAAGAAAACAATTCTCAGCTGGTAAAATCTGTGGGATGGGAAGATACTATAATACTGTGGATGAATGTCAGAGAGATGTATGAAGAAAAACTGTTGAACATCAAATTCACTTAAGTGTCAACTGCATTGAGAGAATATATAGACAACCTGATGAATTTCATCCTGCAGTCCAGTTGAAAAAGCCCTGTCAGAGACAAGGCAGAAAAGAAGTTGCCTGATCCTTTGACCCCACAATACTGAAGCTTATTGAAAAAAATCTCAAACCACAAGTGAAAGTGACAAGTGAATAAAAAATTAAAAGCCCCATAGTTGTCAAAGCTAAAGATTATATTAAAGTTCAAGCCTGAGTAATATATTGTATATTTTATTTATTTGTTCACAAGCACATAGATGTTGTCTTTTTGATTGTTCCATTAAGTTTAATAAATAAACTTGATATTTCTTGGCAGGGAGTTGTGGCCTCAGAGAATTATACCAAGATAGAGGAAGGGGAATGGCTGGTAATAACTGATAAGTTATACCAATCAAAATAGTTACTGATTGCAACAAAAAATGGTTATTAGGATATTATCTCCAGTTATTTGGTTCATGTGTGCATGGAGGGTGGAGCTTAATTTTTCTTTCCAGCTCACTATTTTCTCATGGGCTTCTGTTTCTCTTCGCAATCATATTCTACCACTTATCAGGTTTTTTAAAATTTTGTTTTTAACTTTAAGTAGTTGTACAAAGTAGTTGCCATTCAATATTATATGGATACAATAAATCTTGATCAATGTCACCCATTTTATCATTCTCCCCATCTTTCCCAACTCCACTCCTTCCCTCAATTTTCTTAAATTTGTAGAATATGCATTAAATTTTATGTGTGCATTTCCCCCTTTCCTCTTTTCATTCATCTGCCCTCCTCCCCTCGATCCTACCTCCACTTCAAGTAGCTAATTCCTGGTGTTTGTTTTGTTGGATTGTGAGTTAGCATCCATCGATTCATTTGTGACTTAGATTCTGGTCTCTTTCCCTTAAGAATTTGGGAGCTCTATAGTGACTAGACATGTAAATAAGATTTGTTTTTGAATTCCAAATATTGTTCTCCATCTCTGAGTAAGACAGTACTCCTTAACTTTTAGGCTAGTCAAATCAATTCCTTTTTTTTTTTTTTTTTTTGATAACTGCCATTCTAATTAGAGTGTAGTGATGTCTTATTGTAGTTTTGATTTGGGTGTCCCTGATGATTAGTGATGAATATTTATTTCATATACATTTTAGCCATTAATGTATCTTCTTTTGAGGAATGTGAACTTAAGTCTATGCCCATTCTTTAAATAGGATTCATTGGGATTTTTGCTATTGAGTCATTTGAGTTTCTTATGTGTTGTGGGGTAACCTATTGTCAGGCATTAGTAAATATTTGCACCCATTCTATAAGCTCTTCTTTACTTGATTGATTCATTTACTATGCAGAAGCTTTCCAGCTTAGTGTAATCCCATTTCTGTTTTTTGTTCCTGGCCTTTTAGGGTCTTATGAAACACATATAAACACTTTTTATGGGAATAAAATTAGTGCAGTCATTATTGAATAGTATGGGGGTTCTCAAAAAATTAAAAATGAACCCCAAGATAAGGACTCAAATGGTTTTTCTTTCTTGCTATTGTTTCTAACATAGTTATAAGGTGATTTTTTTGTTGCTTTGTATGTCCCTCCCCCACCATATTTCACTGTATTTTATGTTGGCATAATTTGGGGAGGGAAAGGGAAAAAAACCAAATCATTTAAATAGGAATACAGTTGGACCCATTGCAACAATGAAAGGTACAAGATGCTATGTCGAAAA
This sequence comes from Dipodomys spectabilis, assembly GCF_019054845.1. Classification (NCBI taxonomy): domain Eukaryota; kingdom Metazoa; phylum Chordata; class Mammalia; order Rodentia; family Heteromyidae; genus Dipodomys; species Dipodomys spectabilis. The sequence goes on along the minus strand of NW_024871203.1, from coordinate 591,555 downwards.
AAGAATGAATTTTACAACATTGACGGTGGGGGGTTGGGGGTGGGAGGGTGGGGGAGGAGATGGGAGGGCAGGGATGGTAAGGGGAAACAAAGGAGGAGGCAACAATGCTTGATAAGAAATGTACTCATTACCTTGCTCATGTAATTGTAACCCCTCTGTATGGTATTTTCACAATAAAAAATGTATTAATAAAAAATATTGAAAGCAACCATTAGTAAGCCCAGCACTTGGGAAATTGAGGCAAGAGGCCCTTGAGCTTGATGCCAGTTTGGGGCTCTATAGAAAGTTCAAGGCCAGCCTCGGCTACTGGATAAGACCTTTTTTTCAAAAAAGTTAAAAATGTGAACATCATATGCTCCAAGAATCCCTCCAACTGAGCATATATTCAAAGGAAGTAAAATCAATATGCTGGAAGACATCCTCATTCTCATGTTCATGGCTATGAGCTCAGCTACTGGAAGAGTTAAAGTCCCTTAAGAGGATAACTAATGATTCCACATCATACTTAGTCCAAATGAATCATGAAGTGAAAACCAGGAAAGAAAGGTCGAGTATGGATCAGATTGCTCAGGGTAGCTTCAGGGAGGAAATAAGACTTGAGTTGGCAGGAAATAACAACTAAGAGACCTGTGGGGGTTGCTGTAATGAGCGAGGTGGATGGGGAGTTGAGTCATATCAACTGCTACTTCTTGTTTTCCTTCTTAATGTCACGAAGTTGAAATGAAGTTTTAAAACTTGGTTTTTGTGTTGAGCATGGTCAAACTCTATATTTGAGGCATTTGGAACAGGGCGAGGCTTGTTTCTCAGAGAAACATCTCTTTCTATGGTATTTACACGTTTTCATATCCTACTAGATAGCAGTCAACCATGTGAAGCTAACTTCCAAAGTGTTCATTTTTAACTTTGATGATATGGCAAAGCAATGTAACTTTATTCTGCATTGACAAATAACAAGGTTATGCTTGATGTAATTGCTGCTATTTACCAAGTGTTAGCATTGATATGTACCAATTATTGATTTTTTTTTACCCCATTTCTTCTACAATAAAGTAGATGACTTGAGACTGTGGTCTCTTCTAAGTGGTGTTTCTTGAAGGTGATCAAGGTTGTTGAAATATCCAAAGTTGTTCGATGCCTCTCGATGGGACTTCCTTGATAGTCAAAAAGGACTGCAAGCAAATAAAGAAACACAGCTCAGTGAGCAGTTAAATCACTAGTGCAAATGGATTCTAGGCACCTCATTGACTTTCACTGGTCATTGCATCTGGTCCATGCTGTTTGTTGAGGGCCAGTTCAGTAACTTTTTCCTTCTTTTATCATCTGCTTTGTATTTCTCTCTTTTGAGGCCACAGCTGCAGAAGTCTGTGTTATTACCCCGTGTGGGCTCATGAGTATATATTAGTGTGTTTTTCAAATCTGCATAATCATTACATTCACTCGATTTTTAAAGAGTACAGTTGCTTGAGACTCCCCTCCAACCACTCTGTGCTCAGATACAGGCATCAGTGCATTTCTCCAAAGCTTCCAGTGCTCCTAAAGTTTAGTGTATTTTGAGATCTACTGACTTCTCATGATTAGCACTGAGAGGACGAATGCTTTGATTTGTCTGCATTCATTTCTGTCAGATGCTTTACAATGAAGTCACTAACCAAAATGCATTTGCAGACTTTAGGTCACTGAGTTGAAAATCAAATGACATATACTTCTGGGTGATAGCAGAGTAAGAACATAAAAGAGAATCATGAGGGTGCGCACAAATGTAGGTACTGTGTCTGGTGAAGTACAGACACTGACTCAAAGAAAGCTTGTTCCCAAGTCACATCTGCAGAAGCATATTTAGGAGGGACCAGTGACTTCTCAAATGCCATTACACTAAGTATAGAGTTGGTGCCACCAGCCAACTCCTTACAGGTGATTGAGAAGACACAGGAAAGCTGGATAGCAAAGCTAGTGTACTGTACTAATTGTTATACAGGGTTGTCAAGTGGTGCCAATGAGACAACATGGCCTTGATTTCTTTGTGGAGTAAAGAATACAAAAGAAAGGAAGAAGGAATCTGCATGTGAAAATCCTTTCTATCTGTAATGAGTGATGCAATAGCTAGGGTCCATCTTCATTCCCAGTGTAGCTTTGGTACTTTTGGGAGATGGTAGAAGTTATGTCAATGGAGATGTCATCTTGAAAAGAAGATTGAAACCCCAGCTTCTCCCTTTATTTTCCTCTCTCCCTTTCTGAGATGAGGCGCTTTCCTTCAGCACACAATCCTCACCAGGATGTGCTTTTTTTTGGTCCCAGGATGAAAAGCAATGGAGCTAACTGATCACAGTCTGAAGTCTCTGAAACAGTGAATCAGAATAAACCCTTCCTTTTTTTTTTTTGTGGTCATGGGCTTGAACTCTGGGCTAGGGCGCTGTCCCTGAGCTCTTCAGCTCAAAGCCAGCACTCTACCACTTGAGCTACACAGTGCCACTTCTGGTTTTCTAGTGATTTATTGGAGCTAAGAGTTTCACAGACTTTCCTGCCCGGGCTGGCTCTGAACCACGATCCTCAGATCTCAGCCTCCTGAGTAGCTAGGATTATAGGCATGAGCCACCAGCGCCCGGCTCCCTGCCTTCTTTTTAGTTTCTCTATCCCAGGTGTTTGTTATAGTAATAGAAAGCTGACTCACACCTTACTGTAAGTGATAAAGTGGAAAATTTGGCCTCAGCAGATGTAAAGGAGACTACTCGTTTTTACTAGCTGAATGGACTTGGGAAGGCTCATTTTCTTGCATAAGGCTCTGTTAATGTAGAATTTGGACAGTTATGAGATAGGAGAATTACAGATAGTTTGGTTGCAAATTTACTTAGTAAGTGTACTTAGTAAAGACTAAGGAAGTCTTTACTTACTAAGTAAATTTATGGTACCATGGCTCAGGTGATATTCTAGGCACTAGGGATAGAGCAGAGTGAAACAAACAAGGATTCAGCTTTCAGTGTGGGTTGGGTGAGAAAGAGGGAGACTGACAGGAGATTAAATCAGTAAGTCAGGAAGCCAGTTCATGGAGGCAGCCTTTCTCAGGTTTCTGTGTATATGTGTTCACGTGTGGGCAAGTGCATGAGAATTCCCCAGGGATCTTGTTAAAGCATGGCTTTGCATTCAGTAGGTCTGGGTTTCTGCATTTCTAATCCATCCCTGGTCCACAGACCACACTTGAGTAGCATAGGTCCAGGGCTGTGGGAGCTCTTGTGCATCAAGGTGTTAGCTTTTGCCCTGAGATGGAAAATGGTGCAGCGATTTTTGAGCAGACTGGGTATTTTTTTTTGGGGGGGGGGGAAGAGGTTAAAAAATGATTCTCTGGTTGCTGTGATAATGAGATGTGGTCTAGAGCCCTGACTGCTTTGCAGACAAAATGTCTAGGTGTGTGTCCCAGCATTACTACTTACTGAGGATCTTTGACAAGTTGCTTAAACTTCTGTTCTTCCCGATTTCGTTTTTGGAAAAAAAAGAGTTATACTTAGAGAAAAGATGAAAGAAACCATAGTAAGCACCCTTATATGCTTCACCTAGATTAACCAAGGTTAATATTTTTGGTGTCTTTCCTTGTCTAATGCTGTAACTTTGAGCCACTTCTATGCATACCATTTTATTAACCATTTAACTATGTTTTAGCCAGCGTAGTGTCTCATGTCTGTTATTCTAGCTGTTTGAGAGGTAGACATTGGAAGGATTGTGCTTAGAGGCCACCCTGGGCAAAACAGTTGGCAACAGTAGAAGCTGGGGGTGGTAGTAGTGTACACTTGTCATCCCAGCTACTGTGAGAAGTGTAAATTGAAGGCTCTCAGTCCAAGCCAGCTGGGCATCAAGCAAAAAACTCTATCTCAAAAATAACCAGCGTAAAAAAGACTGGAGGTGTGTCTCATGTGATAGAATATAAGTACAAAGCCTTAAGTTTAAATCCCAAGACTGCCAAAAGAAAAACGAGCAAGCTTCTGACATAATGGTCTTTTATCACTATTTCAGCATGTATGTTCTAAGAGTAATCTCTTATATCTAGTTATCAGTTCTAAATATTTGATATTAATATAGTAATCTATTAAAAACCTTTAAGTATAATCAACCTCCCTCCAAATGTCCATAGAGTAAGTTTCTTTTCCTGGTACAGTAGGATAGACTTCTTCTCTCTCTCTGTCTCTACCTGTCTCTCCTTCTCTCTCTCTCTTTCCCTCTCTCCCTTATTGTTTTTTGAGGAGCATAGTCTTTGTCATAAATGTCATTTCATAAGTATTAAAATTTAAATGATTTGATTCTGGTTATATATTTGGAGAAAAATACTACATAAGCAATGCTGTGTCATGTCACTGTTATATCTGTAAATTCTTTATGTTGGATTGCTCCTTTTTGGCAATATTGACTTGGGTAAGGTGTTATTCTCTGTATTTATCTACTAAAAAGGCACCTATTTTATCTTGTAATTAACAAAATATCCAGGAGAAAGACTATTTTCATATCTCTTTCATCAGGGAGCTTTTGCCTAGTCATTTTCCACCCACTAATAGTGCTTATCTGATTAAGTTATTTCTATACCAATTGCAAAATGATTTGTAATGCTATCATTACTAATACTTACTACCTGGAAATCCACTGCAAAGAAAAGCTTACCTGTTACTATCATTCTCTCTGCCAATCATATCATATCATATCATCATATCATATCAATCTATTGCTTATCTTAATATGAATGCTTATTTTAATTTCTATCATTATTTGATACTCTCATGTTCTATGTTTCCATTAGAAACCCATTCAATCTGGTTTCTGTGTTTTGATTTCCCAAATGCTTCTTTACTTGTCTCACAAAATATCCCAGGTTCTGACATTAATTCCTTCAGAAGTGGATCAGCCATTTCTTCCAGGAGCCTTATTTCCTTTAGTAAATGTGTACACCTGTTTAAGTACTGAGATTTTTTTATTTATGAAATGAGAGAACATGAGAGCACATAATAACAATACTGACAGAGTTATTTTGAGGGGAAAGTGATAAAAATCTACATGAAAGGCTTTGCATAATATGTGGAACAATAGAATATGTTCACAAATCGACCTTTTTGAACACTTCCCAAAACAGTATACATAATGAAAACTTGGCTAGACATTTCAGGGCAAGATGTGAATTGGATTGAAGAAGTAGATAAATTTAGGAAATGTGAATTATAGCATCCTCTGAGGGAAAGCCAAAGGTGAACAGATTTTCATAATAGGTCCAGAAATATCTGCTTTGCCTTTCAATGCAAAAATGAAAAACAGTTTGTCATCACGTGTAGTATTTTAGCATAAACAGTTCCCAATCTTGTGCTTAAGTCCTTATGTAAATGACATTGAAAATAAGGCATACTCTCAAGGAAATGAATTCTTAGTTTTGATGATGTGGGAAGAGATTTTACATAGAACTTTCAATCTTAAAGCATTTCATTTGAAATTATTTACAAAAATTCCTTTAAGAAGGGAGGTCTATATTTAGAGAGATTGGTCCCATTCAGACCCAGATACAGAACTACGTAGCCTGTGAACATGATAGTAGAGTCTCATGACGATGAGGAGCTTGCATTGTTTCAGCACTTTATTGGCATTAAAACTCAAGGCCTCCTGCTTCCTAAGTGGACACTCTGCCACAGAGCCATACCTCCAGCTTTGACTTTTGCTGATTATTTTTTTTTGATGAAATCCCATTCCCTGCCCCAGTATGTGCCTATGGATATAGGCTAGGGTGAAATATGGAGCCAACAAGGTCTATTACTACACATGAGTCTCTGTGCTGAGCTTTTCTTTATCTCTCTTCCGCTTTCACTGAAATTACTCTCTTGATAGCTCATCCAGGAGGAACTTAATTACAAATTTGGTTGCATTTGGTCTTGTGTTGATTATGCTCCCTAATTTATTCTCATCAGCTAAACTATACAAAATTTAATGATGGAGACCATATCATATACTTTTGGTGTTACCTGAATATTCTACAATAGTGGCGAACATACACCTATAGATATATATGCATACATATATATGTTCGGCATCATAAGATACCAATTAAACCTAAGTAATATGTTTATAGAAATTATATAAAAACACATTGTGAAGAAAAATAGTCCTTATGATTGCTAAGATCTTAACCTAGAGTCCCCTAAAAGGTAGGCTATAAGATTTCATTACTTTCTTAAAGAATTTTTCATACATTAGACTGCCTAGACCTTTTCCAAATAAATACAAATCTGAAAGCAGAAGGAGTTGTATGTTTCTGGGCTACCTACTGCTGTAATATTAACTATTTCTGGTATAATGGCAGGCTATGTCCCCTATAATCAAAGGAGAATGTACAGACTGACAATCCTTCCAACTACTGAAATGTCTCTTAAAAAAGAAGATTGGTGGTAAGTAACATGCATTTTGCATGTGCTGGTTATTTTGACCTGATGGATTTGCAAATTTCTTATGTGCAAAGAAAATAAAGATTGCAGCTTATTTTTAAGTACAAATCTTAGGTGCAATAAATGAAGCCATATTTTTATTTATTCATTTATTTGTTTGTGCTGTTAGAAAACCACTTTGTAGCGAGTGTGAGGGAGAATACTTATTAGGCTAATAGCAGAATCATAGAAATGAGGCATGTAGACAAATGTGCTTCTAGAAAATAATGCAAAATTATAGAAGGTTAAGAATCTGTAACAATCATTGGATGCCAAGAGCTAAAAATAGATATACACCATGGAGGAAAAAATCAAAAGAAAAAAAGGAAATACAAAGAAATCACTAGGAGTGTTTAGGATGGCCATTTAATCCTTGTTGAAAATTACTAAAATTTCATTAGGAGAATTTAGAATTTCTACCAAATTGATCATTTTATTATACAGTGTCTAAAGTCCTGTGGATTAAATTTCTACTTTAAATACATATGCCACACACACACATAGAAACACATACACACACCTTTCACTTATAAAATGAATCACATTGTCACATTATGACTGCAACTAATTCAGCCAAAGTTATTAATGTGAATAGTGAAGGAAGAGCATGGTTACGACAAATAATGCCAATTCTTAAGTTTAGTTCTACCTATATCTACATGGACATTTTGTAACAATTTTTATGGAGACATTTTCATTTTCATATGCTTTGGCAGATAATACACCATACTTTCTTTGACAAAAATGCAGAAGTCTTCATATGAATTTTGTTTGTTTTTAGTTTTTTTTAAAGGTTAGTTTTTCTTTTTGGTATCTGGAAGTATGTTCTTTAGGAAGTCATCTATTCAGAAGAAAACAGCAAGACCATGGCATAAAATTAGGAACTTTTATTTTTTCTGAACTAGAACTCTAAAATAGACACCTCCATATTTTATCCTTCTTATTCCCCAAATCCCAAAGGATACATAGAGTCCATACCTTTTTTTTTTTTTGTTCTGGGAAAATAGGTGAAAATTATAGAAAGGCTCTTGGTTTTTGTTTTTGTTTTCTGCTTCCTCAGTAGTGTTGCTTGCCCTAACCTGTCACAGCTCATTCTGGAAGGTGATAAAAAATAATAAATGACATCATTGTCATTAACTTACTAGTGCCTCCCATTTACCAATTATAATTTTGGAGAGCTCTTCATATTCCTATTATATCCAAGGGCCACTATTTTCAGTGTCTGATGTTTAGAATCCTAGCAGAGGACTGGAATGTGTGTGGTACACTATATTCTTTTGTTGTTGTTGGTTGTGGGGCCTGGGTGCTGTCCCTAAGCTCTTCAGCTCAAAGTGAGTGCTCTATCACTTGAGCCATAGCTCTACTTCTGATTTCCTAGTGGTTAATTGGAGGTAAGAGTCTCACGGACTTTCTTGCCCAGGCTGTCTTTGAATCGTGATCCTCAGATCTCAGCCTCCTAGGTAGTTAGGATTACACGTGTGAGCCACTTGTGGCCAGCTTACTACTATATTCGTTTTCTAGGGCTGCTACAACCCCTAGGTATAACATAGTGTGGATGGCTTAAACAATGAAACTTTAGTTCATCACAATTTTAGTGGCTAGGAGCTAACCCATATCAATGGGTTAATAAAATTGACTTATGACAGCTTTCATTTGACTTGTACGTGATGCTCTTCCCCATGACTTCAAGAACACACAGGAAGACCCTTTATACTCATTCTGAGATAATGGATGCTAGAACTTAACACGAGAATGGACTGACAAAAAAATTCAGCCTGTAACGTATGTTTTTACTAACATGGCACAAGAGTGTTTAGGCCACTTTATCTGTAGAGAAAAATCTGTTTCAAGTCTTTGTTTTGTTTTGTGTTTTTTTTGCATCGCATGAATGCAAATATTTGTGGTTCGACATATGGTTGGCAAGTCAGGAGTGCTAGGGGAGTTCAAAAATGCTTTAGATAGTCCAGCACATTCAGTAGGCTATCCAGTCATTTTGGGCAGACTGCCTGGATTTCAGATCAACATGCACAGTGAATTGAGTCCAGATAAGCTTTTTCTCACCTTCACAGTCCTCTCATCCCCAATGAGATAGAATTATGTGGGGGAAAGACATTTTAAGTAGAAGAATGTAGAAGAGATTCCAGGTTTTTTTTCTAAAACTCCTCTGGCTTTCATCTAAAGAATGCACACGCACATATGGCCACACATATACATACACATATCTGTATGTATAATATAAATAAATTTTCAAAAATCTATTACCACAGTAGGAATGGTGTAACATAATTCTTTTTTGTGTGTGAAATGAAACAATGTTTGCTTTATCTTTGTTTTTTTTCCACTTCGAGGTGCTAACTTGTCTTTTTGGTTTTTTAAAATTTTTTTTAAATTTTTTTTATTGTATGTGTTTTGTATTTTTTAAAATAAGTTTTTATTGTGAAAATACTGTACAGAGGGGTTGCAATCACATGAGCAAGATAATGAGTACATTTCTTATGAAGCATTGTTGCTTCCTCCTTTGTTTCCCCTACCATCCCTTAAAGACACTGAACAAAGAGCTTACAGTTACCTCAGTAAGGTAGTGAGCACATTTCCTATGGAGGATGGTGACACCTTCCTTTGTTTTCCCCTTATTATCCCTTCCCTCCCCACTTCCCTAACTCCTCCCTTCTCCCCCTCCCCCAGGTGTAACATAATTCTTAATTGTATACAATATTGTATATTGTATTTCAATAACTAGCTAAGATGTTATATTTTCCTCTCCTTCCTTTCTTCCCTTCTGTCTTTTATTTTTTTCCCTTGACCCTCTAACTTACTAATTCTCACATGCAAGGAGGCAGGGTTGGCCTCAAGTAAACTGATTGCTAATGTAATTCATTTACCAATCAGCTCTCCGTGATCACTCCAAGTCATCTGATGAGGACAATGAAGTTAATGAGGACACAGAAAAGAAGCAAATGCAGGGAAGGATAGTGATAAGGAAATGCGCACAGGATTGACAAGCACGGGCGAAGGGAACAAGCTGTGACCTCAGTCAGGGGCACCCTAGCACATGAAATGAGGAGGAAGAAAGCAAACTTCTCCTTGTTACCTTCGGTGCATTAGGATATAGCTGATTACATTGCCCAATTGGATTTCCTAACAAAACCTCAGTTGAAGGAAAAACGTTATTCTGAAGATAATATGTGTAGAGGAATGATTATATAGTGTCGGTGTGTTATTTCCTTGCTGTACAGAAGAATATATTATTTATTTATAGAAGTGGCACCAGCCTCACACAGTTTTCACAGGCATGAAGGATAATTTCCAAACAAAATATTAGAATCTACCAATGTGGAAAGCATCGTGGTTATAATGAGGAAAATACTTTTTCTTTTCTTCCAAGCAGAATGCAAAACAGCAGCATGCTGTCACTAGGGATAACTGTGTAGTTGTTTGCAGATTATGTTGCTCAGTCTGATCCAATGCTATTAAGAAGGAATTATAGAAAGCACATTTGCTTTTCTGCTTGATGGCCAGAAGTAATTTTAATAGATTCCTGAGTTTTGTCACCAGACAAGCCAGAAACATATGGAAATCATTTTCAGTTGTTAATAATTGTTTTCTTCTGGTAGGAATTGTAAAGAGGATTTATTTTAACCATTTTAGGACTTATTAAAGTTACTGCTGATAGCTAAGGGTTGGAAGGATTAATTATTTCAGGAGTGTTCACAAACAGGCCAATATAAAAGTGTGTGTGTGTGTGTGTGTGTGTGCTTAATCTATCAGGAGACACCATACTCCATCTGTCCAAATGGCACAGGTGTTAAAGGAGCCTGGGACGGGTGCCAAGGTCAGAAAGCAATGCTTGATGGTAGATCAATAAATACTCTAAAGCATCTTTCATTGCTCTGAACATTTTCTCAACAAAGTAAAACATACAAAAGCAGTGTGTGTCCTTATTTCAGCTCGAGAAGTTATTAATTCCATGGTCCTGGGAAAATTACTTCACTTTCCACTGCCTGTGTTTTTATTCTAATAAAAAGTTGAGGTCTTTCTGCTCCCATACCATCATTAATGCACCTGCTCTCCTCTGAAAGAGTGGATATCACAATAGTAACTACCTACAACAGCACTTGGAAAGTCACATAAAGTGATGCAGGAAGCCAGGCGCTGGTGGATCAAGCCTGTAATCCTAGCTACTCAGAAGGCTGAGATCTCAGGATTGTAGTTTAAAGCCACCAAGGCAGGAAACTCTCTGTGAGACCTTTATCTTGAATTAGCCACCAGAAAACCAGAAGTGGTGCTGTGGCTCCAAGTGGTAGAGCACTAACCTTGAGTGAAAGAGGCTCAGGGACAGTGTCCAGGCCTTGAAATCAAGGCCCACGACTGACAGAAAAAAAAAAAAAAGACGATGCAGGCAAGTCTTGTAGTACCAAGCTTGACACAGAATGAGTGCTTGGCAAATGCTAATTATTCTTTTTCATATTATTGTGCTTAATATTTTGGTCTGCTTCATTCTATGCATTTGAAAGAGAAACCTAAAGTAATGAGGAGACAGTAGTCTTATGCCTAGACTTTTGATGATATTCATTACAAAATAATAGATCTGCAATGAAGAAAACAAAATTATAACATTTTCTGCATATGGAGATTGTTTTAATTTTCTAATTCTCTTCAATTCTATTAACTTTTTAGACATTAACTCAAGATATATTCAGCTGTGCTTTGGTTTGTTTTATTTTAATTGCACCCTGACTAGTCAATAATACTGTTCCTAGTTAAAAAACACTTGTGATATTTTCTTAGGTTATTTTTTAAAATGGAAAATTTATATGATCAGAAGACGCCTTTTCAAACTTGTACCCAGTGTAATTCTTTCCTAAAATTAAACATCTGTAAATCCTTCCATTGAATAAATGGGGTTCATGGGATAGAAGGCCATTTTATTAATGTCTCCCAATATATATCTCATGAAATTTATTCTCTGAGGCTGGATTTGTGTTTGACTGTGATCAAAGTTAAGGAAAGTCTCATGATTTTTGAAGGTAATTTTTAATAAGACAACATTTAATCAGTAATCAATTTGTTCCATCAAAATATTGAACTCCATTGGTGGGAAAAGCTTTTCTCTTTGCCTAATCATCTTGCTTGGTTTCTAGTGAGTAGGCTGTGGGTGGAGGTTTTCACTAGCTTGCTCTTTCTTTCTCCTCTCGCGCATTAACTCCTTCTCCACAAAGCCATTTCAGACCATGCTAGGTTTTGAGCTGGGGGTGGCAGAAAGGTGGAGAATAAGAACATTCTTGCTTGCCTGTCATTATTTGGTGATTGAGTATCTGTTCTCTAGGTGTAGCACATGTTTAAAGCTGAGGGGTGGAGCTAAGAAACAAAGTGTTTCTTTGCATTTGAGAGAATGTAGATTCCACCCCCAGCCCTACAAAAATCACTCTTTTTTAGGGTAACTTTATTGGTTCATCAGAGACCTGCAGTCTTTGGTTCTCTTCATCTCATTGTTGGCAGTTTCTGTCTCTTACTTTGAGTTCCCTTGATAGGGGCAAATTGCCCTTAGGTGGTTATTAACTCCTTCATAGTTTCTAGTCATCCCACGACAATTTCAACTTTTTTTTTTTGGCGGTCATGGGGCTTGAACCCTGGGCCTGGCATTGTCCCTCAGCTCTTCAGCTCAAGGCTGGTGCTCTACCACTTTAGCCACAGCACCACTTCAGGTTTTCTGATGGTTATTTTGGAAATGAGTCTCACAGACTTTCCTGCCCAGGCTGGCTTTGAACCATGATCCTCAGGTCTCAGCCTCCTGAGTAGCTAGGATTACAAGCTTGAGCCACAGGCACCCGGCTCAATTTCAACTTTTATTTGTTCCTTTAGTTGTCTTTTGGAAAATACCTGAGATGAAGTTACAGTAACTTGTCGTGTGTAGGCTGCATGTTTCTCACAGATTATTCTAGGAATGCATATGACTTCCAGTCAAGAAATCTTTTACTCCTGTTTTACAGCTGCCTGCTACCTAGATTCAGGATATTTTGACTACTTACACATGAGTCTGATCTTTATCTATTATGGTTTTGAACCTACATGAGAAATAAATGAAACTTTTCAAGTGGTCTCGTTAGACTCCTTTCCCTAGGTTTAGGAAAGTGATCATAGTAAACCCATTTCTTTTTCTGAAATTCCTCTTTTAAGCTCTAATTATTTTCAATCCTTGTATATGTTCAATTTTTGTGTGAAGTTAAGCATAGAATAATAGGTTACTTTTCTCTGACTCTTTCTGAGGTGTAACATTCTGTTATTGTGGAAAATATTATTATGTGGGCATGTCACAAGACAGGATGCTTTTTTTAAACTCTCTTATAATTATGTATCATTTTTTATTCTTTATTCTTCATTATATTATCTCATACAGAAATGTGAAGTCGACTATACAATATATAGAGCATATATTGTGTATGGATATAATGGCTAAAAACACATAACGTAAGATTTACTCTTTTAACCATTTTAAGTGCACAGTTCAGTTTCCTTTCTGTTTTTTAATTTTCTGTGTGAGTGTTTTTTTGCCAGTCCTGAGGCTTGAACTTAAGGCATGGGCACTGTCCCTGAGCATCTTTGTCCTCAAGGCTAATGCTCTGTCACTGGAGCCACAGTACCACTTCTGGCTTATTTGAGTAGTTTATTGGAGACAAGAGTCTCATGTGGACTTTTCTGCCCAGGCTGGCTTCAAACTTCGATCCTCAGATCTCAGCCTCCTAAGTAGCTAGGATTATAGGTGTGAGTCACCGGTGCCCAGCTCGTTCAGTATTTTTAAGTATACCCATTATCATTTTAAAATGCTTACTCAAATTGCTTCATAAGAAGGTGAACTGTCATCAGCATAAACCTGGCCAACAAACAGATAGATTTTCATGAAAAGTCAAGTTCAGTAAGTACAGCAGTGCCAAGACTCGTGGAGATTATTGGTGGAAAGAGAGGCAGCAACAGATATACAGTGCTTGAAACCTTAGCTCCGGCACCCTGTTCACAAGACTTAGGTGTTCTTAGCATGCTTGCTTCCCTTTGAACTGATACTAGTTGTTCATTATTTCTCTCTTTCCTAAACATTTTCTTAGTACATCATAACTTTGATTTTTCTCATAATTTCAGGCTCATAATAATTTCTGTGTACTGACTTTAGGACCTTGACAAACTGATCACACTCTAGCTCATCTTCACACACCTATATTCTCTTGGTATTGACATTTCCTCATTAGAAATTTTCAGGAGAAGAAATTGACTTGTCTTTGCTTATCTCTTCTTGCTATGAGGGTATGACCAACTCAAGGACCAGCTCACTGGGAGTTAAAATATGACCATATATGGCTGTCTCTTGAGCAGCGGCCCAAGAAGGAGCCCTGGACACATCAAGCAATATGATTAATTTCATGAGTTAAAAATGTTAATATACATCGATTGTATTATCACAATGCAATCCCTATGCATAATCAACTTACGCTAATATAAAACTTTGTATGCATGCTTAAATAAGAAAAAGTACTTCTCTAGAGTGGGTAGTATTTGTTAGACAATAGAAATTTTATAGGAGAATGATGCTGATAAAGATTTTCAGAGAACAAAGAATATAACAATGGCTTCTGAGTTTCTGAAAAATGGGTAGACCATTTTCCTGATTTGGTCTCTTGAGCAGCAGACCCTGAGACAAGAATGCTACTGCAAATAATCTATTTGGGAGATGATAGCAGGGAATAATTTCACAAGGGAAGTGAAGACATGAGCAAAGGGGGTTAGATAGCCAATAAAAATGCATTTCAGATGGCAATCTACCATTTGATCTACACCTCCAGTACAGCTTTTTGTTGATTATTTTAGAATGGAGTCTCACAGACTTTTCCTCCCAGATTGGCTTCCACCTATGATCCTGGATATATCTGCCTGCTGAGTAGCTAGGATTACTGAGATGAGTCACCAGTGCCTGCCTTCCTTTCTGATACTTGACTGTATGTGCTTAAAATACTCTCCATCATTGAGAAAGAAATATTCATAAAGCTCATGTTATACATAGCTAGGTGCAATGGCTGTCTTGAAGAAAAGCACATGTTGCACACTAGTTGAGGTACCAACTGGTCTAGCCACTTTTCTCAAGAAATTGGGTGTTTTTTGTTTGTTTTTGTTTTTGTGCCTGTACTTGGATTTGAACTCAGGGCCTCATGCTTTGGTTTGGCTTTTTTGCTCAAGGTTGGTACTCTACCACTTGAGCCACACCTTCACATCTGGCTTTTTGCTGGTTTATTGGAGATAAGAGTCTCACTGCCTTTCCTGCACAGACTGGCTTTTAACTCTGCTACTCATATCTTGGCTTCCTGATTAGCTAGGATTACAGGCATGGGCACATGGTGTATGAATACTATTTTTATCTAAAAAATCTTCACAATAAAAATGATGACTGCTTAGAATTGAGCATTTGGTAGATACTTTCCCAAACATAAACCTATTTTAAGGAAAACAACTCCCAGTATGTATTGTCAATGATAAAATTCAAGCTTTCAAGTAAAAGATACCCAAATCTTAAAAAAGTTTGACTTGATTGGTAGGGATTTTAACTGATGGAAACTTTTGATATTGCATAATAAAATGTGTCAGCATTTGGAATATCTGGAAAACCCAGTGAAGTATAATTTTTCAAATGAGTGATGCATAATGTGTAAGCAAAAAGTCCACTTAAAGTATAAAATGAGCTAAGAGATTTTAATGTAACAGAATATATGTGTTTATTAATACAGCTTCATGTTCCACATTGCAGCTAATTTTTAAAGTTACCATTTGTGGCATTTTGTTATGGTGTCAAAAAAGAATGGCCACAATTATCCGCAAAGATTCTTAAAATATTCCTCTTTTTCCTAAGCACATATCTGGGTAAGGCTGAGTTTTCTTTATATACTTCAACTAAAATAGCATATCATAACAGATTGAATGCACAAGCAGATATGAGTCCAGCTGTCTTCTATTAAGCCAGGCAATAAAGAGACTTGTAAAAAATGTAAAATAATGGCTGTGTTCTCACACAAACTTTTCCTGTTTTTAAAAAGTTTGATTTTTTTCAGAAAAAACATAGTTTCATGTTAAAATGCAGATGCAATAGGTTTACTTTTAAACAAGTGTATGTTTGTGTTAGAACTTTCTTACTAGAAAGTTCTAGCAAATATTGGTAAATATAAAAGCCAAGTTCATTGGGGATCCCTAATAGTGTTTAAGATTTGCTCTAAGTCTTATGACAAAGACATTTGAACACTTGGTTTTAGAGGGCATAGAGGAGAAAGGTAGGCGATAAGATCAAAAGGGATATGTGGAGGTCTAGAGTAATGAAAGATAAACAGAAATTGAAGATAAGCTAAGAAGCTTGGATTGGTGACCGAGGCAAACAGAAATTAAGGATGAGGAAGGGAAAAATAGTAGATTACAAATATCCACTTCTTTTTGGTGCCAGTCCTGTGGCTTGAACTCAGGGCCTGATTACTCTATGGAGCTTTTATTTTTTCCCCTCAAGGCTAGTGCTCTACCATTTGAGTCCAGCTTTTTGGTAATGAATTGGAGATTAATCTCACCGATTTTCCTGCCTAGGCTGGCTTTGGACCACAATCCTCAGATCTCAGCATCCTGAGTAGATAGGATTTTAGGCATGAGCCACCTGTGCCTAGCAGAAGTACTAATTTTCGATGCCAACATTTATCAAGTATATACAGTCATGGTTTTATTTTCTGTTATACAAGGAGATGTGCCGGCATGCTGACAAAGTCAGCTGCGGTGCACACAGCTTCATACATAATGTGGGCTTCAGGGAGAAGTTCCTCTTCAAGGGCTTTGCAGTATGGAAGAAGGCACAGAAACCTCACTTTTCATAGTCAGTTCAGTAGTGACCATGACTATCATTCTGAAGTGTCACATTTTGGAGACAGATCAATCTGCTTCATCATTTCCCTAATTTCATCATTTCTCCAGCCTTCTCTCCTCTCAAGAAATGACTCAATCCACTTTGAACTTTTTTTTTTCCCTTCTGGTTCTGGGGCTTGAATTCAGGGTCTGGGCATAGTCCCTTAGCTGCTTTTGTTCAAAACTAGTGCTCTACCACTTGAGTCAGAGCTCCACTTCCAGTTCCTTTGATAGTTTATTGAAGAGTCTCACAGACTTCCCTGCCTGGCTAACGTTGAACCATGATCCTCAGATAGCAGCATCCTGAATAGCTAGGATTATAGGCCCGAGCCACTGGTGCCTGGCTACACTTTGCACTTCTTATTATCTTTCCTTCTTGTAATGTTTTGTCAGTTCCCTCATCTGGTCTTAGAGTTGAAAACAAAACACCACCTATTACTTAAGTTAGATAAGATATTCAAGTTTTAATTTTTGTTTCCAAAACCTTGGAATAAAAATACTATCTCTTACAGTAATTAATACTTGTAAAACCATTAACCCAGTTTGAAGGTGAGATTCAATAGTAGAATACTTGCCCAGCATGCACAAGATCTGGAGTTTCATTTCCAGCATTAAAAACAAACAAAACAACTCAAAAACTATTAGCTCAATCTCTGGCTCATTAAATGTTAGCAATCATTATTATTGTTATTAATAATGAATCGCATTCTAAAATAAGCTCAGTTTTAATCTATTTTAAATTTCATTTTGTTAAAACATTTTTTGCTGTTTTGAACTCAGTGTCTCACACTTGTATAACAAATGTTCTACCACTGGACCCCCATCTACAATGTTTACTTAAAGTCTTCTAAAATGTTGACTAAAAGCATTTGATCATACTTATAGAAGAGCTTTAAACAAAAATTAAAGGTTGGCAAACTGAATTGCCTTACAAGTATAACCAATTAAGGCCACAACTGAATTTTATAGGTATTCGAATTCTTTTTTCAAAAGAATAATATAATTGGGCACCAGTGGCTCGCACTTGTAATTCTAGCTACTCAGGAGGCTGAGACCTGAGGATCGCAGCCCCTGAGACTTTTATCTCCAATTAACCACTCAAAAACGGAAGTGGGGCTGTGGCTCAAAGTGGTAGAGCACTAGCTTTGAGCAAAAGATTTCAAAGACAGTGCCTAGGCTCTGAGTTCAAGCCTCATGACTGACAAAACAAAACAAAAGAATAATAGGAATGATAGGGGGGGGAACTTAATGTTCCATACATATTTGTTCTGCTGCTTTCTTTCTTTCTTTTTTAAATTATTGTAAAGGTGATGTAAAGAGGGGTTACAGGTACATAAGTCAGGTAATGAGTATGAAGGTTATGATTACTGTTAAGGTGTTCAGCATTATTTCTTCTGTTCTGATTTTGACATTCTCTTCACTCTCGACTCTCATCCCTCCTGTTCAGTCTAAAGTGTTACCTCTTGGCCCTCTGACACCATTTCATAGTATCCTCAATCTTCTCACAGAGGATTCCTTCTGCTATCCTTACTTAATTAATCCTCCAATAGTTGATTGCTTTTCCTGCAGCTCTGCCCAGTGGATAGATGTAATACATTTCTAGCCACCCATTCAGGGTTAAGTGTGAAGATTGGCTTTCTCAGTGGAGATTCTGCTCTTCACTGCTGGACTTTTGTGTAAGCTGCTGAGTATTCTCCGGATCTCATGCCATCTAGCTATTTCACCTGGTAGCTTCTTTTTTTTTAAAAAATTTATTTTATTGTATAGATGCTGTACAGAGGGGTTACAGTTACAAGAATAAGGCAATGACTACATTTCTTGTAGAGCATTGTTACCCCCTCCTTTGTTGTTCTCCCATTATCCCTTCCTTCCCCTACCTCCCTTACTCCTTCCCCCACCCCATAGTTGTAAAGTTCATTTCCAACATAGTGTCTCCTGGATCTCATTGTTGTAATGGGTCACCTGTGTCCTTGTTTCAGCGTTTTGTTATTCCCCTTCCCCTCCCCATATTAGACAAATGTATATACAACATGCAGGGTACCAAAATCAAGTACAGTGACAACAGGGGATATACCATAGGGGGAAGAACATACAAATGAAACAAAAAATCACATAGTAATTAAAAACAACAACAAAGAAAGACCTCTTGTGTGCCTATCTTGGGGTTCATTTCACTTAGCATCATCTTATGTGGTCGTATGTACATAGCTTTTGAGCTTTTCTGCTCATCTGATAAAAATATTCTAGACATATACTAATTATTGCAAATGAGGGAAACCATGGGACCTATATTTCTTTGGGTCTGGCTTACTTCACTTAATATGATTTTTTCCAAGTCTTTCCACTTCCTAACAAATGGGATGGTGTCATTCTTTCTGATGGAGGCATAGAATTCCATTGTGTATATATATACCACATTTTCTTGATCCATTCATCTACTGAGGGGCATCTGGGTTGGTTCCATATCTTGGCTATGGTAGATAATGCTGCAATAAACACAGTTGTGCTGGTAGCTTTAGTATGGTCTTGTTTGTGATCGTTTGGCTAAATGCCCAGAAGTAGGATTGCTGGGTCATAGGGGAGCTCTATGTGGAGTTTTTTGAGGAACCTCCACACTGTTTTCCAGAGTGATTGAACCAGTTTACACTCCCACCAATAATACAGTAGCATTCTCCCTTGGTTGCATCCCTGCCAGCATCTGTTATTATTAGACTTCTTGATTATGGACATTCTAACTGGCATAAGGTGGAATCTCAATGTTGTTTTGATTTGCATTTCTTTTACAGCAGAGATGTTGAGCATTTCTTCATGAGTCTCCTTCAGCTGGTAGTTTCCTTATTGCTATTTGTCTCATTTATGGCATTGTCTATCCACCAGCTAATACCTGGCTTATAACATTGTTTTCTGCTCTTCTATCATTGTCAGTAAGGCTAACAATGAAGATTTATATCACAAATAGAGTTCTTTCCAATTTGACAATTCAGTGGACTTCAGTTCTACCTCATCTAACTACCTACTGTCCTGAAAATACTCTAAAATGAACCTGCACTTTGCATTTCTGCTCTGGAATCTTAAACATTTGCACGTATCATTTTCTAACTACATCCTACAGCATTTTCAGCTCTCTATTTCTATTTTCTCACCTCCCTTTTACTTTGACCTCATTGGGAACTTTGGTGCCTTGACACCTTTCACCTACTCTTCATAGTTCCTTTATGAAGGAACTCATTAATCAATAGCTCATCACTTCTACTCTCTTGACAAATATCCTTAATCATTTTGCACCATTGTTGCTCCATTGTGTGTGTGTTTTTTTTGTCGGTCATGGGGCCTAAACTCTGGGCCTGGGCACTGTCCCTCAGCTCTGCAGCTCAAGGCCAGCGCTCTACCACTTGAGCCACAGCGCCACTTCCGGCTTTTTTCTTTTTGCTTATGTGGTGCTGAGGAATGGAACCCAGGGCCTCATGCATGCAAGGTAAGTGCTCTACCACTGAGCCACCTTCCCAGCCCCTCCATTGTGTTTATTAAAAAGTCATGATCAAAGCAAGGACTTATTATACTCTATGTCATAGGAGCTTTAAACATGGACCTCTATAGACTCCTAGAGAGCTTCAATTTATGACTCCTATCTTTAGCTGGATGTTAACACATTCTTCCTCATTCATTTTAATATTTCTGTATATCTTTTATTCTGTATTTTTACCACTCAATCATCTCTCTATTGACTTCATATATTACATTGACTACTATTGCCCGTCTTACAAGAGTATAGAAACTCATTCCTTAAGCTTCTGCAACCACACCTAGCTTTGTGAAATTTTTTGACCTGTCTCAAAAGGACATGTAAATTCTCATAGCTAAAATTAAAAAATTCAGCATTTAACTCATTTTCTAGATTCCAGTAATGCTTCATTTCTTTGGAATTTATTTTCTAATTTTTGTCTGCTCTCCTATATCCCATCAAATGAACTAAACAAAATCTCTAAACCTACTTTTGACACTTTATTTCCTTTCATTCACTGTACTACCATCTTTTCCCTTCTTTCCATTGCCATACCTCATGACTGTGTTATTTGTTAAAATACTTTGTCCCTTGTATCCTATTAAGTTTATTAAATCCCATTAGGGTTGTTGTGTCCAGAGGTGGTTCAGAGCTTCTAAGCAATACAGACAGCACAGTGGAAACAGGGACTTACACTATTTGCAGTGACTGGCCAAAGGGAATTCTTATGTAACAAGAAGGTCCTTCCATATGGAAGTTTTGCATCTGAAGTTTCATAATAAAGACATTGGCCAATACTGTAATCATTGTATAGAAATCTTGTGTTTATTCTCACTGTTCAACTACCAACTGGAAAATGCAGAATTTAAGTTTAAGCTCTTTGAGAGAGGCCTGAAAACAAGAAGTTTGGGCTATAGAGAGGAAAGCTATACATAGCTGCCATGATCAGATCTGCAGGTGGGAAATGATTTAGAAAATAGATATGTCTAATATGTATATAAAATCTCCCCCCCTGCTGAGACAGAATCACAGTAAAGTATGAAAAAAAAAACAACTTCCTCAACAAAACAGGAAATCAAATCTTAAATCTATGAAAGTTTACAATGTCAAAACACATACTATCTATGAGTGAAGATGGCAAAAAATGAAACTTAGTGAAAGATGCTGAACAATACTGGGGAGAGGGGGTGGGGAAAGTGAGTGCAAGAGAGGGGCGTGGATCTGATTAAAAGACTGCATATGCATGGGTTAAATGCCATGGTGAAACTCCTTCTAGCAATGAATGCACACTAAAAAGAGGAAAGACAGCAATGGAATGCAAACCAGGTCCTGTGGGGGGAGGGGGAGGGTAAGGACTACGAGGGTGGGGGAGGGTGAACAAGATGGTGAAGGAGGATGACGAAGGTCAAGATACTTTATGTACATGTGTGAAAATGGAACAATGAAGCTTGTGGAGATTGGTTTGGGAAGGGCAGGGTGATAAAGATGAGTGGCAGAGGAGCTGGGTCTCATGTGGGTATGTATGCACATATGGACAAGTGACGGTGAAATCCCCAAGTACAACTAATTGACAGTAATTAAACATATGGGAAAATGCGGGAAACATAGGAGATAAAGAGGTTTCACCAACTTACCTCAAGCTTAACTCCTAAGGACAATGACTCATTTTACATGTGCTAAAAGTAAAACACAACTTAAGAAAAAGCTTATGTTTACTCTCCCTGCCCCCCCAAGCTGGGCACTTGTGGCTCACACCTGTAATCCTAGCTACTCAGGAGGCTGAGGTCTGAGGATCATGGTTCAAAGCCAGCGCTTGGACAGGAAAGTTCGTGAGACTCCTATCTCCAATTAACCACTAGCAAAACCAGAAGTGGTGCTGTAGCTCAAGTGGTAGAGCACTTAATTTGAGCTGAAGACCTCAGGGACAGTGGCCAGGCCCAGAGTTCAAGCTCCATGATTGAAAAACCCTCATGGTGCATGATTCCTGAATTTGAAAACTTGAAACTATAAATATTAGAATTTGCAGATGGAAATGATAAGGTATCTAGGAAGGAAGGAAGGCCTGGCCTGGCCATGGTTTTGTTAAGGAATATATATACATATATGAAATATATGTATATATATGCAATATATAGAATATATATATATAAATATATCATATATATCTTTGTTGTTGTTGTCCATCATGGTGCTTGAACTCAGGGCCTGGATACTGTCTCTGAACTTTTCTACTCAAGGCTAGTGCTCTACCACTTGAAACACAGATCCACTTTAGATTTTTCTTTTGCTGGTTAATTGGCGGTAAAAGTCTCAGTCTTTCCTGCCAGGGCCGGCTTTGAACCTCAATTCCCATATCTCAGCCTTCTGCGTAGCTAGGATTACAGATGTGAGCCACTGGTACCTGGTGAAGAATATGTGTGTGTGTGTGTGTGTGTGTATGTGTAAATGCTCACAAGTTGGAGATGGTACCAGGATGCTATGCTAACTGATTAAAATCTCACAAGAAAGAACTATCAAAACCTTGGAATGCTCAGCATAAATGCGTTTTCACCTGTGGGCCATTCAATATATATAACTCAAAGATTGCTCTGTTGAATAAGAAAAGCTAAAGGTAATTTCATTAAAAGTCCCTCTGCAAAAATAGATGAACAAAAGAAAATCTTATATGAGGCATTTCTTTACCACTTGGATCAGGATATTTGAAATTCTTTGTCAAGACATTTTTATTACAGAGATGTGCACCCATTATTGAAATTTCATATCCATTTATCACTTCTATTTTACTTCCTTACAACGTTGTGTAAATACTCACTTTCCCTTTGCATTTCTCAGCATCATGGTGTATGTTTATTTGCCCGGGGCAGTGGTTCTCAATGTTGGATGCACATTAGAGCCACTTGGGAAGCTTTTAAAGATATCAATTTAATCAACTAAATCAAAAGCCCTAGGATTGAGGATTGTGTTGGCAAGTTTCAAAAACTCCCCAGAGGATTCTGCTATGCAGCTAGGGTTAGAAGCACAGGGATAGAGCCTTGGAGAAGACTATTTAAGCTTTATAATTTGTGTACGCTCCTCCAGGTTGACTAAAGACACACCTCTATGTAGTACCATTTATGTTTATTTTCAGAAGGTAGACTCTTTCTGTACTTCTGAGCTCTTGGGAATACCTCTATAGTCCTAGGAACAGTCAACAATAAACACACCTTAAACTTTTCAATGATTTAAATATGTCAAGTTAGGATCTTCTATTCTCCTCAATATTTGAAATGTGCAATGCTTTTTAACCTGCACTGCATTTTGAAATCACTTGGGAAATTAACAAAAAAAAATCAATTCTGTGGTGGGGCTATATTCCCAGAAAGCATTAAAATAAAAAGAATCCCCAAGTGATACAGTAACACAGTGTTAGATAACTTACAAATATTTTAAAGTGAGGTAAACAATATGTTAGGTAAATGAAATGCCATTCCATGGTCAAACTAAGGCGATCAGTCAACCTTGACTCCACATGGGAATTGCTTGGGATCAGGGAGCTTTTACAAACACCGATGTTCATGCTTTAGCAATTATGATGTAATTAGGGAGGGATGCAGCCTGGATTTCAAGACCCTTAAGAACTTCCCTGGTGATTCTGATATGCAGCAAACGTTAAAAACAGATTTCATTAGGCCTGTCAAACACATCTGTTCATTCAATTTCAGTAGTTTAAGTCCTATAAGGGATGTTTTTTTTAAAGGTAGTCACATGTGAAATAGAGACCTCACGGACTTAATGTGTTGTAAGTTGATGCTTGCTTTCCCCCTTTAATGTATTTAAGCATAGAAGGTACAAACTGTGAAAATTGAATATGGTACAGAATCCTACCATTCATTATTTTGAGCTGCTGTTCAAACCACTGTTATTTATTTATTGAACTGTTGTTTCCCTTGATTTCTTTTGTCTTAGTGTTTCATATGAGCTTACAGTGGCAAACCAAATGTCTTCAACATTTTTGGACCACTTACCTTATGTTTCCAGAGTTCACTCAGATATTAATGAGCTTTCCAAAGTTCCATGGGACTTACAGAAGTGGTTGCCTATGAAATTCTCTTGAAGGTAGATTTTCAGGACCTAGTGGCCCCTTAAGGGTTCAGGTGAACCCAAGTTTGTTATTAGGACTCATTTTGATCTGTCTGTTGTAGGAAAGAAACACACTATTACACCACTGCTTTCAGAGACTGCTTTGTACAAAAAAAGATCCTGTTTGAAAGGAAAAACCATGTATTTAACTCACGACAATAAAGTGAAGGAGGATATCGATTTTTTGGGACCAGTATACAGTTAATTTTTTTTTTATTACGGTTCAACAAAATTGCCAATATCCTTCTTAAAGAAAGCATTTTAATAAACTCGACATCCTTGGCAGCCAAACAGCAAGGCCTTCATTGCAAGCACTCGCCACTAGGGGTCACCATTACAATTGCTAAGCTTTGCCTGCAGCTCTGGAGCAGCAGCGCAACTTGGCGAGAATGGGGGGGGGGCGGAGGGGGGGCGCGCAGGAAGATAAGGAAGGACTTATGTCTTTCAAGGAGCTTCTTTTCCTTAGTCTCTCAGGGAGGCATTGTTCAGAAATCAAGATAAATATTTGTGTTTTGTCGGTAGGATACTCACCTGTGGTAAGTAGGGATTCAATAAATTGTCCTGTCTGTCTAATAGATAAAACAATTCTTCACGGTTATAGCTCATCTCTGAGGTCCGTGCCATCCTTCAGAGAGGGTGATCAATATGCTCTTTTCTGCCCTTCTGAATTTTTCAAAAATTTAACTAGGATTTGTGTGCAGCATGTTTTTTTTAAATCACTCAGCCTTGTTTATTTTATGAGTACCAACCCTCTCTGTCGTAGGGCATTAGTCAATACATTGTTTCTGCCTGGAGAATCCCTTTAGCTGTTTGTGATTCTTCCATATTAAATCACTCTGCCATTACCGTTGCATCAGGGAAATATAATAAAGAACCAAGCCAAAGCGAGACTCCTCTAAAGTCAGCACAGGACAACCAAGGCTTTTGGATCAGGTGAGGCTATGTATGGGGAGCTTGTGAAATTCTCAGCGGGGAGCAGCCCAAGCAAGAAATGGGGAGATGACAGCTGATGGCCCTCCTGCTATCTTCAGAAGACCATCTGAACAGATCGGACAGGGTGGGCTCCTGGTACATTACACTTCTCCCAAGTCAATCATTCCTTTTCATATAACTCTCTTGGCCATCGTTCCCTCAAGTAAACCAACATTTGCCACTGAGGAAACAACACATAAGACAGAATTATAGCTTGCAAGGCCACTTCCTGAGTTGTGACCTGTGCATACATGGCCTTCCACCCAGAGGTCCCCTCCTGCCTCAGCGCTGTCCTAAAAGTTAATAATGTTCCAGACTATAATCCTAGCTACTTTGGATGCTGAGATTGTTGGGATCATGGTTCAGGGATACCCCAAAGTCTGTGAGATCCGTTTTAAATGAAGAGCCAGACATGGTGGTGGAGCCTATAATAGCAGGTAGCCTAATATAGGTGGATTGTGTCAAGGGCAGGAAGTGACACCCCAGCAAAATAACCAGGAAAATCAGGGCTGGAGGCGTGGCTTAGTGGTAATAATACCCATTTAGGAAACATAAGATCCTGAATTCAAGTTCCAATACTGCCAACAAGCATCCTTAATCATTTTTAAAATAAAAGTCCCTGCATTTTCATTTTCCTTTGGGCTGATCTCAAGTACCTAGACAGGCCTCACACTCTATGGAGGAGAAGAAAGCATTGGTAATACAATGCTAAGATTTGAGGTCTGGTTTAGTAGGTTTATGAACAGAATATTATGGAAAGCGTATTATTCCATCTGCAGGGAAGTGGAGAGAATTTAGGAAGGTTTTATTCATGATTCACACTATTACCAAATACTATGTGCAAGGCACAGTGCTAAATGATTCAGAGGATTCAAAAATGAATGGGCCATGAATCTTGGCATCCATCTCAAGTTAATTCAGTTGTATGAAAAGCATTTACAGAGCAGAATGGGTTTGATATGATTGGGCAGAATATAGGACTGTCATGGAATGTTTGTGTGAGTGAGATATATATATATATATATATATATATATATATATATATATGTATATATATTATGGCTTTCACGCTTTCTTTTTCTAATCTATCCTGTGCAGTTTTGCTAAACTAATCTTTTTTACACACTTCTTTGAAACTGTACCTATCCAAAAATATTCAAAGGGCTCTCATTTCCTCTGAAGATAAATTCTAGATCACTTAACATGACATTCAAGATTCTGCAATGACTCCAGCCTTCATTTTGAACTGAATGCTTTTCTATTCTCCTATGTGATTCTTAACACTTGGCCATCTGAAATCCTATGTGTTAATTATCTATTGCTATACAACAATACTTCCAAACTTAGCAGCTTTAAACAACTGATATTGAAATGTCTCCCTAGGAATCTGGGAACAGCTTTGCTGGGTTAGTACTATACTTTGCAGAAGTAAAAGAAATCAGAAAGAGAAGCTGACACTATAGAAGGAAGCAAAGTCAGCAAATCTCAGACATATATGGGGTAGCATCTCTTGAGAAAGAAGAAAATGCTGGCAAATCTCAGAGCTTGTTGTTGAGTTGAATCATCTTACTTGGGGACAGCATCCTGCCTCACTAAAATGCTGTCTTAAGGCAAGAGCTCAGTGAATGAGCCATGGATAAACACAGGGTATATTTATCATGGTTAAATATCTCTTTTCCTCCCTGGGTTTAGCATAGTGATTGCAAGCACCCAGATAGGATAGTGACAGGGAGAAATGGATGCCCCTGAGAATCATAAACTCAGAAATCAACTAACAACTTGTACACGCATGCCCTCTTTCATGCCTGGCTGGTATCTTCAGGGGAAAGTAGAGATGGTGATTGTAGTAGTTCACAAGATAGCATGAATGTATTGCTTAGGGCTCACATTGATGTTGTATGCCTAGGAAGATGACTTGTAGTGGAGGCAGCAAGTCAAGGCTGAAATAGAAACTATGTAGCCAGAATCAGAAACCACAGACATGTCGACAGGATCCATTAATCAACCACCCATTCATTCAACCTTTGAACTCAATATACAGGAAACCTCAAAATCTGCCATCTGAACCACCAATACATTATGATACGGCTCAAGCAAACCTAGAGATAGAGTGAGAAGCAAAGTACACAGTGGAGAAGGGGAAGCAATGTTGTCCTCTTATACGAAACACCTTTTGCCACAAACAAGACCACACTAAAGCTACCAGCACAACTATGTTTATTGCAGCATTATTCCCCATAGCTAACATATGGAACCAACCCAGATGCCCCTCAGTTGATGAATGGATCAAGAAAATGTGATATATATATATATATATATATATATATGTATATATATATATATATATATGCACAATGGAATTCTATGCCTCCATCAGAAATAATGACACTGCCCCATTTGTTAGGAAATGGAAAGACTTGGAAAAAAATACATTAAGTGAAGTAAGCCAGATTCAAAGAAACAGGTCCTACGGTTTCCCTTATTTGCAATAACTAGTATATATCTAGAACAAGCAGAAAAGGTCAAAAGCTATGGACATATGACCATATTAGATGATGTTAAGTGAGTGGCACTGTAGCTCAAGTTGTAGAGCACTAGCCTTGAGCTGAAAAGCTGAGGGACAGTGCCCAGGCCCAGGTCCAGAGTTCAAGCCCCATGTCTGACAAAAAAAAAGATGATGTTAAGTGAAATGAACCCCAAGATAGGGACACAACTTGTTTTATTTCTTGCTATGGGTTTTAACATATCTAAAATGTACTATGTAATTTTTTGTTTCTTTTGTATGTGCTTTCCCCAGGGTATAACCCGTTTTCACTGTATTTGACGTCAGTGCCCTGCATCTTGTAAAAACATTTTTCTAATTTGGGGAGGGGAAGGGAACTAACAAAATGCTGAAATAAAGATATAAGTTTACCCATTGTAACAATGAGATGTACAAGACACTATGTTAAAAACGAACTTTACAACTTGAGGGGGGGAGATTGGGGAGGTGGGAATGGAAGGGATGGTAGGAATTGCACTCATTACCTTACTTACGTAACTGTAACCTCTCTGTACACTATTTTTACAATAAAAAACAAAAAAAAATGCCTTTTGGTATTCGAGACTCTGTGTCCTTGAGCTTGGATGTCTGTCTTGGTTTGTATTTAATGGATATTGTGGAATCTAAAACAAACTTGTTACCATGATGCTACAAGTAAAGGAACATTTTACTAAAGAGGAGGTAGCTTTCAAAGAATGGCTGAAACTATTGTATGGTGTTCTGTGACAAATGGCCCGTGGTCTGCCCTAAACACTACTCTTGAAATGATGTTACACTGGTATGAATTAGGGTGATAGAAGGAATGTGAAAGGTCATTGCTGTAGCCTCTGCTTGGATTTCCTTGAAAAAACAGGCACTGTCCCATTGACATGTAGATAAGTCTCTCTCAATAAAATAAATTATATATAATTGATACATATATATCAATTATATTTAATTAATGTATATATTATATAACTACACACACACACACACACACACACACACACACACACACACACACACACATGTATAGCCAGTCCTGGAACTTGAACTCTGGACCTGGGTGCTGTACATAACCTTTTATGCTCAAGGCTAGCACTCTACCACTTGAGCCACCACACTACTTCCAGCTTTCTGTGGTTAGTCGGAGATAAGAATCTCATGGTCTTTCCTGCCCCAGCTGGTTTGGACTGGGATCCTCAGATCTCAAGCCTCTTGATTAGCTAGGATTCCAGGCATGACCCACTGGTCCTGGCAATAAGTCTACATTTGTATAAGATGCTGGAGGGCAAATGGAGTAACTTTGGCTTTCTCAGCATCACTTCCAGAGGGCTTTGGGCCTGTATCTCCCCAGGACTGGAATTCAGCTGGGTCTGTATATCCATATAACCTTGAGTCATGAACACATTCCTTACTTTAGATAACCCTGCAAGTAGTCTTGCGACTGGATGTGCATGTGTGACCATCCTTGACTAAATACCTCTTTTATTTAGAGAGAGTTTAAATGGGTTATCACTGTTGGACAGTGTGCTGCTAGAGGATGTGAGGGACTATTGCTGTTGCTGGACAGGATGTGAATACAATGAACTGGTGATGTGAACTGGGCAGTGAACAGTGTGCTGTTACATTGTATATGACTGGTGTTGTTACTGCTAGGGATGCATGTATGGACAGAGAGCATTGACTAAACATGGCCTCCATCCGCACCGTGCCTGGCATGTTTCTGTGATTTGCCTGAATCAGAGAACCTGAGAACCCATTGCCACACAGATGCTCGGTGTCAAGACAGTTCTTACTGTACACAAATCCTGGCATATATTGTCCTGAACTCTATCTTCCTTCAGTTTTTTCTTCTAAGTTATTTGAGGTTGTAATGAAGGAATCTCTCACAATTTCTTTTTTTTGTTGTTGTTGTTGCTGGTCCTGAGGGCCTGAGCCGTGTTTCTGAGCTGTTTTGTTCAAGGCTAGTGTTCTACCACTTGAGCCACAGCTCCACTTCCAGATGTCTTGGTGCTTAATTCAAGCCAGCCTGGGCTGGCTTCGAACTGTGATCCTCCTATCTCAGCCTCCTGAGTAGCTAGGATTATAGCCATGAGCTACTAGTGCCTGGAGCACACTATTATTTTTTTTTCAAAGTATTTTTTCATGTAGCATAGTTCCTAAACAAAGTCTGCTCATATTTCTGTGCTCTCCTGATGCAACAGCAGAATGATCTAGAGCTTGTAATTTTAAAAGCAAACCTGTTGAGGGGTGGCTTTGCTATATGTAACTTACATGTCCCTGTTTCTGTCCTTATCCACTCCAGTCTAGCTCCTATACATAGCACTTTAAAAACCAAGTCAGGTGATGTCAGACTGGTGCTAAAATCTGTTAATGTTTCTATGTTTCACTCTGAATACAATACAAAGGCCTTATAACGGCCCACAGACGCTCGCATGATTGCCTCTATTACCCCTTGCTGGTCTCTCCTCCTGTCAACCCAGCTGCATCTGCCGCTGACTTCCATGCTGTCCCAGAATGCTTCTCCACATTAGAGTCTATCTCTCAGACATCTCTTTGGCTTCTCCCCTTATTTCCTTCAATTTTGTTTTCAGCCTCTCAGCAATCATTTTTACAATGACACCCATGCTTCCTGTCCTGTTTGATGTCACACGTGGCAGCATTGTCTTCCTGTATTTCCCAAGGACTAATTCCTCTTAATGCTTTCCTATTTATTTTTCTTATCCATGTTTATTACTTATTGCCTCCGTGAAGAATGTGAGCTCATGAGCAAAGAAATTCTTGACTCTTTTGTTCGGGAATATATCCCATGTACCTAGGTGTGTGCCAACCAGGCATAGTGTATACTCAATATGCAGTGAATAAATTTAAGTTAGAATTTTGTAGTCCTTTCCAGCTCTTTATTGGTCTTTGTATTAATTGATGTAAAAAAAGATGTAATTTCTGGGGGTCTTTTGACCTTTTTTTTGTTGGTTATGGGGCTTCAACTCAGAACCTGGGCGCTGTCCAGGAGCCTCTTTGTGCTCAAGGCTAGCACTCTACCGCTTGAGCTATAGCACCACTTCCGGTTTGTGAGTGGTTAATTGGAGATAAGAATCTAACGGAGACTTTTCTGCCTGAGCTGGTTTTGAGCCTTGATCCTTAGATCTTAGCCTCCTGAGTAGGTGGGAATATAGGCATGAGCCACTGGCCTCCAGCTTTGACTTTCCCTTTTATTTCTCGAAGAATAACTAGAGAATTTTGTATGCCTATGTCTGTTCTCACCACTTACTAATTCTGACACTAGGCAAGTCACTCATGTATTCAAGCTTCAGTTTCTTCATCCATAATAGGAGAAATGAAAATTGATCCCGTGGAGTTGTTCTGAATTTTAAGTGAGATTATATATGAATGTACCATTTCATTTATCCATAGAGCATGAGCACTCATATATGAATGTTTTAAAATTTATCATGTATGTAAAATTACCTGAGAAAAACTAATACAGCAGGTATTAGGTAGAGCCTAAAGTTTGTTCAGTCTAAAAAGTTTACTGCGTTGGATTTATTGAGCCTAGCATCTCCACCATTTCCGTTTGTTCCCCCTTTGCTCCCTGCCCCTCTGCCTTTCCTACTCCAGAATCACACACAATTGCTTTGCTGAATTTCTCATCCACGTTGCTGGCTTTTTTGTCCAGGTCTTAAGTTGTTTTCTTCATATCACTTATCTGTTTATTTGAATCTTCCTTGAGCTCACTGACTTTTTTTAGACCATTACTGGGGTTTTGAACTCAAGACTTTGTACTTGTTAGGCAAGTACTCTACCATTTGAGCCATGTTTCTAGGCTGGAGTAGAATATTTTTCAGGTAAGGTCTAAGGTCTTGTGTTTTTAAACTTAGCTGGGCTTGAACTGTAATCCTCCCATACAGTTGGGGTCATCAATGTGAACTCCCATGCCTGGCTTATTGATTGAGATAGAGTCTTGCTTTTCCCTGGGCTGGCCTTGAACTGTGATCCTCTCTATCTTTGCTTCCAAAGTAGCTGGAATTACAGATACGAGCTACTGTGCTCATCTTCATTAAACATTTTTGTGTGTGCTGGTACTGGGGCTTGAACTCAAGATCTGGGTGCTGTCACGGAGCTCTTTGTTCAAGGCTGGTACTCTACCACTTGAGCCACAACTCTATTTGTGGCTTTGTTGTGAATAATTGGAGATAAGAATCTCTCAGACTTTTCCTATCTGGGTTAGCTTTGAATCATGATCCTGAGATCTCAGCCTCCAGAGTGGCTAGGATGACAAGCCTAAGCCACCAGTGCCCAACAGAGAGAAAATTCAGTTTGCAAGTTGCGCATCGTTGACCTGACTCCTGATGGCTCGTGGCTTCTCCCCTCCCAGCTCACTCAGGCTCCAAAAGAGAATTTCCTTTTCTCTTTTCTCTGCAGTCCTGTTGGGGAGACTCTCCTCATTCTTTATGATTTTGCTTGGCACTACATTTTACTGTCCTTTGTTTCTTTTATAAATCTATCATTCAACAGCTCTAGGTTTCCTTTGTTCTCTGTCTGCTGTGTCTTACTGTCTACCCTTAACTGTGCACACCAACAGGTTCTCCACAGCCATGTTTCTGCAGGGTTGTTTTAGATTTATGGAAACACAAGAAAATGCTAAATGTCTCCAATTCTCTATCTTCTGGCTTTCATTTCTTGAGCATTGTACTTGATGTCTAGCTCCTGTTACTCAGTAGACAAAAATATTACTGTATGGCAAAAGTGGCACATGGACCATCACAAATACTTTATTATACATCATTCTCCATTTTGCCAATTTGATGTAAATTTATTCATTCTAAAGAAACACTTGCAGTAGAGCAGTAGTCAATTTGTCTTTTATCGCAATCTTTATTCAGAACAATAAAGTAGCATTCCTCTTTTTCTGATGCAAAAGCTGAAGACTGGAGAAGTTACATATCTTATCTTAAGCCACATAGTCACATATTGTGTTTTTGAAGATAGTATAAGAAAATATATAGGAATAATGAACCTAGAAATGTAAGTAGGTTAGAATAATAAAGGTTTACTGTATATATTCAGGTGACATATCCAAGGGGGTTAGTGGCAGGATCTTTTCTATACAGTTACTAAGAGATAGAAGATTATAGAGGCACTGTTACTTTGTTCTTACATCATCTAGAATTCTTCTAGTGGAGCAAAGAGAGAAGAGAAGGGTGAGGTGCACGATTCTTAATTACTTGCCTATTGGCCAGAACCAGTCATGGGATTTTACCTAACTGGAAAGGAGGCTGAAATAGAATACTTGGTGAATATTGTTGTTTTAAGGCATTGGGTCAAAGGTGTAAACCCATATCTCTTTAGTTTCAAATTTTATACACTTTCTACAGCTAATCCTTTGCCATGGGTTTCCTGAATGGCAGTCAGGGTGTCCAGAATCAACATTAGGAGAGAGAGAGAGAGAGAGAGAGAGAGACAGAGACAGAGACAGAGACAGAGACAGAGAGATACAGAGAGATACAGAGAGATACAGAGAGACGGAGAGAGAAATAGAGTATAGAGCATCAAACAGGACCAAAATGAATAAATACATTCTTAAAATAAGCCAGCAGCATATGGAAAATGAGGCAAGGCATGAGTGGAAAGAAGTGGGATGTTTTGAAGCTGAGAAAATGTAATCAATATAGAGATGTCAAAGTATTAAGGCCAGAGTAAACAAGGATTTGGAGATATCAAGCAACAATCAATAAAGAGCAAACAAAGATGGATTGTCATTGTGGGGAGATGAAAGGCAGTTTAAGATGCAGCCAGAGACACATTCCACTTTTACTGACAGCAGGCCATGGTGTGATCTTAATGTGCCAATGTCAAAACTCAAGGTAAGCAACAAGTATTCTACAAGACCATTGTTTAAAAAGCCAGAAATGTTTAATAGTCTTTTTACCACTCAAACCAGCCTCATCTCTTTATTGCATGTTAACCTTGTTACTGCCATAGATATATTGTGCATCTAGGCTATACTTTTTCACACCTCTACATCATTTATTCATGGGAGATTGTGTCTAGATTTCCCCCCTTTTCCATCCAAAATCTTCTCACTATTGTTGAAGCAATAGGTACAAGAGAAAGTGGTCTGAACAAACAAAAGATGCCCTTTGTTTCCATGGCAACACAGACCTATTTCTATCACAGCACTTACCACATGATCTTTTAGCTGGTAGTTTTCTTGTAGTTAAGAGATTTGTATCCCTTCACATAGTACACTGTTTTGTCTGTAGAAGGTGCTTTGTACGTATTTGCTGAATGAACATGTGTTTAGGTGCAATTGGATGAAGTTGCAGACAAGGCCCAGGGGCTGACTTTGAGAATGAATGTGAACGAGAAATTCAACCTGGAGAGAGTGAAAAGAATTTATTATATGGTAACACCAAGCTATGTAAGAATCTGTTGTTTTCTCTAGAAAATTGCATTTGTGTATAGATTCTTTTACTTACTTTTATTTCATCAGTTATAGGTGAGATATGATGTTTTCTAGCTTTTTACTTGTGAGACAATGATGGAATGGAAAAGGTTACCAATCCATATATATACATATATATAATGCACACACACAAACAGATACACACACACACACACACACACACACACACACACATATACACATGCACACATGCACCTTGGAGGAACCAAGGGAATTGAGGCTCAGATCTATGAAATGGTGTTCCAGCCATCCGGTTCTGATGTCTGACAGGATACAAAGGGGCTGGTTATGGATATGTGGAAAAAAAGCCCACAAACTAGAACTGCCACTCCTGGGGTAAGAAATCGTTATTGGAATGACGAAGAACTAGAAATAAGCATGAAAAATCAGGTCTCTTTGATCTTTGAGATTTATAGTCTCCCTCCATTGCCCCCTTGTGGTAGAGATGAAAACAACACCTGGTAGAACAGAAATGGGACTAGCAGAGTCTCAGCATTACAGAGCAGTTATGGATCAGCATGTTTGAAGCTAAGAGATAATTTCCCAAAAATTAGCAATAAAATAAAACAGAAGTACACAAAACAGCATAAAATGATTTAATTTTGCACTTTAGCTTCTCTGTGAATAATCATTAGATTCATCATCATTCTATATTTAGTTGATATTATATCATAACTATTTTCATACTTCTATATTATATTCATAATCATTACATTAGTGGTTGCATAATAGTATATTGTTTTTGTGAACCTAAAATTTATTAAAATTTTTCTCTAGAGTCACACATTTATGTAGCTTCTTTTTATGGTTACTAAATAAAACTTTAACATGTTTGTATACATTTTTCTTTCTGCTTAATGTTCCTAGATGTGGAATTATTAGTTAAAAAGATATGAGAATCTTTATGTGTTGTCTTATTGCTCTTCCAAGCAATTTGTGCCATGATCAGAAATAGATGAGTACACCCATTTAACTGGTAAATACTGATTTTTAAGTATCCCAATGAAATCATGGGGAAAAAACACAAAGGCATATATTTCAGATGCAATGTCAAAATAAATTCTGGGACAGAAGACATTAACATTTTTATCTTTAAAAACCTATATTTTGCTCTTTAAATAACAACTATAGCCACAATATAAAGCCGACAGAGTACTTAGCTTAGTCTTCTTTAGGCTAAATCATTTATGTGAATTAAATACTTAAGGCAATGGTTCTCCAAGTGAAATCTCTAGACCAGCAGCATTGGCATTACTTGTGAACTTGTTAGAAAAACAAATCGTGGCCTTCACCCAAGATCTTCTGAGTCAGAAAGTCTGAAGTTGGACTCCAGCAATTGTGTTTTCCGAAGCCTTCCAAATGGTTCTACATCCTCGAACTGAATAATCACCAATATCTATTCTGTACAGATAGGTTATAACTCTATCTCCAGGTTGCATTTTAAATGCGTTTGAAGATATTTTTTCACTTGGTGTGGAGAAATAAGAAAATAGTAAAATATTTAAATGCAGGGACATTTTCCCAGTAAAAGATTTGTTTTCTTACACCTTAAACTTTATGTGTCAGAAAGGTATTTAAAAAATTGAAATATCACAGGGCCTCATGCTTGCTAGGCAGATGTTTTACCATTAAGACATGTCTCCAGAATCCTCCTTTGTGCTGATACTGAGTCTTAAATTCAGGCCCTCAAACTCTCACTCAGCTTTCCACCCCCCCCCCCCCCCCCATCCATGGCTGGTGCTATTTGAGACACATTGTGATACAAGCTCCTTTGATGATTAATTGAAAATAGAGTACTGTGTACTTTTTTGTCCTGTATAGCTTTGAACCCTGACCTTCTGATCTCAGTCTCTTGAGTAGCTAGTATAACAGGTATGAGCCACTGGCAACTAGCTCCAGCCTTTTCTCTGCTGATTATTTTGAGATAGGGTTTTGCTTCCCACCCAGTTGCCCACCTGGACTACAATCCACCTATTTTAGATGGTTCTTTATAGCTGGGATGATAGGCATCTGTCACTATGTGCACCTCCCTTCCATTGAAATGGGGTCTTGTGGGCTTTTTTGTCAAGGCTGGCTTGGAGACATATTCCTCCCAAATAGCTGGAATGACAGGAGTTAAAAAGGTCTCATGGAATTTTCTATCTGGACCAGTTTTTTTTTTTTATTATTGTCAAAGTGACGTACAGAGGTTTCAGTTACATAAGTAAGATAATGGGTACATTTTTGTCAACTTTGTTACCCCTTCCCTCATTTTTCTCCTACTTTCCCTCCCCTACCCCCAAGTTGTACACAAAGTTTCCAACATATTGTCTTGTGCATATCTCTATTGCATTGCTTCCCTCCTTGTCTTTTGTCTCACCATTCAGTTATTTCCCTCCTCTTTCCTGATTCAATAAATGTATATACAATACCAGGGTACCAAAATCAAACACAGTAACAACAGAGGATATACAATAGGGGGAAGAACATACAATCGAAACAAAAAAAATCACATAGTACACCAAAAACAACAACAACAGAGAAAAACCTCTTGTGTCCATGTCTTGGAGTTCATTTCCCTTGGTGTTATCTTATATGGTCATATGTACATAGCTATTGAACTATTCTACTCATCTGCTAAGATGATCCTAGACATATACTAATTATTGCAAATGAGGGAAACCATGGGACTTATGTTTCTTTGGGTCTAGCTTTCTTCACTTAATAGGATTATTTCCCCAAGTTTTTCCATTTCCTTACAAATGGACTAGTGTCATTCCTTCTGATGGAAACATAGAATTCCATTATACACACACACACACACACACACACACACACACACACATATCACATTTTCTTGATCCATTCATCTACTGAGGGGCATCTGGGTTGGTTCCATAGCTATGGTGAATAATGCTGTGATAAACAGCAATCCCACTTCTGGGCATTTACCCAAATGACCACAAGCGAGGCCATATTACAGCTACCAGCACAACTGTGTTTATCACAGCATTATTCACCATAGCTAAGATCTGGACCAGTCTTGAATCATGATCCCCTCATTCTCAGCCTCCCAAGTGCTAGGATTACAGGTGTGAGCCACCAGGACTCAGCTCAATTCAGTTTGTATTCCAAATAACTACTTCATAGTTATTTGCAATGGTTCTTGTTGCATTGAGCAAAATAAACTTTGAGGTTTAAGATGTGTGAGGCTTGTAAGTAGTGTTCCGAACCCATTAAAGTTTTAAAGTATTTACATCTTGATTTGCATGTAACTTTACAATTTCCTGGCTTTCCATATCCTTTGTACTAAGCCTTCTAATTAAAGGAAACAGAAATCTGACTCAAAGCCTTTAATCATAAAGGAGACTCTTCTTCTTTTATCTTTTTTCTTTTTTGGATTGTATATACCCAAGGTATGGGAATCTGTAGAACAGTCTGGCATTCAGAACTGATAGGAATGAAGGTTTCTGTCCCTTTCCTGTCTCTGTTTTTTACTGGTTACTTTTGCATAACCATGATGTTCTGTGGTTCAAGTAATTATAACAATCATGACATTAAAAATAACAACTGATCAGCCAGGTGCTGGTGGCTCACAATTGGATTCCAACTGACTTGGGAGGCTGAGATTGGAAGGATTGCTATTGAAAGTTAGCATGAGTATACACAGGAAAACCCGTCTCAACCAATACCTATGCATGGTGGTACATACATGCATCCCAGCTATGATGGGAAGCTTAAAATTGCAGCCCAGGTATACACCTTGGCAGGAAATGACACCCAGTCTCAAATTTAACCAGCCTCCCAAAATGGGCTAAAGGTGTGTCTCACATGGTAGAGTACTAGCTAGAAAGTATGAGGCCCTACCTTCAAACATGAGTTCTACCAAAACCCCAAAGGAATGACAATTGACCCCTGATGAATGTTTAGTGTGTTTTAGGTACTCTGGTGAATGCTTTATGTGAAATTTATATGGGTAATATAATATTATGAAAACTTTTATTATAAGACAGACATATAGGGGTCAGTAATTTATTTAAAGTTCTACAATTAGATAATGACAAGATCAGAACTCAAACCCAAAAAAGTTTGATTGTCCATGTTCCAGATTACTGGGCAATATTGGGCTAATCATGACTATCCAAGCATAAAAAGTTGAATCACATAATTAAAAATATAAAAGGCATTTCCTAGGAGATAGCAAGTGTTATTTTGAGCAGAGAATGCACTGTCGGGCCACTAAAGCCAACCTGGACACTTAATGATCACTGTAAATAGTGTCTCCTAACCAAATTTCTTAGCATTGGAAGGTGTATCTAATTTGCCATAGTTTACTCAGTAATTTAATAGCATGGTTGAATTAAAGCTAGGTCTTTTGATTCAGCGGTTACTATATTACCTTTTCTTTTCCCTTAAACCCTCCAAGTTATCTTTCACTCCCTGGCCAACTAAAGGTAAGCATCTTCTAGGCCTCTGTGATGCTTGCTGAAAACCTCCTTCATAGCAAGTATCTTATTTAGAAAAATATAGGTACCTGTCTGGGTTAATAGCACCCTTTTGTGTTGTGGTCAGGATTAAAAGAAATATATCTATAATGCATTTTATATAGCCAATGCTTAAAATTATATTTCTTCACATTAGGGGCATTAAAATAAGCTTTGACAATTACACATAAAAACAATGCCTATAATCCTAGCTACTCAGGAGGCTAAGATGTGAGGATAATGGTTCAAAGCCAGCCCAGGCAGGAAAGACCATGAGGTGCTTATCTCCAATTAAGCACCCCAAAATGCAGGAAGTAGAGCTGTAGCTCAAGTGGTAGAGTACTATCCTTGAGTAAAAAACCAAACCAAACCAAACCAACAAAACCTTAGGGCTAGCTACTCAGGTGACTGAGGGTTGTGGTTCAAAGCCAACCCCAGGCAGGAAAGTCTGTGAGACTGTTATCTCCAATAAACTACCCAGAAAAAGCTGAAAGTAGTGTTGTGGCTCAAGTGCTAGCCTTGAACATAAAGAGGTGAAGGGATAGCACCCAGACCTTGAGTTCAAGCCCCATGACCAGCATAAGCAAAAACAAAATTCAAAACATAAAAAAACCCCTAAAAACCAAACCCCAAAGGAAAACCCATAACAATACCAATAAAAACATATTTGACAAGCATGTACATCAGAACCTATTCTTAGAATCTGCCAGGGCCCACTGGGTTTTATATTTTCATCTCAGACTTGTTTGAAACTAGTCATGTGTCATTGATATGAAATCTGTAAGTGACAACTTAAGCAATAGTATGTAACACATCATGTAAGACAGAGAATGGAATCTTGTCTAACTTGAGGTAGTTTTTCTTCTACCTATGTATATTAAATTCTCACTTCATTTTCGGAGAGACTTGCTGAACACATCCATGAGCCACATGGTACTCTCCTCTGCAGGACAAGCACATGCACTCAGCTTAGTTGCTTGCTATCTAACGCCTTTCCTCTGGCTTAGTCTAGCTCTTAAAGAGGTACAGGCCCTTCTATATCTAATCTTAAAAGAAATGAACATATTAAGAAAATCCATCCGAGAATAGACAATTCTCTCAGCTGTATAAAATTTTCAAAAGGATGATGATATGAATTTTTTATGAAGTATAAAGTCACAGTGTTTGGGCCAAAAAAGGCTAGAAAAGCCTTCAAAGATTTTGAAAATGGGAAGAAAGGTATCATTTGTAAGTGGAAAAAAAATTATAGTAACACTTTTTTCCCTTTGGAAAGTTCTGTCCTTTTTTTTCCCTATTGTTAAGGTTTTGTTTGCTTTGTTTCCCTGTACCTGGTCACTGTGTTTGCATACATTCGCAATAGACTTTTCATAAAGTATGCTGTGGACTTTCTGTTTCTTCTTTGACCATATTTAGCTTTTTCTGCCTAAAATCATATTGAAAAGGACATCATGGGGTTTTGAAACATGGAACAAAACATAAATTATGCAGAAGGATAATGTTAAGAAATAGAGGTGGAAGGAAGGAAAGACAAGCCCATCTATTTTGCTCTCTTTATTCCGACTAGGTGAAAAGGGTTTTGTTTAAGAATTGCTTGTAGGCATATGCGGCTTCCTTCAGAGTCCCATAAGCGGCAATCTACTTTCCAAAGGTCAAAGTATACATTAAAGATGTGATTTTGGCTTCCGCACATGCGTGAAAATGGAACAATGAAGCTTGCTGGGAGTCTGGGAAAGGGGGAGGAAGGAGTATGGGGAAAGGGGGAATTAAGATCCAGATGCATTGTGTCCATAAATGGACATGTTACAATGAATCCCCTTTGTACAAATAATTGATGCAAATAACAAAAAGTTGTGATTCTGGGGAAGTAGTTGACCTTTTATCCTAACCTCTATTTGCCTATCTACAATCTATCAAATGAATCAACCACTGTCTTCATTGCTTTCCTCCTTCCTCTATACTTTCTTCTCTTCGCTCTCTGCGTATCTCTTTCCTTCTCTCCTTAGCACTTCTATTCCCTTTCTCCACACATCACCCGTGCCACCTATGCCCTCTTTCACAGACTTTAATACTTCGGTCTTTAATATTGCTTATTGAAATACTGGCTCAGAGAGCACAATGACTTTCAACATATGATTCTCAGCTAACGCTCCACAAGTCTAATGAGAAGTGTATTAGCAGTTTCTTAATTTGTCATGAGGCAGCAGGACTTAGAGCTTAAAAGATGAAAAACAATAAGGAATGCCTCATTTGTTGCTAATGAAGATGACAAAAGCACTATGCTGGCACTTGATGACTGCCTTTCCCCTGCAGAGACAGGAAGCTAGCCCATTGTATGGTCAGGTAGACAGATGCAATGAATAGGTAACTGCAAGAAGTAAGGCTCTGTTGGGCTGGGAAGGTGGCTCAGTGGTAGAGTACTTGCCTTGCATGCATGAGGCCCTGGGTTTGATTCCTCAGCACCACATAAGCAGAAAAGGCCAGAGTGGCTCTGTGGCTCAAGTGGTAGCGTGCCAGCTTTGAGCTGAAGAGCTGAGGGACAGTGCTCAGGCCCAGAGTTCAGGCCCCATGACTGACAAAAGAAAAAGAAAAAAGAAGTAGAGCTCTGTACTCTGTCATCTGTCCACAGCTGCAGCAGCAGCAGTAATTCCACTATTGTGCTGGGTTCCCTTAGGAGCTCTATCACTTTCATTGCCAAAAGGTAAAAGGTATCCAGGAAGAGTGAGAGAAAGGTTCCAAAACTCCCACATTACTTTCTGTCCTTGAGGTGGGTCGTCATGTGACATGCTCATGGAAATAAAGCCAGCAAAGTTCTACATAATCAAATAATGAAAAATAGAGTCTGGCTTTTATGATTACAACTAAAGCCATTCAGGCGTACCACAAGCTTTCAGAAAATCAATAGCTCAAAAAATGTATAGATTGCTACCAGGACCCTTATTGAATGACCTGGAATTTTCCAGTTAATCAAAGGTGTCTTGAAGAAAAACAAAACTGGAAATAATCACCAGAGATATTAAAATTATATGTAAAATTTGGGTGCTTTCCTTTGGAAAGAAATGGAAGAGGAGTCAAAGTTAGCATATGTACTGACAATGACCACATAATGATGCTTCTGGTCCTCAAATTAAATCTATCACCAAGGTCGATTTAATAAATAAGAATATGAAAATAGCACATTTAAAAACCCTAAATGAATCGGGTGCTGATGGCTCATCCCTGTAATTTTAGCCATTCAGGAGGCATAGATCTGAAGATTGTGGTTCAAAGCTAGCCAAGGCAAGAAAGTCCATGAGACTCTAATCCCGAATTAATCACAGAAAAAGCCAGGAATGGT
Organism: Dipodomys spectabilis; assembly: GCF_019054845.1. Lineage (NCBI taxonomy): Eukaryota > Metazoa > Chordata > Mammalia > Rodentia > Heteromyidae > Dipodomys > Dipodomys spectabilis. The sequence goes on along the minus strand of NW_024871203.1, from coordinate 549,820 downwards.
GCTATGGCTCAAGTGGTAGAGTGATAGCCTTGAGCAAAAAGTTGCTCAGGGACAGTGCCCGAGTCCTGAGTTCAAGCCCAGGACCAGCAAAAACACAACAAAACAAAACATAAAAAAAAACCCTCCTCTAAATGGAGGGTCATCTAGTAGTAATTCTTTATTCTAATGAGCAAGTGTCTTGAAGTTAAACAAGGCTGAGTCTGAATGTCTTTGACCCAATTATTAGTATGTGCCCTGGGAAATTTAACCTCTTGAAATATATTTTCTGCTCTAGAAAATAGAGATGCTATCTGCCATGATAGTTAATAAAAAGTTAGAATCCTGAAATGGATCAAATGCATTGTATTCATAAGCTACTTTGTTGAATGACAACTCCTTTGTACAACTACTTAAAAGAGTACATATAGAAAATCGAAAAAGTTAGAGTCCTTTTTCTATCATTTGATTACTTTATACTGGAATAATTGGCATATTTGTTTGTTGTGCACAGGCACCCCTAAAGACATCTAATTTAAGAAAACATTTCTATTCTTAGTTGATTCAGGATGCTCTGACTGAGTTCTTCATAGGAAACAGAATGACAGACTAGATGGCTTTTCAGGGCTTCTTGGGACTAGGGTGATTTAGTGATAACAAGCAAATAAGAAAATCTCTTTCTTTCTTTCTTTCTTCCTTTTTAGAAAATCTGTTTCTTAAAGAGTGCAATGTCTCTTCTTTCCATTTAGTCTTTCTGCTTTGGCCTCTGTCTCATAGTTTATCCTTGCTTTAGCTGAGCCACCTCTAGTTAATGAGTCCAATGGATCTCCTGCTGGGTCCTCCCAGGAGCTTTTCAATATGCCACTTTGGATTACAGGAAACCTCGGTGACAGAAACTTTCACTTGAAGAACTACTCACCAATATCCTTAAGTAAATTTCATACCAGTGCAAGGGAGTTGCAGAGTCAAACATGACTGAGTATCTGTGTTCTGGATTTTATCTATGACATCTTACCAGTTCTGAGGGATGGATTTATTTATTTATTTATTTATATTTTTTGTCTGTCAATGGGCTTGAGCTCAGGACCTGGGCACTGTTCATGAGCTCCTTTGCTCAAGGCAAGTACTACTTCTGGTTATCTGGTGGTTAATTGGATATAAGAGTCTCATAGATTTTTCCTGCCCAGGCTGGCTTTGAACCACAGTTCTCAGATCTCAGCCCCCTGAGTAGTTAGGACTATAGGTGTGCGCCATCAGTGCCCAAGGATTCATTTATATCCTCTGCTTTGTGAGTTCTGCACATGTAAAGTCAGAGTAACTGGCTTCTGCTCGATTTGAATAATAATCAGGAGTGAATAAGTATACTGCTAATGAAAATCACCAATTGGAGAAAATAAAACTAGGGCCTTAATCTATAACTTGAGGCTTTGTTAATCAGTTTATATATCATTACTTGGGCATCAAAAGATCACAGAATTGTTACCCAGAGAGTAACATACTTTGGAACTTGTACAAAATCTTCACTCTTTTTATGACCTTTTACAATTCATTATGACAAGAATTGAATGTGTACAAATAGGGAAAGACCAGTTACATGTAGGTTGTTGAAGCCAACATTCTTCAGGAATGGAGATTTGTGAAATGGTATCATTAAGTAAGGAAGGAGGTGTCTCATCAGGCATTCAGAAACTACCAGTTTGATTTCAGTTGTATGCATATTTTGGAAATTCTTATTACAAACAGCAGTTGCAAATACAGAAAGAATGTCCATGTTGCTTTGCAAGTCTTTCTAAAAGGCAGGCATGACTAACTGATAGAGTTCCTGCCTAGCATATGTAAAGCCCTGAATTCAAATACCAGTCCTGCCAAAAAATAAAGAAAAGAAGATATAAGTGTAAGAAGCAATTAGACTTAAAAAAAAACTTGACCAAATGGAGGAGGAGAGACTCTGAACTGATTTGTTTCATCAAGAACAAGTGTTCCTGTTGTAGGTAGTGGGAAATACTGGTTTTATTTGGCTCTCGAGAGGGCTCCAGTTGGCTTTGAGGTCATAAGAAGAACATTGTGTTGAATATTGCTATATTCAGGTTCTGAACATACTTATTCATCTATGTCATGTTGTTTAATTCTCCCAACAGCTATCATATTTGACCAAAGCAAATCACAATTATAGGGTTGTTCAAAATTGGTATCAGAACAAAAAAATGGTTTTGTTGTATAATCTGAATGCTTAATGTTCATGACAACTTCTCTGCTACATATATGCCTACATACATGGATCAGAAAAGTTATGTCTTGGGTCTTAAGTATTTCTCTCCTCATTGGATCTAGGACAAATATGGCATTGTTTTTCTTTCCCCTCCCCTCCCCTCCCCTCCCCTTTCTCCCCTCCATTCCCCTTCCCTTCCTTTCCCTTTCCCCTTTCCTTCCCTTTCCTCTTCCATTCCCTTCCCTCTTCCCTTCCCTTTCTTTTCCTTTCCATTTCTCTTTTTCTTTCCCCTTCCTTCCCCTTCCCTTCCCTTTCTTTTCCTTCCCCTTTCTTTTCCCTTTTATTCTTTTCTTTTCATGCAGCTTGAACTCAGGGGCTGAACTCAGGGCCCAGGCATTGTCCCTTAGCTTTTAAGCTTAAGGATGGTGTTCTACCTCTTGAGCCACAGATCCACTTTCTGAATTTGGGTGGTTATTTGGAGACAGAGTCTCATGAACTTCCCTACTCAGGCTGGCTTCCAAACATGATCTTCAGGTCTCAGCCTCCCAAGTAGCTAAGATTACAGCCATCAACACCTGACTCTTTCTCTTTTCTGTGTTCTGTAGCTGATCACTCACATTCTAATAGACATTGGCCTGGGAGAGATTGTTTCTTCTCTTTAAGATAACTGCATTAATTGTACAACTGAAAATATCTCAGTGGATATTGCATCAAACATTTATTTTCAAGCTCTAGATCTGCAGGTCAGCTATGGTTCAGCTGATCTAGACTCAATCTGGCTGAGCTGACAGGATATCAGAATTCTGGTCAGGTTAAGGCCTGTTACTTCTATGTTCCAGAGGCAAGACTGAAGGTGCTATGCTTCCTGGGGTATACTCTTCTAATGGCAGATGCCAGAAGCACAGAAAGTAAGTAGAAACACATGATGTTTCATACAGCCTTGGCGTGGAACTGTCACACTGTCATTCCCTTCACATCTATCAGCTAAATAAAGCTACAAGGCCAAGCCCAGAACTGATAGAATGAAGAGGTAGACTATTCTCAAAGGAGAAGTTAAGCTGGGAGAGCACAGATGTAAACTTTCTTAGGAAAGAGAGGGAAGAGTGAAGAATCGAAAACAATAATCTAACAATAACTCTGAAGATAATACTCCAATCTATTATCTGCTGATTTTTTAGATTAGTTCTTGGAGAGCTAATCACTCTATCATCTTGGGGGCAGCCAAAGGATATGGCATCTCATTTTTTTGCTCTCTGTTCTCAAGGCAAGGAAGCAGGTATGATTGAATCTTCTAAAATGCCTTTGAGCATTTACTGCGTGAGCCAAGCATTCTTATTCTTGCTACCAAGTACATCAATACAGTAAAGAATTGTGTAAGAGAGCAAAAACATGGGAGATGCCTTTCTTGGCCTGATGTCAAGGTAGACGAAAAATCTGATTATATCAGGACCTTTTTCCGTTCTGGTAAATCAGCCTCATCTATCTTTGCAAAAGTTAATTTACAGGCCCTCCCAAGGAATTGGTGATATTTGGACATCTGTGTTTCTGCAATACTGGTTGCTTCTGAAAATTAAATTGCTCACTTATTTCACTAAATGTAAAGATGACTATTTTTATTCCGAAAAGTTGTGAAATATATCATACATACAGGGACATATAGAAAACATTTGTTATGAAACAAAGCTAATTATAAAACTATGCTGTGTTATAAATATAACACAATTTATTGATCATACTTCTGCTGAACATTTGAATTTTTCCAGTTTGAGACTACTATGAATCATGCTTCTATGAATATTTTGGTATATGTGTTGTGACAATTTTGCTTCTCTTCAGAGTTTCTCTGGGCTATGCAGCAAGGAGCAGCCTTTCTGGGTCATGTCAATAAATAAGTTATCTGTTTCTGTGCAAACAACATCACAGACTTAGTATCTTAGAGCAGTCACCATTTTATTTACTTATAAATTCCATGGATCAGAAATCTGGGCTGGTTTCAGCTGGGCAGTTCTTTTGCTGGTATCTCCTGGGATCATTTGCATGGCTGCCATTATCTGGCAGCTCAACTAGAATGAGATGCTCCAAGCTTGCCTCATTCATGTGTCTGGCAGTCAGTACTGGCAGTCAGTACTGGCTGTTGATCAGACCTCTTTCCATGTGTCCTCTATCCTTTAAGGATTAACTTGGTTTCTTTACCTCTCAATCTTATGGCAACAAGGGGGCAAATCAGAAGCTACATAATGTCTTGAGGCTTAAACTCAATATTCTTACAACATCGCTTCTACTTCCCTCATGCTACTAGTCAAATCATGTCATAAAAACAACCTAGAACAATGCCAGGTGCTAGTGGCGCATGCCTGTAACCTTAGGTACTTAGGAGGCTGAGATCTGAGGACTGTGGTTCAAAGCCAGCCCTGACAGGAAACTCTGAGAGACTCTTACCTCCAATAAACTACTCAAAAAAGCTGGCAGTGGTGCTGTGGCTCAAGTGGTAGAGCACTTTCTTTGAGAAAAAGAAGCTCAGGGACAGTGCCCAGGCCCAGAGTTCAAGCCCCAGGTCTGGCAAAACCAAACCAAACCACCATAGAATAAGAGAGTTGAGACATAGATCTGCCTGCAGGTAGTAGAAACAGCAAGGTCATATTGCAAAGAGGGCATGCTTACAGGATTAGGAAGATTTGTGGTTGAATTTTGCCCAAGACACACCTCTTAACCTCATGAGATAATGATGACTCATGTATCAATGTGGTTGTGCTTTACAATTTATGCACCTGTTAACAGTGAGTGAAAGTTTCCATTGCTCTGTTTCCTTCCCAATTGCTGGTAATATTAAATTTCCAAATTTTGTTCATTTACTGATTTTACTTATGGATGTGGCATTGATATAGTGGAAAGGATTAGGCTGGAGGATGAGGATGTCACTGGAATATGGAATCACAGCTTATAACGACTCTCAATATGAATCCAAGCTTTTGCCCAAGATGGAAACTGACTATGTTCTCATCACTCAAAGGGTAGTTTCTAGACAATCAGTATGGACATTGTGTAGGAGCCTCTCAGAAATGAATAATCTTGAGCCTCACCCCAGACTTAGTGAGTTAGAAAAATGTGAAATCTCTATGGGATCTGTGTGGATGTTAAGGATTAAAGTGTACTAATTTGTAACCACTGTTTTCATGTTTTTAGTGAGGGAAGATATATTCACGCAAAGGTATATTCACTTCTAAATGTGATAGTTTAGACCTAGACATGATCTGTGGGAATCATTATGTAGAAAAATGGCACTTGACTCTGATTACACATTGGACAAAATTGGGAAACTTTCTAAAATACTAATGCTGTTCGTACAAAATGGATGGACCCTGTAATCCTAGGTATTTGAGAGGCAGAAATCAAGACACTGTAGTTCAAGGCTAACTCAGGCAAAAGTCATTGTTTTTGTAACATTCCATTTTGACTAATGGCTAGGCACAGTAGCATGTGCCTTATCCCAAACTACAGGAGAAGCACAATGGCTGGGCATGGTGGCATGCCCCTGTCATCCCAGAGATGTAAGGAAGAGCAAATAGGAGGATCACACTCTAAGCCAGCTTGGGCATAATGAGAGACTCTATCGCAAAATAACCAATTCCAAATGGGGCTAGTGGAGTAGCTCAACTAATAGATCACTTGCTTACCAAGTAGAAAGCTATGAATTCAAAGCCAGTATGCCCATCCCCCAAATGCTAATAGTTATTACCTACCTAGTAGAATAGTCAATATTAAAAAGACTTGCTCTGTGCTCCAGCAATTCAACCCCTAGGAAAATGAAAGTACATATACATGAAAAGACATGTCCAACAATGTTGCTGTCAGCCAAATTCATAACTCCAAAGTGGAAACAACTCAGATGTGAACCAATAGAATGCACTTAAAAATCAAGGAATAGTCATATGAAAGATTAATACTCTGCAATAGGATGTAAAAAATGCTGCTAATGTTTCAACATAGATGAGTACAACAATGTTAATGAGGGGAACCACACACGCGTGCGTGCGCACACATACACACACAGATATGCACTTTATGACTCCTTTCAGATGATATTTAAGAATAGGCAAATTATTCCCTGGTGATGAAAACATGTGAAAATGTAAAAAAAATGACAGTAGCTCCCTTCAGGAGGCAGTTGAGGGTGAGGATTGATTATAAAGGGACATGAAGGGACTTTCTGGGATAACTGAAATTCTCCATATTATAAGAAGGTGGTGGATTGCACAGGTATATGCATGTCCCAAATGTTCTCTAAGATGTATGAATATAGTGGTAGGTAAATTATATCTTAATAAAGGATAAAAATTCTAATGCCCCGGTACCACCTCAGAGATTCTGACTTGACCGGTTTGAGTGAGCAGCAGAGTATTGAAAATTTTGAATCTTGCAAGATGATTGTAATGGGCTGCCAACTTGAACCCACTGGTCCATTGGATGTGAAGAGTGATGTGTGGCTCTGTAGGCAGGAGAAGAAAATACAGAGGACAAAGGGAGTCGTTTGAGGAACAGGAGGACAAATAAAACAGCATCCCATCGAGAAAACCAGGAGGGAGGGAATTTGCAATGAAGATTTAGGATGTCAATATTCAACTGAGAAAGAAGTAGCTAATGGTTGATAAGAACAACAAAAAAAAAAAACAAAGGAAAAAGTTCACTCTCACAAGATGATTTGAATGGCAACATAGGACAGAAACTGATTACAGTGCCAATGAGGAAATTTGTAGTAAGAAAAATAATAGCAGGTGTGTCATAAACTTGAACGGCCTGAAACACTACGTAACCGCACCACTCAAATCTCATTTACATTCACCCTCACAGATGTGATGATATTTTCCTGCAGAATTCAAAGATGTGGAGCAGGCTTATTTGTCAGACCCTTATTCCTAAATTACAGTAATTCTGTGGGGAAGGCCTCAGCACAGAGCCTCCTGTCTTTGGGTGGTTGCAGACAGTTTTCTAAACAGTTCGGTCATTTTGCTGCTAGTATTCAAGCACTAAATATTTTGTTGTAAAGCAGTTTCCAGCCGCAATTTTATCCTGTAGCAGGGACCTTTGGAAGAGAGTTATTATAAATTTTTTGAAAGGTTTTTATAACTAACTGTCCTATCATTTCTAAATAATATCGTAAATATTGGCTTCTGTCAGCTTTTAACTGCACACTCTTACATCATGTGTTGGAGTTAAGTATTATTTCCTCCATTGCCTTTTGGGAAAACACACAGAAATTTTGTCCCGTCCTTGTGTTCAATGAAAAAAAAATAAATTGAAACAGGAGCTAGAGCACTGACTGTGTGTGTTTGGGGATGGGAGAGCCAACATGTACAACACGGAGAGCTTTGAGCCTGAAGCATCTTGCTGTATCTATCTCTAAACCAATCCAGAACCCCTTGAATTAGATGCAGGTGAAGGGCCCTGAAAGCCTGGAATGGGATTTTTATACAAAGATTCTTTTTTTGTTTTGTTTTGTTGCTAGTTGTGGGGATTGAACTCAGGCCCTGGGCATTGTCCCTGAGCTTCTTTTGCTCATGGCTAGCACTCTACCACTTGAGCCACAGCGCCACTTTTGGCTTTTTCTGTGTATGTGTTACTGAGGAAACGAACCCAGGGCTTCATGCATGCTAGGCAAGCACTCTACCACTAAGCCACATTCCCAGCCCCTATACAAAGGTTCTTTCACCCAACTGTGAGGGAAATCTCTCTGGATACCTCTGGAGAGAAATTCTCTGTGCTCCTAGTTCAGCTATCTGTGCTCTGACATGTTCACTATAATAGGAAAAGGAGGAAACATTTCATATATTATAAGCGTGTTTCAAATTCAATGTTCATATCAGAGAAAGCAGCTATGTATTCATCAGCATCCTCTTTTGAAGGCCTCAGAGCAAAGAGCACAGAAATGTTTTGTAGCATCCGTGTCCTAGCAAGCACCCTTACTGCTAGAATCCTGCTAGAATCTCTTAAACCTCCTGCTACAATAGTTAGCACAGCACCCAGTTCATAGTAATGAGCTCTGTTTGATGTCCCTCAAGTTGATATCAGCCAGTCTCTGTGACCAGAGATAGTAGAACTGAACAACAGTAGACAGACCTTAAGGAAATTTGCCTGTTTGACAATGACAAATTAAGGTATTGCCACTCTGGCAGAACAATGGGCTTCGAAGCCATTAGTAGCTCAAAAATTTTGGTTTTCAGAAGGTTGAAGGTGGTGCCTTAGTTTTTTCTTAGCAGTGAAGTTTTCATGCCAAGAGATGATTTTGTTAATAAGATCCAAGATAAGCATTGTTGCCTCATTTGTTTCCTCTTCCCATATCCCCCTTTCCCACTCCCCCCGCCAAAGTTGTAAAGTTCGTTTTTCAACATAACATCTTGTACATATCATTGTTGCAAATGTGAAAATAGAATGAGATTCATTTCGCTTAGCATCATCTTATATGGTCTCATGTTCCTAGGGACACAAGAGGATTTTTCTTTGTCGCTGTTGTTTTTCATGTACTATGTGATTTTGTTTCTTTGTATGTTCTTCCCCCATGGTAGAACCCCTGTTGTCACTGTATTTGATGCCGGTTCCCTGCATCTTGTATATACATTTTTCTAATTTAGGGAGGGGAAAGGAAATAACAAAACGCTGAAATAAGGATACAAGTTGACCCATTATAACAATGAGATGTACAAGACACTATTTTGAAAATGAACTTTACCACTTGCATGGGGAGGGAGGAGTTGGGGTGGTGGAGAGGGAAGGGATAGTAGGGGAAAACAAAAGAGCAGGTAACAATGCTTGATAAGAAATGTACTCATTATTACCTCATTCATGTAACTGTAAGCTCTTTACAATAAAAAGTATTAAAAAAAATAGAAATGCTTGATAAGAAACGTATGCTATTGGCTTTGTCATAGATGAGACAGTAAACAGAGCAGCTAGATTTTTGTGTTTTATAATTTCTTTTCCCAGAGATATCTTTTCAATAAATAAACAAACAAAAAAAAGAAATGTACTCTTCACCTTGCCCATATAATTGTAACCCCTCTGTACAGTAATTACACAATAAAAAAAATAGAATGAAAGATTGTTTGACGCCTAATGAAATCTAATTTTGGTAGGAGCCAACCTCATTGTGAATTTCATTCATGGTTCTTGCTAGTTGGTATATTCTGTTCATTTATGTAATTCTCTGTCTACTTTTCTTTTGGTGCCAGTACTGAGGCTTGAACTCATGGCCTGGGAACTGTACCTTAGCTTTTCTGCTCAAGGCTAGTACTCTACTACTTGGTCCATACCTCTACTTCCAGCTTTTTTTGTAGTTACGTTGAGATAAGAGGTTCATGGACTTTCCTGCTTGAACTGGCTTTAAACTGGAGTCCTTAGATCTTGGGCTCCTGAGTAGCTAGGATTAAAGGTGTTAGCTACTGGCTCCTGGTTATGGTTCTGTTTCTTCAAAGCAGGACATATATATAATCCTGCTGTTATAGGAAACAAGGGTTCGAGATGAGGGTTAGAAAGGAAAAAGTGACAAAGGGTGAACAAATGCGTATGGTACTCACTGGATTCTCTGTTGAAAATGAACTATAGAATTTGTGGGTGGGGATGGGAGAGAAAACTGGGAGAGTGAGGGAAAGGATGACATTGTGCAAAAAGAAATATACTTCTTACCTGACTCATCTAACTGTAACTCTTTCGTACATTGCCTTTATAATAATAATAAAAATGTAAAAAAGAAAAAGAAAAGTGAAGAGTAAAGTTAAATAACCTTGACAAAGTCACATTAATTTTCCTATATTTGATTGGAATAAAATTAATATTTGTTCGTAGCCTAAAGAGGTAGCATTCTAATAGTGTAAAAATTTTGATTACTTTTCCTTTCATAATATTCATTTTCATTAGGTTTTTCTCATTTCTTCAACCATCCTCCTTGGCAGGAACAGCTTCCCTAAATTTGAAGCCCAGAATATGTCCTAATTTCTCCATGGAGCTTTTCGTAGTGACTGTAGCATAAAATTACTTTCTATTCTTCTAACTGCTACATAACTTAGAACCATACACCCACTCATCTATTCTACGCCTTGAATACTTATCTACCTGAGAGACTCAATTTGATTTTATGCTTTTTAGGGAAAATATAAACTCTCCACCTTTCTTTTGTTGTTTTCATTTCTAATACAGGAGTATCTGACTTATTGCGATCTGATTCCGGATACTTCCTGAATTCTTCTGAGCCCATTGTACTAACAGTATTATTTTAAAGGCTTTTCCAAGAAAAAATTGACAATTTTGTTGGTAAACAAGGGAAGAAGCTTTAAATGTTTGCATTTCAACTACAGATTGTTGAGTTAATCCCCAAGGTTGATGGTATCCTAAATGATAAACCAATTTTTCCTGGGTAGTGGAGTGATTTCATTCAATTTCATTTCTTCCATCTTAAGAAAATGTTCTTTTTTAAAAATAAGTTTTTATTGTGAAAATACTTTACAGAGAGGTTACAATTACATGGGCAAGGTAATGAGTACATTTCTTATCAAGCATTGTTGCCTCCTGCTTTGTTTCCCCTTCCCATCCCATCCTCCCCCCCCCCCCCCACCAAAGTTGTAAAGTTTGTTTTTCAATATTACAACTTGTACCTCTCATTGTTGCAATGGGTCCACCTGTACCCCTATTTAAACAGTTTGTTTTTGGCCTTCCCCTCCACAAATTATACCAACATCAAATACAGTGAAAGCAGGGGTTATACCGTGGGGGAGGGACATACAAAGCAACAAAGAAATCATCTTATAAATATGTTAAAAACAATCGCAAGAAAGAAAAAACATTTGAATACTTATCTTGGGGTTCTTATCAAGCATTGTTGCCTCCTCCTTTGTTTTCCCCTACCATCCCTCCCCTCCCATCTCCACAACTACATTCCCCTCCCCCACCCCTAACTAATGTATATTAAGTGAAATTAGCTTGATACAATTTTGCTAAGAGTTTTTAGAAATGTTACTGATATGGAAATATTGTCATAGTTATTTTTAATCCAGTCTCTGCGGCCGATGACCTTAATACTGTGATCCCGATTACACATCATTATGGAAGATAAAGAAATATTGCTTTACAATATGAACTGAACGACCTTGTTATCTTTTTTTTTTTTGCAAGACCTAGAGCTTGAACTCGGGGCCTAGGCACTTTCCCCGAGCCTCTTTGTGCTCAAGGCTAGCACTCTACCATTTGAGCCACAGTACCACTTCCAGCATTATATGAGTAACTTACTTTACAACATGGCGGCTGGAGGGGAGGAATCTGGGGGAAAGTTGGGAGAAAACCAAGGGAGGGGGTAACAATGTTGGACAAAAAAGTACTCATTACCTTACATAACTAACTGTAACCCCTGTGTACATCACCTTTACAATAAAATTTAAAAAGTATATATATATACTTATATATATATATATATACTTATATATATATATACTTATATATATATATACATATATATATATATATATATATATAAGTATATATATATATATTCTCATGGACTTTCCTGCCCAGGCTGGCTTTGAACTGTGAGCCTCAGATCTCAGCCTCCTGAGTAGCTAGAATTACAAGCATGAACCACTGGCACCTGGCTCCTTGTTATGTTAAAAAAAAAGGTTTTATAAGGACAAAAATGAAGAACCTTCTTCTGCACATAATAATAACAAAAGTCCATATGACCATGTATTGTCCTTGAACCTGGTCTAATGACATTTGTTTTATTTCCTCTAATTAATGAATAATGATTTTTTTGAATTTCAGATGTCCATCCTAATTACCTTTAGGATCACTATTTATTTATTTATGTCAGTCCTGGGGCTTGAACTCAGGGCCTAGGCACTGTCCTTGAGCATTTTTTTGCTCAAGAAGAATGCTTTACCACCTGAGCCACAGCTCCATACTCAGCAGTCACCTTTATTTATGTGCAGTGATGTCATCGCAATAGAATTTCCCATTAGTGGCCAATACCATTTCCTAGCCTTTCTTATAATGTTTAGTGTGAGAATGGTAGTCATGAACATTGTATCACTTAATTATTACTGTGTAACAAGTCATCACAGAACTCATTATTTCTTTTAAGTCTAACATCTATATTGGAGGTTAGCTGATCTGTCCTCTGACCAGTTGAGTAATTCTGCTGATCTCTACTGACATGCTGTCTATACCTTAACTAAGTCTGGAAGGTGGGTCATTCATACTCTGCTTGCCTGACGAGCTGTGATCTACATGTTTCTAAGCCTCTTCCTTGGACCACTGGAGGAGCTGGCCCTTTTCACCTTTTGCTAGTACAAAAGTTCATGAGATGAAGCTTACTTTACAAGTAATTTTTCCCTGTTACCTGTTTGTTTCACATATGCTAACATCCTAATATCAAACCAAATCACATTGGTGAAAAAGTAAATAATCAAATGACAGAAATATTCTCTACTGCTTACTGGGAGGAACAATAAAATCTCACAGAAATGGGTGTTGATACGGAGGAGTGAAAATTGGGGTCATTGATTAAATTGACTAGAGTTGCCACTTGTTTTGTTCATACACACACACACACACATGTACACACACACATTTCGTTTGTTTTCCTTAAAATGAATTACAAATTGAGTCCCCAGGGTCATTTTTACCTAAATAAACTTCTTTATGAAAAAGGCTAATTGATTTAAGGTTTATGCTCTAAAAGTTGCCCCTCTATAAAGGAGATGGTCTGTACAGCCCTATAGAAATGTCAGTGTCACTCTTCAGATCAGCTGCAAGGTTTAGATCTCTTCCAAACCTCCCTATCCAAGTAAGAAGAGTGATAGTTGCTTTCACCAACATGCAGGTGAATGAAATGAATCCTGTTACTAGTTTGCTATATCATTTACTTACAACCACAAGGCTTAGATCCCAGCTCTCTGATTTAGGAAGAGAAGCCCATGGTGTTTCTCCCAATCAATGCTGAGCTGACATGATAGAGTTTGTGCCAAGTCTTTGGCAAGTCATATTGCAATTATACTCTGGAATCTAATTACATTGAGGCAGAGGCTGATGCTTCTCTGCTCAGTCCCAGTATCTGACATCCAGCTCTGTTAGATCTCTGCAGGCTGCCTTAGGCTGAATGAGTAATGGGGTATCTGCACAGCTGTTACTGATCCTTTCTCTGTGAGTGTTCACTGCTCCAGTGCATTTGATACAAGTGCTTCTTGGCTTATTGCTCTCATTTGCACATCATTCCCAGTATCCATTTTACTCTGCATCTTAAGATATACTTGCATAATTCTCTGGATAGATTTTTCTTGATGAATCCATTGGTTCTAGATTCAATCCTGAATCAATTAAATTTTAGCACTTAAGAGTATTATGTTCCTTCTGTGAGAATTGATACCTGAGTAACTTCTACCAGTACTTTTTCTAGCTCTTCTCATTCTCAAAGACATCTTGAAATTTCATATTTAATACAGAGACTTGTATTAGTGAATTTCTAGGAGACTTACATGACCAAAGGTCATTCATCTTGCATATTCTGAAGTAAGGAATATCTAACTTGAAAGTAATGTTAACAGTTCTTCTATTGTGATTGCTAAATAGTCAAGGATTCAATTTCAAATACACACCAATACTTATATAGCTAACCTGTATTTGGGCAGGGCAGGGAGGGGGGTGGGGGGTAGGGAGATGGGAAGGGATGGGAAGGGGAAACAAAGGAGGAGGCAACAATGCTTGATAAGAAATGTATTCATTATCTTGCCCATGTAATTGTAACCCCTCTGTATGGTATTTTCACAATAAAAAAAGAATTGTAAACTATAGAATGGGGAAATATGATAATTGAATACATGTAAACTGCATGATGATCAGAGTAATTAGCAGATCCATCTCTTTAAACATTTCTCATTTTAGTCTTCCTCTCCCTATTATTTCTTTGTGCTGGGAATATTTAAACTCTTTTTCTCCTGGTTCTGCATGAAACATAAAATAAATTACTGTGTAAAGAAGTAGAACATTAAAATTTATCTGTTCTATGGAATTATTTTGATACTTCTTAACTAGCCTCCTTTTATTCCCCCATTCCACTGTCCTTCCTAACCTTTAGTGACCTCTGTCCTGCTCTCATCTTCTGTGAAATCAATGCTTTTGGTCAATTGGGAACATTTATCTTCTTGTGCTTGGTTTATTTTACTTAACATAATGATCTCCAGTTCCATTCATGTTGCTGCATATGACAAGATTTCACTTTTTGTGGTGAATATTCTTCATTTAAAAATATAAACGTGTAGATGATAGTGTGTGTGTGTGTGTGTGTGTGTGTGTGTGTGTGTGTGTGTTTGTGTGTGTGTGTGTATGTGTGGCTATTTTATTACTCTGTGTAGGACCATGAATGTTATTTGAGGAAGATGAGCACAGTTGGAAGTAGAACCTGAATTTCTGACGATCAATTATATCTATACTCGGTTAGATTGTATGATTTGTTTTTATTTTAATAGAAATGACTTTGAAGAAACAACTTCCCAATAAATAAGTGGGCTAAAGACTTAAAGAGAAACTTCTCTGAAGAGGAAAGTAGGATGACCAATAGACACATGAAGAAATGCTCAACTTCCATACCCATAAAAGAGATGCAAATCAAAACAACATTGAGATACCACCTCACCCCAGTTAGAATGGCAATAATCAAGAACTCTAATAACAACAGATGCTGGAGGGGATGTGGACAGAAGGGAACCTTACTGCATTGTTGGTGGGAGTGTAAACTTGTTCAACCACTTTGGAAAGTAGTATGGAGGTTCCTCAGAAGATTCCACATAGAGCTCCCCTATGACCCAGCAATCCCACTTTTGGGCATTTACCCAAATGATCACAAACAAGACCATACTAAAGTTACCAGCACAACTATGTTTATTGCAGCATTATTTACCATAGCTAAGATATGGAACCCACCCAGATGCCTCTCAGTAGATGAATGGATCAAGAAAATGTGGTATATATACACAATGGAATTATATGTTTCCATCAGAAAGAATGACATTGCCCCATTTCTTAGGAAATGGAAAGACTTGGAAAAAATTATATTAAGTGAAGTAAGCCGGGCGCAAAGAAACATAGGTCCCATGGTTTCCCTTATTTGCAATTACTAGTATATGTCTGAGATAAGCAGAAACGGTCAGATAAGTTGATGTTAGGTGAAATGAACCCCAAGATAAGGATTCAAATGTTTTTTCCTTTCTTGCAATTGTTTCTAACATAAGATGATTTCTTCATTGCTTTGTATGTCCCTCCCCCACAGGATAACCCCCAACCCCTGTTTTCACTGTATTTGATGTTGGTATACTTTGTGGAGGGGAAAGGAAAAAACAAATTGTTTAAATAGGGATACAGGTGGACCCATTGCAACTATGAGATGTACAAGACGTTATGTTGTAAAACAAAATTTACAACTTTGGCGTGGGGGTGTCGGTAATAGGAAGGGGAAACAAAGGAGGAGGCAACAATGCTTGATAAGAAATGTACTCATTACCTTGCCCATGTAATTGTAACCCCTCTGTACAGTATTTTCACAATAAAAAAAGAGAAATGACTTAGAATCAAATTAGGAAGCATTCATTGAGAAATTGTTCTTGAGAAACAAAGACATTTTCCCCAGGAATCATGAAGTCTTATTAATTCTGACAAGACTGTTGGAATTGAAGAGCCTTTTCCTAGCCACTTCAAACCGGATCTATCTAACTTTATGGAACTCATGTACTCAGTGTTTTAGTGCTTGAGCACAAATCACCTAGTTTTCTTCGATTACTGTTTCACTTAAGTGTCTGGTTTTCTCAAGAAGATTCCCAAATCGCTGAAGATAGGAACTCCTTTAGTGACATTCTCTTTGTCCTCAAAGAACAATTGTATAGCAGCTCTTTTTAAGCCTTTATTATTAATAAAATGAATTAGTGAGAGATAAGAACTAATAAAATGAAGCTAATAATATGAATGAAGAGTCCTACTATTCTCATTCTTGTTTTTTTCTTTAAATGAGAAATTATTTTTTCTCACATCATACTCTTTAGAAATTTCATAAAATCCTTCCATGTATCCCCTACCCCACAAATCTTTTATCACCTGATTACTTTTCTTCTTTTTTTTAGCAATCTCATATATATTTTATTTTTTTTATTGTGAAAATACTGTACAGAGGGGTTACAATGACATGAGCAAGGTAACTTTTCAAACCTATACAGCCTAGGACTATTATCTCCAGTGAAGCTGTGATGGAATGAATTTATGTGTGCCTTACATTTATTATGACAGCCAATTTTCTTAAAAGACAAAGAGTCATTAATACTTTTATACTTTAGGCTTGCTAAAAGTCATTGACCCACTAACTGCACAATGTAGAGGGGCTCCTCTCTGGCCTTCTGCCCATTGTGCCATGTCATGGAAAGAAAGATCTGTGGGGCCCAAGGTGATGTGCCTACTGAGAAGCTGTGCTCTCTCTTCTGTACCATGATTTTTCCACTTCTTATCCTGGAACGCTTGCCCAAAGAATTCAAGTCTGGCCAGGCACTGGTGGTTCATGCCTGTAACCCTAGCTACTCAGGAGGCTGAGATCTGAGGATCATGGTTCAAAGCCAGCTTGGGCAGAAAGACTCTTATCTCCAAATAACCACCAGAAAACCGGAAGTGGCACAGTGGCTCAAGTGGTAGAGCACTTGCTTTGAGCTGAAGAGCTCAGGGACAGTGCCCAGGCCCAGAGTTCAAGCCCCACAACGAACAACAACAAAAAAAGAGTTCAAGTTTGTGCGACCCACATCTGCAAGTTCATTTTCTCAGGGGCGATATGGTGTAGGAACAAGTCAGGAGACAGATAAGAAGGGAACAAGCTTTTCCCATGTGAGTATGTTCTTTTTTTTAAAATTTTATTTTATTTGAGAACATACTGTACAGAGGGGTTACAATTACATGGGCAGGATAATGCATACATTTCTTACCAAGCATTGTAGCCTCCTCCTTTGTTTACCCTTCACCTCCCTTCCCAGCCTCCCCCCTCCCCCCCACCCAATCATACCCCCCCCCCCCCCACCGACATTGTAAAGCTGGTTTTGACATGACATTTTGTACTTCTCATTGTTGCAACAGGTCCACCTGAATCCTTAAACAACTTGTTTGTCCCCGTCTCCTCCACGTTATACTGACACCAAATATAGTGAAAGCGGGGGTTACACTGTGGGGGAGGGACATACAAAGCAACAAAGAAATAATCTTATAAATGCGTTAGAAACACATGCATGAAAGAAACAAAAACATTAAAATACATATTTGAGGGTTCATTTTCCTAACATCACATTCTCTGACTTTTTCCGCTTGACTCATACCTATACTAGATATTGCAAATAAGGGAAACCATGGGACCTATGTTTCTTTGGGCCTGGCTTACTTCACTTAATATAATTTTTTCCAAGCCTTTCCATTTCCTAACAAATGGGGAAATGTCATTCTTTCTGATGGAGGCATAGAATTCCATTGTGTATATATACCACATTTTCTTGATCCATTCATCTTGTGAGTATGTTCTTACTTAGAACATCAAGGAATCTAAAGGATTCTAAATCCAAACCAAACCTGCCCCCACTTTTTACAAAGCTGTATGATATGTGGGCCTCCAGGTGTACTTTGCCTTAATTCCCACAAATGTTAGAGAAGGATCTATCAACAATAGTCCAACATCTTTGTGTGTTTTCTCTTTTATCTGCCTGTGTTTTTATTCTTCTTAAATGTGACCACTAACATACTGCTCCTAGAAAGCAGTAGGAACACACCATTAGCCTGCCTTTAGTGAAGTGTGTCAGTGCCTCAGGCAAGTGTAAATTCATATTTAGGCACATTATTCTTTTACGTATGTCAGAATACTTTTGGAAAACAGTTTGCAGGCTTCAAATGGTCGTCATCACGTATGAAAAGATTGAGAAAAACAAATGGTTAAATGATTTTAGATTTTTTTCGGTTCAATCTGTTCGAATATCATAGACTAGATGGTTCAAACAATGAATATTCATTTCTCACAGTTCTCGATAAAAAGGCAAGTCCAAGATCAAGGTGTCCACAGAGGCAGTGTTTGGTGATGGCTCTGATCCTGCTTGGCACATGGCTGTTTTTCTGCTATCCTTACATCATGAATTGTTTTGTATTCATTGAAACAAGGACACAGGATGACCCATTGCAACAAGGATACCCAAAAGACAGTATATTGGAAATGAACTTTATAACTTTTAGTGGGGATGGGGGGTGGAAGGGTAGGTGGAGGAGTATGGGTGGTGGGGGAGGAAAGGGAGAGTGGAAGAAGAACAAGGGAAGGGTAATGATGCTCGACAAGAAATGTACTCATTAAAAAAAAAGAAATGTAGTCATTGCCTTATTCATGTAACTGTAACCCCTCAGTACAGCATCTTTACAATAAAATACAATTTTTAAAAATAAAAATAATAAAAAATAATTGTTTTATATTTCATTCTATTTTATTTAAGGGCATAATTCTCATCAAGTGGACCCCACTCTCATGACCTAATCCAACCTTAATTATTTTGTAAAGATCCTACCTCTAAATATCATCATACTGGGGAGTAGGGATTCAGCATAGGAATTTGGGAGGAATATAAACATTCAGGCCATAGAAGATTTGGCAAGTGCTATACAACTGAAACAGCTCTAGTCTGTACCCATGATGTTTAAAAAGCCACAAGAAATGGCAGCTCAGACAAATAGGAGAAAGCAAATGATAAAGCAGGAGGTGTTGTTTAGTAAAACCGATTTAGCAATCCAGTCTTGAATAGAAAGCAGTATGACAGATTCCACCATTCTAACATTAGGTCGAACTATCTGTAAGCAATTTTCTTGCTGACCTTCCCGTTCAGTAGTTGTTATAAAGTTAGTCTCACTCAATTGAATTTTTATTATTATTTTGTCCCTGTCCTCGACTTTTAGAGAGAGGAGGGTGTTTTTTTTACCCATTTTTTCCATCACATCAATTTTTCTTGTAGGACAAAATGTTCTAGGAGACCATCTTATGGCATTTTCACTGGTTTATTTTTTCACTCTAAAATGTAGAGCATTGTAGTTGATTCATCTTCTTTGTCTTGTCACATGCTTCACTCATCTTGACATTTACAGAAGGCTTCAAAGTGTGTCTTCCATTAGTAATATTAACTTGCAATTGCTCTCATGATTTTCAGTGGAGTTTGAATAGGATGCAGAAAATTACCAGAATATCTGATTTAGGGCATTTGTTAACTGAGTGATGCATTGTCAACAACCTTGTCTTTTTATTCTGTTTTGTTCAATGAATAAAGTAAAGTACTCTGAAAATAATATCACATTATTTCCTTAGAGGAAAAAAATTATGAATAAACAGTATTTGTGGTGTTGGCTTTGATTTCCATACAGTTCTGGGTTTTATATAAATAGGATGTGCACCAAGTGGTTCAGGCATCCTCTCAACTCCTCCCTAAGCCTCAGTATGGAGTCCTTCATAAGACTATTTAAATGAGCCTAGAGAAAATTGAAAATACATATCCAAAGCAGTCACATCAACATGTTAGCTATAACCA
This sequence comes from Dipodomys spectabilis, assembly GCF_019054845.1. Taxonomy (NCBI): domain Eukaryota; kingdom Metazoa; phylum Chordata; class Mammalia; order Rodentia; family Heteromyidae; genus Dipodomys; species Dipodomys spectabilis. Next base: position 530,032 of record NW_024871203.1, on the reverse strand, counting down.
AAACGCGGAGGGGAAAAACCTTAAAATCATTTCAGTAGGAAAATACACAAGTCAATTATTTTATAATTATACAATATAATATTAGACAACCATGAGAATGAATCAAATAAGCCTAAAGATGTTGACACAGACAAATTTCAAGAATACATGGAGAAAAATACAAATCACAAAGGGAAGCACACTATATGTATGGCTGACTGCTCCTGTTTGCCTATAGCTAGTTCCTTTCTCCTATGGGGAACGCAGGAGAATTTTACATCCTTGTTCCTTTAAGGGTAGCTACGTCCACAAGGCTAAAAGATGTTCTGGCTAATAGAATCTAACCAACAGTGATATTCAACACATCATGGGAGCATGTAGGTGCTACTTGTGAATGCAGGACTCTTCTACTTCAGCACTCTTGGTTGTGGAGACGCTTCAAAGTATGTGTCATGTTGGGCAGAGTAACCACTAGGGGACAACAACTCCAGCTAGCTGACCAGACAAAGAAGGAAATTTTGCTTGTGGAGATTGTTCTGCTGAGTTGTGGAATCAGTGAAGTGTTCATCCACTGACTTCAATTCCTCATTGGTGGACAATGTATTTTTGGCATTTGCAGGCATCCCTACATCCAGTACTGGAGAAGCCTCAGACATATAAACAGAACTTGGGTATTTTGGGGAAAAGCTGTGAGCATACATATGAATTGCCTATTGCAGTTCTGGGTGAAGTAAGAGTTGGCTATTGTGTTCACTTTGAAGGACACCAGCAAGTATTTCATGTAGGTCTTCTTACGATAGTTGATTTACTCAGTTTATGTTTATCCAGAAATTACTTAATTAGTCCCCAAGTTTTGAGAGAAAACTGGGCTAAAAGCTTGTTACTTCGTTTATCTTTCCAGAAAACCTACTCTTAAATACATTTTTCTTTCTTTCTGTTACCTTCATAGTTTGGCAAAACTTTGCCAGATACAGAATTCTGACAATATTTGTTTTATTTCAGTTTTTCTTTCCACGTATCTAGATGTCAATTTTCTTCTTCAGATTTTAGGTAACCTTCCTTCCTTCCTTCCTTCTTTGTTTCTTCCTTTGTTTTTTCTTTGCTTCTGTCAGTTATGGGGCTTGAACTCAGGGCCTGGGCACTGTTCTTGAGCTTCTTTGTGCTCAAGGCTAGCACTCTACCACTTGAGGTACAGTGCCACTTCGTTTTTGAGTGGTTAATTGGAGTTAAGAGTCCCATGGGGACTTTTCTGCCAGGGCTGGCTTTGAACCTGATTCTCAGAACTCAGCCTCCTGAGTAGCTAGGTTTACAGGTGTGAGCCACCGGTGCCCAGGCTGACATTATTTCTTTAAATAAGCTTTCTTCTCTTCCTCTATGCATCTCATTATAGGACAATCTTAATACATATATTAGTTCAGTTGATTGTGTTTGGTAAGGTTTATTTGTAACTTCTGTGGATTTATTTAAGGTTTCTCATTAGTTCCCCCTTTTTGTTCCTCTGTCTGCATAATTTCAAATGATCTACGTTCAAGTTTGCTGATTCTGCTACTTGACCAAATGTGACTGTTGAAGCTCTGCATATTTCTTCTTACTTTTGTCATTGTTTTTCAATTGTAGAATTTTTGTTTGTTTTTAATTTCTGTTTGTTAATTTATTATGGTTTCTTTTAGTTGAAATGCTAATTTTGTTAATACTACTACTGCATTATTTTCATGATTTTTGTTTAGCCACCTATCTATGCCCACTTAAGAAGACAACTACTTTGAATTGTCAGGCAAGTTGGATCATTATTTCTTTAGAGTCAATTACAGGGGCATTATTTAATTATTTTGGTTAAATATGTTTTGATTCCCTGATTATTCATGATTCTTTTTGCCCTTGCATTTATATCTGTGCATTTGAAGAAGTAAGTATGTCTTTTTGTCTTTATAGACTGACTTTGTCTGTGAAAACCTCTCACGAATCAGCCTATCTGGATTTTGGATGGGCCTTCTGGCACAATAGGTAGTCTTTTTACTAGAGTATTCAGGCTGGTTGGCCTGTTACTTGATCAGAAGGTAAGCCTTCTGCCTTTTCCACATGGTCTATTCTGGTACATGGTCTCTTTATGGAGGCTGGCTGGGAGTCTGAATCATAAAGCTTGGTACTGGAATGGACTTGGACCCTGATTCTCCTAGATCAGGCCTGAACCTTTGATTGATGGAGCCTGGGTCTTAGAAGTGGGCCAAGGCAAGAGCCTTCTGCATGAGGATCAGCCCAGGACCTGGGTCCACTGTGGCGAGTCTATAACAGAGAGATAGGCCATAAACTTTCTGTTGAAATACTTGATCATGCTGTTGACATAGAATAGCAGCCTTAGACAATACGTGAACAAATGAGCATAGCTGGGTTTCAATAAAACTTTATTTCCAAAAACAGGCAGCAAACTGAATTTGACCTATAGACTACAATAAGACATTTCCATATATATATATATATATATATATATATATTGGTTGTGGGGCTTGAACTTTGTATATATATATATATATATATATATTGGTTGTGGGGCTTGAACTTTGGGCCTGGGCGCTGTCCCTGTGCTCTTCAGCTCAAGGCGAGCACTCTACCACTTGAGCCACAGTGCCACTTCTGGTTTTCTGGTGGTTAATTGGAGATAAGAGCTTTTCCTGCCTGGGTTGGCTTTGAACCATGATCCTCAGATCTCAGCCTCCTGAATAGCTAGGATTACAGGCATGAGCCACAGGCGTCTGGCTCCCATATATATATATTTAAATTGAAGTTCTTCATTTTTTATTTTTAAATTTCTTTCAGTTTATTTTTTCAGACATATTTTGACTATATACCCCAGCTGGCTACATTGTGAGTTTGAACTCACAATCCTACCTCAGCCTCCAGAGTGCTTGGATAACAGGCACAGTATTCTTTCTTTTTGGTTCATCAACCTCACACATTATATTAAATACTACCATTTTCATGTTCCCCACATAAAATTAAAAGTTTGCAAGCTGTGAAGGAATAACAAGTTTCATATATGAAATATACAATGATAGTGGACAGAAGGTCATTCACATTTGTTTTATTACTCAGCTATAAGAACAACTTGCCTTGACCCTTGAGGCTTTTGACTTATATAATAATCTTTTACTGGGAGTGGTGGTGCATGCCTGTAATCCCAGTACTTGGGAGGCTGAGGCAGGAAGATTATAAATTCAAGACTAGTGTATGTGACACAGCAAGACAAACAACCCTACCACACCCCAATCTTTTACTAATTTTCTGCAAATGAAGTAAGTTTTGACTTATTTTTTATTCCTCCGGAGGAAATTATCGAACAAACTATGAGCTGATTGAGAAACACAGTAGATACTTTTTTAACAACTGAGAAGGTAAGAATTCCTTATATTTGCATAGAATTCTTCCACATTTTTATTGGTATCATCTACTCATAAAAGGGAGTTTTATTCTGGCATGTCTGTATATGCATGAAATGTACCTAGATCAGACTCATCTCCTTTGTCAATCTCTTATCATCTCCCATTCTTTCCTTCCCAACCCAATCTCAACAAGCTTTATGGTTCCATTTCTACACATGTACACAAAAGTATTTTAGCTTATTCATCTTTTGCTGTCTCTATTCACCTGCCATCAGCTACTAGTACATTCACCCCAGATAGGATCTGTTTCACACACCTGTCATTCTTCTTTTCTGTATATGCTAATTTTTCAAAGGGGTCTCACCATGGTATTTCACACAGGCATACACAGTACTGTAATCAACATGACTCCCTAGTTTACTCTCACTTTCCCCATCCCTTCTATGCCTTATTAATTCAACAGCTTTCAGTGAGTTTGCTTTGATATCTTCATTCACAAATGAAATGTATTTTAGTATTGTTTATTCTAACATTTTTTTGCCTTTTCCCTAACCCCTCAAGCACTCCTCCAAATACATATATGTTCCAGGATCATATATATATGATGTGCATGTGTTTTCATATGTGTTTATATTTTAAGTCTAGCATCCAAATATGAGAGAAAAATATGTGACTATGTCCTTCTAAACCTGGCTAAATTTGCTTAGCATGATTATCTCAGGCTCTATTTCCTTTCAATGACATACCAATCTTCTCCTTCTTCTTCTTCTATCGGTCATGGGGCTTGAACTCTGGGCGTGGGCGCTGTCCCTCAGCTCTTCAGCTCAAGGCTAGCACACTACTGCTTGAGCCACAGCACCACTTCCGGCTTTTTCTGTTTATATGGTGCTGAGGAATCGAACCCAGGGCCTCATGCATGCAAGGTAAGCACTCTATCACTAAGCCACCTTCCTGAACATTCTTCTTTATGGCTGAGTAATAACCATTGTGTATATGTAACACAATTTCTTAATCCATTCATAAGGTGTAGGATATCTTGGTTATTTCCATGGGTTGGCTATTGTGAATAGTGCTGCAATGAACTTAAGCAGATGCTTCAATTTTTCTGACTTATAATCCTTCACACATATGTCCAAGAATAGTATTGTTAAGTGTATGGTACTTCTAGTTTTCATTTCTTAGGGAACCACCATACTGATTTCTAAAGTTGTCTCGCTGCTACACATTCCTATTGACAGTGTATAAGCATTCTTTCCCACCTCCCCCCAAATCCCCCACCCTCGACATCCTCACCAGTTTTTGTTGTTTGTGTTCTTGATTATTGGCATTTTGACTGGAGTGAGATCAATTCTCAGTCATTTTGGTTAGCATTTTTTATGATCATGGATGTTCTATACAACAAAGGAAATAGTCACTAGAATGAAAAGACAGTCCACAGAATGTGAAAAAAATCATTTCCCAGCTATAATTGGGTAAGGGATTAATCAACAGAATGTATAGAAGGTTTGAAAAACTAAACTTCCAATGATTCAACACCCCAGTAAATACATGGGAAAATGAATAAACAATTTTCAAAGAAGTATAAATGACTAATAAATACATGAAGAAACTCATTTTGAAGATTGAAAAATAATTTCATGAGTGATTTCAATTAATCCTCAAAATGTGCAGCAAAGGAAACAATGCAAGCACTACGTTTCTGAAATTTTATATCCTTTCCTCCATGCTTTATAGCTCTGGATAAAATAATGTAGAGAAAAAAATAAAAATTCTCACTGACTGTTGTTTTCCTCAGTTCAGGAGAATTTATAGTAACCCCAGTGCCTTCTAGTTCAAAAGGAAAAAAAATAAGGTCTGCTTAGGGCAGAACCAATGAGTCTCTGACCTGTCACTCTAGCAAGTCACTCTGATCTAAGTAGGTTTCAACTTCTGACCTGTGAAAAAGAGGTCTTGAAGTTTTTGATGAAAGTTATTTTCAGTGGTATCCAATTTAGAAGCTGCTGAAACAAAGTCCAAACAGATAATTGGGAAAAAAATATAAGGACACCCACAAATAAAATGGTAAACCAAATGTAGTGATGGAGAGATTCCAAACTGGTTAGACAGGGAAGATCAAAGGCAAGAGCTTCTTTCTTTCTTTTGTTTATTTGTTTTGGTCGGTCATGGGGCCTGAACTCTGGGCCTGCATGCTGTCTCTCAGCTCTTCAGCTCAGGGTTAGTGTTCTACCACTTGAGCCACAGAGCCACGTTTGGCTTTTTCTGCTTATGTGGTGCTTAGGAATCGAACCCAGGGCCTCATGCATGCAAGGCAAGCACTCTACCACTGAGCCACCTTCCCAGTCCCCAAGAGCTTATTTCTGATATATAATAGATGGAAAACAACAAAACTTTAAGGATGAACTTCCTTTATTTATCAAAAAACACATATACTCTAGCTACTCAGGAGGCTGAAATCAGGATTATGGTTCAAGGCCAGCACAGGCAGGAAAGTCCAGGAGACTCTTATTTCCAACTAATCACCAAAATACCAGAAATGAAGCTATGGCTCAAGTGGTAGAGAACTAGCCTTGAACAACACTCAAGGGCAACACTTACGCTCTAAGTTCAAGATGTAGGACTGACCTCCCCTCCCCCCAATAAGACATATAATTAAATTGTTATACACATATGTGCACACATACACAGATAAATAGCTATAAATATTAAAGAATTGAAGATAGCTGGGCACTGGTGGCTCACGCCTATAATCCTAGCTTTTCAAGAGGCTGAGATATAAGGATCACAGTTCAAAGCCAGCCCAAGCAGGAAAGCCCGTGAGACTATTATCTCCAATAAACCAGTCAGAAAAACCAGAAGTGGCGCTGCGATTCAGGTAGTAGAGAGCTAGGGACAGCGCCCAGGTCCACAGTTCAAGCCCCACAATCGACCAAAAAAAAAAAAAGAAAAAGAAAAAGAAAAAGAAAAAGAAATGAAGATAAAATCCAGTATGCAGAGATTTTTCTCCAGGAGGGAACAGTGTAAAAGTTCATGTAATAAAAATCCTGCATGATCCAGGAAGGTCATGGCTGATTTTGATGCCAGTTTATACCTCTGGAGTAGTGGCCAGATTTGAGTGATGTTGCAATCATCCATGCGTCAGGGAATGGGATTCTACAGAAGAACTCTCATATAAACTGGAAGGAAAGTAAGCGTAAGTGTCTTCTCGATTGCATAAAATTTATAATTTCTTTCCAAACACATACATTGAATGTCTTCTAATTACTGGCTTCTGCTAATAACAAAATGACACATGTCCCTTGATGATGAGCATGCCAGAGGTAAAATGAAGGCACACCAGTGAAAAGTTCACAGTAAGAAAAGAGTGGGGGCTGAACAATGAATGATAATGTTCCAACTATAGACTTGGAAAGTTAGGAAAGGAGATCTAAATAATGACATGTAATACTAACTAATGGGGAACATGTAGCAAGGGGAAACAGGAAACTAATAGTAAAAGACCATGAGTATCAAAATTGGATTCATAAATTATTGAATTTGTTAGTGGAAGAAAACCTAGAATGAGTGTGGGGCTAGCAAATGGGAAGATAAGAAACAAGAAAAATGAAGAGCAAATAAATTGGACTGAAAAAGGGGATGCACTCCAAATATATTGGCTATATATTGCAGATTGTTTTTGTCTGTCCTGGGCCTTGAACTCTGGGCGTGGGTGCTGTCCCTGACTTCCTTTTTGCTTAAGGCTAGTTCTCTAGCACTTTAGCTGCTACAGCACCACTCGCAGCATTTTCTGTGATTAATTGGAGATAAAAGTCTCACAGACTTCCTTCCTAGGCTGGCTTTGAACTGTGATGCTCAGATCTTAGCATCTTGAGAGGTTAGGATTATAGACATGAGCCACCAGTGTCCAGGTTTATCAGATTTTTAAGAGAAAAAAACAAAATAATTTTGTAAATACTTATAGGAAAATTTTCTACTTTTTTCCTATTTTCTGCAGATTTAGTGAAACCATTAATAACAAAAAGCAACTTTTAGAGAGCACTAACCATGTGCAGGTTAACAAATCTGTATGTACTTCTTTGTCTTATGAAAATAGGTTAAAGGAAGGTTTGTTATTTTCTTGATTTTACAAATAAACTAGGGCACAGAAGTAAAACAACTTCTCCATTTTTGTTGTAAATTTTTTTGGTGGTAATTTAAAACTGTAATGTAACTACTGACTATCATATAATGAAAATTATGCCATTGAGTGTTAGTTTGATTGCATCTTAAAGGAAGTAGAGATCAATAAATAATACCTACAATGGAAAAACTCTAATGATCATAGTATGAGGCAGGAGTTAATATATAAAATATCTTCCGAATAATTGTTGGAAATGCCTGTCTATATGTCTTGTGTAACGTAGTGGGAGGAGTGAACTATTGATTTTATGTAGTGTGGCTTATAGATCCATTTGACCCCTTAAATTATATGATGAGCCACCACAATAAATGTAAATGCAGCAGAGTGCTGGTGACTCACACTTATAATCCTAGCTGTTCAGGACGGTGAGATCTGAGGATCGTTGTTCAAAGCCAGGCCAGGCAGGAAAGTCTGTGAGACTGTTATCTCCAATAAACCACCAGAAAACTGGTGGCTCAAGTGGTAGAGTGCTCACTTTGAGCTGAAGAGCTGAGGGATAGCGCCCAGGTCCAGAGTTCAGGCCCCACAGCCAACAAAACAAAAAAGACAAAAAAAGAATTCAAGTTTGTGTGACCCTCCTCTTCAAGTACATTTTCTCAAGGGCAACATGGAGTAGGAACAAGTCAGGAGAAAGCTAAGAAGGGAACAAGCTTTTCCCGTGTGAACATGTTCTTACTTAGAACATCAAGGCCACTGGTGGCCAGCTTTGTTCTTTTTAAAGATCGCTTACTTTAAAACACTGAAATAGTTTAAAATATCACTAAAAAGAAACTGGGAGGCCTGGTGTGTGTAAATATTTTGAAAAGGCTCGGATGGAATTCTGAAATTTAAGTGGCTGTGTTAGTAGAAACTACTTTCCCTTCACTGAATTATATTTTGCACGAAGCAGAGTATGAATTGTGTTTTTCAAGTATCTACAAGTGTACTCATTGTAGAAATAGCTGGGTTCTAATGATCATAAAAATTGTCAGGCTTTGGATTGAAAGTATAATACAAATAGCACTGATGCTATTGACTGCCAAAAAGTGTTAGCTGTAAACTGTAGCTTGAATTTTCTTTAAAATTTCCAAGACTTATGTGAATTGCTTTTCCATATCTTTGTCTAGCTAAATTTCAAATGAAGTCAACTCAAACATTTTATTAAAATATACTATTGGAATATCTATTTCAGGCTTGTATGAGTTACTTTTTTGAGAGCCCCTAAAAGTTTCTAGAAGGTACTGTAATTCAGATATAACTTAAAATTTTGGGAACAATTTGGCTATATTTCTCTGAATTATTCATCACTAATTTTCTCCAAGCCAGTTTCTTTATGGCCTGAAATGTATTTATTCTTTGTGGCATACATATTCTTTTGTAATAGGCAGTTTGGATGTTAGTTAGCAAGCACATGTTTAATTTTACCCCTATCTCTTAATCTAGGTGCAGAGATAAATCTGTAATTAGAATAATCTTTCTGTTTGATCATTTGAGAGGTTAGCATGGCATCTAGAATTTAATGTTTACATTCCCATTTATTTGATGCAGTTTACAAATCAGAACACTGTGAGAGGTAGGACATGGAAGGTTAAAAAGAATCAACCTGAAACAAGTAGAAAAGGCAAATAATGCCAAGTAGGAGGAATGAGATTCTGTATGAAGCAAAGAATGATTCTCAAGCCAAGGAGTACAAAGGAAATCATGTAACTGATATATTCTGATAGATTTTCCTGACAGTCCAATGTCTGCATGGAAATCTAGAGATAAGGTATTTCCCAAAGCAAAATTGGCTCTCCTAGCAGTCAGGAGTCACTAAAGGAGTATGCATAAAATTATTATGTATAAATGCCATCAAATTAACCTAGAACAAATACCTTGAATTACGATTGTTTTTTAGGACTGAGGCAGATATTCTGCTATAAAGGATGTATTCACTATGTATCAGTTGGTAAGGCTTGGATAATTATAAAGGGGAAAGCAAAATTATTTCAGCAGGAGAGTTACATGAGCAGACACATGAATAGAGGAATGAAATGAACAATGGACTTTTTTGTCTGGACTCCAGGGATTGTTTAGGGAAAGAGTGTGGGACAACGTTTGAGAGACAGATAAGAAACCATTGAAAGTTATAGAATAAGATTGATGTTATCACAATCAGTGTAGAAATCAAATTAGGAAACAGAGTACTGAAACAGACTGCAGGTGTTGTCACTAGAAATGTTGACAGTTTTTGAAGGAAGACTCAGTGGGCTTAGAAGTAGTGAATATGAAACGAGAGGGGACAGAAGAGGCAGCAATCACTCTAGCATGTCAAATCTCAGTTCTATGTAAATGAGGCAACATTTGCACATCAAATAGAGAATTCCATAAGAGAGATGTATGTTGTGAGAGGTGCAGTGATTAAGTGTAATATAATTTATGTGTGTGATACACATGAAATAGAATGTGGGAATAGAGGTTTTCACTTATTCCATCTTTGTTTACCTTCAAAGCTTTTCTTTAACAGCACTTTCAAATATATTGGGAAGTTGAACAACTAGTAAAAGAAACATGTATATACTCAATAGATGGAGTCAGTATTTCTCATTTTTCTATATTATTTTTATCTGACTATCTATCTTTTTTTGTGGTGCTAGAGATTGAACTCAGGGCTTTGTATGTGCCAGGCAAACACTATACCTCTTGGGTCCCAGTCTCAGACCTCTATCCATCTTTTAAATGAGACCATTTACAAATAACTTGTGTATGTAATAAAAATTCATTACTCAACACTTCAGCATGTATGTCTTAAGACTATCAACTTTAAATTTGAAGGGAATAAATACCAAATGCGTTTTACCCAGAGGTGTAGCCTGTTTTAAATCCTTACTTTACTTGACAGTTACATGAACTATTCTTTTTTCATATCCCATAATAGCTTCCATGTTTATATCTTGTATTTATTTCTTGAAATGTTCAGACATATAAACCAGATTCAAGTAAGTAAAAGCAATATAAGAGCACAAAAGAGGTCTAGTAAAGTTTTACAGGCAGGGGGAGAATTGGAGAACTATAAAATGTATTGATAAAAGAAAACAGAACAGAATAGGGAGTGTGTTTATAGGGGAGAGATCTAATGATTAGGTACCAGTGGCCCTTGGAGATATCTGACCATGATCGGCCAGATGGTCCTGAGACTTCAGGTGGTAAGCCAAAATCATGTTCTATATAATAAAAGCTACATTGTTGTGATATCATGAGCTTCTTGGTCACTAGAAATGCAAAGCGGCATTGATATAGTTGATTAGAACAGCTCTGATATTCTTGATTGAGTTATTAATGATGTATCACATAACTTCCTACTTCAGCTCACATTGGCCTTCAATTTTACAGGTTTTACCTCTTTCACAGAGAGTTCTCTTTTTTGTTGAGTGTTCTCTTTTTAAAAAATTAAAAAAATTATCCTAAAGTAATTGTATCAAAGAGATTACAATTCAACATGTCAATTTGTGAGCATAATGCATTTTGATTCATGTCACCTCATCCATCATTCTCCCCCAGCTCTCCCAAACCCACCCATCCCCTCGAATTACCTGGTTCCATTTTCACATATGTACATTGAATATTCTCTTATGATTCCTATTTTGATTTTGACTTTGGAATGACATTACCAGTATCATCATCATCATCATCATCATCATCATCATCATCATCATCATCATCACAACTCAACCTTGGATAAGCCTCTTCTCACTGGTACCTGCTTACTGCCCAACATGGAAGTAATCGTTGGTAGGATATACTTTTGGCTCAAGTCTCTAGAGTCTGAATTGATGATTTAATCAATGGTATAGCTGGGTGCTGGCCTTAATTCAAAATCTTGGCTGAGCTTTCAAATATAACCTGCTTGTACATTTTGTCCCTTTGTTCAAGTGGGCTGACATTGTTTGGTTTTGTGCCAACCCTGATGTGCAACTCAGTCCCTTAGCTGGTTCCACAATAAGGCCCGTCATACTGAACATATCATGGATATTTGTGAGTCGTGAAGTTGGGTCACACTGCACAACACAAGCATTTATTTGAGAAAATAATCACTGATACTTTTTTCTCTTCTGTCAGAATTTTCCAGCCCCTACTGCCATCAGAAGTGGCTTTCACTGTATTTGATGTATGTATAATTTGTGGAGGAGAAGGGAAAAAAAACAAATCGTTTAAATAGGGATACAGGTGGACCCATTGCAACAATGGGATGTACAAATCGTTATGTCAAAAAACGAACTTTACAACTTTGGGGGGGGAGGAGGAGCGGGGGGGGGGGGGAGATGGGAAGGGATAGGAAGGAGAAACAAAGGAGGAGGCAACAATGCTTGATAAGAAATGTACTCATTATCTTGCTCATGTAATTGTAACCCCTCTGTATGGTATTTTCACAATAAAAAAGTGGCTTTTTTCTTCCCTTCCCTTCCAAAGTGTCCAGTGTATCTGGCTTCTTTGCCACTCAGCTGAGATTTACCCTGGCTACTATTCTTCTTGAATATTAATTAGAACAATTCCACCCAAGCTTTTATTTCCAAATATGCATATGGACACCCAGCAAACAAAGAACATTCCAGGTAAAGGATCTTTGGCTCTTAGATTACTTATGTCTAATTTTTCCCCTTTTTAAAGTTATAATACTCCATGCTTTCTGATCACGTGTATGTGTGTGTGTGTGTGTGTGTGTGTGTGTGTGTGTCCATGCACCTGCTGTTGCTGGTGCTTGAACACAGGACTTGGGTGCTGTACCTAAGCTTTAGTGTTCAAGGCTAGTGCTGTACAACTTGAGCAACAGCACCATTTCAAGCTTTTTGGTGGTTAATTGGAGATAAGAATCTCAGTCATTCCAGCTAGAGAAACCACAATCCTCAGTTCTCAGTTTCCTGAGAACCCGGATTTGATCACTTTTTATTTTCTTTTTTACAACAACCATGTATGGAAATGTCACAATGCACCCCCTCATACTACAAAGGTATCTTAAGTCAAAAATAATAGAACAAAATGACCACAAGCACAAACTCACTGAAAGATGCCACTGAAAGATGCTTCTGTGAAATGTTTCTCTTTTACTTTGGCAACATAATACTGTAGGTTTTCAAAGCCAGAATGTGCTGGCACATAAATTTGAAACAAACATCATTTTATCCTGCCAATCCACTAAAGAAGAAGAATAAATTTCAGAGGCTATGACTCAAAGATAGTCAAAATCAATTCATTTTTCAGGTTATCACGCTAGTTATTCTAATTGGTCTAGACTATTCTAGATTGCTGAGTTCTTTTCCAACAGTATAATATTTTGATTTTTTAAAAAGAATATGGTAGAGTTGATATACAAAGGGGTTACAGTTACATGAATCAGGCAATGAGTAATGAGTAGAATTCTTTTTGAAACATGTCTCCCCTTCATCGCTCTCTCCCAGTCTTTCCCCCCCACTTCTACCCTCTAGATATCCAGTTCATTTTCCACATAGTGGAAAGTACATGAAACTTTTTTTGGTGTGTCATTGGGCTTGAACTCAGGAACTGGGCATTGTCCTTGAGCTTCTTTTGTTCAAGGCTAGCACTCTACCAGTTGAGCCTCAGTTCCATTTCTGGCCTTTTCTGAGTAGTTCATTGGAGATAAGAGTCTAACGGAGTTTCCTCCCCAGGCTGGCTTTGAACCTTGATCCTCAGCTCAGCCTCCCAAGTAGTGAGGATTACAGGTGTGAGCCACTTTACAACAACAATGGAAACAATAAAATAAAATAAAACATAGGAAAAAATGTTAATTTTTATGATACCATATTTTGGCGCTTTCAACACTTAAAAAGTTCTTGGTAGAGGGGGTGAATATGATCAAGGTACAGTATATGCACAGAAGGAAATGTCACACTCAAACCCATTACTGTGTATAATTTAATATATGTCAGAAAAAAGTTATTAGATATCAGATATGGTAAGGGTAGATGCTTTTGTGCAATAGCAGTAATTTAACTTATTTCTTCCTCTTTTTTGAACTTCAATGCCACAACTCTATTCCAGACCATTTTTAATGCTTCTCATTGGTGATGACAATATTCTCCTGACTCTTTTTTGGTGTAGGTCTGCCATTTCCCATCCATCTTATATTCATCTTGATAGAGTAATACTTCTAAATATTGACTCTAATAATAATAAATTTGAAAAGTAATTAAAAAAGAATTTGCCTTCTGAGTAACAAATAATAGTTGTCCTTTGTGTTAGGCAGTATTTCTTGGAGAAAGATGGTCAGTGGTGGTGATCTTCTGTAGTTATATGTGCCTTGAAAGTGTAGATTAGGGTTAGTTCCTTTGCTGTGGAGATCGTTTTACTTACATGTTTATTTTGTGAATTGAGATGACACTTGCTGGTTTTATGTGTTAAGAGGGCCACCTTTCACCAACAGGCTGTGTCTGGTATTTCTATATACTCTGCTGATTTCTCTACTTGTGATAGCTATGTGGCTTCATTTCTGAGGTGCCTACATTATGCTCTAGAACGACCTCTTCTTCTTTCTATGGGTCCAATAGACTGAGCCAGTTCAATGTAAAGGAATTATAAGGGAGCACAATAATTTGCTTTTATCATGAGCTTGCTGAGCGGAATGGACTATGAATTGCTACAGTCTTAATGACAAAATCTTTTTATGATCAGGGATTTAAAGCGGGGAATCTGTTTTGCCATTTTTATGCTACTAGACTGCCATATTATACCGGTAACATTTTGCCAATGACAGCCATTCCAGATATTCAATCTTTGAAGACATTTGGGCAAAAGCACAAGTTGGCCAATTTTGATTTTTTTTGCAGTCATGCTAAGTTTGTTGTGATGTCTTGCCAGACATCCCAAGGCTCTAAGCTACTCATTTTCCTAATCTGAGGCTTAACTTCCTTGTGCAAATACTAACTTATGGAAAATACTCATTCAAGTGACCATGATATAGTTCTAACTTGCCTTTAACATTTATTATGAGTAGGTTAAAGCATAATGCGTTGCTTTATTCCATTCAAGTCAGTGTATACCTCTTGTGTTGATGAAAAATTAAAGAACATTTACTGAGCACAAAGTGTCCCTGACCCTGTTTTATATATGCAAGGATTAGGGGATACTGTGGTGTCACTTTCACTTAATAATTAGAACTAGTATTCAGCAAAATAGCATCCTAACCATGGGGGTGAAAAATGAATAGAAGGGAAATGACCTCACATAAACATGCAGATGATCAAATCAGCCTATAAAACCAATGAGGTAGAACCACTCCAACTGTGACAGTGAATCAAATGGACAACACAACTTTCCTGTAGTATTATACTCCCACTCTGACATATTAACAAGCATAGTCACACCTGCTCTGCTCGCCTTTGTACTATCTACACCATAATCCTTGGCTGCCTTCAAAAGACAGCTGAGTTATATAGATAGTCTTTATTCATGGTACAGCTTATCATAAAAGAAAGAGAACAGGCTTCAGAAGAGAAACATTTAGATTGTCATTCCAGTTTGTAGGCTATTTAGGTGCCTAACTTTGCCCGTGAGACTTCTCTGGACATCAGTTTCCCTATTCATAAAAAAAATAGCATGCCTATTTTGTAAGATTGCTGCTCTACAATTATGGGAGGCACATCTAATAAATAATAGTGTGCTTAGTCCATACTGGTGATGCCACTTTTCAGACCCACCAATGATAGGTGAACAGAAAAAGATGATTGTCATAAGCTTGCAAGTAACTGTTTACTGGTTTCAGTAGAATTGGTTTCAGCATAACAATGCTAAATTTTCTTAGGCCTGCTCAGAAAAATCAATGTGACATTAATAGTCTCAAAGCTCGTCAGTTGTTTTGATGTGTGAGATATTTCCGGGGTCCTTCAGGAATCTGGGGATTTCATCAAGGGTCCAAGCCTCTGGAGCCATACTCAGTCTTTATGGTGTGGTAGACATTGTAATATTATTACAAAGGTGAATTCTTATACTAGGAATCTAAATCCCTCGTGCTTGCATGTCTGGTTATTGATGAAGCAAATTTATTACCAAACTTCTCTAACTTTGGAGGAAAAGCCTCATTATCTTTCCAACAGTCACAAAACTCTAAGCAATTATTTCTCTTTCTCTTTCTCACTTTGTCTTTCTCCCTTTCTTAGCTCTCTCTCTTTCTTTCTCTCTCTCTCTCTCTCCAATTTGAACTCCAAGTTTTCTTTTTTTTTGAGGGGGGTCCGGTCGTGGGGCCTGAACTCTGGGTCTGGGTGCTGTCCCTCAGCTCTTCAGCTCAAGGCTAGCGCTCTACCACTTGAGCCACAGCGCCACTTCCGGCTTTTTTTTTTTTTTGCTTATGCGGTGCTGGGGAATCGAACCCAGGGCCTCAGGCATGCAAGGCAAGTGCTCTACCACTGAGCCACCTTCCCAGCCCGAACTCCCAAGTTTTCTGTGTTCATTTATCTGTCTTTGGGAGGGTAAGTGGGGCACAGAAATGAAGGGACAAAGGGTAAACAAATGTACTAGACACTATACTGAAAAATACAGCTTGTGGGTGGGGACAGGAGGGAAACTGGGAGCGAGCAAGGGAAGGGGAGAGATGCTTTAACAAGAAGTGTTTTCATAACCCGACTTACATAAATGTAACCCCTCTGTATATCACCTTTATAATAACAATAAAAATAAACATTAAAAAAGTTTCCTGTAAAATTTTAGGCAAGACTCAGTGTTGGCATTATTTTTATGAAGCACAATTACTTTTCATTAACATCATTTAAGAAACAGTCATTAAATAAATTGTGACTCCCTTGCAACTTTAATTTTTAAGTGCCTGTAGTTTGGTTTCTTTGTATTTACAAGACTCAGAATGAAACTTTTGGCAGGTGAGTATATTTTAAAGCACACTATTCTAGGCTGGTTGCCTTCCAAATGCTCTCATCTACTTACTCTCAGAATCTATTTTTGTGGGGGAAAAAAGAAGGGTGGCAGCTAACAGATCTTTAGAGTGAGAATGTAAGAGCGACGTCTCCATAGAAGAAATAATAAACCTATCTTACCTCCAATAAAACTCACTGTTAACTTCTAAGCCACGAAGATGAAGGTGAGAGACAATGACTTCGAAAATATGATTATCTTTCTGAATGGCCTTATCCATCTGTGTTGGCAAATATCTTCAATAGACAAGTCATCCTTGACCACAGGAAACAGGAGGGTCCTTTCTGAGCAAAGTTTATGGCAAGCTTTCCAGCACCTGGCCTAATGAGAGATGATGCATCTGGGTTAAGTAAAATAGCTACTCATGTCGCTGTGCCAATGGAGCTGCTGGGTATCGTTAAATACACTAACACTTGCTCTAAATCTTGGTGATGCAGAGGTGGTTGGTTCCAGCTGCAAAGTCTTTTATAATTAATTGCATGTGTATTGCCATTCACTTGGGAGACAGGTGATTACTTGCTTGGGTGTTACTATAAGTCATTACAATATCAATAGCACTACTGATTTTAATTAAAACTTCAAAATGTATGCCTGTTGAAATATTCATTATTGCACCCTTGATTGTGTGTGAGAATTCAAAATCTTCTATGCTTGCTTTTAAAAAATATAACACTAAGGCCAATTAACAGAAGACAGACTTTTCAGAATATTTTTTCTTTTTTAAAAAATAAGACAATGAAGTGTGTGTGTGTGTGTGTGTGTGTGTCAGTGTGTATGATTTTTTTTGATGTTATTCTGACCGAACTTTTCTTCTGGACTTAAAAAATATTTGTCCGCTATCAAAGCAATTGTATAAAATAAGGGAGATAGAGAGAGAAGAGGCAAAATGGGCAGTTAATTGCATTTGGATCTCAGTTTACCGGTGAAAACTCCAGGAATTCCCTGTTGTCTGCAAAGCACAGGGGCCTTTATTGTGAAGCTACACCTGGATTTGCTCCATTAAGGTACTTTAGAGGAAACAGAAAGGGTAGTAGCATCGCAAATCCATAGAGGAAACAATGGGCAGAACAGGAAGTCTGTTAATGGGACTATTTACGATGTGGAGCCATTTTTAAGGATGTCTGAGGTTTATTAAGTACAAACCTAAAGGTACAGTAGAGATGATCCAGGCTGTACCCTTTATTGTATACATTCTTTGTGTAATCTCCTTTTTGATGAGTGTGGTTTGGTGCAGGAAGTGAAGGAGCCCTCAATAAACTCCCTCAGATAAAATTCATAGAGGTGTTATGTGTGTGTGTGTGTGTGTGTGTGTGTGTGTGTGTGTGAGATATGTATATATTTATAGAATGTCTATAGTCTTTGTCATCCTGTTATGCTTTCTGAAATGGAACATAAGGTACTTAACCAGTCATAAGCAGGTCATTATATCATTTTGGCTGCTTGTGAAGAAAGTTCATTGCACGATGTTCCTTTGCCACCAGACTCTTCATATAGGTTTACATTTTGCATGCTTTTGAAGTTTCTAGAGACTCCATTGGGAACATTTGTGGTAAAGCTGAATTCAAGTTTTTCCACCTCCTTAAAGGAGAAAACACAATAAAATGACTGCAGTGATGACAATTAACATTAGAAAACAACAACCAGTGGTTTTATTCAAATGGACATTTAGTACTTGAGCAAGCCACACTGGAACAGGTAGGCTGCGGTGTTGCTACAGATTTCTGTACAGGAGAGAAAAGCTAGTCTTGATTGCTTCAATTCTATCCTCACTCTGGAGAATGGTTTCAATTACAACTTTCCCCCTAGCTTTAGAGACAAATCTTTTCTTCTTTATTAAAGTTAGTATGGGGATGGAACTTTTGAAACCAGAAGGAGTCATATCATTAAGAGTTTAGATTCAAAGTAAAGAGAACAATCCAGATTTCCTTGAAGGTTTCAAGTGAAAACAATCCTTTAATTATAACAGTATTTGTGGGTAAGGTGAGCAAATACTCAGAGCAATGGGACCTGAGTTAGAACATAAGAGCAGGAGTTCTGACTCTGTCTATGATTTGTTCTGTGACTTGGGGCAAATATCATTCATCTTCTGACTTGAATCTCTTAACTAAATTAATGACCTTCTTTCATATTTTTTTTGGTCGGTTGAGGGGAGTGAACTTAGGGCCTGGGTGCTGTTCCTGAGCCTCTTTGTGCTCAAGGCTAGCACTCAACAACTTGAGCCACAGTGCCACTTCTGATTTTTGAGTGGTTAATTAGACATATGTGGCTTAGTGGTAGAGTGCTTGCCTAGCATGCATGAAGCCCTGGGTTTAGTTCCACAGTATCACATAAACAGAAAAAGCCAGAAGTGATGCTGTGGCTGAAGTTGTAGAGTGCTAACCTTGAGCAAAAGGAGTTCAGAGACAGTGCCCAGGCCCTGAGTTCAGGCCCCAGGACTGGCAAAAGAAAAAAAGAGATGAGTCTCATGGGGACTTTTCTGCCCAGGCTGGCTTCAAACCACAATCCTCAGATCTCAGCCTCCTGTGTAGCTAGGATTACAGACGTGAGCCACTGGCACCCGCTGACCTTCC
This sequence comes from Dipodomys spectabilis, assembly GCF_019054845.1. Classification (NCBI taxonomy): domain Eukaryota; kingdom Metazoa; phylum Chordata; class Mammalia; order Rodentia; family Heteromyidae; genus Dipodomys; species Dipodomys spectabilis. The sequence continues at coordinate 511,034 of NW_024871203.1, read as the reverse complement.
TTCTTTTTGAGCTCAAATTTTTCTTCCTCTCATGTTCTAGAACTTATTTTTACACCATGACTCATTTTAGGTATGGCACTAGATATTGAGAAATCCCTGGATATTTTACTTTGTCCTTAGCTTGAACCAAATTTAATTCCCAGTGCTGAAAATTACTATTTACCAGTTGTTCCCAATAGATTCTTGAGACTTTGCCTTTGACAAGTTTAAGTTTTCTTTTACTTTTGGAAGACTTCAAATGAAGTGAGCACTTGCTTTTCCTTTAAACTCCTCTTCATATTCAACAAACCTTAGTTTTTCTTTCATTTTGTTTTGGAGATTAATATTTATTTACGTCTTACGGTGACATATGCAAATTAATTGGCAGATTCTTAAGGTGTCATTTTATATGTTTGACACGTGCATGTGTAATTCATATTCAAACTAGGATATGAAATACTTTTATCACTCCATAAACATTTGGCCATGGGTCTTTTTATTTTATTTTACCCCCCAAACCCAGATATATGCATGGTCTTTTTCTATCACAGATTTTTGTTCAGTATAAGAAGTGTATGATTCAGTATATGTCTTTGCCTAAATTCATTTTTTGTTGTTGTTTTTGAGTAGCATTCACTGTAGATAAATTGTAAAATTTTTATGCATGTTCCTAATGATATTTGGGTTATTTCCAGTTAATCTCATTCTGTGTCTATGATAGGTAATATTCTTGCCCTTTCTACTATTAGTGTTATTTGTTTGTTGGGGGAGTGGTCCTGGGGCTTGAACTCAGGGCCTGGGCTCTGTCCCCGAGCTTTTTTGCTCAAAGCTAGCACTCTATTACTTGAAGCACAGCTCCACTTCTGGCCTTTTGGTGGTTAATTGGAATGGTCTTTCTTACCTGGGTTGACTATGATCCTCAAATCTTATCCTTCTGATTAGCTAGGATTAAATGCATGAGCCACCAGCATCTGGCTTAGCAGTACCTTCCGACTATCAGAAGGTAGGAGCTAAAGCTCATTGGGCAGTCTTCTTTCCAGTACCCTAGGAGGTCTGGAGTTTTCAGTTCGTAATTTGTCATCTAGATGTATGGTTACCTAGCAACTTTCCAAGTACCCTGTTTTGATGCTATCACTGAAACCTGGAGACAGAGGGCCTGAATTGGCCTTTAATCAAAGTGTCTTGTGACATGGGTGCCTGTTCTTCTTAGAGGTATTTTGTTTTTACTGGTCACAGATTTCCAGAAGCCAGGCACTTTGTATTCATAGATATAATTTCTTATCTACAGGCATTGTATCTCATTTAACATCTAAAAGGCAGGGTGATGGGAAGAATATAGGTCTGTATATTCTTGAACAATTGATTAAATTCCTTGCTGTTCTAATGCTTTTTCAGCCTCATTTCCTGGTGTTGTCTCAGTTGCTGAGCCTGACATAGCTTTTGATATATTTTCTAATTGCCCTCTTACCTTACTCTAGGTATCCAGACTCAATTTCCATATGTGTAATAAAGGGATTCTTGACCATTGTCAGATTCCTGATAATGAATGAAGGGAATTTTTTAAAAGTGCATGCTCATTAATTTTACATCAAAATTAGAAATGAAAAATGTCTGAATTCCCTTTTTCTTTAAACTTCCTTCAAAGATATTTCAATGAATTGAACATTTATGCACAGAAAATAGAAAAATCGGATTTTCGAACATATTTTTTAGCCACCTACATTTTATACATTAGATATTAGCTACCTCACTGTGTACAAGTAATGAAATTCATACTTTCATACATGAATTGATGAATAAAGATTTCAAAGTATTGAATGATAGCTCAGTTTACCAGGCAACATTTCTGCATCACATCATCATTGTATATTATTTATTCATCACTGTAGTTAGGTACTAGTATTTGAAATTGTGAAGAAACAAATTAGAACAAAAATGCTAATACCATTCAAAAGTACTTTGGTTTCATAAGCATAGTATAATTGAGATAATAAAGAAATGATCTGACAATGGCAGTTCTTTATCCCCAACTCTTTGTTTTCAGACTTATAGCACTAGAGTGTTTTTGAAAAAAATGAATACAACTATGCCATGTGCCAGTGGCTTATGCCTATAATCCTAGCTCAAGAGGCTGAGATCTGAGGATGATGTTTGAAGCCATCCTGGGCAGGAAAGTCAGTCAGACTCTTATCTCCAATAAATACTCAGAAAAGGCTGCAAGTGGCTCAGGTGGTAGAGCACTACTACCCTTGAGCACAAAGATGCTCAGGAACAGTGCCCAGACCCTGAGTTCATGCCCCAGTGCCAGCATATATAAAATGATGAATATATCTTATATATTCATCACATGAATATTCTCTAAAAGATACAAGTAGTGCTATTATAGTTTTATAGTGTGAAATAAAAAAACTATGGGAGTACATTGTTTTTAATCCAAAACAACGGGCCTCAATAAACCAGAAAACAGTTCCATGTCACAGATAAGAAACTAAGTTGTTCTTTTTTGAGACAAGGTATTGCTAATATAGCTCAGGCTGTCTTTGAACTCTCCACTCTAATCCCAGCACTCTGGAGAACAAAATAGGATTATGAGTTTGAGGCTAGCCTAAACTATATAATTCAATCCTGTCTGAAGAACATTGAAGTGAAACTAGTAACCAGAAATAAATCAATGTGAACCAGTAAGTTATTTTTCTATTGTTTTGTCTCCCTTTCCCACCTCCCCTTATAAAGAAAGTTACTGTAAAATGACTATTTTATTTCTCTGTAATATTTAGAAATGATTCCCATTGTTTATCTAAATTTAAAAAGTCACTTGTTGAGAATCTCTTATCAACGTACTGTAATTTAGTTTCCCATCCATGGAAAATGTTACCGGAAGTGATCATTTAATTCAATAATGTTCCATCTAATTCTCATGTGAAATTGGACCAAACTCTAAATAATCTTCATAGAATGCCATTCACTGACTACTTTCTTTCATCTTTTGTTGTTATTAGAAAAAATAAAACAACACATTCAAGGGTCCAATAGCAAACAAATTGTGAATTCAAGAGAAGACAATTTGAAAAAGGTTTTTTGAAGGAATTAAGGGGGTATTTACCAAAGCTTGTCTGGGTGGGCTGGCACTATAAAGCTACTGCAGCAATCTAAATTTTCTGACAGTTGGACTTTTGCCATCCTTAAGTATAAAAGGATGAGGGAGGGTGCTTTTGTCTGCAAGAACAGATAGTCTAGTGGTAGAGCTGACACCCTTGGGGAGTGAGGTGACCTTTGGTGGAGGGCTGTGGGTAGGCCATATTGGCCTTGAAGTTATAGAATATAAATACCCTGATTTTTTTCTCCTTCTCTCCAATAGCCTCAGGGTCTAAACTTAATTGGAAGGGAACTCTGTTGATGTGATGCATACAAATTAGCTCTTTGAAGCTCAGAGCAGGATAAAGAAAGGTAGAGTCAAATGGAAGATAACTTGCACATGGAGAAAGAGAATGAATATTTTAGTTTCCTTTGTAAAAAAAAAAAACAAACTAGATTCTATTCCAGTCACTTATTATGCTTATGATGAGAGCCTAACTGTGTAATCTTGCATAGTTTAGTTTCTCTTCAATCATGAATTCAAAGTTTGTGTTGTGCAACCTGGCATATGTATCAGCGTTTTAAAAAGGCAAAAGGCAGTCATAATATTCAATGTACATATGTGAAAATGGAAGTAGGTAAATTGAGGGGGTGGGTTGGGTTGGGAGAGATAGGGGAGAACAATAATTGATCATTAACTCACATGTTGCATTGAAATCCCTTAGTATAGCTAAAGATAAAAAGTAAAAATTAAATAAAGACACATAAGGCATGATTCCCACCTCTGAGATGCAATATGTAGTGGGAGAGAAATATAGAAAATGCACAGATATCACTATTAAATATTATTTCACTTATATTTACTAGACTTTGGAGTAGTGAATATTGGACTCAGATCCTCTTAAATGGGAAGCAAGTCCACCATTTCAGCCACTCAGCAATATTTACTATTACTTGGTATCTAAAACCCTATGGTAGAAAAATGGAGGACAAATTTTTGCCTGTATAACTTTAAATATATTGACGTGTGTGTGTGTGTGTGTGTGTGTGTGTGTGTGTGTGTATTTGTGAAGGTTGTTTGAGGAAATGAAATGTCATTTCAGTCATCTGATTATTATCTAGTTCAAATATAATTGCATTGTATCATTGTATTTTCTTGAGAACTACTGAATAAGAAATCCCAGTGCTTCTTTCTTCTTTTTCTTTCTGATACTGGGTATTGAACTCAATTTTGTTGGGTTATTTTGTTTATTTTGTTTTCATTTTTTTGGGTTGGGTTACATGTAGGGTAGTATAATCTAAACTTTTATTAGTAATTTAATTTTATGAGTTTTGAAACATACAGATCTGCAAGAAGGAAGATAATGGAAGAAAAACCACTGTACCTGTTCAGTGAATTTTCTTTGTACTTTTTTTTTTTTGAGAAAAAGTCTTACCATGTAGTACAGTCTGGCTTTGAATTTATAGTATTTCTGTCTCAGTTTCCCCAGTACTAAGATTACAAGTGTATACCACCAAACCCAGATCTTCCAGTGTTATTTTTCATGCAGCTGTCTTTTTTGGACACAAACTATGCCAATTTGCCTGATTTCTTTAACACTGGAAATAGTTTTGATTTTTATGAGTGATAATAAAAATGAACTGGATCTTACATGGATTAAGCAATTCTTTTTATTCCACCATACTATCCATCTGCCAATATTGATGTATCTTCACGAATAATTTTTAAGGTTAGTTTTATGTTAAATCAAAGGGTAAGACATTTGTAGAATGTCTTCTTCTTGTTACTTTTTTCTGCCTTTCTCATATTTTTTTTCATTTTTTTAGTTGGTTTGTTTTGAGACAGAGTCTTGCTAGGTAACACACAGGCTGGCCTTAAACTTGGACTCTTAACTACTTCAACCTCAGACTGCTGAGATTGTAAGTGTGTACACACAGGTCATCTCCCCTTTCCTTTAATCCTATTATAGTTATTTATGTGAAGCCAGCATTAATAAAAGTACTAATATCCTCATTAGGAGGGGATAAGTACATTTGATATACTGTTAACTAAAAACTGTTCATGCTTGTTTTAATTTATGCACTTAATTATTTCTATTTTCCTTAGAATCACATTCACTTACTAAAATATTTAATAATAAAAAGAAAGGTCAAAAACATTCCTTTCACAGTTCTTTTCTTGTGTACATATACAGTGCAATAATGTGGGAAATGATAAACTTTGTAAGGCTTTGAAATAATCATTTTGTGAAAAATAACCGAGCTTAGTTAACAGTGAACTCTAGAAGATGAGCAGGAATTTATTTTGAGACATATGTAGGAGGCAAGTAGTTTATAGAAACCACTCTATATCATAAACAATTGCTCTGGAAGAACACGGAGGGAATTTTAGTGTTTATTGCATCAATATTTTCTTTTATTTTGCTTTTCTCTAACTCCCTCACTAACCTATCTGTTCTCACATTATGATACATAACTTATGCATCCTTAAGACTAATGTCAGCTGTAAAAGTGTGGCATGGCATTTTACAAAAATTGCAAAATACATATTATGCAAATTCACCTTAGCATCTCAAACATTAAAAGAATGAAGCATAGTACCTTTCTTAATAAATTCATTTTTCTACTGTCAGAGCTGAAACTCATATGACCTTGCAGCTCACAATTAGGATTGCAAAAGAACTAGTTTGGACAGTTAGCTCCACAAAAGCGAGGAAAGAGCAATTCTAAAAGTAAAAAAAAAAAAAAAGGCTGTTAAACTAAGGCCTGCAAAGCAGAGATGACTTTTCCTTTGCAAGCTAAACTCCTCTTTCCACAATGACACCTTTCAGGACTTAAATTTAAAGATCTAGACAAGAAATCATAAGGTAAAGTTGCCAAACAAAAATCGGGCTTTCATGCAAATGTCTTTGGTAATTAAAGGGAGAGTGCTAAATGTGCAATATTCCATCTAAGCAGAATTGTTTCTAAATTCAGGGGTCTGTTCACGCTGTACTCTGAGGCAACAGCTGTTGTTAAGAGGCCGCTGTCAATGTTGATAAGTTACTTTTAAGACTAAATCTGTTTGCTGAGCTCATGTTGTTTGGAAAACGATAAAGAATGAAATCTTTAATGCACTTTTCTCCTTTGCAAAAAAGGGGAAAACTCTTATCAGTTGCAAGTAAAGACAGAATTCTAAAAGCTTACAACCTGTGAGATCCTAGGGTAAGCTCATTTATATGAGGGGAGGGGTAGGGAAACACAAAGCAAATTGCAATTCCTAGTCCCTAATCACTGAGTGTGAATTGTCAACTGTGAAAACGCGCTGATTGCATTCTTTCATCCCCCTACTCCCCTCTCTCTCCCTCTCTCTCCCCCTCTCTCTCTTTCCCTCTCTCTCCCCCCTCCCCCCCCCCTCCCACACACACACACACACACTGACTTAGCAGAAGACCAAAAGCTATTTTGAAACCTTCCCTTTTGTTGGTTTTCCAGAACACACTAGTTACTATGGGGCTATTTTTTGTTTGTGATATCCTGGCCAAAGCTACTTTGGTCATTATTCTTCTCTTTAATTTTTGTCATAGTTTGGGCATTGTTTAATTGCTAGGATAAAATAAAGCATGTAGTCAAAATACTTGGTGGCCTTAAGGGAAAAGTAAGGACCTGGAAGAATATGAGGAATTATTTTTCTCTCTTCAGTGTTATATGTACTTTACATCCTACTCAACCTCATAATTAATGTCATTCAAGCATTCACCACTGGGCCAGTAAACTCTGACATTGTTGTTGTTGTTGTTGTTATACTTCTGAGATTGTAACTCAGGTTAGCTTCCAACTAAGGAATCTTGCTTCAGCCGCCCACAGGCTAAGATTACAAGTATATGGCACCAATCTGCTTATCACTGTGGTTTTAGTTTGTATTTCTCTAGCAAATAATGATATACTTCGTCATGCCCTCGCTGGCCATTTGTCTAGCTTTGTTCATAGAGTTGTGCCAGCCTTTCTCTCAAAAGAGCAAGGCATAGCAGTGACATGGCACTTTTATGATCTAGAGCTGGGTCAACACACTTTCTCTGTCAAAAGCCTGGTAGTAAATATTTCCAGCATGGTAGGTCACATAATCTCTGTCTCAATTACTCAACGTTGTCGTTGTGCCCCCCCCCCCCAACACTCATAAACAATACACTTCTGTGATCCAATAAGCCTTACTTATAGGAACATTTAGTGTCACAGAATCAGCTCATCTTGATTTAGAGAACTCTTGACTTAGAAAAGTCCATTTTGTGTGGGAAATCACCCCTCTGCTTATAATAGCACCTTTTGGAGTTTGAGAGAGACTTCAGGGGAAATGCTACTTTACTCTGGGTTTAATTCTGTCCAACAAATGAGAATTGACCACTAGTGGGAGCTAAGAAAAGAACATTGGGCATTTGTTGAAAGCACTAGATGTGTAGAACTATGAAGCAGAGACTTGCACAAGAATTCTGTGTCAGTAGTAGTAATTTGCTATTTGTCCTCTTGGTGATATTTGCACAGCATTTATTACAAACTGCAAATCTTGCTAATGGTCTGAAATATATTTAAAGGATCCAGCGAAGTCTAAATCAGGTCTGTGTAGAACAGGAGACATTGGTTCTTGCAGGGGAGATCTATGTGATTTCCCTTATCCTTCATGAGTTAGACCATATTTTTCTTGGTTGGTCACTAATAGCTTTTTCTCTCACCCATTTGCTGGCTTCACATTTATTTGAACAAAGACCAAATTAGGGTAGAGTAACCAATAATGTAAATAATGAAAAAAGGAGACATATATGGCTATAGTCATATAATTGGATTTTGTGAAAAGCTTAAATTACCTCCAACAAAATGGAAACAAACCAATTTTGCCTACTCAAACATTTTCACCATCCTGAAACTCTTCCCCTGGCTATATGCCTGTTTATTTGGCCAGCTTTTCCTCCTGCTTGCCATATTTGCCATTTCCTTCTGCAAGGTTAAGAGAATGCTTTTATTTGCTGGCAAAAAATGCTTTCAGTTACTCTCCTTCAGTCTGCTTGACATCACAATGTTCTAGGACAATTCTCAATTTAGAATTATTTGCCAAATACTTATTAGTTAACGAACACTGAACCAAATTCGATGGTGTATGGAGAGATACTATAACACTCGATCTTTACTTTCCCAATGTTTACAATCTAACCACAGGTGAAACAAAGGGAAGTTGTTTAGCTATTAATTTTTTATTGTCAAGTTGATGTATAGAAGTGTTATGGTTACATAAATAAGGTAATAAGTACATTTTTGTCAAACTTGTCAAATTTTCATACATTGATTAGTTGCCAGTTTTGAATTTGAGATTTAGACTTCCACTCATTTTTTGAATCATGATACAGTCTCTTTGTCAATCATCAGAGATGAATATAGGCCAGGTTTATTTTCAAGGAAGGGACATAGCTCCACACATTATTAACCAAATGCATGTTACATAGAATATATCAAGATATATTCCTTGACTTCAATTGCACTGTCAGAAGTGTCCATGAAAAACAGGCATCTTTTGAATAGGAGTTTAGGGCCACTGTTTAATAAAGAATTAGGTAGAAAATTAATTGAAAAGATGTATTTTCAGATAATCTGTTTTTCATGTATAATAAACTAGAAGTTGTTACATATTAAGATATTTTGAATGATTTAAGGACTTAGATGATAATAGCCACAGTACTAAAAGCAGAGTTAGTAAGTATAGATTTTGCTAAAATGTATATGAATTGTTATAATGTAGTAAGAAAAAATGATTTATTCAGGTAGACAAAAACAGGTCACCTTTTTTCTCACAAATACTAACTGTCCTTTGAGGAATAGAGCCATTTGCTAATTTTAAGTGCCAGACCCAGAAGTAAATAGCTTCTCCTCACATGAGCAGGGTAGATGGATTAGAAGAGAACTCAGAGAACATTCGGAGTAAGAGATCTTTAAATCTATGGCACCTGACCTCCAGAACAATGACATTTTTCTCTCATTCATACCCCATTGATTGAACATGCCAGTGTATAAAAATAGATTTCCCAATCTATTCTCTGTGGAGTCTAGATTCCAAAATGTCACATCAAGTTTATAGGTGTGTATATATATTTACTTAATGAAGGGATTAACAACTCACAAAATGGAAGCATCTCTGTCCTTTCTCATCCTCTACACTCCCCAGTTCCTCATTGCCTGAGACTTCCCTGGCACTGTGAAGCACGGAGGGCAGGAAATAGGCTTTATACTTCCCCATTCTTATTCATCACCAGCTTCCTTATTTCTGTAATCATAAGTCAGAGAGATATACTGCTTTCTCTACACAGTTAGTCATTGTATCTTTTAGGCTGTTGGTTTGGCCTTGGCATATTAATATAATCTATTTTGCATTGGAGTATAGAATATGGAAACCTTTTCTTTTTGCCAGTCCTGAGGCTTGAACTCAGGCCTCAGTGCTGTCTCTGAGCTTCTTTTGCTCAAGGCTAGTGCTCTACCACTTGTGTCACAGTTCCACTTCCAGCCTTTGGGGAAGTTTTATTGGAAATAACAATCTCACTGTCTTTCCAACCCAGGTTGACTTTGAACCACAGGCTCAGATCTCAGCCTCTAGAGTAACTACAACTATAGGTGTGAGCCACTGGCTCCTGGCTAGAAAGTTCTTACAATATGCCTTTTTCTTCTTCCAGTTCTACCGGGGAGGTCAATAGGGTGGTATTCAAATACATAAACAGAAGAATAATAATAATGACCTAATAATCTTAACGATTCCACAGGCATGAGAATTCCATGCCTTTGTAGTTGAATGTCCTTGAAACTGTCTTTGAGCTTTACGTAACCTTTTCAGATGAAATTCTGCTGCCAGGTGAAACATAATAGGTTTTATGTCTTTATTTATTCTACTTTATTACAATAGATATAAGTAATCTCTCCAAAAATCTTGCCCTTTTTTCTAATGAATATACTTGACAGGGGTGGAAAGGGTAAGGAAAAATTTCGTTACTTGCACCCTGATGAATACATGCAAACATAAATCTTTATTAGGAAGCTTCTCTGAGTAAGGATGGCTTCAATATTAAGCCATTATATCTAACTTTCCAATTCAAATACATTACTATATATGTAGAAACTGAAAATCATTATGAGATGTTTAGTCAAATACACATTTCAAAAGTGGAAGTACATTTGAACTTAATAGACATTTAAGTGATTTGGATTATAGAAGATTGTTTTGGGGAACTGTAATATGAAGTGTTTATTCCTATATTAATAATGCAGGCATTATTAAAGTGTGACTGGTAGATTATAATATCTGGAAGCACATTAAAATATTTTGGGGGTAGGGAATTTATAATTTTTTATTTACCAGTTTATTAGTTTCAGGACTTTATATATGTGTCATTTAGATGAAGCAATGGGATTGTTCTCAAACTTTACTGAAAATACATTTCTCAGAATTGTTGGAGAGCATAAACTTAAACATTAGAAATCTTACTTCTAGTAAAGAGGTATAATTAAAGTGACTGGAAATTGGAAAGTGGAAATGGGGTATAGGTAAGTTCCAAAGGGCCAGAGAGCATGAACTATTTTTTAAATATAATTTTACTGTTATTATTAAGGTGATGTATAGAGGGCTTACCATTTTATAAGTAAGGTAATGAGTACCAGCCTTTTTGGACAATGTCACACTTTCTTTCACTTTCCTCCAGTTTCCCCTTTCCATACCTGACCACAAGTTGCAGAGTTCCTTTTCCACATAGTGGAATACCATGAATACCATGGCTACATTTGCTCACCCTTCCTCTCTCCATTTCTGCACCCCCCCCATCCCACCCCCGATAAAAGAAAAAAAAAGCTGCAAAAGCAAAACCAAACAATACCACCACCATCACCACCAAAAACCTGTTTCTGTTTCCTGGAATTTGTTTTGATAATTAGTGTTTTAACTGTTTGGAGGAATTATGCTTTTGAGTTCCTCCTTTAAGTGTATTCTCTTTTAGTCTGTATGTGAGTACCTAGAGCTCTGTATACGTTATCATGCTAAACCGTATTTTATATCTAGTTTCCACATATGAGAGAAAACAAGACCATGAACTCTTAACACCTAAGAATACTAGGGTGGATAGATTTACGTGCAGAGTTGGAGAAGGTAACTGGAAATCCAATACTGGTCCGTATCTCTGAAAGCACCCTGAGTAAACTCCAGGCTAGCAGCCCCTCGGTTTTCACTATGCATCTGGGAACTTGGGTAAAATATAAATTCTGAATCATTAGGTCTGGGAAGGAGATGAAAGGGATGCACTCCTTCCCTCCATCCCTCCCTTTTTGTCTCCTTCCCTTCCTCCCTCTTTCCCTCCCTTTATTGTTTTTCCAATGGGCTTGTCTATTTTTCCTATGGTGGGCTCAAACCATGATCCATCCATCTATGCATCCCACTATAGCTGGGATCACAAGTGCACACCATGCCTAGCTTCATTGTTCAGAAGTAGTCTTGCTAACGTTTTGCCTAAAACGGCCTTGAAACACCATTCTCTTGATCACCTCCAAAATCACCAAGATTACAGGTGTACATGTGCAGCCTGAGGAGATAAATTACTAATAAGGTCTCAAGTGATGCTGGTTCTCAAATATCCAGACATATAGGAAGCAGTTAGAAAATGGTTGAAAGCATAGATTCTGTAGTCAGTCACTCAGGAAAGATATCAACAGACACTGAAAGACCCAGGAAAACTTTACCTTCTTAAGCCATAGTTGTACTTCTTAGCTGTGGAAGAATCATCTTTCCATCTTAAAAATCCTTATCAATGCTGAAAGAGCACAGAAACAATGAAAAATTACCAACAATCTTTGCAGTGACAGCACTGAGGTAAGAAGGAATTTCACTGTAGGTTAGGTTTGCATTTCCTTTATGGCTAATAATGTTGAACAATTCTTCACATATTTATTAGCCATCTGAGACTACTGCATGTTTTCACTCATTTTTTGAGTATACACTTGAAGTGATGATGATAATGATGCTAATAGTAATGTTTATGGGACATAAATGTAGACAGGGGCTATTATAGGATCAATGGAATGGAGGAGGGGAAATGAAGGGATCCAGATAGATAGATAGATAGACAGACAGACAGACAGACAGACAGACAGACAGATGGATAGGTAAAACCTCAAATACTTTTTGGGAAGAAAAAATGAGGAATGGTAATATGGCAAAGGAGGTAACTTTGTTCAAAGCATTTTGTGTTTATGTATGGAATTATCCCAATGACACAATCAGAATACAATAGTATGCTAATTCAAAAATAAAATAATAATAATAATAAAAACAGCTCCAACCACCCTCAAAATAAATCAATATTTGCAGTGGACAGATTGCAAGATGTGTATTTTTATAACAAAGCCTTAAATCTATCTATCTATCTATCTATCTATCTATCTATCTATCTATCTATCTATCTATCTATCAATCTATTGGCCTACCTATCTAACAACTACCTACCTCTGTACCTATCAATACATATATTTTCAGAAAGGATTATATTCTACTAAAATATTCATCTAAAGTAGCTTATCCTTGGATAAGCTTGAATAACTTTCATTTTCTTCAATTTGGGTTCATAGGGCATTTTCTATTTTCTCTAATTAATCAATTAATTAGGCAGCACTGGGGTTTGAACTCAGGGCCTCTCACTTACTACACAGGTGTTCTACCACTGTGCCACACCTCCATCCTTTCTGTACTGGTTGTTTTTGAGATAAAGTCTTGTTTCCTGGCTACACATGCAGGTGGACTGTGATCCTTCTACTTTCTGTTTTCCACCACAACTGGGCTGATTTCATTATCAGCTCCTTCTGTTATGATTGCATCTCATGAATCTTTCTGCCTGCTCTGGCCTGGAACTATGATCCTCCCTATCTCAGCTTCTCCCTAGGATTATAGGTGTATTCCAATACGTCCAGTGATTGATTCTAAATAAGCCTCTCATGAACTTCTTTGCCAACTTTGGCCTCAAATCATGAGTCTTCCAATCTCAGCCTCTAAAGTAGCGATTTTTTTTTCCAGTTGTGAGCCACAAGCATCTGGCTTCATTTTTATTTTGAAATGGCTTACAGATGAGTAACAAATATAGCATAGACTTCTCATTTATGGCTCATTCAGTTTTCCCTTAGGCAAATATCTAATTTATCAAATCCAGAAGCGTAATATTATTACAGTGCTAGCAATAAATCTATATATCTTATTTGAGTTTTCTAGCTGTTCCATTAGTAACTTTTTCATTTTTCAAGAAGACTTTTTGAACTTAACTGTAGTAATTTTTCTTAGTAATGATTAGGGATAAGGAATCATTGAAAGAGAGCATATGCAGATTAAGAATGCATACACATGGTCTTTGTTATTAGGAACTGAATTTGTTCCCTCAAAGGATGTTGAATTCCTAACCACAACACCTATGAGTAAGACCTAATTTGTATGAAAGACCTTTGAAAATGAGGGCAATAAGCTTGAGTCCTAATCCAATATGACTATGTCCATAGAAAGGGAAAATTTAGCCTTGCAGACTGACAGTTACATAGGGAGCATGCCATGTAAAAACTGGGGTTATGTTGCCCCAGGCCCAGAAACTGGGAGAAAGGACAGGAAGAATCTTCTCTAGTGCCTTCAGTGGGAGAAACACCCTGTTGGTACATCTATCCTCCAGAACTGTAAGACAAGAAAAAATTGTTGTTTTAGCCATCAGGCTGTGACACTTTGTTATCACGGTTCTAGAAATCTATTACCTTTGCTGTGCTTGAGAAATCAGCCAAACCTTGGTGCCTTTTTTCAGGTATTGAGCTGTTCTTACTGTGGCAGTAAAAAGACATCTGGAGAAATGACTGGCCAAGCAGAAGCAAGCAGCTAAGACAGCGTGTGAGTAGATGCTTCTATGGAGCATCCGTACAAGCATAAAATCATGAGAAAAAAGTCATGGTGGAGGACAAATGACTGGCCAAGCAGAAGCAAGCAGCTGAGAGAATATATGAGTAGACACTACTCTAGTGTCCATACAAGCATAAAATCATAAGAAAAAAATCATGGCAGAGAACAACCTGTCTGCAAAGATCTGCATGTTTAACTGATGAGTCCAGTGTGAGTCAGGTGGGCAGAGTTGGAGGTTGGGTGGAATCCACCACTAAGAAAGTTGAATTGAACTTCCCACAGCACCTTCTCTCGGTTTCCATGTACAGTTAAGACCCTTGACTATGGGCCTAAATGGTGATGTACCTTTCATGTGTTCCTAATACTATCCTAAAATAGAGGATAACCACAAGGATCTTTCAAATGATTTGTTATAAGTGTAAAATCATACTTGATAAAAAATATTCAGCACAAAGAAAGTATAATTGAGTCTAGGTATAGATTTTCCAAGCAACTACTTAGAATTGGACAGCAAAGCTATGTTTCTATTCATTCTTGAGGGGGTGGCTGTTGAAGATAAATAAGGTTCTTTATCATTTGAGGTTGTATTTCTGTAGACCCATGTATTGTGTTAATCTATTATCAAATGTTTTACATTGGGTATCAGGTGGGTTAACGAGTATACGTAGTGCTGGGCCTGAACATCTTATGTGTATAAAACTTCAAAGAATCTACAACTTAACCTGGACGGATTAATCCAGGTATCAATAATTCCTCTATTATAGGAATTGTTTATTTTCCCTCTTCTCCATCCTCTTTCTCCTCCTACTTTTTTGGAGACCAGGTCTCTCTATGTTGCTCAGGCTGCCCTTAAACTCAAATCCTTCTGCCTCTGCCTCCTGAGCGCTAGGATTATAAGTATGAACCATCATGCCTAGCATAGAAACGTCCTTTTTGGGAAAGGTGAACATTTTGCTGTACTCTAAATGTAGAACTTGCAAGATCTAACTCCATGGATGATTGAGTTTATGTGAAACCTGTCAGAACCAGCTAGAATCATTTAAACTTTGTTAGCTGATATAAAGTAGTCTAAGGAGCCAACCATTGGTTTTGTTGCTGCTGTTATTGCTGCTGGGATGCAGTATTGCTATGTGTTTGGTACTTTACTTTCCTGTAAGAATCACTTCTGGGTCTCTATTCAGAAAATTTCGGCCTGAGCCAAGGAGACCTAGGGTTTCTCCTATTCCATCCTGTAATGTTTTCAGAGTGTCTGCTTTGACTTCAAGGTCTTTGATCCATTTGGAGTTGATTCTGGTGCAGGGTGATATATAAGGATCTAGCTTTGGTTTTCTACATGTAGTTAACCAATTTTGCCAGCACCATTTACTGAAGAGGCTGTCTTTCTTCCATTGTATTGTTTTAGCTCCCTTATCAAAGATTAGATGGCTATAGGTCTGTAGGTTCATTTCTGGGTTTTCAATTCTATTCCATTGGTCCTGAGGTCTGTTCTTATGCCAATACCAAGCTGTTTTGATTACTATGGCTTTATAGTAGAGTTTGAAATTTGGTATTGATATTCCTCCAGCAGTGTTCTTTCCGTTGAGGAGCGTTTTTGCTATTCGGGGTCTTTTATTGTTCCATATGAATTTTTGGATTGCCTCTTCTATTTCCTTGAAGAATGAGGTTGGAATTTTGATAGGTATTGTGTTGAATTTGTAGATAGCCTTGGGAAGTATTGCCATTTTCACGATGTTAATCTTTCCAATCCAGGAGCATGGGAGGTTTTGCCATTTTTTAAGTTCTGTGTTGATTTCCTTTTTCAAGATTTTAAAGTTTTCATCATAGAGGTCCTTCACTTCTTTAGTTAAGTTAATTCCTAGGTATTTTATTTTTTGTGGGGCTATTACAAATGGAGTTGCTTTCCTAATTTCAGCCACACTTTTCATTGTTGGCATACAGAAAAGCCATTGATTTTGGGGGGTTAATTTTATAACCTGCTACTTTGCCAAAGTTTTGAATCAGCTTGAGTAATTTGGGAGTGGAGTCTATGGGATTCTTTAAATACAAGATCATGTCATCTGCAAAGAGGGAGAGTTTTATTTCTTCTTTCCCTATTTGGATCCCCTTTATGTCTGCATCTTGTCTTATTGCTGTAGCTAGGCATTCTAATACTAGATTGAAGAGAAGTGGAGAGAGTGGGCATCCTTGTCTTGTTCCTGGGTTAAGAGGAAATGGCTTTAGTTTTTCACCATTGAGTATAATGCTGGCTGTAGGTTTGTCATATACAGCCTTTATTGTATTGAGGAATGTTCCATGGATTCCTAATTTTTCCAAAACCTTCATCATGAAGGGGTGTTGGATCTTGTCGAATGCTTTTTCTGCATCTATTGAGATAATCATGTGGTTCTTATTCTTGCTCCTGTTGATGTGATGAATAATATTAATTGATTTGCGTATATTGAACCAGCTTTGCATCCCTGGAATGAATCCTGTTTGATTGTGGTGTATGATTTTTTGGATGAATTGTTGAAGTCGGTTGGCCAAAATTTTGTTGAGAAGTTTTGCATCAATGTTCATCAAAGAAATGGGTCTAGTTGGACAAATGGGATTGCATAAAGTTGCAGAGCTTCTGCAGGGCAAATGACATAGCTAGCAAGATCAATAGAAAGCCCACGGATTGGGAGAAGATCTTTACTAGCCATACAATGGACAAGGGTCTCATATCTAAAATATACTTGGAACTCAAAAAATTAACCCCCCCAACAACAAATCCTCAAAGAAACAACTGCCCAATAAATAAGTGGGCTAAAGACTTAAAGAGAAACTTCTCTGAAGAAGAAAGAAGGATGGCCAATAGACACATGAAGAAATGTTCAACATCCCTAGCCATAAAAGAAATGCAAATCAAAACAACATTGAGATATCACCTCACTCCAGTTAGAATGGCAAAAATCAAGAACTCTAACAACAACAGATGCTGGAGGGGATGTGGACAGAAAGGAACCTTACTTCATTGTTGGTGGGAATGTAAACTTGTTCAACCACTTTGGAAAGCAGTATGGAGGTTCCTCAAAAGACTTCACATAGAACTCCCCTATGACCCAGCAATCCCACTTTTGGGCATTTACCCAAATGTTTACAAACAAGACCACACTAAAGCTACCAGCACAACTATGTTTATTGCAGCATTATTTACCATAGCTAAGATATGGAACCAACCCAGATGCCCCTCAGTAGATGAATGGATCAAGAAAATGTGGTATATATACACAATGGAATTCTATGCCTCCATCAGAAAGAATGACATTGCCCCATTTGTTAGGAAATGGAAAAACTTGGAAAAAATTATATTAAGTGAAGTAAGCCAGGCCCAAAGAAACACAGGTCCCATGGTTTCCCTTATTTGCAATATCTAGTATAGGTATGAGTCAAGCAGAAAAGGTCAGATAATATGATGTTAGGAAAACGAACCCTTAAATATGTATTTTAATGTTTTTTTTCTTTCATGCATGTGTTTCTAACGCATTTATAAGATTATTTCTTTGTTGCTTTGTATGTCCCTCCCCCACAGTGTAACCCCTGCTTTCACTATATTTGATGTCAGTATAACTTGTGGAGGAGATGGGGACAAACAAGTCATTTAAGGATTCAGGTGGACCTGTTGCAACAATGAGAAGTACAAAATGTCATGTCAAAAAGGAGCTTTACAATGTTGGTGTGGGGGGGGGTGGGGGGGAAGGATTGGGTGGGGGGGGAGGGGGGAGGCTGGGAAGGGAGGTGAAGGGTAAACAAAGGAGGAGGCTGCAATGCTTGGTAAGAAATGTATGCATTATCCTGCCCATGTAATTGTAACTCCTCTGTGCAGTATGTTCTCAAATAAAATAACATTAAATTAAAAAAAAAAAAAAAAAAAAAAGAATCACTTCTGGCCTCAGGCCCGTAATCCTAGCTACTCAGGAGGCTGAGATCTGAGGATCGTGATTCGAAGCCACCCAGACAGAAAAGTCCCTGAGAGATTCTTATCTCCAATTAACTACTCAAAACAACCCCCAAGTTGCACTGTAAGTCAAAGTGGTAGAGCTCTAGCCTTGAACAAAAAGAGCTCAGAGACTGTGTCCAGGGCCTGAATTCAAACCTCACAACTGACCAAAAAAAAAGAACAAAAAAAGAAAAAAGAATCACCTATGGTTTTACAGAATTGGGTCTGCCCTTAAATATTAGTGTCATCTTTGTGCCACTGTTGGCAAGTCCACAGTAGTATTCTGGGATGGTAGCTGAAGTGTAGATATAATGCATGGCCTAGTGATTCATCTTGGAAATAGTAATGTTTGTCACTTCAAGGTTCTGTTGAACAGTGGATATGAACTTTTCTGGGAACCTTTAATCAGAGATATTCTTTGGGAGATGGAGGAACTTAGGCACTTCAAGTATTAGTTAGTTTCCAACCAACTGTTGTCTGGAAGAGTCTAGTTCTCACTGGATTCTAACAAGTTCAATTGGAAATGTACCATTTTGGAGAATGTAGCAAGTCTAACAGCTGTTTGACTTTCTATGTTCAGCTAAGCCCGAAGCTTTCAATTTACCTGGCAGTGTATACTGAATAAATAGGAAAAAATTGTCCAAAAATTTTGTATCTGAGTTAGAATTCCCAGAGAAGTAGTTAGCATCCCAGGAATCATCTCCAAGTTGTAATAAACCACCTGCCTTCTGTAGGCATAACCCACAGAAGTAGAATATTGGCCAACACTACTATTCACATTTAACACAATCTAATTACTTAGACTATCCTCCTTTTAGAACCACATCTACGGGTAAAATAGCCATGTTTTTACTTCGCTGTTCTGATGGTAGTGTTGGATCTCAAGATATATTTAGTTTTCTTGAAGAGAAGCAGCTATAATAAATTCATTTGAGGATGACTGGAAGGAAAGATATTAAAGGTCTTGTTAGAATTATTTGATATAAAAAGTAATTTGAGAGACTATGTGATTATGTGCCTGGATTGATAAGTGGTTTTAAGGGAACCCAAGTTTTATATAACAGAGAGGGAACAAAGTTAATATCCAAACAGAAATGGAAGAAAATTAAGAAGCCTGGAAGGAAAAGTTTGGAACTGCTTCATTATCTGTCAGCCATCTGACATTATTCCAAGCAGAATGTCCTGCTTGCTAGGCAACTATATCACATATATTTTTCTATTATTCCTTCTGTGTTTTCAGTATTGATTTGTGAATGCTACCTCTAACTTCTCTCATCTCCTTCATCTGTAAATGTGAGTGACCTGAGACCAGCAAATTTGAAATGTCACCATTCAGAATTGCACATGGTCACGCTGCACACAATGGTAGATCACACAGGTGATCACTTTCTCCCACCTTTTTCCTCCGCACTAAAGGACAGATAATAAAACACTTTCTCTTGCTGTTCCTTGTGGGAGAAATGTCTGTGGTTTTTCATAAATCAGGAGCAAAACACACTCCTTTGAGACAACTTTGAACCATTGCATTGTTGTGCCTTGTATTGATTGGGATTCGTCTTTGTAGTTTATGGTGCAATGCTGTTTCGTTGTGTACAAAGCTGTGACCATTTTCCTGTAGCTTACCTTCCCCCCCCCCCCCCTCCTTTAAATCCCCTATCTTTCCAGTGGTAGAAAATGTAAATGTGATTAGTTCTGGACTGCTGCTAATTTCAGGTTTAAGTGAGTGACGATTGCATGTGACTTGGGAGTGACAGGGGATGGGAGGAGGGGTAGAATCTGGTGTAGCTGTAGTTATGGACCGACGCTGGTATGTATTGAGTTAGACTGAGCTGTCTGTCCTCATTGGCATCAGGTGAGATGTCTGATTTCCACTGTCCCTGTGGACTCATCAGCATTACATGGGGAGCTATTTGGTCCCTCCCCTGATGCGCAGCAGTAGAAGGAGCAGCTATAAGGCTAATTCAGGCCCATTGCATTTGATCCAGTGGTGGCTTAGGGAGTCTGGGCAGCTCTGTCTACTTGTTCCCTTCTGTTTTCAGCTCTCCACATTTTGTCTGTGTTTTACTGTACTCCCCATGACTCAGAGGGATGGCTTTTATCACGACAGTGCTTCTTGCAGTGTAATAACCTTGTATCTGCATTATAGCCTCAAGTTATGGTAGCTTAGAGGTCATGTGGTTGAAAAAAGTTCCAGATGGGATGGGGGTGTGTGGAAATGAGAATATATCAGGTAACACTTGAAGAAAATGCAGTATGTAGGAGGTTGTTTAAGTGGACTCAAGAAGGTCTCAGCTGCAGTGGGGAAGGATTTTAGAAAGAAAAGTAAATACGATGGAATGAAGGTGAGGGTATGGTGACATCATATGGAGCAAATCCACCTAGGCCACACACCTAACATATGTATGTATGTATGTATGTATGCATGCATGCATGCATGCATGTATTTATTTATTTATGCCAGTCCTGTGGCTTGAACTCAGGGTCTGGGCGCTGTCCTTCACATTCTTTTGCTCAAGCCTAATGCTCTACCATAGCTCCACTTCTGGCTTTTTGGTAATCTATTGGAGATAAGAGTCTCATGGACTTTCCTGTCCTTGGTTGGTTTTGAACTTGGATCCTCAGTTCTCAGCCTCCTGAGTAGCTAGTACTATAAGCATGAGGCATTGGTGCTTGGTAATTCCTTCATTTTAATTAATTTTTCTTTCCTGTTTCATAAGATTTCTTTTGTTTTCTGTTTCTTTTTTTGTGTGTTCAAGGCTGGCCTTGAACTTGAGATCATTCTGCCTCAGTCTACTGATTATAAGGATGGATCATCATGCGTATTTTATCAGTTGTTTCCTTTATTGTTCCTTTTTAAAGAACATGCTTTTTGTTATTACTGATCATCCTCTTTAATTAAAAAAAACCTGGATGAGTGCTGGTGGCTCACAACTGTAATTCTAGCTATGTAGAAGACTGAGATCTGAGAATCATGGTTCAAAGCCAGCCCAGACCAAAAAGTCTGTGGGGCTCTTATCTCCAATTAAACACCAGGAAAAGCTGGAATTGAAGCTGTAGTTCAAGTGGTAGAACTGTAGCCTTGAGCAAAGAAGTTGGGGAACAGTGCCTAGGCTCTGAGTTCAAGCCTTAGGACACCCAAATTATTAGCATTAATTAATGGTACAAAAAGGTTTTCACTGTGATATCAGCACATATGCATCTACTATGCTTTGTTTAACCCCCTGTGTTACTTCCTTTCCTCTCATTTTAGATAATTTTAATAGTCTTCAGTCTTCTATTTCATGAAATACTTTGCTCATATTTACCCTCTGTACACTCTCACCCACTCACCAGTTCCAGCTTTCAGAATACTTTTTAAAAAATTTATTTTTATTCCCATGGTTTCCCTTATTTGCAATATCTACTATATGTCTGAGTCAAGCAGAAAAGGTCAGATAAATTGATGTTAGGGAAATAAACCCTAAGATATGTATTCAAATGTTTTTTTTGGGGGGGTCTGGTTGTGGGGCCTGAACTCTAGGCCTGGGCACTGTCCCTCAGCTCTTCAGCTCAAGGCTAGCGCTCTACCACTTGAGCCACAGTGCCACTTCCGGCTTTTTTCTTTTTGCTTATGTGGTGCTGAGGAATCGAACCCAGGGCCTAATGCATGCAAGGCAAGCCCTCTACCACTGAGCCACCTTCCCAGCCCTCAAATGTTTTTTTTTTTCTTTCATGCGATTGTTTCTAACACATTTATAAGATTATTTCTTTGTTGCTTTGTATATCCCTCCCCCACAGTATAACCCCTGCTTTCACTGTATTTGATGTTGGTATAATTTGTGGAGGGGAAGGGGAAAAACAAATCGTTTAAATAGGGATACAGGTGGACCCATTGCAACAATGAGATGTACAAGTCGTTATGTCGAAAACGAACTTTACAACTTTGGTGCGGGGGTGGGGGGGGGTGGGTAGGGGTGGGGGGGGGGAGAATTGGGTGGTGGGGCGGGGGGAGGATGGGAATGGATGGGAAGAGGAAACAAAGGAGGAGGCTACAATGCTACAATTATTGTGAAAATACTGTACAGAGGGGTTACAATTACATGGGCAGGATAATGAGTACATTTCTTATCAAGCATTGTTACCTCCAGACTACTTTTTTAGTCACAATTATCAATACATTTCTTCTTTCATAGAGCATTTTTAAATTCTACTTCTTGTTGCTTGGATGCTTTTTTTGCCCTTTATTATTAGTCATTTGTGTATGTGAGTGTCTTATGTGTGATAATGTGTGCATTTCCTCTGAATTTGACCTTCATTGCCTCCTGTATTGTAACGTGTGGATCTGATCTCATTAACCTTCCTAACTAATGAAACACTAATTTTGTTTGCTTTTTTTCTTTAAGCCAAGAGTTATTTAGAAGAGTGTTTTGGACTTCCAAATGGGTAGACCTATCTTGTCTATTTTGTAAAATGTATGCTTTACTGATGGCTTTAAGAGAATGAGGTATGCATCATTTCTACTTTTTCAAGGGCTTGGTGATGCTTTTTTGGTGAGACAATAGAAATTTTTAGACATTCCATATTCACTTGATAATTTGAGTTTTAGTTTTGAAGAATTCAATATTTTGTGTATATATGAAAGCACGTAACTGTTCAGAAATAATAAATAATGCTCAACCAGAATGTATCAGGTGTGTTTTGTGAAAAACGTTCTAAATTCTATTAGCAATTGTCATGAAAATACAAAGTGATTTGGTCAAATTTATTAGTTTTATTTTCTCCCGAGGGAGGATGAGATTTAGACAAGGTGTAATATTGCCTTTGGTAACTGTTATGAAACAATTCAAAATACCAGAGGAAAATATTTAGAATTTAGAAAATTCCAGGTACCTTGAAAATGAACTGAAAGTAGAGGGGAAAACGGAATACAGGAGGGATAAAAATATTATTCACAACAATGATAGAATAAAAGACTAAAACATTATTTATACTTCCAATATTCTCTTTACTTCCTACCCTCTTATTAATACAGACTATTTTTCATTTCTCAGATATGCCAAGTATTTTTTCTACCTTAGCCGTTGTCTTGTCTAGTCTTTCTACCAAAAACAATATAAAAAAAAAATCTTCAGATAGCTGGGCACCAGTGATTCACGCCTGTAATCCTAGCTACTCAGGAGGCTGAGATCTGAGGATAGCAGTTCAGAGCTAGCCCAGGCAGGAAAGTCCTTGAGAGTCTTACCTCCAATAAACAACCAGAAAACCGGAATTGGCGCTGTGGCTCAAGTGGCAAGAGTGCTAGCCTTGAGCTGAAGAGCTGAGGGACAGCACCCAGGCCCAGAGTTCAAGCCTCACAACTGACAAAGAAATAAGTAATAAAAATTCTTCATGTAGCTATTTTTTGAAAACACAGCATAATGTAGTTACTGAGACTATACATTCTGAATCCAGAGAATATGTTAAGGTCCTATCTCTACCATGAACTAACATAAAATATAGCTTCTCGGTGCCTCATTTTTACCACATATGTAATGGGAATAATCATCTTAAATTGTGGATCTGTGAGAATGAAATGAGTCAATCCACAAAATGGGATACTTAATAATTACCCATATTCATTATATCTCATGTCTTCATTATGTGTTCACTGTCTCACCTTGTAATTTAAGTATTCAGAAATAATATACCCATGAATTATTGTTTTCTTTCCTTACAATATGAAAAATAACTAAACTCACTACTGACAATATCTATCTAATTGACTACATGTATTTTGTAAAATATGATGGATTTTTCAAAATGGTAATGATAGTAAAATGTATAGATAAAATAAGATGTAAAACAGTTATGAATTTTATGTAAAATTTAAGAGTTAGTCTATACAACTTGAGGGGATTGGAGGAGAGAAAGTAGAAGAAAAGCAGTGAGGGAAGGGGTAACAAGTTTGACAAGAAATGTACTTATTACCTTAATTATGCAACTGTAACCCCTCTTTATATCACTTTGACAATTAAAAAATAAAAAAGTTAGTATAAAAATATTTTTTAGTGTGGAAATTCAGCCACTCACACATTTATAGAAATTGCTTTTTTTAAAAAAATCTGTTTTTTCTTTTTATGCTGCTACTGGGACTTAAATTCAGGGACTTGTAACTCTTATGGTGTTTTTCACTTAAGGTGAGAGCTCTACTACTTCAACCACTAGCTTTTTGCTGGCTGATTTTAGATAAGAGTCTAACAGACTTTCCTGCGAGGGCTGGCTTAGAACCAGGATCTTCAGATCTCAGCCTCCTGTGTAGCTAGGATTATAGGCGTGAGCCACCAGCTCCTGGCTATTTTTTTCTTTTCTTTTTTTCGGTCTCTCTTTATTATTATTATCTTTAAGTAGCTGTACAAAGGACCTGTCATTTAACAAAGTAGTTTATGAATACATAAAAATTCTAAACCAAGTTATTGCAATATCAGCATATCCCTGATCGTACCTAAACATTCATTCAATTGGTTTTTTGCAATTGGATGTCAACATTAATATTCTGTTACCTTAGCTTTATTTTATTTTTAGTGGCAATGTTCCTTAACAAAAGATGTAATATGTATAGATTATTGTTAGTGTCATTACATTCAACTCTGGCTGTTCTTTGTGATTTTGATCAACATTCATTGACCAGTGTGATCCAATTGACTCATTTGTATTCAGTCATACCATCATCCTGCTATTAATCTCAATAGAAGTCAATAAATTTATAGTCAGACATTAATGACTTATTAGGTTGAAAGCTTTATGAAGCAATGCAAGATGATATCTTACTAGCTATATTAATTCTGTCATTCATTTGACTTGGAGATTCTGGCCTTGGGTGAGTAGAAGGTTGAAGTAGACCTTACATGCAGTTTAGAAATCAAATTTAATTCACAGATTTTCTGATAGGGCTTTTGACACCAACATTACAAGCCACGTGATGGATAAGAACCCACACACTAGCAGAGCTGTCAAGACTCACTATTTTAGGAGACCTCACTCAGTAAATGCATTTTTGCTCAATTACATTTTTGTGCCTTTTTGCTTGTTCCTAATATTTTTAAATGAGAATTTGAAATGTTTCTCTGGAATCTACCTTCTTTATGCATTGTTTATGATCACAAATATACATTCTTCTCAGCAAGGCTTCACAATTTGAATAGTTTTATGCATTCAATATTAATAAAGAGCTGAGCTTTATTAGGTTTCTGCACCTTTGCATCCCAGAATACTACTTTGCATATAGCATTTGTCAAGCTACTAAAAGAAAAAATTCACAAGTTTAGACACTTCTCTGTATTTTTTTAAAAATCACTTTACATTTATGCCTTACTTTTCAACTCTTTATGTGATCTGAAATAGAATACAGACTTATTTTACTGGCTTTGATTGGGGGTAGAGTTTTGCAAGGAAGGATGTGACAAGTAACAAACAGCATTTCTTTGGGTGCATTTTTAGATTTAGGAAGGAAAGCAAATCATACCAGAATCAAATTAGAAATGTAAATAAGGCTACCATGTGATTTTGCAATATTTCCATAAAGATCTGTTTTCCATTAGACCAGTGGTTCTGAATCAGGAGTGTTTCTAATTCCTTAAGGGATGTCTGACAATGCTTGGATACATTTTTGGTTGATTCAACTGGTATACAGGGGTGGGGGTACTACTGACATCTGGTGGGCAGAGGCCACTAAACATCCTATAATGCACAGGGATTTACAACTGGTAATTTAGTGCTGTCAAAGGAGTTACTGGATCTCAGTGCCAAATTGAGAAATCCTGCTCTTGAGGTTCATACCTTTTGTTTTAGCTGTAGTCATTCAGAAGGAAAATCCAAGATTCATTTTCCAGGCTAACTCACATTATGCAACTCTGATTTTAAATTTCAATCTATCTGTGTCAGGTGCACAGCAGTAAGTCTGCTTCTCTGTATGAGGGAAATTGTTTTCTACTAACTGATGACCTCAGCTTAGCAGTTTCTTTTCTAGCACATCAAAGCTCACAGTCAGATTTGCTGCAGCAAGTGTACTTTTGAGTGGCTTTATGACATCTAAAGACCCTCTTTGGCATTCATACGGTGTCATTCTATTGTTTACAAGCTAGCGGTAAATTATTTATGGATATGGCTGGAGATCAGTCTCTCTCTCTCTGTCTCTCTCTGTCTCTCTCTCTCCTCTCTCTCTGTCTCTCTCTACCCCCCTTACCCCAAGGCTATATTTTATCTGGTGGCAAGGGAGGGGATATGTCCCCTTTGCATTTATGTGACAGACTTTATGGTACCAATCCCACCCACTTTTTTATTTCTTTAAGCTTATTTTGGAAATTATTATTAACTACATTACAGACTCAATATTTTCTCTTAGAATTCTCATCTTAATTTCTGGAAGATTCTTCTTGTGTCAGTTTAGAGAAGTTCTGTGAGAAAGAATACTATGAGGAAAACTTCATTTTTGATCTAAAGCAAAGCATAAGATCTGTAGGTTAACTCTGGAAAGCAGTATGGAGGTTCCTTAAAAGACTACACATAGAGCTCCCCTATGATCCAGAAATCCCACTTCTGGGCATTTACCCAAATGGTCACAAACAAGGCCATACTAAAGCTACCAGCACAACTATGCCCCTCAGTAGATGAATGTACCAAGAAAATGGGAGATATATATATATCTGATATATATATATATATATATGAATTCTATGCCTCCATCAGAAAGAATGACACTGCCCCCATTTGTTAGGAAATGGAAAGACTTGGGAAAAAATTATATTAAGTGAAGTAAGCCAGGCCCAAAGAAACATAGGTCCCATGCTTTACCTTATTTACAATAACTAGTATACATCTAGGATAATCTTACCAGACAAGCAGTAAAGGTCAAAAATTATGTACATATGACCATATAAAATGATGCTAAGTGAAATGAACCCCAAGATATGGACACAAGAGGTTCTTTCTTTTTTGTTGTTGTTTTTAGTGAACTATGTGATTTTTTTTGTTTCTTTTATATGTTCGTACCCCATGGTATAACCCCTGTTGTCACTGTATTTGATTCCCGTTCCCTGCATCTTGTATATACATTTTTCTAATTTGGGGAGGGGAAGGGAAATAAAAAAAATGCTGAAATAAGGATACAGGTTGACCCATTGTAACAATGAGACATACAAGACACTATGCTGAAAACCAACTTTACAACTTTGTGGGGGAGGGAGGAGTTGAGGAGGTGGGAAGGGAAGGGATGGTAGGGGAAAAACAAAGTAGGCGGTAACAATGCTCAATAGGAAATGTACTCATTACCTTACTCATGTCACTGTAACCTCTCTGTACAGTATTTTTACAATAAAAATATTAAAAAACATCTGCAGGTTACTGTGGAGCATTGGTCTATAAATGGACTGTGCATGCATGTATGCATGTATGCGTGTGTGTGTGTGTGTGTGTGTGTGTGTGTGTGTGTGTGTGTGTGTGTAATGCAGCCAGCCCATCCTTCAATACACATAAGGTTTTATTTCAAACCCTCATGGCTACCAAAATCCTCAGATGGTCCAACTCCTCATATATAAAATGTGCATATAACCTATGTACATCCTCCTGATTGTTTAAATCATATCCAAAATGATCATAATACTTGTGTGAATGCTATGTAAACAACTGTCATAGTGTATGAAGGAATAATGACTGGACAAGTCCGCATATGTTCAGTAACAATACGTTTTGGGACATTTTTTAAATCTGTGGTTGAACCTGCAAGTGAGGAACCCACAGATACAAAGGGTATCCTGACTAATACTTATATATTAATTCATTTACTTCCCAGGGGGAATCACTGTAGTGTATGCAGTTATGTTTGCCAGTATCCATATCTTTCATTTAAAGAAATACACAAAACAATATTTTCAGCTGAGTTTAGAACTTTTTTTTCCTTGATTATTACCTTTCAAGTTTTAACAGTGTATCCTCAAATTTGTCAGACATTTATGATACTATTTTCTGAAAAATTAACATGGAAAGTTTATGCAGAAGTCAGTGCCAATTAGAATGCATAGATCAGTCCAGAACCCTTCAGCTCTCTCTAGTAGATCTTTCCTGTTTTGACAGCACTAAATTACCAGTTGTAAATTTTAAAATGTGTTATTAATAAATTCACAAGGGATAAGCTCTTGGATGAGAGAGAATGGAATTCTCTCTCTCAATGAGAATGCCTTTCCCAGAGGATTTCCTTGGTTGACAGAAAGTTCATGTCAGTAGTTTAGGCTCTAAAATGTCTCTAGGGTCTTGTTACAATTAAAAGACAAAAGATAGAGTTTGCTTTGATTCAAGACAGTTACCTTGGTATGGTAAACTATTGGCAACAAAAGAAAAGAACAACAAAAGATTAGTCAAACAGGCTAATATTTGTAATTGATTTCTTTGTTTCACAGGAGTAGGGTCTTGAGATTTCATAGTTCAAAGGTGGTGTTTATTTAAAACACTGCATGATTCTCTGTGGGTTTCTGCTATGGAGCATTTACTCATCTGGCATATTGGATCCTGTAAGGACCTTGGACCCACCTGTGGAGAGATTTTATAAATAGAACTCTTTTCTCAAATCTATAGATAGTTTAGAAAATATCCCAGTCTCATGAAAAGTCCATTTTCAAAGTTTCACAATTTCAGATACAAGATTGATTTATGTATAATTATAGGGCTCTAGGGCTTTAATAGTAAAAAAAGAAAAAAAAGAAAATGGAGAAAATTTAAAAGAGGAATATCCATACAACAACAATAACAACTTAGATTTGACCCTTTTAATCTACTCAGTGTTAGGCTGATTCTAGTCTGGTTTATGGCTATGGTTCATTCTAACCATCAAAACTATTCAACAAAGAAAAACCTTTTGTGTCCATATCTTAATGTACTATGTGATTTTGTTGTTGTTGTTCTTTTTGTATTTTCTTCCCCCCTATGGTATATCCCCTGTTGTCACTCTATTTGATTTTGGTACCTTGCATCTTGTATATACATTTGTCTCATTTGGGGAGGGGAAGGGGAATAACAAAACGCTGAAACAAGGACACAGATGACCCATCATAACAATGAGACTGACAACACATTATATTGGAAATGAACATTCAACTTTGTCCGGGGAGGGTGGGAAGGAGTAGGGGAGGAGGGAGAGGGAAGGGATAGTAGGAGGAAAACAAAGGAGGGGTAACAATGGTCAACAAGAAATGTACGCATTACTCTACTCATATAACTGTAACCCCTCTGTACAGCATCTTTACAATAAAATGAAATAAAACTATTCATGTTTAAAAATGTTCATATTTTCACAAGGGTGTCTAGCCTTATCCATGTTCTGGCTTATTAATATTCTATAGTGTGTGTTCATCCATCAATAGACAAGTTATCTATAGATTGTGGTTGTTGTGAATAGTGCTGCAATGAACATGGGCATAGAGTTGGCTTTACAATTCCTTTGGTTATATAACCAGAATAAGGACTGCTGTGCCATCAGATAGTTATATTTTCAATTTCTTTACAAGCTTCCATAGTATTTTTCATAATAACCACACCAATCTATATTCTACTAATTGTATCTGGGCATTCCCTTTTCTCTACACTCTTGCAAAACATTTATTATTAATAAAAATTCAAATATTGGTTTAGATGGCATGAGGAGAATGATGTTAGGGTAACATTGATCTATAGATCAATAAATTTATTGATCATTTTACTCATAAATAGACATGTTGAATTGCAGTCCCCCTTGTACACCCACCTAAATATACTTCAAAAATGAATAACAATGAAATATATAGATGTAGATAAAAATCACATGATGACTATAGTTAATGGAATTACACTACATTTGGAATTCCTGCTAAATGAGTAGAGTTTAGGTGTTTATGCCACATGAAAACCTGGTAGATGTGATATACTACCTATATTAATTTGTTTCATTTGCTAGAGCAACTATTTTTCTATGTGTATGTATCTCATAGTATCATATACTCTGATTGTATACCATGATTAGACAGCAAAATATAGTTTTTAAAATATTCCTATTTAGATGAAAAGTATATGTGTACCAAAGCATCATTGGTTTCTATGTTTGAACTTACTAAATTGATAGCCTATTGTTTCTTTTTTTTTTTTTTAATTTAATTTAATTTTATTTGTGAACATACTGTACAGAGGAGTTACAGTTACATGGGCAGGATAATGCGTACATTTCTTACCAAGCATTGCAGCCTCCTCCTTTGTTTACCCTTCACATCCCTTCCCAGCCTCCCCCCTCCCCCCCTAATCCCAATCCTTCTCCTTCCCCCCCCCCCCCCCCCCCCCCCCCCCCCCCCCCCCCCGCACCAACGTTGTAAAGCTCGTTTTGGACATGACAACTTGTACTTCTCATTGTTGCAACAGGTCCACCTGTATCCTTAAACAACTGGTGATAGCCTATTGTTTCTAAAGGGAATTTAGTTCAAAGCCTGTTTGTTTCTAAAGAGAATTTAGTTCAGTACCATTCCTTTAATTTTTGTTGCAAAAATATAAGCCGTGTTTAATTTGTTAAATGATATTTAGGGTCATTTTATACAATTCTATCATCTTTAAGTGACCACATTATTTAAACGGGTTCTATTAAGTAAAAATTTTTAATTCACTTCCCGATGGACCGTTATTGCTTTTGTTTTTGGAAAGATCAATAGTTTTCCTACATTATAAAAATAGTAACTTACAAATTGTTGCTCAATTGATTTTGAGAAATTGATCTTTTAAAGAGCTTATGTATGAAAATCATATTTAAGATTCTTGACATTACCTGCTATTGAGTACACAGGTTTACTAGAATCAATGGTTATTTTGAGTCTCACATTATCTTATCCCTCGACAATTTGGTAAAAGTTAAGATTCTCTTCTCAAAAAAACACCCAAATGTATCCACAAAGTTCTCTGAAGAATTTAGTGGTTCAAAGAATCTTTGGTGTCCGTCAAAACATTCTATTCTAAGAAACACAGCTATAACTGTCTCTTGTCCTCTGTTTTTGTCTCTCCATTGCTGTTACTCTCCCTTTCCCCCCTTTCCTTCTCTCGCTCTCCTTTTCCTTTTCTTTCTCTCTCCCTCTATTTCAATGGAGTCCAGGCTAGCCTTAAACTTAAAATCTTCCTGCCTCAGCTTACTATGAGGATTACAGCTATGCCCCACGACACCATACATTTTTTTCTTCTCTTCTCTAATCCCCAACTATATACCAACTAGTAATACTCTATAATGTTTTCATTCAAGGACAGAATAAAAAAATGTATGACTTCAGTTTGACTTGGATAATTTATATATCTTTTCACTGTCTTTCAGCTTTCTTTCTGTGTTTTATTCTCTTCCTTTTCAGTATGAGGTGATATTTGTTGGAAAATGATTCCTAGTCTATAAATATTGTAACAGATTATATAGTGGAAGTACTAACATTCCAGTGTTTACAAGCACAAGCTATGTGTCCTCGGCCATTAACTTAGGTCTCTTTGAGCCTTAACCTACTTCTCTTTATGAACCATTGAAAGTCTCTTTAGTTCTGGAGAGTGATAATCTATAACCTTCCTCAACTACTTGCCACAGAAAGCAAAGTTCCCTATTACAGAATCTTGAATTAATTATCTCTTATTTGTTATTTATTATTATACAGAAACATCCAGAATTCTCATTATTCTTACTGTTTGTGCCCACTCTCCCACCCAGTGACAGGTGAGCGTCACTGTGGCCAACCATTGGTTGAGATGGAATCTCATGTACTTTAAAAAATTTTTTGTTCACAGTGGTCTAAAACTGTGATTCTCTGATCTCTACCTACCAAGTAGCTAGAATTACAGTCTTGAATTACAGTCTTACACTGTGCACATAGGACACCATTTAAAAAACTTAATTCAGCATATATTAGTGAATACAAAGAAGTGTCATTATAATGTCTACATAGATGCATATGTTTTTGAATTTTTATTTGCTTATTTTTAAATTACCTTTATTGTACTAAGGAGTTGGCCATTAAACAAAGTAGTTTATGAATACTATGAAAGTTATCACTTTTTTGTGGTTGGTACTTTCCAGGCATGTCCTCTATTACTTGAACCCTGACCCAAGTCTCTTACTTTTAGTTAATTTTCAGATAGGATCTACTGCTTTTGCCTAAGCTAGCCTTGCTCTGTAATCTTTCTAATACTCATTCCTGAGTAAATGGTGTTACAAGGCATGTGCCACCAGCCTGTAATCCCAGCTAAAACACCCAACCCTAACGAAAGCTATCTTAACAGGTATCAGGTGATACTTCAGTGGAGTCTAAAGATGTGCATTAATCTGTAGATAGTGGTACTGAATACTTTTTCATATAACTGTTGCCCACTTATGTTTCTTATACGCATGTGCAGGCCTGCCTCAAGTATCAGTCCATGAAGGACAACCTGATATCGGGGAGGGCCTTGATAACTCACTTGAATAAAAACTTCTATGGGTTTTGAAAATCTGCAAGTTTTCTACCAATCACTGGGTTAGGACACAGAACAGTTCTCTCATCAAAAATTCCCTTATGCTGCTCACTTACGATCAAACCCTCTTCCATTCTTAACAATTGATTTATCAGTTGCTCTAGTTCTTTCCTTTCCAGGATGCTGGATAAATGACTCATACAGAACATGGTCTTTGGAGTTATTTTTCTTTTCATATAATGCATTTCAGATTCATTCTTACATTCTTATTGTTGTGTAAGTGAGAAATGTACTTCTTTTTTGTCTGTTTTGGATGACTACTATTCCACCAGAAAAATATACTGCAATATGTTCTTCAGTTTTTTTTCTATTCAACATGTGAATGGCATGTTCTTGTTAAGAAAGATTATAAATAATGCTTCAATATGTATTTTTATTATTATTTATCATCATCATCATCATCTTTTGAGACAAGTTCTTCCTATATAGCCACACTGGCCTGTATCACGATCTTCTACCTCAGCCTACTGAGTGCTGGGATCATTGGAGTATACTACCACATCCAGCTTACAATATAAATTTAATGATACATTTTGGTAGAAATGTAGCTTTCAATTTCTCTAGCACAACAAAGGAGTTGATCCTATGCATTTAACTTTTTTTTTAACATGTGAAATTCTTGTTTTAATTTTTATTTATTTATTTTTTTATTGTGAAAATACCATACAGAGGGGTACAATTACATGGGCAAGGTAATGAGTGCATTTCTTATCAAGCATTGTTGCCTCCTCCTTTGTTTTCCCTTCCCATCCCTTCCCATCTCCCCACCCCCCACCCCGCGCCAAAGTTGTAAAGTTCATTTTTGACATAACGTCTTGTACATCTCATTGGTGCAATGGGTCCACCTGTATCCCTATTTAAACAATTTGTTTTTTCCCTTCCCTTCCACAAAGTATACCAACATCAATACAGTGAAGACAGGGGTTATACCGTGGGGGAGGGACATACAAAGCAACAAAGAAATCATCTTATAAATGTGTTAGAAACAATCACAAGAAAGAAAAAAAAAACATTTGAATTCTTATCTTGGAGTTCATATTGCCTAACTTCAACTTATCTGACCGTTTCTTCTTGTCTCAGACATATATTAGTTATTGCAAATAAGGGAAACCATGGGACCTAGGTTTCTTTGGGCCTGGCTTACTTCACTTAATATAATTTTTTCCAAGTCATTCCATTTCCTAACAAATGGGGCAATGTCATTCTTTCTGATAAAAGAAGTTGTGAAATGGTTTTGTGAGGTCAGGAATTACATTTTACATTTTTACAATATATGAGAAATCCCAATTGTTTCATAGTTTCAACTGCCATTTTCTATTGTGAGGCTTTTGTTTATTTTAACCATTCAATCTGTATATAGTAATATCTTATAGTGGTTTTAATTTGTGTTTTTCTACTGACTAATGTTGATAAGTATCTTTTCATAAGCTCATTTGCATTTTATGTATCCTACAGTGAAGTGCTTGTTCAACATTTTTGTCTGTTTTTGGAAAAAAATGGGTTGTTGATATCCTCATTTCTGAGTTCTGATGATTATATATTCTAGATATAAGCTTTTTTCTTCAAAAAAGTGAAATGCATTTTTTTAAAAGTCCCAGTTTTCAGTCTCTTAATATTACCATTTGAAGGGCAAAACAGAAAGGAGAAAGGTGGTGGATAGAGGAAGAAACTTAAAGGGTACAAAGTTTTACTTAGATAGAGATGAAGTTTTAGTCATCTATTGCTCTGCATGGTGACTGCAGTTAATAACAAAGTTTTGTGAATTTCACAATTACTAAAGAATAGATTTTTAACATTTTCAACGCAAAAAGATGATAAATTGGTGA
This sequence comes from Dipodomys spectabilis, assembly GCF_019054845.1. Classification (NCBI taxonomy): domain Eukaryota; kingdom Metazoa; phylum Chordata; class Mammalia; order Rodentia; family Heteromyidae; genus Dipodomys; species Dipodomys spectabilis. The sequence continues at coordinate 476,776 of NW_024871203.1, read as the reverse complement.
GGCAACAAGTATGCAAATTAGAGTCACGAATCTTTCTACAGTATATAAATAGACCAAAACATCACAATATATCCCATAAATGTACAGAAGTATTTACCAATTAAAGTTTAAACAAAGCAACGTTTTTCAATTTTGAGGAAGACCCATTTGTCTTTTTTCTTTATATAGATAAAGACTCTTTGCCTGACTCCAAATCTTGAAGACTTCCTTGCTTTGATCTAAAAGTTTTATTAATTACAAAAATTTACATTTATACCTATTATCTGTTTGAGTTAATTTTGTACAAGGAAGGAGCATAGCTTGAAGTTGTCTAGTTGTCCAGCAGTATTTCTTCAAAAGGTTATCCTTTTTTCATTGATCTGATTTGGAAACTTATTGGCTGTATTTGTGTGGACCTATTATTATTCCTTGATCTATATGCCTCTCGGTTCACCATTATTATGCTTTCTTGATTGCAGTTGTTTTCTAGTAAGTTTAAAAATTAGGAAGTGCACAGTTTCTAACTTAGTTGTTCTAATAGGAATTTAATACAATTTACTGCCCAGTTCATATTCAATTTCCCCCACTTTTTTTCTCAAAATTTTGTTTGTCTAAGTGGTTTGTTTGAATCCTGATCTAGTTCAGTAGCAGAGCACATGCCTAGCATGCATAAAACCCTGGGATCTTATCTCCAGGTCTACAGATTTTCTTTTCAATAAAGAATCGGTATCCAAATAAATTTCACACACATATTTAGTTGGATTCTTGGTCTCTGGAGTCTCTTCTATAATAGTGCTTTGTTCTCCAATTTACCATGACATAAAAATCTAGGTCATTTGCTAATACTGCCATGCATCTTGGTTTTGAATGATTTTCCCACCCTCGTGTTATAATTTAAACTATTGTTATATCCTTCTTGCATTTCGTGAATAGGTGATTAGCTCTTGATTAGATTTGGATTTAACTTTGGAGTAGGCAATTTTGAGGCTTGCTTTTCTAAGCATAACGTTAAGGACCTCATATGTGTTGTCCTGATTCAAATGCTGTTGTGTTTTCTGTGTTAAAACTTTAGGAGCTTTTGGGTTTATCCAATCATTATAAAGTTCTCCATTAACCTTTTGTCTAATGGTATTAGCAGCCATTGATACTGCTTGCCTAGATTCAACATCTAATTAAGTTTATATAATGGTTATATTCTGATTTTGGAAATTATTTTGCAATAATTAGCCAATACATGTATATACAGAAGGACTTTCTCTTTCATCAACTCTTTGATTAGCCTGAAATATATTTAGAATAGGAAACCCAAGACAAATGTATAATTCCTTCCCTTATTTATTAATTTTCACAGTAATGAGTATGTCCTCTGGTAACTTCTAATTGTGACCAATGATGATTTTCAATGTCATTATGAATTTATGGATTTGTATGCACTTGATAAATTTAAATTCACTAACATTATTTTTTTTTCTGGTTCTTCAATGATCTCATCTTAATCCATTGGATGTTCTTTCACCTTGACATTCACCAATTAGTCTTTAATTGCTTTTCTGGCACAGCAATGTCATTAGTTCATTTTGTACATTTTCGGTTCCTTTGTTGAATTTTCTGTCATTTCTCCTAGGAAGCCTTAGAACTTTTCAATGGGAGATAGGATTTAGAGGCCACATTTTGGGAACCATGACACAATACATAGGTTTTGGCTTTTGGCATTTAATTCTAAAGTACCATAAAGCCTTCATGGAAAATTTATAACCACAATCACCTCAAAATCTATCATTAAGATTTATAGAAAAAGCCAAGCCCAGAAGTAAAAACTTATCAACCTCAAGTCCTAAAATGGCCACCATAAATTCTTATAGCCATTTATTAGTCTCACTGTGGTTGGATGGGACTGGCATTCTGAAGCAGCAAAGTCACTCAAGGATTCCTTTTAGGCACCAATTCATTACAATGTAAATGGAAGTAGCCTGTCAATAGGGCTGAGTTATTGTTGTGTCATAAGGAAGACCACTTTTAACCATAATCAATATTTAGTTTATGTCAGGCCACCAATTTCCTTTTCAATGGTGTCACAGTTACTTTCCTGTCAAATTTAGTCACTGCAAATTGGGAGAAAAAGATATGTTCTGGGATTAAATCTGTTGGGAGTGGATACATTTTTATTAAACTAAACAACACTGTGAGTGTGAAGACTTGAAAGTGCCACCTTTTATATGCAACTAGCTAGACATCTCCATTTCATTACCTTGAGTAAAATGATGTTCCACTTGGCATAAATGTGCTTATTCTGTTATTTGCATCTGAAAATGACCTTTCACTCAATAGTAATACCAGCTGTGATATAGAAACCACTACATACCTTAGCAATCTTATGACAATATCCAGGAAGGTGTTCTGCATTGCCTCAGCCTATATACTTTCTCATTTTAAAAATTGAGAAATGCCAAGGACTGCTGGAATTTTTTTAAATTTAAAATTCAAACAAGGAATATTCTCTCATATATAAACCCAATCATAATATATGATCAGCTAGGTTCTTTTCATACTTGATTATTTCCCTGATTTTATTATTTGTCTGAAATATAACAATAAATAAATATGTATATGAGAAGATTCCCCAGTATTAGACTTTCTTCATATCTTTATTATTATGTGTACATCTGTAGCTATATATCAGTATCTACATCTATCTGGTTAGCTCAATGAGTAAGCATTTCCTGAACTTTTTAGTATGTTTCTTTTTTATTGGTGTGTGTGTGTGTGTGTGTGTGTGTGTGTGTGTGTGTGAGAGAGAGAGAGAGAGAGAGAGAGAGAGAGAGAGAGAGAGAGAGAGAGAGAGAGAGAGAGAGAGAGAGTATATCCTGGGGCTTTAACTCAGTATCTGATCACTGTTTCTGAACTTTTGTGCTCAAGACTAATGTTCTACTCCTTGAGCCACTGCTCCATCCCTTGAGCCACTGCTCCACTTTTGACTTTTTGGTAGTTTATTGAAGAGACTCAAAGGCCTTCCTGCCTGGGCTGGCTTCAAACTGTGATCCTCAGATGTCAGCCTCCTGAGTAGCTAGGATTACAAGGGGGGTCTCCAGTACCTAGCTTTCTTTTTCATTGTCTGATAGCACTTAATCAAGAAACATCCTAGATCACTGATAATGTCTCCTAAACTATTTAAAGACATCATAAGGAATAATTATTTGTAGACATTTGACTTTTGATACACATGTGCTTGGTATTCAATTGAACTCATAATGTAAAAATTTTTTTTTCTAAGTAAAGACAAACAGTAACAACCCTTTGTTCCATCCTTTATTATGATCCTTGATGACTGGCCTGTTCTTACACTGATGATGACATCAGTCCAGTAGTTTTTAAGAAGAACAAAGCACATCTATTAATGTTCAGCTTGGTGTCAAGGGCCTTTATAAATATTTTGGCTCTGCATATACTCCCTCCAAAATAAAATGAACTGCAGTGAAGGCTTTCAAAACAGCTCCATTTACTTAGCCTTTATACCACATGACAGTCCATTGTGCAGCACTGGAGCACACCATTCGCCTTGTCTTTGCATTTTATTTATGAATTTTACATGAAATCATTACCATTTTTGTATTCAGTTCTTCTGCAGTGGCGGAAGCAGGAATCTAAACAGTCTGTTACATCTCAAAGACACATTCATTAGGCCTGAATTATGAGTTCAGCACATCCTGAAAATAGGAACTGCTCAGAACCTCCTCACAGCTGTCGTTTTGCTTCTCTTACAACTGCTATCGGCCTGCACAGAATGACGACTTCATTCCACACCCACCAGATGGTTTTGCCCTCATTTTATGGTGTCAGCCATGAATACAGAAATCTTGGGTTTTTATCAAAACCAAAATAGGCTAATTTTAAGGAAGATGAAGGAAATAAAAGATAAGATTGTTGACATTAGTATGAAGGTGCTAGAAAAATCTGCCTACTGGTTTCATTCATTCATTCTTCAGAAGGTAGAAAAACATGAGTATGTTATGTAGTATAAAGACAAAATGTTGGGTGTGGTGACTCATGACTGTATTCAGTACTGAGGAGACAGGGCCAAATGGCCTAAAGTTTCAGACCAGCCTGGGTCACAAAAGAAAAGACCCTTTTGAAGACAGAACAAGCAAAGTTACAGAACTGACTAATGGTTTTAAAAGATAGTGGCTTACACCTACAAGTATCACCTGTTTTAGTCCTGAAGGAAAGGCAGTTAAATAACATTGCTGATCTTTTTTGGAACCAACCAACTAAAATAACCTTATTATAATAGTAATATACTCATTGCAGAGCCCTCATATAATTTTATGAGAATCTCATTCATCAATAAAGATATCCATTATGTATCTATTATAAATAATAAACTTTCCCAAATCTTTTGCGTGGAAAATGCTTGTGATAGACACAGAAAAAGGATGGAGATCAAAGTTTCATGAAGATAAGAAAAAGCAAAAATACTGAAGAATTATAATTAAATTATAATTAAAATCTAGCCATCATGGCCTCATAGTTCATCTATATTCATTTATGTTAGAACAATTAATACATATTTAGTTTAGTGTGTATTTTTTTGTTTAGACATTTGGTAGATGTTGGAGATAATTACGGTGTGCTGAAAGCTAGAGGTTGAGAATTCTTTCCTTCCTTCCTTCCTTCCTTCCTTCCTTCCTTCCTTCCTTTCTTCCTTCCTTCCTTCCTTCCCTTCCTTCCTTCCTTCCTTCCTTCCTTCCTTTCTTTCTTTCTTCCTCCTCCTCCTCTTCCTCCTTCCCCTCCTTCTCCTGCTTCTTCTTCCCCTCCCTCCCTCCCTCCTGGTTAAGTTTGCATGTAATATATTTTGATCTTATTATTTTTGTATGTGTGCCAATCCTGGGATTTGAACTCATGGCTTGGGTCCCTGAGTTTTTTGTTCAAGAATAGTGCTCTACCCTTGCGTTACAGCTCCACTTCTAGCTCTTTTTGTAGTTAATTGGAGATTAAAAGTTTCATAAACTTTCCTGCCTGGGGGCTTTGAACTTCAACTCTCAGCTTTGAGACTCATGAGTAGCTAGGATTACAGGTATAAACTACCAGTGCCAGACTTGATCTTTTAAATAATCTGTGTCCTTAAAGTAGGTTCCTTAAAGAAAGCACATCATAGATCTTGAATTTTCTTTTTTTTCTAATTTTTTAGATCTTGCATTTTATACTCCAGTATAATAATCTGTGCCTTTTAACTGGAATTTTCACATCATTAAAAAATTGATTCAAGATTTGGATGAGTTTAAAGCTGCCATCTTGTTAGTTGTATTTATTTGTCCTATTTATTATTTGTTTTTTTTTCATATACTTTTACTATTTTCATTTTGATAGAGTATGTTTTGCCTTCCATTTTACTTCCTCTATTGGTTTACTAACTATATTTTTTCTTTTCTCAGAGGTTTATCTAGGATATATATTATACATTTTAACTATCCATTTATCAGTCTACCTTCAAATGATATTATATTACATTGTAAATAATGTAAGGCCTTGAGTTCAAATCCTAGGATTGCCACACACAAAAAAATATATGGCATGCAAACTTAACAAGGATTTACTCAAGAGCAATGTAAATATATGTCCACCCAAAGATTTATATACAAGCATTCATAATAGCTTTGTTTATAAAGCTTGTTTTGATTTCTACTATTGTCGTTTAGCTATTATTCCTATGTATTTCATTGTATATATGTTTAACACATCCAAATGCACACATTATTATTATTGTTTAGATAGTCATGTCTTCTCTAATTATTCATTCATAATAGTCTTCATTGTTTTATTTAGGTCCAGGTTCATCTGTTATTAATTTTTAGTCTTGTCTGTCAAATTTAGTATATTTATAGCAATTCCTATAGTAGGATTCTGTTGGTATCATGGATTAGATATGAAGTCTCATATGTTCAAGGTTTGGCCCCCAACTAATGGCACTATTGGGAGTTTATTGGATTATGAGGGCAGTAACTTCATTAGTTGGCTAATCTTTACAAGTTCATATTGAATCTACTGATAGGAAGGGGAGGCCTGCTTGGAGGAGATAGCATTATGGAAGTCTGCCTTATATTTATCTTTTTTTGTACGTGTGAAAACACCTAAGACTACTCTCTTAGCCATTTTCAAGAATGCAATATATTGTTCACTAAAGTCACAGTAATAAATCTTAACGACATATGAAGAAAGATGTCATGTAAGTAAAAATGTGTGCACAACAGAAAATATGAAATCATAACATTACCAATCTTACACAGCATCAAATGAAAAATTCACAAGGTACAGGTAAACAGTATGCACAAGTGAAACCTTCTATCCCTGGGGGATAACAAAACAATTCCAGCCACCAAACATGTCTTTTCCTCCGCTGACACACAGATTGTTATGTTGGTGAGTCAACATGGCCTCTAGGAAGAATTTAGTTAGATGTGGAAAACTTGCATTTTTGACTATCCCTCATCTCCATGTTGCCATAGCTCATTAATGACCAAATTTGAAGTGCATTTTCATTTACAAAATCTATTAGGAAATACCATCAGCGTTTATAGACAGTTTTGGTCAGTTAATCAGTTAGTAGGTAGGCAGTAAGTTAAAGAGATGCTGTGAAACCATCCTTCCCATGGCTTTTCTTCTTGGTTTCTTTAAACCATTTCTTCAGGCCTGTGGATATGGCTCAGTAATTGCTTAGCATTTGTGCTGACCTGAGTTTAAACCCCAGCGCTACCCGCTCCACAGTTCATCTCTTCACCTACCACATTTGACTGAGTTTGAAATATTACATTATGTTTTGTTTAATATGGAAATTTATATTTGAAAGCCTTTCCTCAGAGATGATTTTGATAGTTAACTTTTGAGATGTTCATTCATTTTCCTGTCCTTGTGTAGAGCTTTTATTTTTTCTTACTTTTTGGAAATGTGTTGTCTGATAATGTGTTATAGGCACTATGCTAAGTACTTTTCATAAGTCATTTCAGTACAAAATTATAGACTGAATACTTACAACCTTTAAAATAATAAGATATTAAAATAAAGTCTTCAGAGTGAAAATAGGTGACAATGTCTTTTACTTGCTATTATGAACAGAACTGAGTTTTCTTTTGAGCACATCTATTATAGGAAATAATACTGAAATTGGAAACATGATAAGAATATCATCATTTTGACTTTATCTAACACTTTTAAGAAACAAACTAAAAAATGAGCTTGTATGAGTTATGCTTTGCTGTGTAACAAATCATGTCAAAATTTGGTGGCTTAAGACAACTCTTAATTAGGCTCAAGATGCTGTGGCTCATTAATTTGGACAAAGGTCAGCTGAGTTATTTATTTATTTACTGTCAGCTAAGCTTACTCATGCATCTGCATTCCGATGCAAAATGGCTGTGTCTGGGATTGATTGTTAGCCGTGATAATAAGGGATAACTTGGATTTTTTTTTTAATCTAGCAGACTAGTTGAAGCCTTTTCACATAACAGCAGTTTCCAAGAGGCAGAAGAGGATCCCAACCCAAAAGTATTTTCTAAACCCCTCAAGGACCAAGGCAAGTCACATGGCCCATTTTAGAGTCAATGAGGGAGACAACTTCCCAAATGCATGAAGAAAAAGAGAGATGAATAAATTATGAGTGTTATTGTGATCAAATTACTTGTCCTTTGAGACTCTTTCCTTTCTTGTTTCCTGTCCCCCAAGATCTCCAGTTAGTAACTCCCCTATTTTATCTCATCTCTTCATCTCACCACCTCTCTCTTGCTCTTCACACACACACACACACACACACACACACACACACACACACACACACAGAGCATACACTATCTCCTAACAGAGCTCAAATATTCTTGATGGAGAACAAGTAGGAGCACACTGCAGAATGAAGACAGTAATTTCATTCCTTGTCCCACCCTGGCTCTCTGAAACACCAGTATGTAGGTATTGGAGACCATCTGACTAGATTGCTATCAAAAATAAAATCCTTCAATTAGCTTTTGAAAGGGAACAAAATTTGACTGTGGACTAGACATCAACAAAGAAATGCTGAACACAGCAGCTAGAACAGTGAGACACACTGCCGGAAAAGAGCAGCATACCAAATTGCCTTGCCAACCTTACATCAATAGCTGTGCAACAGGGTTCCCAGGCAGCTTGCAACGCTTAGTTTCTATTTGTGCTTCGCCATAGTGTTAACTTCCAATTTAGGCTTTTTAAATGGAAACTCAATCTTAAAATCAGTTTGGCTGCCAGAAAAGCACTTTTTGAAGAGGCAAGGAAATGAAGACATTATATTTATATAAAAAATGAGCAGATGAGGAACTGTAATAAGAATTTCAAGGGTGACTTATTCTAGAGTGCCTTTTTTCCCTTCCTAATCCACGTGTATTCATTACCACTGGACAACTCACAAACTTTTCACAAAATGTTTTATGAGTTACTCTTAAAATGAATAGTTAGAAATGTAAAAGTCTGATCAGTTCATTTGTCTGAGGTTGAGTCATTTGCTTAATCTCTGGCCTAGCATGTCTTTAACACAAATTTAGATTTGGCCCTACATTTGGCATCCTCTGAAAATCCTTCATATTAAAAACTGGGCTTCTATGCACCCTGGTATGAATCCAACTATTAAAATAGGAGCTTAAAAATAATATGTTTGTGAAAAAATATACTGGGACATGATAAATTATACAGGTCTCTAGGAATTCACACACAGTGAGACCAGAGGAGGAAATTCTTAGGAGAGGAACATAAAGGCACAATAGTTATGCTGAGAAGATGGCTCAGTGGTAGAGTGCTTGCCTTGCATGCATGAGACCCTGGGTTTGATTCCTCAGCACTACATAAGCAGAAAAAGCTGGAAGTGGTGCTGTGACTCAAGTGGTAGAGTGCTAGCCTTGAGGTGAAGAGCTGAGGGACAACGCCCAGGCCCAGAGTGCAGGCCCCACAACTGACCTATATATATATGAACTCCAGGAAATGGAAACAAGAAGTTTTTACATTGTTGTTGTCTTTGTTTTCTTTTACTTTTGTTTGTTCGTTTATCTGTCTTTGGGAGGGTAAGGGGGGCAGAGAAATGGTGGATAAAGTGTGAACAAATGCAGCAGTGGTACTCACTAGATACTATGTGCAAATGAACTATACAATTTGTGAATGTGTGTGAGAAATGGGAGTGAAAAATTGGGAGAGAGCGAGGGAAGGGATGACATTGTCCAAAAGGAAATGTACTCTTTATCTGACTTATGTAACTGTAACAGCCCTTTGTACATCACCTTTACAATAACAATAAAAGGCATAAAAATAACATGCTTCTGCAGGTTTTAATTCAATGGAAATGTATAACCTAGGAAAAAAATCTCTCTTCTCTCTCTCCCTCTCCCTCCTCCTGCCTTCCACTTTCGTTCACCCCCCTTCCTTCTCTTTCTTCCTTTCTTTAGTTTCATAGTATGAGGACTTGCCCTTAGGGCCTCATGCTCTGGCTTGGCTTTCTTCTTCCAGCTGGTACTCTACAGTGTGAGCCATGCCTTTGGCTCAGCTTTTTCCTGGTTAATTGGAAACAAGAGTCTTGAAGACATTTCTGCCCAGTCCAGCTGTGACTCTTGATCCTTGAGGTCTCAGCCTCTGAGTAGCTAAAATTACAGGCATGAGCCACTGGTACCCAGTTAGGATATATTTTTTCTAAAGACATGAACAAAACACAGAAACTATGTGTGTCAAAAGTCATAAGTCCTGATATTAATCTTTAAGTTATACTCTTTTTATCTTTACAATGAAGTGAATTTGGTATTATTTTCCCTGATTTATGGAAGAAGCAGCTATATCTCAAGAGAGCTAAGAAGTAGTTCTTAACTGATAGAGTAGTAAGGCTGGGACTTGAACTTGTGACTCAATTTCTGAATATAAAACCCATGTTCTTTTCATCAATTGTTACTACTTTCCTTAAAAAAGTCAACATCAATGTCTTGTCTCCAATATGTAGAAGGTATGTCGCAGCCATGTGCTAAATTTTCTTCAAGTTAACAACACTTTACTACTTTCAACTAAGCAGACATCTTAAGTTCATTTTTAAAAACATAACCCCAGAAGTCCCTCTTAAACAGTAGCAAAGGAAAATAGTTTTTACTTTTATATTTCATATTATTATGGACACATCTTTTTGTAAAATATAACATAAGTACCAGGAAAATGAAATAATAAAGATATAAAACTCCAAGTTACTTTCATTGTTAGATTCAATAGACACGAAATAACGTCTTCAGATTGCTAGCAAAAGTTTGCAAGCCCACTTAGTTTCAAGTTCTGTACCAATCTCTTTGAGCACTGGTGCAGTTGGAGAATGTGTAGTTTCTCTCTCTCTCTCTCTCTCTCTCAAGCTATTTTTTCTGTGGGTCCTGGAGCTTGAATTCATGACCTGAGTGCCATCTTTGAGTTTCTATTGTTCAACGCTAGTGCTCTAGCACTTGAGCCACAGCTCCACTTCTGGCCTTTTTTTTGGTAGTTTATTGGAAATCGGAGTCTCTTGAACTTTCCTGCTTGTGTTGTCTTTGAACCATGATGCCCTGCCTTCAGAGTAGCTAGGGTCACAGGTGTGAGCCACTGGCACTCAGTTTCTAAGAAGCTATTTAAGCTGCACTATTCTAGAAAATTATTGATCTTATATGAAACAACTTATTTAGTATTCCTCTTGGAAATGTTTATTCTAAAGTTGGAATTACATAGTAAAGCACTTTATATATTTATGAATTGATATGAAATGGTTTCCAGCATCTACTATTAAGTAAAAAGAAAAATGCAAAATCAGCATGAATAGGATTCTGTGTTTGTGTAAGATAAAAAGGAATAAGAAAAAGTACAAATCTTTGCTTATTTTTCCACAGATTTTCACCAAAAAGATAAATGAGAAATAAAGATGGGTTTACTTGTTGCTGTGGGCAGCAATAAGGACAACTAAGTCAGATCCTCTATTAAAACTTAGCGTGTCAATTATGTTAAATGTCCTGTATAACTATACTGTGGTTACTACTCTTACAAAATAGACACTAAAGCACTTACTGATATAATGGCCTTCCCTATATAACCTGCACCTCAATGATTCAGGGGAAAAATGGTAGCAACTGGTGTGTCTTGCTAAGTGTTGTACAGTAGGGGATTTTTGGGGGTAGGGGGAGAGTTATTCTTGCAACTTTTATGAGTTTGAACTTATTTCAAAGCAGACTAAGACTTGCTGTGAATTTAAAGGAGATACACACACACACACACACACACACACACACACACATACACACACACACACACACACACACACACGCATTCAGAACTGAAAACAAAAGGACTTAGATTTTTCATCCAATTGACCAGCTTCCCACACCTTGTAGTACATGTTGACATACTTTTAACCTTGAGGCCTGGGAGCAGACTAAAATAGTACTTGTTAGTGTGTATTTTCCCTGGCAAAACATGTGTGCAATATTTAAAATCATGCACTAGATGCTGCATCTAATTAATCTCCTGCCATACGCTTAATCTCCTGTAAAATTCTCCCCCATGGAAATAATTTGACAAAGTAGCTTCAGTTTTTTGTAGTGACGTATTTTAATATGTGGACCAAATTATAGATGCCTCCATCTATAGCTCAGAACTGGCCTACAAATTAAAAACAATGCCCAATCGTCAGTGCTGGCTTCTTGGGATTTGTTATTTAAGTACTAGACATGTTTTTCTGATACTAAGTATGATCTTTCATACCTAATTTCTTTTCTTCTTTTCATTAAACTGTGCCTCTTTCTTCTTGGCAGTACTAGGGGTTTGAACTGTGCTAAGATGGATACTTAAATTCCCTTCACCAATTATTGGATTTTTCAACAAAAAATTTCCAAAAACTATGTAGTTATCTCCTGGTATTCTCATGGGAAACAAAGGTCTTAGGATATTCAAAATGCTTGTAGCATCATCTCTGTCCTCAAAGAAGAGTAGAAATCAGACAGTGTGTTTTTTAATCTGATTTTAGATAAAATGTTATGGACATATTGTCTCTGAAGAGGAGGAAACTCTCTCCTTGGTCTAAAGCTTCCATGTGTCTCCTTGACAATTTGGAAAGACTTAGTAGCAAATTTTCCTCTTCCCTTAAATAGTTCCATTTTCATTATCTCTTCACAGCCACCAGACAAATAAGTTTGATTCTCAGTAGGCTTCTAGCTTTGTAGTCTTGTATTATAAATTCTTTCACCTCAGGTATCTCATAATCATTGCTATCTAGAGAAAACAGATTCCAGCCAGAGTTGATCCTCCAAGAAGAGCACAGTAAATGTAACTTAATATACTATGCTCGTACCTTAGGGAGACATCAAAATCAATGTTTGTGTAATTTCTGTTTAGAGAAAATATGAAGTCCTACTACATACTGTAGGCTTTTTTGGTTGGTCAACCAGCCTACTTCCTTGCCTGACTTCTCTCCCAGAAATGTTTTTTTGATAACTTACTGTGGAAATAATACATTATTAATTATGTCAGCATAAATGCCATGGATCTCTACTTTTTCCAAATATATTTGTGAATTAATAATTATTTCTCATTATAAAGGAAAGTATTCTAGCACACACTTTAAGACTTTCAAGCAAAAGTCACTATGGTTACTCATTTTTTTCTGCTGTCTTTTATAAGTTTTACAGAGTTCGTTCTCACCTTTAGTTCCCTGCTCCTAGCTTTCTTCTTAATAAGAAAGGAGCACTTTAATATTTTGACATTTAATATGATATCTGTACTCAATAAAGATGATGTTTTTAATACAATGGAATTTGTCACATCTTCTTGGTTTCCTAGTGGATGCCAGGACCTTTTAGTAGAATTCTACTTCCTCTTGCTTTCTTTCTAACTCCCTGGTTTCTCATTCTCTTCCTGCTGCTTATATAGCCTCAACTGTCTTTTGCTTCTCTTCCTCAAGTCACTATGACTTATTTTATTCTCATTGTGTATAATATAGCTGCTTTAAGGTATAAGTAATCAGGGTAACATGATTTGTTGTGTGCTAAAATCAGGCTTCTTACTAGGTGAACACTGAGGTGGAGGAGAAAATAAATTTATGAGAACAATACATTCAGGCAACTTCAAGCACTGATGACATACATAGTCAAAGATGGGGAACTAGATATTCTTCTTGAACAGTATGTCCTGACTCAGAGGTACCAGTGAACTCAAGCTCTTTATAGAATCATAAGCTATCATGGCTTCCTTGGAAAGGAAAAATAAGCAGAGGAAAATAGGAGAGGGGTAAAGTTATTTTTCTCAACACTGATTGCTACTGGGATATGGAACCGAATTTAAACTATAAGATGATCAAAAAAAATGGATTGGAATTTGCATAGTCCACTATTTCCAAACACTTATCTAACAGAGACTTGTTCTCAAATTTTGCATATATCCAACTGTCTATATGAGAACACATATGCAATATATATGTGCCACATATATATATATTTATATATATATACACAAACATATGGATTTTATTCAGCCATAGGGAAGAATGAAATTATGTCATGTTATTTGTAGAGATCTGGATGGATCTGGAAAACATCATATTGAATGAAGCCAGGGTCAGAAAAGAAAACTAACACATTTTTCTCTCATATGTGAATGCTAGCACAATTATATAAACATATATGTAAGCACAGCATCACATGCATATATGTGTATGTATGCTAGTCATAATTATAAACATATATAGCATCATATGCGTATACATGATCAGATTGACTAAAGTATGATATATACACCAGTGACAGTCCAAGGTAGAAGCCCCTTGAACAATTCCAGGCAGTTTAACTAAAAGAATATTAGGAAAATATAACATCTTGACTTGAGTACCAGCAAAAGGGGATGGATGGACAGAGGGAAAGTAAGCAAGTATAGTCATAATGTTCAACACACATATATGAGAATGACAGAAAGAAAATTGGCGAGACTTGTGTGAGAAAGGGGAAGCAAGGGGAGAGAATGATAGAAAATTGTATAGATGGACATGTTAAAAATGAAACTCAGCCAAGTGCTGGTAGCTCATGCCTGTAATCCTAGTTACTCAGGAGGTAGAGATCTGAGGATTGTGGTTCAAAGCTAGCCTGTGCAGGAAAGTTGTGAGACTTTTATTTCCAAGTAACTACCAGAAAAACAGGAGTGGAGTTGTTGTTCAAAATGGCAGAGAACTAGCCTAGAGCAAAAAAGTGTCCAGTGACAGTGTTCAGACCTTGATTTCAAGCCCCACGACTGGCAGGAAAAAAGAAAGAGAGAGAGAGAGAGAGAGAGAGAAAGAAAGAAAGAAAGAAAGGAAAGAAAGACTTTTGTATAACTATTTGAAGATAATAAAAATATGAAAAGTAAAACTAAATTCTTTAGTATAAAAATCCGGGATCCCGAACAAAGCAAAAAAAGTAAAAGAAAATAATAATTTTCTTTCTCAGTGGTGAATATTTTAGCAGGTGAAATGATTAAATATTAGGGTTCTATCTTTGCCTGTGATAGCTGAACAAGATTTATTTGCCATTTGAAAGTAACAGACTAGAATTGTAACCCTTCTGTACATCACTGGTAAAATAAAAATAAAAAAATAAAAATAACAGAAGCACCATTTAATGCAATGGATATTACTATAATACACTGGAATGAGTTCACCATCAGATATTTAGAACCTAATCTATTCACTGATTTGTAATTAGACAATCAGGAAATAGTTTGATGGCACTCAAAATGTGTCAATCAATATAGTCTTGTATTATGAGCTAAAAAGCAATCTTTGCACTTAAGTAGTTTAAAGTCAAGTGGGAAAGACACCCATGTAAATAACTAAATGAAATACCAGTCAGAATCAAGTAAGAACTGAAAAAGCTGAGCATCTTTTTGACACAGAATTTGTAGTCTCAGTACTGAGAATTAAATATCTGCATTAAATATCTGAAAAGCTTGACAATTTTGGAACAGACATTTTACTTTACTAAGTCAAATGCACAACATTTAAAATTTTTGTTGAAGTGCGGCATGGAATTTAGGAGGTTTGTAATGGCACTGCTCAGCATCCTAGTTCTGACTCTGTGGTATCTACCAGCCATATCTCCTTGGGCAAATTCATTAACAGTCCAAACTTTACTATCTTCTTCCTAGTGAAAGAAATAACAGTATATAAATTTCTAGGATTTGGAGGAAGATTAAATAAGACTGTGCCTACAGAATTTTTGAGTTTCTGGTACCTACTATATTCTTAATGACATTAGCTATTATTATCATGATGGTAATACAGATTGCAGGTGATACTGAGTTCTTTATAAGATATGGAACTATTGCTTTGCTTAAAAAATGAGTACATGAAAAAAAATCATATGCTATTAGGCTTCTCTGCTGCTTTCCACCTAAGTGACTTTAGACAACTTTAATTCCTTATCTTTTTAAAACAGAGACATTGTAATGATAAATGTTCTCCTTTATGGTAGAAGGTAGTGTGGAAAGACATTGTAGGCAAAAACTGCTCCACACATAAATGCCCATATATGTACACACAGAGACCTGTTTGATAAGCTATTTCTATAGACAAATAAAAAGTTGACTAATAATGCATATTTAAATGATTTTTTTTGTTTTGTTTTTTGGGTCCGGCCGTGGGGCCTGAACTCTGGGCCTGAGCACTGTCCCTCAGCTCTTCAGCTCAAGGCTAGCACTCTACCACTTGAGCCACAGCACCACTTCAGCATTTTTTATTTTTTCTGCTTATGTGATGCTGAGGAATCAAACTCAGGGCCTCATGCATGCAAGGCAAGTGTTCTACCACTGAGCCACCTTCCCAGCCCCTTAAATGTGTTTATAACAGGTTATAGATTATATGAAGTAAAAAACAAAAACAATACATATTTCTGGTAACGATGATTATTTTATTCTCATAGAAATTCAGATGGCTTTCCTAAATTTCAGAACTGAAATAGTGATGAATGCAATCCTTAGGTAATCTCAATATCTTCAAGGGTGTCAACTATTTATGGATCAATGTTTTCAAATGGAAAACTTCAGCCAAGTTTTCCATGGGTCTCCCTCTTGTCTCTATAAATAACTCCTCCATCATAAAAATTTCAAGTTCCCTATGTCCTATGTGGTGCTCACTGTTTTGCTATACATATCATTTCTTAGCTGTAGTGCTATCTTTAGGAAGGCTTTTGATCTGAGGGATTTTGCCTCGCCCTCAAGAAATGTCTGTCCATGTCAGTTTTGTTTTTAGGGTAATTATTAGGCTGAATTGAGATGGTGTGTAGTGTTTTGTAGATTGTTTGGCATGCAATAGAGCTAACAAAACCAAGATGATGATGTCAGGGTTATTTTTAACAAGGTCAATTTATCCTGTAATAAATGAAAAAATAAAACTTTTAATCTCTGTCAGTCCTCACAGATGGTGGGACTCTAGCAGAAATAGTCCCCATAATGGAAAATTTCCCCCAAACATCCCAAGTCAGTATTATTTTTATGAGCTTTTGTGTATACGCACATACAAAATGAGGATGCAAAGCTGAAAACTGCCTGCATCTGTACCTTTACTCGCTATTTCTTATTTTATAGCGATGTGAAATTTGCTTCAGAAGTATTTACATTTCCTCATATAGACTGTCTCTGCTTTTAGATTGTAGTCCGGTTTAAATAGCAAGAATTAATCCATTGAAAAGACACAATTTAGTTGAAACATCTGTTTGATATGCTACACAACTAACTTCATCTATTCTCCATACAAAAAGAACACAATCTTACTTATAATAAACATTTTTTTGTAACAGCAATCATGCAGCTGCAGAAAACATGGTTTATCATTAGATAATCACATCCTTGGGGGATTGGATGCACCCAACTGTGTCTTATGCTTTCTATGGTAGAAATTTAATTTTCTCACAAATGTCAGAGCTGTTGCTTGCCACATATTGCTTAATTAATAATTAAACATAATTCCATCATTATAAACTATATTTAAATCAATGTGTTATATGCATATATATACACACATATATACATAATACAAGCAGGACTAAACAGATGTGTTCTAGCTCAAATAAGTCCATTTACATTTCATATCCAAGTATTAATTTGCACTAGTTGGTACATTTACTCCATCAATGAAAACGTCAGCTCATAAAATGATTTAGTTTAAGAGACACAACTCAGTTGTTAAAGTCTCCCCTCTCCCTACCTGCCCTGCAATGTATCTTCAGGTCTGGTTTTCAGAAATCAAGCTAAGAGTAAAAGTGAGTAATAAGTGAAATCTAACTGATCATTTTTGAGATTGAATGCAAACTTTAGTCATCAATAGCAGTGAGCCAGAGATATTTTGATAAGTTGGGAAAGATTGGCCATTTATGGTTGTATAAATATGCATTTTTGCTCTGTATTTTAACTGGGAAATATCTTTGACTGCTGATTCAATATCCCCTGCAATCATGTGGTCAGATGGCCAATGCATTGAAGATCTGTGAGGGCCAGTACAATTTAAATCAGTTTTTGAACAAGAGTGTCCTTGAGCATATGCCTCCTGGATGCTCTCTATCACTAGGAGACACCAGTGTATTCAGAATTCTTAGCTCACCAGAAGGGCTTAGAGATGGGTTCTAAGGCTGTTGCATACTGGAATAGTTTCTGTAAGGATGCAACTAAGGGCTTTATTATAATCACAGTTGCCTAACTATTCAGCATTTTTCTGGAGTAGTTTTCATCATGGTGGACAAATATATTGGTCCTTGGAGGAGGAGGACAGCCACATGGAGCAGAATCACTACCAGCTAACACTAGCCTTAATCAATTTGGTTTTTCACTGGCAGCAGACACATGAGTGAGCCAAGCCTAGATCAGTCCAAATAAGCTGACAGCCAGTTAAATACATGTTTATTGTTGTGTGCCACTAGGATTTTTATGGCTTTTTGTTTTGCAACATGTTTAGGTCCATAATGAAATGTCTCTTGCTCTTTTGATATTAGTCTCCCCTACTGACATTCGAGCAATTTTACAGTCCCGTCGTGGTGGTTAGTATTCATTTTATTGATTGATTGTGTCCAGTGTTTTCTATGTCCTCAATTCTCATGGCTCTTAAAGATAGCTATTACTCAGTTTTATGGGTAAGGAGAACAAAATTCAGATATGTGAAGTTCATCTTGTTTCTTTTTTGGCATCTCTACTTTGGGCTTATATTTTTCCAACCTTTGTTTAAAACTGAGAGCTTATAGAACAATCTTCTTGACACCCAGTTTTCTCCATTGTGGTCAATAGCAATTCTTTTTCCAGTGAATCTGGTATAAAACCTTGGGACTGTATTTGATTTTTCTGTCAAAGCTCAAATCCAATTTATCAATAATTCCAATTGGTAGCACATTCAAAATACTTAGAGAATCAGACTCTTTGCCCATATCTATTGCTAGCATTCTGGTATAACTAACAATCTCTTCCCTGGATTAGTATGTTTTGTCTTTTGTCTAATCTGTTAACTTGTATTTATTATCTTCCATAGTTGATTCTCCACATAGACTCTATAGTAATCTCTTAAAAGTATTTTGTAGATGATGACACTATTCACACAATTATATTTTTTTGGTGGTGCATGTCTATATCATCATCTTTTTTTAGAGGGAACTAAGCAGGAAAACTGAGAGCTTGACACTAGCCTGGACTACATAATGAAAAGCAGAGGACTAGAGGTATGGCTCAAGGGGCTGAGTGCCAGCCGTGAGCCAAGTGAACGCACAAGACTCTGAATTCAAGCCCCAATACCAGCACACACCAAAAAAGAAAGAAAGAAAGAAAGAAAGAAAGAAAGAAAGAAAGAAAGAAAGAAAGAAAGAAAGAAAGAAAGAAAGAAAGAAAGAAAGAAAGAAAGAAAGAAAGAAGAAAGAAAGAAAGAAAGAAAGGAAAAGAAAGGAAGGAAGGAAGGAAAAGAAAGGAAGGAAGGAAGGAAAGAAAGAAGGAAGGACTGAAGAAAGAAAAGAGAAATAGAGAGAGAAAGGAAGGAAGGAAGGAAGGAAGAAAGGAAGGAAGGAAGGAAGGAAGGAAGGAAGGAAGGAAGGAAGGAAGGAAGGAAGGAAGCAAGCAAGCAGAAAGTCTGTGCCCCCAGCTGTGTGGAACTTAGATAAGCCAAGCCCCTTCTGTACAGGATGGGGGCCTCAATTACATTCTGAAAAGAAAAGAGAAAGTCCTTGCCATTTAAGGTCCTACACAATAAGCAGCATGAATGCAAAGTTACTGTGTTTTGTTCATTGATATTTTCATGGGAATCTCAGCACTACTCAACACAATGCTAGGTGTTCACTAGATAGAAATCAATTGAATGAGTGAAAGGAGTATTTGGTAAAAGGTTTTCCATTCAAATAAATTTCAACCCAGGCCATTTTGTGATACCACACTAGTAATATATCTGAGACTAATTAATTTATTAAGAATCAGTTCGCTCACAGTTCAAGAGTTTGAGAAGTCCATGACCAGGTTAGGGTAAAGTACCTTTGCTTCCAAGATTGGCACATTGAAGATTGTGTCCTCTGGAAGGGCAAAATTTGGCCTGGATAAAAATTATACATTGGGCCAGGTGCTAATGGCTCATGCCTCTAATCCTAGCTACTCAGGAGGCTGAGATCTGAGGATCGTGGTTCAAAGTGAGCTTAGACAGTAAAGTCTGTGAGTCTTATTTCCAATTTACCACCAAAAATAAGCCAGAAGTGGAGCTATGGCTCAAGTGGTAGAGCGCTATCCTTGAGCACAAAAGCTCAGACCCTGAGTTCAAGCCCTAGACATGGCGTGCTTGTGCATGTGCACACATGCGCACGCACACACGCACACATGCACACACACACAATTGGTACTTGTGTTAGTGGTAGAAGGTGTTTTCCTAAGGTATTTTATTTATATGATATAATACTGGTAGAGGGTAGGACCCTTACCTTCTTGCCTACTTGCAAAAATAAATTGTGAGGTAAGGTGGGGCTAACAGAAGTTGTACAGGGGAGCTTGCCTTTTTGCTATTGAATTTTCTGTAATGTTATTTAATTTTTGTCATCTACTACCTGAAATATGTGTTCTATAAGTTTGTGACAGAATATATCATAGCATACCAGTAGAAAATAGCAGGTTTGCATATTTTTCAACATTTCCTTTATTCTGTCAATACCAGAGATAGAGACTCATTCCTTTTATAATAAGCTTTCATGTTTTGTAGATCATTATTAAAACACCTCTGGCCCTTCTTTCTTTAGGTTTCAAAAAAATGGTAAATCATTTACCCTTTATTCCTAAATCCCATTTCTGAAAGTTTAATCATTTTTATTACTTTGCTGTAAGACCTCTTCAAATTCTCCGCACATTAAACGTGAAGAAGCTTCTATGTGTATATTCTGATAAAAACTGTTTTCTACTGTAGTGTTGAATATATAATAATAGTTATGATTAATTATAGACTCTTCTAAACCAAATGCTCAACCAAGATATAGATATATTCCTTGTGTTAACCAAATGCTCAACCAAGGTATAGATATATCCCTTGTATAAACACTACAATGATGCTTTATATCTTAGTGACATTTTAAGTTTTATTTTTTATAATATTATGCAGTCACCTTTAGGTAACTTTGAATAAAACTTCCTTTGCATACATACCATACTCTAAAACTATTTAAAATATAAGCCTTGCTTTTCAGCATCTTATGATCTGTGTACATTGTAGTTTTTAGAGTTAGACAACTAAGTGTTGAATTTACAAATGAAATGATTATTAAAATATTATAGAGAATTTGTATAAAAATTGCTTTTGGTTCCCCCACAAATCCTATGATATTTACAGTCCTTTCACATTATTGTCACCCAACTACAGACTAGACTAAAAGACTGATTCCGAAACATTTCCTGTAATTCCTTTAGAAACATAAGTTCACCTTAAAAATAACAAAGAGAGACAATGAGTGAACAGTTTTTTCATCCCTGCTTTCTCATTTGCTTTTGAAGAATTAGAGAGATCACTGCTACAAAGGTCCAGTACAAGATAATTGCTTATATAAATTTAACTCGGAACACAATTCTTGATTTATCTTTTTTGGTTCGGGTCGTGGGGCCTGAACTCTGGGCCTGGGCGCTGTCCCTCAGCAATTCAGCTCAAGGCTAGCGCTCTACCACTTGAGCCACAGCGCCACTTCTGGCTTTTTCTTTTTTTTTTTTGCTTATGTGGTGCTGAGGAATTGAACCTAGGGCCTCATGCATGCAAGGCAAGCGCTCTACCACTGAGCCACCTTCCCAGCCCTCTTGATTTATCTTGAAGTAAGCATTTCTTATGTTCTCAGCTGGGTTAATTTGGTTATGTGAGGCCCTGCTGTTTTGTCTTGGGTTTGCTCACATATCTGGTGGGGCATCTGCAGTCTAGTCTGCAATGCCTTTTGCTGGGATAACTGTATTCTCTGGCAAATGATCTTTCATTCTCTGGCAGGGTATTCCAAGCTTGTTCATGTGGTTGTCAGGGTTTGAAAATACTGTCAAAAGGTAAATAGCCTCTTCAGGCTCAGGTTTAGTACTGGTACACTATCATTTTGCTATATCCTATTGGCCAAAGTAAGTTACCAAGCTGGATCAGTTTCAAGAGTTGAAATAGATTCCATCTCATGATAGGAGTTACTGTAAAATCACATCGTATAGAGTAGGGCTACAGGCAGGGGCAAAGTAGTGAAACCATTTTGGCAAGCTACTACACTGTCATTTGGAAGAAGAATCAGGTTGATTTGAAAGCTCTCATCTTTGCTTCTCATTCTTATTACTTGCATCCATAGTAAATTTCTCATGGTGGCCCTTAGTCATGATGGCTATGTACCCTGTGTTCTTATCCTGGTACTAGATTCCTTACCAAGCCATTCTCATAGACAATAGTGAAATTTTTCTGCTCTACATGAATTAAATTCACACTTACTAATATGTATTAACATCAATCATCTTACTGAGTTATGTTTTTGTGCCTATATTAGTTAGAATACCTTAGGGAAAATTATTTTTGTCTGTTTTAATTATTACTATATCTTCAGTACCCAAAATACTGACTTCAGCATGACAACCCCCTAAAGAAACTAGTTGAATTAATAAATGACTGAACGAGAGCATTCACTGAATTCTCTTCATATCTATCTGCCCACAAACCTCCATTATTTTTTGATTCATAACCACTTAAGTCTAAGCCCTCTTAACATTTTGTCAACTATGTCAGTATGCATGTCAAGACTTTGTAATAAAAAAGCAGAGGTTTTGTGGTACTAAGATTAAAAACCCATCATTTTCAAAAATGTTGTCTTAGCTATTTATTTACATTTTTATTTTTCTGAGGAGACTTACTTTTGGCTATGTATATCCCCTACTTGAGGATGTTGAATAACAAGGAGAAAGTTAATGGGTTAAGAAGAAGTTATGGGGGAAACCTTCAATTTTTGTCTGAAAATGTCCTGATTCACAGGTTAAACAATTATCATTTGCAGCTATTCCTGTTATGGTGATTACTCAAAAGACTGAAAAATATTAACTGGGCTTGTGATTTCATTGAATTAATTTTATTTTTCAAAATTAAGGCAGAAGCCAAGTGCTGGTGGCTCATGCCTATAATGCTAGCTACTGAAGAGAATGAGATCTGAGGATCACAGTTCAAAGCCAGCCTGGGCAGAAAAGTCCCAATGAGACTCTTATCTACAATTAACCATTCAAAAACTGGAAGTGGTGCTGTGGCTCAAGTGATAGAGTGCTAGCCTTGAGCACAAAGAGGTTCAGGGACAGTGACCAGGCCCTGAGTTCAAGCCCCACAAACAACAACAACAAAATTTAAGGCAGAAATATCTAAACTGATTAGTAATGGATGAAATTACACTAAGTTGGGTGTCAAAATCACAAAAATGTGTTATTGTGATTTTTAACATTAACTTAGTATTCATTAACACTAATGAAAAAGAGGCGCTAATCTGAATTACTGAGAATACATATTAGTAATTGTATTAATATAACCCAGACATGCCAGAAAAAGATTAAATTATCTATGCACCATGTTTCCCAAAACATAGTCTCTGAATTACTAAGTCATCATCTTGTTTGCTCTATTTTATTTTTGGAAGGAAGTTCAGTTTTCTTTTCTAAACTTTATGAAGTATTAGGCAAGTGGTTCAAATCTGGAAGTAGAACACTGTTACCAATTAGACACTATTTCTTCTGTTGATGCTTAAAATTTGCTACAGGTTCACATTTGCTTCTAGTCTTAAGACCTTTTCCTGTATTATATTCTGTTTTGACTGAATTTTTATAAAAGTGATTCATTATGAAACAAGAAGATGAGAGTGTCTATGATGACTGTTAATTGGGCCAGGGTTAGATAATAATGAATTAAATTTAGAATCTTCCTCTATGAAAAACCAAGTAAAACTGATACACTAGGAGATTCATATATATATATATATATATATATATATATATATATATATATATATATATGATGTGGTGGTCATATAATCATCCATTAAAAAAATTTATTACAGCCTGCTGGAGGCTCACACCTATAATCCTAGCTACTCAGATGGCTGAGATCTGAGGATCACAGTTCAAAGCCAGCCCAGGCAGAAAAGTTTATGAGACTCTTATCTCAAGTTAACCACAAAAAGCTGGAAGTGGAGCTGTGGCTCATGTGGTAGAGTGCTAGCTTTGAACACAAAATCTCAGGGACAAAGTTCAGGCCCAGAGTTCAAGCCCCAGGACAATCCAAAAAATACTTATAAATTCTCCCTTTCACTGTTTACCAATTCCAAGTATGGCACCAGACACATTATTCACTCTGCTTCATTAATGTGACAAAATCCCCAGATTTCTTCTTAATCTTTTGGAAGCTTATTTATTCTAAAGCTGGCATTTTTTTTTTTTGAGAATTTACTGTCAGTTTCAATCTCTTGGGGTTTCTTTTGAAGACAGGTCTCTTATGTTTCCTATGTTTGGTGGTTGAAAGTGTGCTTTCTTTCTTGTTTATTATTCCTCTTTTTGATGCCATCAGCACAGAGAAGCTACTGATTTTAAGTTACATGTTATTTGAGATTTAGATTGTTGAATACAAATTTATATTCTGAAATGTGATATGCCCCCAACTCTTGGAAAATATATGTAAATTATTATTCAATGGAGTGTTTAGGTTTGTAAGTATAAACCTGGACAAGTAAAATTTTGACTTTTCAATTTCTGAGAATGAAGGAAATAGTTTTCAATTACTGTGCCACTTTTTGTACTTTTTTATCCCGTACTTACATATGTGCTATGTTTTCCAATGGACAGAAAAAAGTTAATGTTTAGTTTTGCCCTAAGATTAACATCTTATTTGTAGAAAATTTTGATTAGTGTTCTTGTTTCTGGGAAGATATAGTGAAAATGGCAGAAAAAAGTAAGAATGATAGGGGGAAATAATTCTAGTTGTTTGATACATATAAACAGTAGGAAGGGTAATACTTTCCAAATTGAAATCTCTACACTCAACAATGATATAGAGCAGTAAAAGCTAAGAGAAGTCAGTATTTGAGGGAATTATGGACAAAGACATATCTCCTTGTATATCATTTGAAGCAAGAAAGAAGAATCACACAGAGTATATAACATTGTTAGAGCTATAATGTGTACTCTGCTTCAGAAAAGAAGTGATTTGTATCATAGCTCCTGAAACTAAAGTGTTTTTTTTTTCTTTTTTTAAAATCTAGCTGGGTACCGGTGGTTTCATGCCTATAAGACTAGCTACTCAGGAGGCTGAGATCTGAGGACTGTGGTTTGATGTCAGCTGGGGCAAGAAAGTCCATCAGACTCTTATTTCCAATTAACCACTAAAGAAAGCAGAAAGAGAGCTGTGGTTCAAGTGGTAGCCTTGAGTAAAATTCTCAGGGACAGTGTTCAGGCCCTGAGTTCAAGCCCCTAGTCTGGTATCCAAAAGAATTCCACGTGGTTTTTGTTGTTGTTGTTTTTTAGGTTACTGGGTCTTTGCTATGGATTAAATGTTTGTGCTTTCCCAAATGTCATGTTTCAAACTCTAAGCCCCAAAATAACAGTATTTGGAGTTAGGGTCTTTAAGAAGTAATTAGGTTATGAGGATAGAGCTCTCCTGATGAGATTAGTGCCCTTGTAAAAGGATACATGAAAGGGCTAGGGTGTAGCTTAGTGGCAGAGTGTCTACTACATCTGTGAGACACCCTGGGTTCAATCCCCAGCACCAATAAAACAGCAAAAAATAAACAAAAATCCCCCCTCCATCATCTGTCTCTATTATATGAGGCTACAATCAACCAAGATGTCCATCTCAAACGAGGAATGAGGGCCTCACAAGAACAGATTGGCTAGTACTTTGATCTTGGACTTCCCAGACTTCAAAAACTTTGAGGAACAAATTTATTTGGCTTAAGCTACTGGGTCCAGGCTATTTTTGGTACAGTAGTCTGAGCTGACTAAGAGAGCTTCTACAAGAATTTTTGCCATTTAGGAGCAGAATTTTGCAATAATTAATTCTCAGACATCTATCTACTCAGTACCGATCGAGTACTTGAATTAAGACATGAAACCTTTATATTCTCTCTAAAAGGTCCTTCACACCCACTTCCAGTCCAACTTCATATCCCCTAGATTTTTGTCACTACAAATTAGTTGTAGCTTTTTCTAATTTCATATAAATTACTTGTTTGCACTAAACAATAAGCCAGGGTCTATGCTTGCAAATGACATCACATGATGAAATCTTGAGTGATCACAGTTGATTCAGATGTCTAATGTTGAAGAAGAAAACTTTCTAAATTTTCCTATAAGATTCAGAAACCATGGTCTTATATTTTTGCCTAAGCTGTCTAGGCCTCTGCTTCTGGAGTTCAATAGTATCTGCCTTTTCACTTATAAAAATGAGGGCTAGAATGAATGTCTGCCTCATTCAGCAAGATTCTGCTTAATAAGGCATACTTGTAATGTTAGAAAATATGCCAACTATGAACCAGAATGCATGTAACTTGAGCAAGAGTCCTAATGAGCTCTGCAGGGGCAATTGCACTTTAGAATTCCAAATAAGGAGAAGCTAATTGTCAGCCAAATTTACAGTCAAAGGAGAAGGATCAGTGACTACATTAATGTTGAGATTGGGAATTATACATTAACGTGAAAATAGTGTGTTCTCATACAATACTTATCGATTGAGGCTACTTTTATAATAAGGAATACTGAATGGAAATGGGAGAAGGGGAATTTTTGAAGCTGCAAACCAAGTGGATACAAATGTGGGCAAGATATTTACGTAGTTTACCATTATAAATTGTTTCACTACATAGAGAACAGAGTCTGGAATAAAATAAACACTTGATAAATAAAGGAGAAAACAAGTTTTGTTTTTGTTAAATGCATTGGAGGATCTATCGAAAGTTTGAGTCTGCCATCATATTCAATAACTTTCTAAGGAAAAAGAAGTAATTTCTTTCCTTAAAATAATATGTGTTCAACTCTCCAGTGGAATATTGCATGCAGAAAATGGAATAGTTGAGACTTTTGGAGGGGCTAATGAGCCTTGCTGGTATTATTGAAGAAGTTTTTATAGTTTCAAATGATCTAGGGTTGCAGCTAGACTACTTCCACATGACATAGGGGTTAGAGCAGCCAGCAGTTTTCAACTTTTAGCCAAAGTACTGCATTTTCACCCAACCATAGTTCAACTCCCTTTCAGCAGTCATTTCCATACACAGCATACTTCACTTGTTAGCCTCTGAAGGGTTATGCTTTTTGGAAAAAAAAGTAATACTTTTTTCTTTAATGTAGCCTATAAATTATATGTATATACCACATGTATATGAGATTGGTACAAAATCAACAGGATAGGTATTGATTAAGGCAAGGGATTAATTTTGACACTTCCCTTTAAGAACCACGGAGCAGTAGTGTGTCAGGCTCCACGTAGTCGTAGCTAAGCTGGTCAATGTTGCAGGTTGCAAGTCAATTTGCCTCTAGGTATTACCAATGTCTGTATGAATTCCATTGCAAACTGTCTATCCTAATGAGACTGTGTTGTTAGTAAAGTTTATTTCAACAAATAAGTATTTTATTCATGCTTCATTTTATAGCTTGAATCCTACCATTAAACTAGTTATAACACATAGTCCTTAAATGTGAACAATTGAACTCTGGGAGCTCAGTATGGGATTTAGAAAATAAGGTCATTTGAATGGCAGAAAAGTATGCTTAATTACCTTGATAAAGTCATTTGACTTTCCTGGACAGCAAAACCCTTGCTTGTGATATGAGAGGTTTATGCTATGCAAGTTTGGAAATTAGGAATACAGGATATCCCCAGCTGGATGTGATATTGTAAGCAATGTATCCTTTCAATATGGAATGATGTTAATGGCTTTTTATCAAGAGTTATCAACCCATTTAAGAAATTGAAGAGATTAAAGACCAGTGAACAGGAAAAAACCCACATACTCATTTTAGAAAAAAAAATGAAACCCTATAAAATAATCAAGAGGACTAATTCTTTGAGTCCTATTAAGTTCTAAGATGTTGTTTTGTTTGGGTCTCACTGATGTTTAAATTGCCCTAAGATTTCTTTGAAAACAGTATTGGATAATTGCATATGTTACTGGTACATTTCTTCAGTGGGGAAGTCAGCAGAAAGGGAGAGACCACGGGGAAGAAGGTTGGAGAAAGAATAGAAGCTGAGTGATTAAAACCAAACAAGTTCACATCAAAATTAAAAGGGCTCATTTTTTAGGACAACACAACTTCTTAAAGCACTTTAAATACAATACAGGGCAACTAGTTACTTTATAATTATAAATTCGTTTTGGCCAGGGAAATGAAGTGTTCTTATGGAGATCTTTTCTGCTCAGCAAGTACTTTTGAAATGAAGGAAAACAGAGCAATGAAAGAAACTCATGCTGTGTATGGGGCTGAAGCACTGCCATTACCGAACACCATGGGCCCCATGGGCTGGGGTAACTGACTCTTAAACATTAGTTCATATTTTTCCAATTAAGCAGAAGTTGTGTTTCTTTATGTGCTACAAAAGAGTTAGTCATTTAGTTCCCATAAGGAGCATTTTATCAAAAGCAACCATTATAGCCAGAGACAAAGGAACTTGTAACTGGATTATAGGCCTCCCCCCATTCTAATAGGACTCAACTCCACACATAGCTAATTGCGATGTAATAGTGATAGCTTTTGCAGTGAAAATAGTTGTCAAAAAAAGAGGAAGCTGGAAGGCTGGTATGAATGAAATGATGGTGAGGAATGAAAATACAATGTATTAATGCTTTTTATAAACCTTATAACTAAGCATAGGGAAACGAGCAGATTCATAACAAAGGTATTGAATATCTACTCTGATGTATTCTTAGCCTCTTATTTGCTTACTTTATGTGGGTAAGTCTTTTGTGTCACATTGCATATTTACAGGCCTGAAGCTTACTTATAAGAGGTAGTTCAACAAATTAGGTATCTCCAGATTTCAACTTCAGATTTAAATTAAAGATCATTTATCATATCACAAAGCAATTTAATCTGAAATCATCTTGTGCTTATTAAAGGATATGCAATATTTGATCACCCTTCAAGGATAAAGAAACTTCCAATATACATCGATCCAAAATGGTACATGTATACGTCTGTAATAGAAATGGCAGGTTAAGTAATACTACTTCTCAAGCTATATAAACTACTCATCTGTTTTACTTATACAGACTTTGCTCTTGTAGAGACTTGAGTTTGGAATGTGGAGTTCAAACAGTGTATGAAGAAACCACAAAAAATGGGAAGCAACGTGGAAGTCATAGTGGAAACCATCAGACAAGCATACTCTGATTATTCCAATATCTTGTCCCTATGTAAGCCATCCACTTGACTGGAAATGTTGCTTCATATATAGGAAATCTTAAGTTCATAGAATGGAATTAGTACCTGCTCAAGTACAAATATAGTTTGGTGAGCTAAACACCAAAAGGCATGTAAATATACAGCTAGATGTCCAAGCCAATCTAGTTTTAATTACAGAGTGGGCAGTGCCAATGACAAAGGAAATGGAAGAGAAATGTCATTAGGATCAGCACATCTATCCCATGTATGTGTGTGTAAGAGAAAACAAATCTTTGTGACTTTGGTTCAGGTGCATCCTGATCTGTGTCACCAACGAAAACAGGAGAGGTAATGAAGCTCTGCTGGAAGTTAAATGAGAGCTGAGGCCTGCACTTTGATCAGGTTAGAGAGAGACAGAGAGACAGAGACAGAGAGACAGAGACAGAGAGACAGAGACAGAGAGACAGAGAGAGGGGGGGAGAGAGCACACGCACATGGGTGTGAGCAGAAGGTACTGATATTAATGAGACTACTACTGTCTACAAGCTTTCAGCCATAGCAATTTCTCAGGACAGTGCCATAATTTGGAATAGTATTATCCCAGACAGATTGCATCTATATCTTGAGGGGGAGGAGCTTGAGGCTTATGTTTTGATAAGAATGACAGATGACTCATGAGAAAAAGTAGAGTTAGGTTCTGCTAAATTTGACATGCATATAAAATATTTTCCAGAATGAGTAATACTTTGGGGTAAGATCTAAAAAAGTAGTTCAGAAGCAGATTGCCTGGGCTTGAATTTGTGCCTCAGTCTCTCATATAAAGCGGATTGTACTTTACCTCTGGAGGTTGATATGTGAAGCACTAGCTAAGTACCAGGTATATAATAAATAGTAAATATTAGCAATTATTATCAAGTATTGTTCTATTTTGTTTTAATTTTCGAGACAGCATCTTATTATGTAACCCATGTTGGCCATGAACTTATGATGATCCTACCTCAGCTTCCTGCACACTGGGATTATAGGCATGCACCACATGCCCAACCCTTATGATTCTCTTTGAACACTGCACCAGAATGAAATGGATTTCTGTAGGTCCTCCATTGTTGTCAAATACATGATCTTGTTTAATATTCATACCTTTGAGACATAAGCATTGGAAAACTCATTTAGCTGCAAAATTGTGCCTCAGAACATTTACATGACCCACAGAAGGGACCAGCTACACATTCTAGAGTGTATCTTGCTGCTTAAAGTAACAGTAAAACGGTAATATTAAGCTGTGCTTTTAGTTTGCTTTTTTGTGATAGAGTCTGACTTTTAACTCCTGATCCTTTCATTTCAGCCTCCTAAGTGCTGCTGGGGATTACAGGAATACACCACCAAGTTTGGCTTTTAAAGTTTTGTTCATTTTTTTTTTTGAGTGATACTTCTGCAGTTCTTCTCTTTTTTTTTTTTTTGTCATTTGTGGGGCCTGAACTCTGGGCCTGGGCTCTGTCCCTCAGCTCTTCAGCTCAAGGGTAGCGCTCTACCTCTTGAGCCACAGCGCACTTGCGGCTTTTGCTGCTTAGGTGGTGCTGAGGAATGAAACCCAGGGCCTCATGCATGCAAGGCAAGCATTCTACCACTTGTTCATAAGATTCATCTGGAGATCTGGAGTAAGTACACATTCGGTATTCATAGATCAGAGGTGGGCCTGAGACTTTGTATTTCTAATGATTTCCAGGTGATACTGATACTGCTGCCACACATTGAGGAGCAAAACATCCTTTTAAGGTCACCCCAAAGTGCCTAGTGTATCAGGCATACCACCTACAGTTATGCTTATGAGGACTCCGTAAACAGCCTTAGATCTTTGATTCCAGGGAGTACATAGAAATGGAGGCTCAGTAAACTGTTATCCACATGGTGAAAGAATGACCATCTTGTTCTAATTAAGCAAGTTGAATACTGCTATGTACCTGGCATACGATATTCCACTACTAGGAGGGATGAATTTCAGGAATATTCATGTAGCACAGAAGCTACACTGGATAAAATTTAATACTACAAACCAAGAGGCATTTTAGGATCTTGTAGATATGGTGTAATCATTATTCTGGCAAAGGGAAGCAAAGCTGATTAATAAGAGATGTTCAGTTGGAAGAATGCTGCAGAAAGTGGCTTTCAAGATATTTTTGGTGACGATATCTAGATGATCTTGGAGAAATGAGGCAGTACAGATACACAAACTAATATTCCATTATCATTCTTTGAACCATCCAGTTAGAGACAGTTTATTCTCTGCCAAAGAAGTACAAGCTATTACCTCAATTTACAATTGAAAGGCTGTGTGTGGCATCTGTGAGAGTATTAATTGTATTAAAAAATAAACAGTATACTATACACGTTCTTAAAAAGTATACTGAAAAAGAAATCAAACTGTGAAGGCATTTATGTATGTTGAAGCCCTCACATATGCAGCAAAACATGTCTGAATGTGAGAATTGAACCACAGTTCATTGGCCTTTAGTTATTTTCCTCTCATCCTTAGGCAGCTATAAGAATATTAGAAATGCGTGATTCAGATAGATACCAGGTAAAATAAAAAGAAAAACTAATGTCTAGAACTCAAGGAAAGCTAAAGCTATACAAGCTTTATCAAATCCTCCCTACCAACACTGTAATTCTCAATAAAGCTCAGCATGACAGTTCAAAATGAAACAATGACATGACAAGACAATAACTCTTGGAGCATTAGAGTAAGGTACAATAAGTTTTCCTTCTTCTCCTAGTGCTTTCACTGGGATTCTCCTAAAACACCTGAGGGAGCCAAAGAGGTAATACAATTTATTTTTGTGTGTACTGAGACTGATTTTCTTTTGTTACTTTTGTGGTCTCTTAAACCAGCCAGCATTGTGGTTATTGAACTTTTCTTTTAACACTTTAAAACTGTGAATAGGAAGGGAAGTGAGAGTTATCAGTGATAACAATAACTACTTTAAAAAAGTAACCACAAAATAGCTTTGGCAAACAGTAATCAATATGCATTTATTCTACTCATGAGTCTGGTGATTGGCCAGGAGTAAATGGAGTTTATTAGGCGCTTCTAGGATTCGAGGTAATGCAGGAAATACAAGTAGGCAAATGGAAAAAACACATAGCCTTCTTAATGCTCAAGCCTGGAAATGGTATACTATCCTGTCTGCCCTGATCTACTGGTTAAAGACTATGGCTAATCCCAAAATCAATTCAACACTTTATTTAGATTTGGGTTGTTTAACGTGATGTGTTTTGGAAAAGATGTAGATTTGGGTTGTTAATGTGATTTATCTTGGAAAAGCAAGGACCCCACACTTACATCTATTTTAAGTAAAAGTGAACTGTGTGGGAAGGGAAAGAAGACAAAAATGAATCGAACTATGGGATGTTTAGTTGAATGTGAATTTCAGTTCAACAATTTCTTTTAAATTTCATTTTCTTATAAAGGTGCTATACAAAGGGGTTACAGTTACATGAGTAAGTACATTTCTTGTCGAAACAAGTTTTTCTTTACAGTTTAGTTATATCTTATGCAATACTTACTGATTTGCTCCCGGTTGCTAGTCTATATTGTGTCCACTAAATAGCTGGGATACTAAATAGTTATTTGTTTTTTTATAATAAATTAAGGCTTAATTCAAATATTTGTTAATTTCTTTGACTTAAATCTGGCAGGCATAGAATGAAACTATTGAGAGAACTGCATATTCAAAAGCTAAGGAAGGATGACATTTCAATAAAAATAAATTTTACAAAGTTGTCTTTAAAATATTTTATTTTAGCTGGGTGCTAGTGGCCCATGCCTGTAATCTTAGCTACTCAGAAGGCTGTCAGTTCAAAGCCAGGCCAGGAAGGAAAGACAAGAAGACTGTTATCTCCAATTAACACCAAAAAGAAAGCTGGAAGTAGAGCTGTGGCTCAAGTGGTATAGTGCTAGCCTTGAGTAAAAAAACCTCAGGCACCATACCTAAACCTTGACTTCAAGCCCCAGCACTGGCACACATTAATTTTAATAGCACACAATATTAGTATAAATGGGGTTTAATTGTGATAATTCCATAGATACATTTAGTGTACTTTGACAAGTTTAGCCCTTTATGACATCTCCATGCCTCCTTGAGTCCCTCCCTTCCAGGTTTGTTAGGTTTTAAATTCCCTATCTGTCTGTCTGTCTGTCTGTCTGTCTGTCTGTCTGTCTGTCTGTCTGTCTGTCTGTGAGTGATCCCCTTCACCTCTAAATATCTTTTCATTTACTTCTCTCACCTCTTGATGATCCCCACTAGTCCTCTGTTTAAATCTTCTTCTTCTTCTTCTTCTTCCTCCTCCTCCTCCTCCTCCTCCTCCTCCTCCTCCTCCTCCATCATCATCATCATCATCATCATCATCATCATCATCATCATCATCATCTTAGGTCTACAGTCCACTAAAAGGGCAAAATTGTGTTATTTGGCTCTTTGAGCCTAGCTTATCTCACTCAATATGATGATCTCTGGTTCCATCCATTTTTTCTACAGATGACATAATTTCACTTTTCTTAATAGCTGAGTAATCCTCCATGCTATATATGTACTATATATTCATTAGTTGTTGGATACCTGAGCTAATCCCATAGCTTGGCTATTGTGAACAGAGCTATAATAAACATGGATATACAGGTATCTCTCTCGTATACCAATTTTGGATATACGCTCAAGAGTGGTATGGTGAAATCATAAGGTAGTTTGAGTTTTAGTTTTTCAAGGAACCACCGTACCAATTTCTATAGTGAGGGCACAAATTTATATTACCACCAACAGTGTATGGGGGTTCTGCCCATGACCTTCCATAGCTTCTCTAGCATTTATTTTTTTATGGAATATTGGAGTCTTTCTAGCCATCTAGCAAATCCAGAAGCTGGATAATTTCAGAAAACAGCTTCCTTAGGAGCAATTTTAAGCCAAGCTACTCTTACCTGACTCTTACTTTTCTTTTTTTTATTATGAAAGAATACACACACATAGAATTTATTAAAAGTCCTTTTACATTATTATAACAATGAAGAATATGCATTTTATAAACATGAGAATAAATATAAAGATTCTGTGTGTTTTTCTAAAGCAGAAACATGATTTTTGTATGTTTATTGTGAAAATGCTGTACCGAGGGGTTACAGTTACATGATCAAGGTAATGAGTACATTTCCTATCAAGCATTTCCTATCAACTAACCCCCCCCCCCCCCACCGAAGTTGTAAAGTTCATTTTCAACATAGTGTTTTGTATATCTCATTGTTACAATGGGTCAACCTGTATTCTTATTTAAGCATTTTGTTTTGTCCCTTCCCCTCCCCGAATTAGAGAAGTATATATACAAATGCAGGGCACTGACATCCAATACAGTGAAAACAAGGGTTATACCATGGGGGAAGAACATATAAAGAAACAAAAAAAAAATCAAATGGTACATTATAAATACGTTAGAAACAGTAGCAAGCAAGAAAAAAGTTATTTATGTCCCTATCTTGGGGTTCACTTTGCTTAACATCATCTTATATGGTCATATGTACATAGCTTTTAGCCTTTTCTGCTTGTCCTACACATGTACTAGTAATTGCAAATAAGGGAAACCATGGGACCTATGTTTCTTTGGGTCTGGCTTACTTTGCTTAATATAATTTTTTCCAAGTCTTTCCATTTCCTAACAAATGGGGAGATGTCATTCTTTCTGATGGAGGCATAGAATTCCATTTTGTGTGTGTGTGTCTACATATATATATAAATATATATATATATATATCACATTTTCTTGATCCATTCATCTACTGAGGGGCATTTGGTTGGTTCCATATCTTACCAGTGGTAAATAATTCTGCAATAAACATAATTGTGCTGGTAGCCTTAGTATAGCTTTATTTGTGAGCATTTTGCTAAATACCCAAAAGTGAGATTGCTGCATCATAGGGGAGCTTTATGTGGAGTGTTTTGAGGACCTTCCATACTACACTCCTACCAACAATGCAGTAGGGTTCCCTTCTGTACACATCCCCTCCAGCATCTGTTATTAGAGTTTTTGATTCTAGCCATTCTAACTGGGGTGAGGTGGGATCTCAATGTTGTTTTGATTTGTATTTCTTTTATGGCTAGAGAGGTTGAGCATTTTTCTTCATGTGTCCATTGGCCATCCTTCTTTCCTCTTCAGAGAAGTTTCTCTTTAAGTCTTTAGCCCACTTATTAATGGGACAGTTGTTTCTTTGAGAATCTGTTGTTGGGGATTTAATTTTTGAGTTCTAAGTATATTATAGATATGAGGCCCTTGTCCATAGTATGGCTAGTGAAGATCTTCTCCCAATCCATGGGCTTTCTATTGACTTTGTTAGCTATGCCCTTTGCCATGCAGAAGCTTTACAGTTTTATGTAATCCCATTTGTCCAACCTTTCTTTGATTTGTTGTGTTTCTGGGTCTCTATTAAAAAAACTTCGGCTTGTGCCAAGGAGACCTAGGGTTTCTTCTATTCCTTCCTGTAATTTTTTCAAGGTGTCTGCTTTGACTCCAACGTCTTTGATCCATTTGGGGTTGATTCTGGTACAGGGTGATATAGAAGGATCTAGCTTTAGTTTTCTACAGGTGATTAACCAATTTTGCCAGCACCATTTACTGAAGAGGCTGTCTTTCTGCCATTCTATTTTTTTTAGCTCCCTTATTGAAGATTAGGTGGCTATAGGTCTGTGGGTTCATTTCTGGGTTTTCTATTCTATGCCATTGGTCCTGAAGTCTGTTCTTGTGCCAATACCAAGCTGTTTGGATTACTATGGCTTTGTAGTAGAGTTTGAAATTTGGTATTGATATTCCTCCAGCACTGTTCTTTCTGTTAAGGATCGTTTTTGCTATTCGGGGCCTTTCATTGCTCCATTTGAATTTTTAGATTGCCTCTTCTATTTCATTGACGAATGAGGTTGGAATATTGATAGGTATCCCATTGAATTTGTTGACTCTTACTTTTCTATTGCTACATAAGAAATTAAATTAATACCCATTATCTCACACTATTATGTCTTGTATGACATGGGCAGGGTGTGAAATTTAGGGTTAGCCATGGCTAAAACCAAAGTGTTCCCCACACAGAATTCCTATTTGGAGAGTCTAGGTAAAATCTGCTTATAAGTGTTTTTTTTTTTTGGTTGTTGGCAGAATTCAGTTCCTTGTAGTTGCAGGATTGAAGTCTTCACACTCTTACTGGCTCTCACCAGGGAGCATTGTTAGCTCTGGGAGCCACCCACATTCCTTGCCTGTGTGATCCCTTTTATCCTTAGAACCTCTTTCATCCTTGGATCTCTGACTTTCTCTTCTTCAACCAGCCAGGAGAATTCTCTCTCTTAAAGGACTCATATGCTTAAATCTGGATCATTCTAATGCTCACTGTATCTTAAAGCCAACTCACTGCAAAATTCCTTCGCAGCAGTGCCTCGTGAGTAAATAACTAGGAGAAAGTCTAGGTGCACCAGGGATCAGGCATCTTGATGGGCATCTTAGAATTCTACCATAGTAACTAGGCTTTGGGTAGGAGGACTACACAGCTTCTGTCCTACTCTATAGGTTTCTTTCCCCAAATCTAAATGCAAGTATTCCATTTAGTCATGCATAACAACAACTGTCTCATTTCTTTCCTAATAAAATTAATCTTCCAGGAATGATTTCAGTGCCCCATTTAAATAGTGTCCTGAGTTAGCCCGACCCTGGTACAAATCTGCTTACCATTTACTGACTTTGTCTGCTACAATGATTTTCTTTATTAGGCCTCTCTATTTTTTTTTTAACATCTTTTATGGCAAGCAAAAAGAATACTTCTTTCACATTTTTTTCTCCATCTCTCCTACGTCCTTATTGCAAAAGTATCACATGGCTCATTTTTTCCAGTCAATTTGTGAAAATTTGCTATCTAATTCTATGTCATATGCAGGTTTATTTTATATGTTAAAAATTCCATGCTGGCATGAACTACCCACACAGACTTCTTTCTAGAAGAAAAGTTTGCACCTAGGATGCTCTGGTTAATGTCAGAAATTGATCCCATATTGATTTCTTTTAAGATTTATTTACTGACTTTTAATATGACTCCATGCATGCAGGTAATTTATTTTCCTCAGGACTTTGACTATTAAAAACATCATAATTCTTTTTCATTCCATTTATTCCAGAAGATGGCACTGCTGCTACTTCTGCAGCAAAAGTATGTATTAGGGGAGGGAAAAAAAAAACCCTCAGCAGGATATTTTAGAATTTCATAATAATACACCAAGCATCCATATTGGCAAAAAAAATATACTTTAAAATGACATTTAAAAAATACCTACTGCATTATTTTCCTCCTTATGCTGAGTTTAGCCTTTATAGAAGAAATAATTACAATTTATACTCATTAAAAGAAATATGTTGAGGCAGAAGGAAAAGAGACCCTCTGTGCTGATCTGTTGCCAGAATCATGACTCAGTTGGTGACTGAATTGAATATTTATTGCCTTAAGGGGACAGCAATAGTGTCTCATATTAGACAGAGGCCCTGCACATGCCTTCTTAACTCATTCTACATTTTTTTTCTCCACTACAAGGGTTGAACTCCAGGCCTTTACTTGCTTGGCTTTCTTGCTCAGCCGGCAATCTTCTACTTGAGCCATTCCTATAGCCCTGGCTTTTTACTGATTATTTTAGAGATGGAGTTTCAAACTTCTGTCCTCTAGATCTCAGCCATACAACAAGCTAGGATTACAGATACGGGCTACTATATCTGCTCTGTGTGTGTGTGTGTGTGTGTGTGTGTGTGTGTGTGCATGTGCTCACGCGTGAGTGTGTGCACTCGCTGGTAGTGGAGCTTGAGTCTAGGGCTTCAGTCCTTGCTTGGCTTGCTTGTGGGTGGTGCTGTATTACATGAGCCATGGCTCCAGCCTGGCTTTTTGCTGTTTATTTTGGGGATAGACTCTCATGGTTTTTTACATAGGCTGGATTCAAACTATGATCCTCAGACCTAGGCAATATTGTTCTCAATTTTTTTTTGTTTCTTTCTCTTTCAATATGGTCTTATTATATAGCCCAGCCTAGTCTTTCTGGATTCTCAACTCTTCTGTCCCTTCTCATGTTCTGGGATTACAGGCATGTGCCATTATACCTGGACAAGTTTGATCTTTCATACGTCTTCACTTCACATAAATAGCATAATGGACACAAATATTCATGTAATGTTTTAAAGGGAACAAGACTAGAATGCAGTATATCCTGCGTTCAAACACAGATTTGATAGATCATAATGTATTTTTATTCATTGTAGTAAATGAAGTGAATGAAATCCATAGTGGATACTTTTCTTCATCTTTTTTTTTTTTATTTCGTGTCAGTCCTGGGTCTGCAACTCAGAGCCTGGGTGCTGTCCCTGAGCTGTATTGCTCAAGGCTTGCATTCTATCACTTGAGCCACAGATCTACTTCTGGATTTGGTAGTAAATTGGAGATAAGAGTCTCATGATCTTTCCTGACTGGGATGGCTTTGAGCTGCAATGCTCAGATCTCAGTTTTCTCAGTAGCTAGGATTACAGGCATGAATTACCAGTGCTCAGTTTTTTTTTTATTGCTGGTCTTGTGTCTCGAACTCAGGGCCTGGGTGCTGTCCCTGAGCTTGTTTGCTCAAGGCTAGTGCTCTACCACTTGAGCCACAGTTCTATTTCTGGCTTTTTGTTGGCTAGATGGAGATAAGACTCTCATGGCCTTCACTGCCAAGGTTGGCTTTGAACCTCAATCCTCAAATCCTAAGTAGTTATGATTACAGGCACGACTTATTTTTACTTGTTAAACAAAGCTCTTCTTTTCTATCTTCCCAGCACCTGCTACCCACATTCTAGCTGTTTCTAAGGGTTTGACTATTTTAGATCCCTTCATATAGATGGAATTATATGGTATTTCATTTTTGTGATGGTTTATTTCACTTAACATAATGCCTTCAAGATTCATCCATGTTGCAGCATGAGACAGGATCTTAAGTATTAAGAGCTAAGTATCAAAAAAGGCAATTTTTAAGCATGAGGGCAATCTGAATGCTCATTATTTGTTTCCAAAGAGAAGAGTTTCTCAAAATTTATTTTGTGGTCTAGTGTGGTGATACATGCCTGTATTTCCACCTACTTGAGAGGTAGAGATCTGGAAGACTGTAAATTGAGGCCAGCCCAGATAAAAATTCAGTGAGTTCCTATCTAAACAAATAAGGTGAGCATGGTATTGCACACTTATAATCTCAGTTATGTGGGAGATCCAGAGTATGAAAGTCTGAAAACAGACCAGGCCAAAAATGAGAAATCTTAGCTGAAAGGTAATTAAAAGCAAAATGAGCTAGGGGAAAGGCTCAAGCAGAGTACTCTAAGTTCCATGCCCCAGTACTGCCAAAATAATTTTATTTTTGCCTTTCATCAATTTGTATGCTTAATTACACAGTAATAAATGTAATGAGATATTCTGATGGATAGCAGGCATTTGTTTCTACTGCAAACTATATTTTCCACCCAAGTGCTCTTAGCTTCAGAAGTCTGAACTTTCATGGCATTTTTTTAGTGCTTTCCATGTTTTCCCTGCCTGTGGCAATATAAAGAAAGCTGGACGATATTTAGGTGAATACTGGTAGAGTGGGAAGCATGGTCTGTGGTGACTGCTAGGACAACAGGTTATAGAATGCATTGAAACCTGGACTTGAATAACACTTTGGATGCAAAAGGAAATAAGGGTGTTAAATTGGTTAGCGAAACAGATTCTCCATCTGTGTGTTCTTTCTCCAGAGTTATTTGCTAAGTACTCTATTATATGTGATTTTATATTTCTTTTTAAATGCTACCTATGATGTGGAAAGTGGATTTGAGTAAGGACATTCACTGAAGAATGCTAGCTTGGGAAAGATGGTTGAAAGAGTTAAGACTAGGTTGCAAACACTGAGTTGAAATGCTTTCAAAAGCTCTAAGTAGAGATGTCAAATAGGCATGTGGATGGGCTCATAGGAGAAGATAGGGCAAAATAAGTCTTCTACATATTATTTACTCATGCACAAAAAAAAATGTGAGCACATTCTTTATCGTATTCTAAGCATACTTATCGAAATGGCAATTTCCTCATACTTGTCTGGGTCAATGTCTGAAAGTTCAGATTGGAAAATAGGAAATGTGCTGTGATTTAAATGAGTTGACTTTAATTGTGAAGATTTTTCGACAGATGAGGGCAAGAGTCAAATTGTTAAGTGACATACACCGAAAACATGCAGACTATAGATGCTGAGGTGTTAAATACTTTTTGGCAAAGTTTGATATTTAATAGAACTGAAAATACCTAGTGTTATAGACAGATGATAACATCAAATGAGAGTGTTCATTAGATGTCTTAGATTAGCTAAAGAGGAAGCTGTTTTCTGGAATAAAATTATGATAGAAAAATCAGAGACAGAGATAATTGCAAGAGTAGATGATAGGAGATGGAATGTGATGGGAATTCATAAGGCCAATGATTTTGAAATGAGAAGGGTACCCTATATTCATGTTCTTTAAATCAAATTTTCTATTGTTACATAAAATGGTTTGGTGAATACAGTGGCAAATATATTAAGTAGAATAGGTTCTTGTTGACATCTTCTTAGCTTGTAATAGTAAAACTGTTTGAACATACTAACTACTTAAGTGTGCATCTCTTCAAAATAAGGACATTGTTTAATTAACATATAATCATCACATATCATTATATAGGAAATTTATAATAACCTAAAAATAATATCAGTACTATATAATCCAGATTAAAATGACCAAGATGCATTGTATTCATAAATTGACATGCTGATCTGAAACCCTTTTGTACAACTATTTAAAAATAATTTTTAGAATTATTTCTTCATTTTTTAATTGTGAAAATACCGTACAGAGGGATTACAATTACATGAGCAAGGTAATGAGTACATTTCTAATCAAGCATTGTTGCCTCCTCCTTTGTTTCCCCTTCCCATACCTCCCCTCCCACTCCCCCCCAAACTTGTAAAGTTCGTTTTTCGACATAATGTCTTGTACATCTCACTGTTGCAATGAGTCCACGTGTATCCCTATTTAAACAATTTGTTTTTCCCTTCCCCTCCCCAAATTATACCAACATCAAATACAGTGAGAACAGGAAACATAGGTCCCATGGTTTCCCTTATTTGCAATAACTAGTATATGTCTGAGACAAGCAGAAACGGTCAGATAAGTTGATGTTAGGCGAAATGAACCCCAAGATAAGGACTCAAATGGTTTTTCTTTCTTGCTATTGCTTCTAACATATTTATAAGATGATTTCTTTGTTGCTTTGTATCTCCCTCCCCCACAGTATATTCTCTGTTCTCACTGTATTTGATGTTGGTAGATTTTTTTGTTTAAGAAAGCTCACTCCGCCTCTTACAGA
Organism: Dipodomys spectabilis; assembly: GCF_019054845.1. Taxonomy (NCBI): domain Eukaryota; kingdom Metazoa; phylum Chordata; class Mammalia; order Rodentia; family Heteromyidae; genus Dipodomys; species Dipodomys spectabilis. The sequence continues at coordinate 435,495 of NW_024871203.1, read as the reverse complement.
GAGTAGTACCCTAAAACAAAAACTTAAATTTTCCCCATCCAAATTGTTTCATAGTTGACATTTTTTGGAATCAGAACCCAACTACAATTGGTGTATGGTAGGTGGTTTTATAGTTCTTCATTCTGTTTAATTTAAAGTAATCCTCCTGTTTTTTTTTTTTTTTTTTTTGGTTCTTCATGGCATTGAATTTCAAGATTAGGTCAATTGATTTATACACTGCCTATCCCAGATCTATATGATTGTTTCCTCATGGTGGTTTTGAACATTTTTTTGAATGATTCATTTTTTTTATTGTGAAAATCACATGGGCAAGATAATGAGTACATTTCTTATCAAGCATTGTAGCCTCCTCCTTTGTTTACCCTTCCCATCCTTCCCCCCCTGCCCCTCCCAACCCCCCCACAAAGTTGTAAAGTTCGTTTTCGACATAATCTACTCCTGTATTAATCCACTCCTGTATGTCCTTCTTCAATTGTAAGTCAATTGATTTTTTATGGCTTGAATATATTTGGTGAGAAGATTTCATAGATTATATTATTCCTGTCCTACTACATTGCATCAACACATAAAATATCAGCATTCCTTCTTTACATTAAGTTAAATTTGATCATTGATGAAAGTTATGACTGCCAAGTCACTCTATAATTAACATCTTTTTCCCTTTGTAATTAACAATCTGTGGAATGATCTTCGTTTACCACAGCAAATACTGTTAACTTTTGAAACTCACTAATGATCCTTGCTAGAGTCAATTATGCATTTAAAGGGAGCAAAATGATTTCTTCCTTTTATAGCTTAGCTCTGTTCAAGCATCTTACATATTCAAACTTTTTTCTTATTAGATTTTTCATTTAAATTTTTCTTTTTAATATATTTTTATTATCTTTAAGTAGTTGTACAAAGGAGCTGCCATTCAGCAAAGAAGTTCGTAAATACAATATATCTTGCTCAGTGTCTCCCCTTTCATAATTGTCACCCCCCTCCTTCCCAAACTCACCCTGTCCCTCAATTTTCTTAATTTTGTAGGGTGTGCATTTCATTTTATGACTACCTTTTCACTTGATTTTGATTCAGATATTGGGGATTAGTTCAGTAACATGTGAAAATTTTTTGACTGCAAATTATTTTAAGATATTCATTCTTTTTTCCTAAGAAAGCATTTTTAATTTTATGTAGTTCAGCTTATATATTTTTATTAGGCATTAGTTTAATGCAAACTGTACAGATGGGGTTTCATTGTGAAATTTCTGTATAAGCATATAGTGTTTGATCATTTTTACCTCTTCTATTATTCTTTCCCCTCATATTTTTATTTTATTATTTTTGTTGTATTATCTTCTATTTGAGCCATTAGCTTCCACTGTATCTTCTGATAGATTATTACCTCAACAAATGAAGGCCTTTTATTTTTATATGCTAGTTGAACATTCTCGTATCTGGCTGGATAATCTTACCATTTTGTGTTAGTTTTATTTAGATTCTGTGGCTTTTCTACTTGCATTATTTTATTATCTATAGTTAAAGATAATTTGGATTTCTTTCGTATCTATATTACTCTAATTGATTTCTCTGGTTGTTATAATACCTTAAGGCATTAAATGATAGCAGGGAGTGTAGATACTTTAGTTTATTCCCTACAATATAGATTGGTTATTAAGACTATTTATTCAGTAAATTGCTGGATTTTGAGAACCTGTGTGTATGTGATCATGTTTTAAAAAATCTATTAATTCCTCTTTTACTGAGGTTTAATTTTAATCAGAAATGGATATGGAAAATTATATTACTGACTGGCTTTTCTGTATCTATGAAGTATATGATATAATTTTATTCTTGGCCTTATTAATATAATGAGGTATTTTGATGAGTTGCTCAATATCAAATTGCTTTTTACATTTAAAAAATAAAACTGACTTGGTCATAATGAAACTATTCTTGTAATATATGAATCATCTGCTATTTTATTTAGGTATGGGAGTGTGTGTATTGGTCCTGGAGTTTGAACTCAGGCTATGGGCGCTGTCCCTGAGCTTTTTTGCTCAAGACTCATTATCTACCACTTAAGCTGTGGCTCCAGTTCCAGCTTTTTGGTGGTCATTAGAGATCAGACTCTCATGGATTTTCCTGCCAGGGCTGGCTTTGAACTGTGATCCTCAGAGCCCAGCCTTCTGAATAGCTAGGATTACATATATGAGCCAATGGTACCAGCTTTTTTTTTTTAAAAAAAGCTTAATATAAATGTTTTACTTACTTCATAAAATAATTTGCAATTTTTTTTACTGCGCTCTGAATTTGTGAAGTGGCATCAAATCATTTTTGCCTTTGATGATTTTATGGTTTTCCCTTAAGCCTGAGCCTAGTGTTTCTTGGGGGGTAGAGGGGGAGTTATTTTATAACTTTCTTCACTTATTCTATAGGCATTCTTCTATTTATTTCCATTAACAATATTTTTGGCAAATTGTATTTTCTAGAAAAATACTAACATCACTTATGTTTTGGAGATATATTTGCAATGAGTAGCTTATGATTTTATAACAGTCAAAATCCTGGCAGGAAACAATCAGCATACTTAAGCCTGGAAATTTTAAAGAAAGTTAATAAAACGATAATGTACGAAGATGTGAATGATGCTTTAAAAACCCATAAAACAAAAAGCAACAACAACAAAAATACAAGGAGAAATAATACAGAACCCTGGGCCTCTCACAGTGGTGAGCCATTACTAACCTGGAAAGAAACAAAGAAAAGTGATTTACTGAAACCAGGAGAGAATGTCTTTGTACTGAGGGTTTCCTGGCAGGACCTGTGGCTTTTGGAAAGGAATGTAGTCACTTCACAGTAGCCAGTGACAATACCTTTTGAAGGAAAAGAGCTGAGTACCCCAGTCTTGTTACCTTAAATTTCTTTGATTTTTCATTTGGACAAGTCCATATAGAATTCAGAGGATGAGGGCCTTTGACTTGTGTTTTATGAATCACCCCTTGTAGAGCCTACAGCAAGGAAAAGATGATAGGGTAAATGGAAGACAGTTTTGAATCTTTTAGTGTCATTTCCTATTTTGTGTTTTTTGTGCTTTTTTCCTAGCTAGTTGTTGCTCTATTTTGTAAACCTTCATTACAGAACTTTCCTTATTCTGCTTCCTTTCACTTTCAACCTCATTAAATTTTGCTTTCATCTTTGTTACTTTCTTTTGATTATTTTTTTTTCCTTTTCTTACCTCTTAAGTTGGATGATTAATTTATACTCTTTTAGCTCTAACTTTTCATATGGACTTTTATGTTCACTAATTGTACACTAAGACTGCTTCATCCATTATTTTCAAGTCTCATTTTTGGACTTTCTGAGTTAATAATTTTAATAACTGCAGTTGCTGCAAATTCCAAATAAGCCCCTTAGGGAACACTAAAAATACACAATATGTTTCTATCTAGCAGCATATACACATTTGCAGGATGAATACAAAGAAAATAACAGTCCTATGACTAAGAATTTATACTTGTGGCTGTGATATAGCTTAGTGGCAAAGCACTTGCCTAGCAAGTCCATCGCCCTGGGTTCGATTCCCAGTACCAAAAGGAAAAGACAAAAAATACTGTTAAAAATTGATACTTGTGAATTGCTGTACAATTATCAATGACAGCATTATAGACTCTAGCAATCAGAGTGACCACAAAATTGTTAAAAATATCTGAAGTTGATGACTAAACTCTGGCTCTATTGAAATGAAAATGCCAAAATAGAGGTATGGTGGTGAAAAAAATTATTTCCAAGAATGTAATAATAGGAAAAGAAATGCTATACTTCTTAATTGAATTTTATAAAATAGATGATAGTTTTATTATATCTATGCATTATTATACATATTTAGGCTATCTATTTGAATATGTCAACATAATTTTTAGGAACTTTGTTATGTATTTAGTTAAAAGATATGTTTTTGGGTATGTAACAGAAGTAGATATGAAGCTGAGTGTTGGTGACTAACACCTGCAATCCTACTACTCTGAAGGTTGAGATCAGCGGATCACGGTTCAAAGCCAGCCCAAGGCAGTTAAGTCCATGAGACTCTTACCACCAATTAAATACCACAAAACTAGAAGTGGAGCTGTGGCTCAAGTGGTTGACTACTACCCTTGTGCAAAAAAAAAAAAATCGTTCAAGGATAGTGCCAGGGTCCCGAGTTCAAGCCCCAGGACTGGTATACACAGAAAAAACAGAAGTGGATATGTATTTTCTAGTTGGGAAAAGAAGATAATAATTTACATTTAGAATTTCCTTAACAGTATGATTTAAAATACGAGTTCTATCCCTTGAAAATTGTTTTTTCTCAAATTGTTATTTAACTTTTCATATGATGATTACTTCATTGGTAGACTGGGAATTTGTTCATTTCTATGTCATAAGGAAATAATTTTATATTTAAAGTACTTATCACAGTTTTAACATAGAAGTTAATTAATATACAACGAGAGGTTAAGGAGAATATGATGATTGATTTCTGCTGTTGTTTCTGCCTTGACACTTAGTGGTGTTCAAGGATGTTTTCTATCTTAATTTCTTAGTAGTACTAAGCAGTGAGTATTTTTTTTTATTACTGATTTTTTTTCCATAATGAAAAGGGCAGTGTAAGGCACAAAATTCAGGAGAGGAAAGGGAAGAAAGAAAGGCAAGCTACAATATTATTACAATTGAACCACAAAGATAAACTGATCAAGCAATTTAAGAAAAAGGACAAGTAATAGAGGAATTTATAAAAGTAGTATGATATAATAAGGAACAAATATTTTGAAGTTACACCTGCATTTCAATCAAGTTTTTTTAATACTTCTGAGCTGTGTGTCCTTGGGGGAAGTTATTTGACAACTCTTAGTTTCAACTTTCATGTGTACTATAAAATTAAAAATTAAAATTAAAGGATATCGACCTGCCTGAAAATGAAAATTTCTAGAGTATATTATTCTGAGTATTAACTGAGATGTGTGTACCTTTATAGTACTCAATAATATATACCATACAGTAGACATTCAGTATTTCTTAAAAAAATCTTTTGAACTTAGAAAACACTAGACCTCTATTGTAATTAAACTCACTTTACAAAATAGTGTTTTATGACAATTGAGGTCATTGTATGTTTTTTACTCTATTTTCTGTATTTTTCCTATAATCTTCTATATTTTTCCTGCACTCTGTAATACTGCTTCTAGATCATAATGAAAGACACATGTGCTTGAACTTGCTCAGCATTGTCATGCTCTTTGTGACCAAACATATTTTGATTTGTTCAATTTGTTACTTTCATGTTTTATTTATTTATCTTTTTGAAACATATAAAATATTTAAGTAGCTGGCATTACAGCCTTGCTAAATAAATATTTTCTCTAACTCTGGGGAAATAGCTTCATTGCTCTTTTTTATTCAATTTTTAATTTTTACTGTTATTATAAAGGTACCGAGGGGTTACAGTTACATAAGTCAGGTATTGAGTGTATTTCTTTTTGGAAAATGTCACCCTTTTGATTGCTCTTTTAATGTGACAGAATCACTCCCACTGAAAAAGGACCAAAAAAAATCACAAGAAACCACCATGTTCATGGTCTGGAAATGGTTACCTGTGTAATTATGCTGAGAAGCAAATGAACTACTTTCATGTAATGGAATCAAGATTTTGTCCAACTAACAGGCATGTGGCAAAGGAAGATTCAGACTCAAGAGCAGAAGCTCAGGTTGCCTTTTGTTTCCTGCCCTAGACACTTTTTTTTCTCTCTTCAACATCTTTTACGTTGATGAATGAGAAGCTGCTATTGTGCTGTATAATTATTGTCTGAAAAGACAGTGCTGATTGTTGAATATACTTCTTAATATTGATGACTTTGAAGGGATACAGTGAGTTCATAAAGTACTTTTCTACCTGATTAAGCTTTAGACGTTTAAGAAATGGTGAAGCCAATTTGAGAATTAGTGAAGCAAAGAATATAGAGAACTCTAAGACGTCTGATGTAGAAAGGTTCCTAGAAATTTATGTAACTATTGTGGAATCAATATTTGAAGTGCTGGTGGAAGGAAAGAACAAAAGAATGAACAAGCACAAAGTGAAAAATTAAGAGGAGATTTGTGGTGAATTAGAATATCTAGTATTTCTCCAGAAAACCAAAACATATTTGTAAACTTCAAAGGAATATAGTTCAGTGTGGCAATATCAAAAGTCTCATGATTTAATACAAATTTGGAAGATCTCAAGAAAACAGAAGCTATAATTGGCCAACTGAAGCGCATTGGGAGATAGATTGCAAAGCCTAGTTTCAATGGCTAAGTGTATGAGTGTGTGTTTATCATCTTAAACCATGACCTTTACAATTAACTTGGAAATTATATATAGTTAGGTATTGACTGGCCTATCAGATCATCATAATCAAATCTATAATGCCACTCTTGATTATAGATCGACAAATAGTTTTGTTTATTGTTTTCGAGTTTTCTCTTAAATTTTGTTTAATCCTGCTGGGTCTCATCAATACAATGTTTTCACTAAAAATTATTATCCTGTTGGATTTTAAGTCAATGGTATACTTTTCAATCTATTCATTTATTTTGGTTTAAGCACAACAAATGGGTCTTGTAATATCACCTATTCATCTATTCACAGCTATCCCAAATGATTAATTTATTTCTTTCACTTCTTTAATAATTTGTAACACAATAATGAAAATCAGATTGGTCTCATCTACAATGTTTAGCAGCAACATCTGATTATTAGCTCTTGAGAAATTGTTCAGATTCTTATAATGAGTTCATCTCAAGGTGGAGTGAGAAGACAAAATAGAGAATGAGAGACATCCTCTAGTTTCTGAAAAGCCTTGGCTTATATCTGGGGTAGGAATCTGTATTTTCATCCTGTTTCTAGGCATGATTCTCTTTAAAAGTTCTTGGCCCAGTGACTGTGATGAAAAATCAAAACCACTGAGTGACTATAAATGTGCAAAGTTGGCCCATGCTACGATGTGGGTCTGCACTATTACATCCAGTGAACCACAGGCACAGGGGCTGTATTTAGTATCTCGTGATGGATCTTCTATACATTGTCACACAGGACCACTTAAATCACAGATAAATGTCATCACTGGAGATGAGTGTGTATAAAAATTTTGATATATTAAAAAAAATTTTGATATAAATCAGATGCATAAAACTGATAAGATACTACATCCTGACAAAACAGCCCCTGTCAGTGGAAAGCCAGAATTAAGGAAATTAATTTTAAAAGGTCATATATCCCTATAAGTTGAATCCTTATCATCTAACTCTCAGGTTTGTGTTTCTTAATGTACACATCATTGCCTGTGGAATGAATGCTAATCCATTTGTTCACCTATACTCATTAATACTAGTGTTACTACCAGGAAAGTGCTAACTTTAGTTGACATTTACAAAGTATTCACTAAAATGCCAGACCTTATTACAAATTATTTATATGACAACTAATTTAATCCTCACAAAAACTCCAAGATAAATGTTATTGTATCCCTATCTTATAGGTTTGGGCATTGAAAGACAAATAGGTCATGTAATCTGTTCTAGGTTATAGTGCTAATATTTATGTTGATAATATAAATTCCTTAAGTATTTAGATATAGTATTCTGATTAAACTCAGGAGAAGTCAAATTGAGTAATAAGACTTGTGATCCCTCCTTCCTTCGCTCTCTCTGAGACTAACTGCATTATAGTTTCTCTTTTCATCTCTCTCTCTTTACCATTTTAATTATCTTCTTCCCTAATCTGTTATTTTCTGCTGTTTCTATTTTCTCTTTGCCTAGCACTGTTTCTTTGTTCTTTTCTTCCAGTTTTTTACATCAGTATTCTTGGGATTCTACCTTATAAATAGTCCTGTTACAAACATTTGGAGCATTTGTTCCATCTGCTCATGAGTTAATTTCATAGGTATTTATTTCTTACAGAGATACAACAACCAAAATGCTGAATCACTTGCTATTTTTTATGTTGACATTAATTATAGTAGTCACTTCCCTGCCTTTATTTGTGACAAATGCAAACAGAAACCTTTAATCCTTATCTTCTCAAAACCATGCTTCCTGAAGATCATTGAATTTGCTCACAATGCTGAAAGGCAGATGTGATGTTTTGCCTTTTTTCTTTTCTTTTTTGTTGGCTCATTCTGTTTCAGCATTTTAATGTTGTAGCTGTTTCAGCATTTAATGCTGTATCTTTCAGACATAACTGTGCTTAAGGAAACAAAAACATATGCACCATGAAAAAGATGAAAATGAAAACTCTTCCAGTAATTCTTCCAAAGGAATGGTGACAAGAAAAAAAGTCACTCTGAGAGGGTAATTCATTATATTAATAAGAGCTTGCAAATATTTTGTTAGATTTTTAAGGTTGATGGGGGAGATATTAACTGTTATAGTAAAGATTTGAAACGGAAAATGCAAACGGATTCTATGTGATAGAATTTCTGTAAAAACTAAGCCATAAATAAGGTAGTTCTTATATAAAGAGGAAGCAGAAGTCAGAAATTCATCAACTTGTGTATTCTTTCACACTTGCTTTTAAAATATTAAAGTGTTAAATATTCCAAATAAGAAGTGTTTTCCAAATGTATACTATTGATGACCAAACCACCTAAATGTTTATGATGAAGAGAGCCCAGGAAGGGACAATTTGTTTTTAAATGATGACAACAGAAGGTACTTGGCAATTAGCAGAGGCTAAACTGGTCTGAACTTTTGGAATACAGGTGATCAAGGGTAGACATCCAGAGCTATTTTGGGGGAACTCAGTCAACAGATGTTTATAGTATCATCTGGCAAGTGTAAACTTCAAATTGTTACTTAGAGCTGAGGCGGGCAGCACATTATGAGAACATAAGTATCAGAAGTAGCTACTGGCTGCCCTCATCTGGAATAAATTTGCATAATCATCTGCAAGTATTTGTAGATTAATAGCCAATTTATTATTTTTGATGGAGACACTAAGGAGAATTAGCAACTACCAGGATTGCTAATGGTGAAAAGATGTTCCATGTTTTCTGTTGGTCCAGAATAGAGTTTCGGACAGTTAATCTGTTAATAGTATCATACTAAAAGTTTGTTTTTAGAGTTTATACTTCAGGGACAACTTGTTGGTTAAATTAGATTTCTGAAAATCTTTCTGAGAGGTAGGGAGACATTTATAGTAATGGTAATAGTACAAAATTAACACAAATAAGTTATGTGCTAATCTTTGTTGGTTTTTTTTTAGGAGAAGAGTCATCAAAGTACTCACTGATTGTAAAAAACATGTGAATCTATAGGTAGGAGCTACTGAGCTGTTTATATTAAATGCAAATGTCTCATGCTACTAAAATATAACAAGAGCCATTGACTATAAAACATCCTGCAAGATATATAGCTGTGGATATAATATTTACTTTAGATACAAAGAAAGTCATCATCTCCAAGTTGCTCCTTGTATCAGTGGAATGAGCAGGGTTTTTGTTACACAGAACTCTGTCAGTTTTCATATTGCTTTCCAATGTGATTCTCAGTGATGTGTCATACCTGTCCAGTTTAAGAGCCTTTTGCCAAATTCAAAGGAACAAAGAAGAACAACTGAGCTGAAATCATGTAGTATTGCTTAAAAATCAAAGGATTTATCGAGGAGCTGGTGGCTAACACCTGTAATCCTAGCTACCCAGGAGACTGAGATCTGTATTACAGTTAGAAGCCAGCCAGGTTAAGAAAGTCTGTGAGACTCTTATCTCCAATTAAACAAAGAAAAACCCAGAAGTTGTGCTGTGGCTCAAGTGGTAGACCACTAGCCTTGAGCAAAAGGAGCTCAGGGACAGAGCCCAGGCCCTGAGTTCAAGCTCCAGGACAGGGAAGAAGAAAAAAAAAGAAAAAAAAGAAGGATTCACTATTTCCATAGAGAAGTTAAATACAATGAAAACATGTAATTATAATTGCTTGAGGTAAGCTTTCCGAACCTTGAGAGTTGTACTTTGCAGACGAGAAGACTTGTTAATAAGTTCATATATGGTAATGGTGTCACTAAAACATGATGGAGGAAAATATGGATTCAGTAGTAAATGATGTTAATAAAACTAATGTACTCAATATCAAATACTACTTATATGTTTCTAAGTCAAAATTCATCAAATTATATATAAACTGTACATTTTTGTTTGTAAGTTTTGCCTCATTAAAACTATATGTGTGTCCTCCGATGCTCCTGGATTGGAAAGATTAACATAGTGAAAATGGCAATACTTCCCAAGGCTATCTACAAATTCAACACAATACCTATCAAAATTCCAACCTCATTCTTCAAGGAAATAGAAGAGGCAATCCAAAAATTCATATGGAACAACAAAAGACCCCGAATAGCAAAAACGCTCCTCAACGGAAAGAACACTGCTGGAGGAATATCAATACCAAATTTCAAACTCTACTATAAAGCCATAGTAATCAAAACAGCTTGGTATTGGCATAAGAACAGACCTCAGGACCAATGGAATAGAATTGAAAACCCAGAAATGAACCTACAGACCTATAGCCATCTAATCTTTGATAAGGGAGCTAAATCAACAGAATGGAAGAAAGACAGCCTCTTCAGTAAATGGTGCTGGCAAAATTGGTTAACTACATGTAGAAAACTAAAGCTAGATCCTTATATATCACCCTGCACCAGAATCAACTCCAAATGGATCAAAGACCTCGAAGTCAAAGCAGACACTCTGAAAACATTACAGGATGGAATAGGAGAAACCCTAGGTCTCCTTGGCTCAGGCCGAAATTTTCTGAATAGAGACCCGGAAACACAACAAATCAAAGAAAGGTTGGACAAATGGGATTGCATAAGGTTGCAGAGCTTCTGCATGGCAAACGGCATAGCTAGCAAGATCAATAGAAAGCCCACAGATTGGGAGAAGATCTTTACTAGCCATACAACGGACAAGGGTCTCATATCTAAAATATACTTGGAACTCAAAAAATTAAATCCCCCAACAACAAATCCTCAAAGAAACAACTGCCCAATAAATAAGTGGGCGAAAGACTTAAAGAGAAACTTCTCTGAAGAAGAAAGGATGGCCAATAGACACATGAAGAAATACTCAACATCCTTAGCCATAAAAGAAATGCAAATCAAAGCAACATTGAGATACCACCTCACTCCAGTCAGAATGGCAAAAATCAAGAACTCTAACAACAACAGATGCTGGAGGGGATGTGGACAGAAGGGAACCTTACTTCATTGTGGGTGGGAATGTAAACTTGTTCAACCACTTTGGAAAGCAGTATGGAGGTTCCTCAAAAGACTTCACATAGAACTCCCCTATGACCCAGCAATCCCACTTTTGGGCATTTACCCAAATGTTTACAAACAAGACCACACTAAAGCTACCAGCACAACTATGTTTACTGCAGCATTATTTACCATAGCTAAGATATGGAACCAACCCAGATGCCCTTCAGTAGATGAATGGATCAAGAAAATGTGGTATATATACACAATGGAATTCTATGCCTCCATCAGAAAGAATGACATTGCCCCATTTGTTAGGAAATGGAAAAACTTGGAAAAAATTATATTAAGTGAAGTAAGCCAGGCACAAAGAAACACAGGTCCCATGGTTTCCCTTATTTGCAATATCTAGTATATATATGAGTCAAGCAGAAAAAGTCAGATAATGTGATGTTAGGAAAATGAATCCTTAGATAGGTATTTTAATGTTTTTTTTTTCTTTCACGCATGTGTTTCTAAGGCATTTATAAGTTTATTTCTTTGTTGCTTTGTATGTCCCTCCCCCACAGTATAACCCCCGCTTTCAATATATTTGATGTCAGTATAACTTATGGAGGAGATGGGGAAAAACAAGTCATTTAAGGATTCAGGTGGACCTGTTGCAACAATGAGAAGTACAAATTGTCATGTCAAAAAGGAGCTTTACAATGTCGGTGTGGGGGGGAGGGGGGAGGCTGGGAAGGGAGGTGAAGGGTAAACAAAGGAGGAGGCTGCAATGCTTGGTAAGAAATGTATGTATTATCTTGCCCATGTAATTGTAACCCCTCTGTACAGTATGTTCACAAATAAAATAAAATAAAAAAAAAATAAACCACTAGAAAAAAAAAACTATATGTGTGTATCTACATTATCATCTATTTTGTCTATCTCTAAGCATCTATCTATATCATCTTTCTATCAATCAAATCATGATGGAATAAGACCTAAATATGAGAGATAAAACTATGAAATTAATGGAAGAAATGTAAAAAAAAATTGAGGTATCTAATGATGGGAAGAACTTGTTTTGCTTGGCCTTTTTTCTTATGGTTGGTACTCTACCACTGGAATCATACCTACAGCCCAGAATTTTGCTGGTTAATTGGGGATAGTGTCTCTAAGAGTTTTCTACCAGGGCTGGCTTCAAATTTTGATCCTCAGTTCTCAGCTTCCTGAGATTACAGACGTGAGACATGGGTGCTTGGCTAAGAAAAACTCTTTAAATTTTATTTTGATCTTTAAGTAGTACAAAGGAGTTGCCATTCAACAAAGTAGTATATGAATACCATGAATCTTGACAATGTCACCCCTTTCATTATTCTCTACCATCTCTTCTAACCCCTACGGCTTCTCTCAATTTTCTTAATTTTATAGGATAGGCAATTGAATTTTATGACTGTATTCTCCACTTCTTGTCTTCATTCATCTACCCCCCCTTCCTCGATCCCACCTTCCCTCCATTTTATTCCTGGTGTTTATTTTTTTGGACTGCGAGTCAACCTTTATAAAAACTTTTAAAGTATACATATGTTCTGGAAATCACAATGGTAAAGACATTCTGAAAATATAACATTTAATTAGATTAAGTGTATTCATATGTGATGACCTTGTGTTTCCATCAAGGACATGTAGTCAGAGAATTCTCACCCTGGTTTATTAATAAAATACTGGAAATTTGTCTCAGGGTTATTTTTGAGCACAAATTGGGGACAAGCAGACGCTAGGCTTATAGGCTCGGTGGTTAATGCACACTGTGGTTCTAGAACCAACGGACTTTGCCCATATAGTTGTTATAAGTAGCTACAAAAAATGATAGTGCTGGGCTGGGAAGGTGGCTCAGTGGTAAAGTGCTTGGCTTGCATGCAGGAGGCCCTGGGTTCAATTCCTCAGCACCACATAAGCAGAAAAATTCGGAAGTGGCGCTGTGGCTCAAGTAGTAGAGTGCTAGCCTTGAGCTGAAGGGGCCCAGAGTTCAGGCCCTGTGGCCAACAAAAAGAAAAAAAAAAAGATAGTGTTGAGTTTACACAGTAAGAAAACCAATGAAAATGCATGCATATATTGCAGTGCACATAAATAAAAGAATGGATATCCAGCATTTTAGAAATGTAGTCAATAGCAGGGAATGAGAATAGTGAATAGAGATAAAAGAGAATTCATACATAAAACAAGAGATTAGCCTTCAAGGGATGCATGATGTTGATGTTCTGTGAATTATAGAGTGTGATTAATTCAAAGCTCTGTACACAACAAAGCAAAGCAAAATATAAGCCTAATAATTGATGATTTATAAATGCAAATGAACCAGGTATTATTTGGACAAGGAGAGGTTTGTTGGTTCTAAAGACCTCACATAAAGCAGATGGCATGATGGAGAGGAACTTGGATGGAAAAAACTTGCAACATTCAGTATTAAAAAGGGGATTACTTCTGCAGTTTATTTATTTAAAAATATTTTATCATAAAGGTAATGTACAGAGGGGTTACAGTTACATAAGTAAGGTAATAAGTACATTTCTTTCTCTTTTTTTTTTTTTGTCGGTTGTGAGGCTTGAACTCTGGGCCTGGGCGCTGTCCCTCAGCTCTTCAGCTCAAGGCGAGCGCTCTACTGCTTGAGCCACAGCACCACTTCCGGTTTTCTGGTGGTTTATTGGAGATAAGAGTCTCACGGACTTTCTCGCCCAGGCTGGCTTTGAATGGTGATCCTCAGATCTCAGCCTCCTGAGTAGCTAGGATTACTGCCATGAGCCACCAGCGTCCAGCATAAGTACATTTCTTGCAAACTTGTTCCCCCCTTCCTCATTTTTCTCCTACTTTCCCTTCCCAACCCTTCCCCCAAGTTGTACAGATCATTTCCAACATATTGTCTGTGTATGTCGCTGTTGCGTTGGTTCCCCCCTGTCCTTCGTCTCACCATTCTGTTGTTCCAGTTCTCTTCCCTAATTCAAATAAACATATATGCAATACAGTACAATTCATTTCGAACAATGTCATCCACTCCCTCAGTCTCTGAACCTCAGTATTTTTATTTGTATATGAGAATGATAAACATGTGCCTCACATGTTATAACACTGCTTTATTTTTAAGAGCTAGCAACTATTAAATCGCCATCCTTAAATATGTTCTTTTTTTTGTCGGTCGTGGGGCTTGAACTCTGGGCCTGGGCGCTGTCCCTCAGTTCTTCAGCTCAAGACTAGGGCTCTACCGCTTGAGCCACAGTGCCACTTCCAGTTTTCTGGTAGTTTATTGGAGATAAGAGTCTCACAGATTTTCCTGCCCAGGCTGGCTTTGAACCGTGATCCTCAGATCTCAGCCTCCTGAGTAGCTAGGATTACAGGTGTGAGCCACTGGCGCCCCGGCCTTAAATGTGTTCTCTAATGGTAGTGTTAAACTTTTGTATATTCTACCTGCTCCCAAATCTTTCTAGCTTCAGCTGTCATTTGCTACCTAGAGTCCTATACTTAGCTTTTGACTTCACATCTGTACTTAGATATTCGGCACATACTAAAATTCAAAATGTCCCTAATATTATCAGTATTTTTAACTCTTCATAGTAGTTTTCCTATTTCCCCCCTTTTTTTTTTCAGTGAATGGTATCACTACCCACATACTTCCCAAGACAGAGCTCAAAATCTCACCACTATTTCTCTTCTCATTTATCTCCTCTTGCAAATAATAACCAAATCTTCTTCATTGTAACTTCTGATGTGTTCACTACAGTTACTGAATAAATATCATACAGTTTAGTTTATAGAATAACTTTCCCAATTGTTGCCAACATCAAAGAAGAATGACAAGGCCGTTAGATTTGAGTATTACACGGACACTTTTAGACAATGGCTGTAGTTCTGCAAGCTTGCCAATAATACATAAAGAAGTCAGATAATCATGTGTCTCCCAATATCCAGGTGTCTGGAGTATCATATTGATATTCTACCCTATTGCCATTTCTGTTAAATCCAGATGTTCATTTTTTGTTTTTCTTTAATTTTTATATGTATATACTCAGCACCAGACAAATCTTATTTTATTTTTAGAATTTACTTATAGCCTTAAATAGGTACATAGTGGTTTTAATTAAACTTGTTATTTTATGGGTACAATGCTTCTTTTTGTGTGTGTGCTGGTGCTGGAGGTTGAATTAAGGGATTGGTTGCTATCCCTGAGTTTTATTGCTTAAGGCCAGCACTCTACCACTTGAGCCACAGCACCACTTCTGGCTTTTTCTGTGATTAATTGGAGATAAGAGTCTCAAAAACTTTCTTGCCCTGGCTAGCTTGGAGCCATGATCCTCATGTCTCATGTCCTGAGTAGCTAGGAATACAGGTGTGAACTGCCAGCACCCGACTTTAGAATGCATCTTGACCAGAGTCATCCCTTCCATCACCTACTTCCCATCTCTTCCATCCCCAGCCATCTTCATTTTCACATATGTCCATTGAGTACTATGACTGTATTCATTCTCCCTCTATAACCCTTTCAATTCCTCTGCTCAGCTCCCTTTTAACTCCCACCCCCTTGCATGTTTCAGCTTTTTGATATTCATTTTGTTAAACTGTTAATTGTTCAAAGGTGTTACACCATGGAAACCCACCCCTACATATACAACACTTTTGTCAGCTTGATCCTGAATATAGTATTGTGTCTGTCTACTTATGTTCATATTATGAACCTAATTTCCATATATGGGATAAAACATAAGTCCTTTGTCTCTCTGAGCCTGATTTCCCCTGCAAATGACATAAAATTACTCTTGCTGATGGATGAATAAAATTCCAATGTGTCTATGTATATATATACACACATATATATATATGAGGTATTTATACATACATTATGTATGTATAAAGAAAGCACACTTTCTTGATCTACTTGTTGCTGTAGGGAATCTGGACAAGGTATATTTTCTTAACATACAATCATGTAAATAGATAATAAACTATACTTCCCTTAGTATTTTCAATAAACTAAAGCTATCGTGCTTCTCTAAGGGAATTTTTCCAGTATGGAATTAATGACAGTGCCAGAACCACCAATTTTGTGAAGGCCAAGAGCAAAGAGGAGACAAAGCTTCAAAAATGGAACTACTTACATAATGAAAACAAATCAATGGTAAGAGAAAGGACACGGTTATAAATGCCCTAGCTCTGCTGACTAACCACCTCATTTTTCTTTTAAGAATGAAAAAAAATAATCCAAGAGAATCCTTTGGGGCAGACAATTTTCTCAATTTGCTAAGGCATGTTTTTAATTCTAAAGTTATATTGCCAGACGGTTAGAAATTCCTTTACTTTTATAATTCCAGGTTTTAAAATGCCTTTGTAGTTCAGTTATAACTTATGTCTTAGATTTATTCAAAGAACTGTAAGAGCTTTGAGTTAGATCTTGTCCCCTCTTGTCATCTTGCTTCTTACAGCTGACACTGTCCTTTCTCCTCCTCCTACCCTCTACTCTTTCCTTCTTCAAGAGCTGTATTCTGGTTTCTCTGAAGTTAAGGACATTTATTACTTCTTAAGAAGCTAGGACATAATTTAAAATGTTCTTGTTTCATTTGGCTTCTATCTCTTTTTATTCATTGATTTATTTAATAAATATTTATTAAGTACCAATTATGTGATAGGCTGTATTGCAGGCACTTCAGATCAGGGAAACAGATAAAAGACGCTTTCTCTTAGTACACATACATTCTAATGGAATCTTGGTTTACTTTTACATAATCTAAATGGCTGATTACGTATGAGCTTAAATATGCATGCCTTATACCTGTTATATAATTCCAGAAGGTATTTAACTCAGGCAGACTAGACTTCATTAATCTCTTAAATCTGTTATCAATTAAAGTTGAGTGGCATGGTATTAATCTATAAGGAGATGTATTACAAATTCATTTTTTCATTCTCATGACTATGATGTTAAGTATTTTGACATATTATTAAAGATTATTACATATATAGATATCTGGTTCAGAAAATAAACAAAAACCTTACATAGTTGGTACATGTTTATATTTAGACAAGTTAGATTACAGATTCAGATTTGATAGCTGCTATTCATCATCAAACACTTTTGAAAGTTGAATCTTTTATTATTTCTTTTGCAAGCTGAATTTTTCTATATTAACAGAGGGATAAAATACCTAAATAATTTGAGAGCTATATAGGAAGAATTTCTGTTTAATTCAGGAATCCTCCATGCTATTATTTCTGAGAGCTTGACAGGTCATTTCAACTTCTTTTTAAACCCATTTAGCCTTGGGTTCAATCTCTAGTACTGGGGGAAAACATCACATTGATAAACTCATCAAAAGATAAGAATTCTACTTTGTGTAAAACTTTATTATTAATAATATTATTAGGTATCTTCAAATTCTTTGATTTCTCCTCTCCTCATCTATTCACTTCTTGGCACCAGTCCTTCTTTTAATACACTGCATATGCCAACCTATCATGGTCTTCCTGAGGTCATGTTACTAACTCAGGTTATACTTGTTTATCCCTGTTTGTCTTTTTCTGACATGGTATGTCGATCTACCTCACTGATAACCTTCCTTTAGACTTTCTAGAGTTCAACACTCCTTTGCTAATGATAGAATGAGGAAGTAAATATATTATCTAATCTCTGTAATGGAACTCTTGCCACCAATTTCTGAGCACTCTGCTTATATGTCTCATATGTATGTTATACCCATAAAAACTTCCATAATGATTCCTAACACAGGGAGCTTGTGGTGATCTGTACATACAAAAACAATACCACATAGAAATGTGAGGGCTATGTCTGATTACACTGTCAGTATGCAGAGCCATCACTGGGGTTAAACCCTCAAGATCTATGGTGACTTTAGTTTAACTGTTTCCACAGGATTCCTTATGCCGATTATATAGTCCAGTATTTACCAGTCAATATAAGTGTGGACAAATAAATCTTCACTGCCACCTCCAGTAGAAAAATGGAGAATGAAAGACAAAGTGCTTCTTTTATATTTAAGTAGGGTGAGAATGGAGAAAAAAAGACAACAAATGTATCTTATATATATATAGTCTCAAATTCATGAAGAGGTCAATCTTACTCCTAAACTTATTTTAGATATTTACCTTCATGTTAATCTCATGGTCCATAGATAAATTTAGTTTTTGAAGAGTCAGAAGAATTATGGTAAACCAATACATAGCTGATGAGCTCATTACAAAAATAAACAATTTTGTGGTGCTTAGGCTTGTAATCCCAGTATTTGGGAGTCTGAGGCAGGATGGTTACAAGTTTGAGGCCAGCCTGGGCTACCAACCAAGACCCAGTTTCAGAAATCTCCCCTAGCACAGATGCCTTACAATAGATAAGTGGTTCTAAAATATGTGGTACCTATATACAACGGAATTTTACACAGCCATTAGAAAAAATAGTATTATGTCATTTGCAGGGAAATGGATGGACCTAAAACAAATCACATTAAGTGAGATCAGCCAGACTCAGACAAACAAACGGCACATGTTTTCTCTCAAATATATGGGGACATGGTACTGTATACAGGTCTCTCTGCATTCACACTCAGTGAGACCAAAGGAAGACATTCTTAGGAGAGGAACAAAGGCATAATGCTTATGTGCATCTGATCATATAAAATAATATTTATCCAAATGAACTCCAGGAAATGGAAACAAGAGGTTTTTTTTCTTTTATATTGTTTTTTCTTTTTTAAATATGGTTTGGGGAGTGCAATGGGAGGCACAGAAATGGAAAGATAAAAAGCAGCAATGGTATTCACCTGACATTATGTTGAAAATGAACTATACAACTTGTGGGTAGGGATGGGAGGGAAAATACTGGGGAAGAGTGGGGGAAGGGATAGCATTGCCAAAAAAGAAATATATTCTCTACCTGGTTTATGTAACTGTAATTCCTCTGGGCATCATGTTTATAATAACAATAAAAAATTTAAAAATTCCCCTAATTAATCAATTAATCAAAATTAGCTCTTCTTGAAGATATGAGTAAGAATAACAAGCATGATTAAAATGTTCTTCTAATGGTCATTAAAATGACAAGTCAAAGAAAAAAAAGTACACAAATTACAAACCATCACCATTTAAAAAGGATACAAGTTATCAGTTGTAGTAAAAGAATAAAAACAGTGTAATGCCAGGGAAAATCGTCTATGCGTGATCATTGCATTAATCTACAATGAACAAAACCACAACTTTAAATTATGTCATTGCAATGTAATTTGCATAGTTTATGATTATCTTAGTTTTTGGCCTTTTTAGTGTTACTGTCTTACAATCCAAAATATCAGATAAGGTCTTGCATTTTGAGCAGGACTGATTCTTCTATCTAGGCCTTAAGCACAGCTAGGTTTGTAGGTGTATGCCTCCATGCCCAGCTTACTGGTTGAGATAGTCTCACTAACTTATATCTATATCTATATCTATATATATACATATTACTAACTTAAATATATATATATAAAATCGTAAAGGTAATGTTCAGAGGGGTTACAATTATATAAATCAGGTAAAGAGTAAATTTCTTTTTTTTTTTTTTTTTTTTGGGTCCGGTCGTGGGGCCTGAACTCTGGGCATGGGCGCTGTCCCTCAGCTCTTCAGCTCAAGGCTAGCGTTCTACCACTTGAACCACAGCGCCACTTCCAGCTTTTTCCTTTTTGCTTTATGGTGCTGAGGAATCGAACCCAGGGCCTCAGGCATGCAAGGCAAGCGCCCTACCACTGAGCCACCTTCCCAGCTCAAGAGTAAATTTCTTTTTGGACTATGTCACCCCTTCCCTCTCTCTCTGTTTCTCTCTCTCTCATCCCCACACACAAGTTGTATAGTTCATTTTTAACATTGTGTCTAGTGAGTACTACTGCTGCATTTGTTCACCTTTGTATTCCCTCATTTGTGGTAACTAGAATGTGCCTATAAATCCACAAGTAAACATACTGGAAGATAAAAGACAAAAAATACACTGAGACATGATAAATTAAGCAAGTCTCTAGACACTAACCTATTTGTCAGGGCCATGAATTATATCCTCCCAATCTTCACCTTTCAAATAGGGGACAGCCACACCCATCTTTTTTTTTTTTTTTTTTTTGCTAAAGGGGCTGAGAAAGGGTTTTGGAACTGAAAAATAGTAGTTGACATGAAAGTGGTGTTTGGGAGCAATGGAAGGTATAGATTGGTGGTATCGCTGCCACTTGTGCTGGGAAATTTAATATTTGAGATTTGACTTTGTTATAAAAATAAGTATATTAAAATACTCAGGCAATACAGAAAAACACAGAATGAACTCAAATTGTTATAATTCATCAGTGTTAATATTTTGGGAATGATCTGACTTGCATAAGAATAGAAATTAAAACAGTTATGCAGGTAAAATAATTATGTCTAAACTGGAACATATTTATTCAACTTTAAATGAAATATTAAATTTTGATTTGGTTTATCTAAAAATGAAGGAAGTCAAGTGAAACTATTCTTCAATATGAATTTACTTGTTTCTGAACAATCCATTAAAGATCAAGGCAAGAGGTATATAAATCAAGGAACTTGCATCCATTATGTCCTAGTTTCAATTTAAAATATTAGTTTGCTCTCTTCTATAAAGTTGAGATATTTACCATTCCAACAACTTATCCATCATTTTTGTTTCATTGTGCATATATTTTTAACTTTGTTAACATTTAAAGTAGAATCTTTGATGTGCACACTGATTTTACAAGCAAACTTTTAATCCTCAAAATCACAAGTAAATCTACTAGCATTTACTATGTGTAGTGATGCTTAATATTTAAACAACTTAGAGTAAATTCTGTAGGCAAAGAAGAACATGTTAGAATTCTCAATTCCTTTTCCATTCACCACTGGATTTTTATTTTTTAATTTCCAGAAAGCTGTCTAGTGAATAAATGC
Source organism: Dipodomys spectabilis (assembly GCF_019054845.1). Classification (NCBI taxonomy): domain Eukaryota; kingdom Metazoa; phylum Chordata; class Mammalia; order Rodentia; family Heteromyidae; genus Dipodomys; species Dipodomys spectabilis. The sequence continues at coordinate 414,314 of NW_024871203.1, read as the reverse complement.
ATAATATTAAGACAATAGAATCAACCCTGCAGTTGATCCTGCAGCAGGAATAGTTTCGAATTCTCTACCAATTCTCACAAGTATTTGATAGGGGTAGCTTTTTTTTATTTTTTGTTGATCTTGAGGCTTAAACTCAGGGCCTTGGTGTTGTTCCCAAGCTCTTTTGCTCAAGGCCAGCATTCTACCACTTTGAGCCACAGCACCATGGCTCAATGAAAAATAGTAGTTGACATGAAAGTGGTGTTTGGGAGCAATGGAAGGTATAGATTGGTGGTATCGCTGCCACTTGTGCTGAGAAATTTAATATTTGAGATTTGACTTTGTTATAAAAATAAGTATATTAAAATACTCAGGCAATTCAGAAAAACACAGAATGAACTCAAATTGTTATAATTCATATTGGCACCATGGTTTTTGAGTGGTTAATTGGAAACGGGAGGACTTTTGTGGTAGGGCTGGCAATGAACCATGACCCTTAGATCTCAGTCTCCTGAGTAGCTACTGGTACCTAGCAAAGTGGAACTTTATGAATAACCATTTGTCTACATAAGCTTCTCCTTTGTTCTTTCTATTGTCAAAAATGAAGTTTTCAAATAAGTGTTAGTACTAATAATATTTAATACATTAAGGTACAGATACAAAACCATGTGTGTTGAATTCAGTGGTTTAACGGATTTGGGGAATAATTTTACATTAATATGGCTTTTACACATATAGTAACCTTTCAAGAAACCATATATATACATATATACATATATAATTGTTGAATTCCTAATTTTTGAAACATCTATACCTACATGCATATATATGCATTTGTTTGTAACATAGAGTAATTATTTATATATATATATACATAATTTAGAGTAATTATATATGTATACATACAATATATATGTATATATGTATATATATATATATATATATTTGTGTATGATATAGAGTAATTATTCTGGCTTTTAAAGCTTGGTTGTTTCACTGTTTTAGGGTTTTTGTTATTTCATATTTAATTTTAATATTTCCTTTCAGTCCTTTTTATCAGTTATTCCACTCCTGAAATATTTTATTTTGTTTTATCTCTTGGCTTCCTGAACTTTTCTGCATAGTAGACTTTCAAAAAGCGTGTTGAGGAGTTGACTTCTTTAATGTTTAAAAATATCTTCCTGTTACTGATCTTCTTGAACAACAATGGGTATCCTAGGCTTGATCATCAGAACTCAGAGACAGTGTTCTATTGCCCTCTGGCATTCACTACTTCTGGCGATTAGGAGGTCTATGATTTCCCCATGATAGGCAACTTGATTTTTTCTGCCTGGATGGCTAAATGATTATTTATTTATACATTAAAGCTTATTGATCCTTCATATTAAAACCTTAAGAACTTTTTTTGCTATTGGGAAACTTTTGATTTTAAGATCCTTATCCTCACCCTTTCACATAATACTTCTAATACCTGTCACTACTAGTCACATAGTTTTATGTCTGAACACAGCTTGAGCTCTTAATTTTTGGATTCCTTATTTTTGAAACATCCATATTATTTTCTTTTTAGAGAGGAAACTTGTGGTAGCTACCCTCTATTCATTTGAATATTAAACACTGAAGTTATCTTTTTGCTGTTGTAATATAGAAATGGCAAGTTTGTTTAGGTATAATTATTTTGGTATTTATTTTTAATTATTATCTTAAAATAGTTAAACAAAGGGATTCCAGTTCAAATGTCAACTTACAAGTGCAATGTACCTTGGTCAATATCACCCCTTTCACCATTAACCCCATCTGGCTCAACATCACCCATCTGCTCAAGCTACTTTATTTCATTTTCACATATGTGCATGGAACATTAGGACTCTGCCACAGTGTTCTATCTGCCATCATGGGGCCAAGCAAAGTACGGGATGAAGCTGAGTGAAACACATTTTTCCTTCTTTTATTACATCAGGTTTTTTGTCACAATGATAGAAAGGTACTATGATTTTGAGGCAAGGTAAGTGAAGATTACAGAGTTGTATCAACAATACTGGGCAATTTACTTAGATCAAAAGATGCCTAGGCTCAGACATATACTAGTTGTTGCAAATAAGGGAAACCATGGGACCTATGTTTCTTTTTTTTTTTTTTTTTAAATTTTATTTTATTTTATTTGAGAACATACTGTACAGAGGGGTTACAATTACATGGGCAGGATAATGCATACATTTCTTACCAAGCATTGCAGCCTCCTCCTTTGTTTACCCTTCACCTCCCTTCCCGGCCTCCCCCCTCTCTCCCAACCAATCGTACCCCCCTCCCCCCCCCACCGACATTGTAAAGCTGGTTTTGACATGACATTTTGTACTTCTCATTGTTGCAACAGGTCCACCTGAATCCTTAAACGACTTGTTTGTCCCCATCTCCTCCACATGTTATACTGACATCAAATATAGTGAAAGTGGGGGTTACACTGTGGGGGAGGGACATACAAAGCAACAAGGAAATAATCTTATAAATGCGTTAGAAACACATGCATGAAAGAAACAAAAACATTAAAATACATATTTGAGGTTTTGTTTTCCTAACATCACATTATCTGACTTTTTCCGCTTGACTCATACCTATACTAGATATTGCAAATAAGGGAAACCATGGGACCTATGTTTCTTTGGGCCTGGCTTACTTCACTTAATATAATTTTTTCCAAGCCTTTCCATTTCCTAACAAATGGGGAAATGTCATTCTTTCTGATGGAGGCATAGAATTCCATTGTGTATATATACCACATCTTCTTGATCCATTCATCTACTGAGGGGCATCTGGGTTGGTTCCATGTCTTAGCTATGGTAAATAATGCTGCAATAAACATAGTTATGCTGGTAGCTTTAGTGTGGCCTTGTTTGTGATCATTTGGGTAAATGCCCAAAAGTGGGATTGCTGGGTCGTTGGGGAGCTCTATGTGGAGTCTTTTGAGGAACCTCCATACTGCTTTCCAAAGTGGTTGAACAAGTTTACATTCCCACCAACAATGAAGTAAGGTTCCTTTCTGTCCACATCCCCTCCAGCATCTGTTGTTGTTAGAGTTCTTGATTTTTGCTGTTCTAACTGGAGTGAGGTGATATCTCAATGTTGTTTTGATTTGCATTTCTTTTATGGCTAGGGATGTTGAACATTTCTTCATGTGTCTATTGGCCATCCTTCTTTCTTCTTCAGAGAAGCTTCTCTTTAAGTCTTTCGCCCACTTACTTATTGGGCAGTTGTTTCTTTGAGGATTTGTTGTTGGGTGGTTTAATTTTTTGAGTTCCAAGTATATTTTAGATATGAGACCCTTGTCCGTTGTATGGCTAGTAAAGATTTTCTCCCAGTCCGTGGGCTTTCTATTGATCTTGCTAGCTATGTCATTTGCCCTGCAGAAGCTCTGCAACCTTATACAATCCCATTTGTCCAGCCTTTCTTTGATTTGTTGTGTTTCCGGGTCTCTATTCAGAAAATTTCGGCCTGAGCCAAGGAGACCCAGGGTTTCTCCTATTCCATCCTGTAATGTTTTCAGAGTGTCTGCTTTGAGTTCAAGGTCTTTGATCCATTTGGAGTTGATTCTGGTGCAGGGTGATATATAAGGATCTAGCTTTAGTTTTCTACATGTAGTTAACCAGTTTTGCCAGCACCATTTACTGAAGAGGCTGTCTGTCTTCCATTCTATTGTTTTAGCTCCCTTATCGAAGATTAGATGGCTATAGGTCTGTAGGTTCATTTCTGGGTTTTCAATTCTATTCCATTGGTCCTGAGGTCTGTTCTTATGCCAATACCAAGCTGTTTTGATTACTATGGCTTTATAGTAGAGTTTGAAATTTGGTATTGATATTCCTCCAGCAGTGTTCTTTCCGTTGAGGAGCGTTTTTGCTATTCGGGGTCTTTTATTGTTCCATATGAATTTTTGGATTGCCTCTTCTATTTCCTTGAAGAATGAGGGTGGAATTTTGATAGGTATTGCGTTGAATTTGTAGATAGCCTTGGGAAGTATTGCCATTTTCACGATGTTAATCTTTCCAATCCAGGAGCATGGGAGGTTTTGCCATTTTTTAAGTTCTGTGTTGATTTCCTTTTTCAAGATTTTAAAGTTTTCATCATAGAGGTCCTTCACTTCTTTAGTTAAGTTAATTCCTAGGTATTTTATTTTTTGTGGGGCTATTACAAATGGAGTTGCTTTCCTAATTTCAGCCACACTTTTCTCATTGTTGGCATACAGAAAAGCCATTGATTTTTGGGGGTTAATTTTATAACCTGCTACTTTGCCAAAGTTTTGAATCAGCTTGAGTAATTTGGGAGTGGAGTCTATGGGATTCTTTAAATACAAGATCATGTCATCTGCAAAGAGGGAGAGTTTTATTTCTTCTTTCCCTATTTGGATCCCCTTTATGTCTGCATCTTGTCTTATTGCTGTAGCTAGGCATTCTAATACTAGATTGAAGAGAAGTGGAGAGAGTGGGCATCCTTGTCTTGTTCCTGAGTTAAGAGGAAATGGCTTTAGTTTTTCACCATTGAGTATAATGCTGGCTGTAGGTTTGTCATATACAGCCTTTATTGTATTGAGGAATGTTCCATGGATTCCTAATTTTCCCAAAACCTTCATCATAAAGGGGTGTTGGATCTTGTCGAATGCTTTTTCTGCGTCTATTGAGATAACCATGTGGTTCTTATTCTTGCTCCTGTTGATGTGATGAATAATATTAATTGATTTGCGTATATTGAACCAGCTTTGCATCCCTGAAATGAATCCTGTTTGATCGTGGTGTATGATTTTTTGGATGAATTGTTGAAGTCGATTGGCCAAAATTTTGTTGAGAAGTTTCGCATCAATGTTCATCAAAGAAATGGGTCTATAGTTCTCTTTCTTTGATGAGTCCCTGCCTGGTTTTGGGATGAGGGTTATGATGGCTTCATAGAATGTGTTCGGTAGTGAGCTTTCTCTTTCAATTTCATTGAAGAGTTGGAGGAGAATTGGTGTGAGCTCTGCTTTGAAGGCCTTGTAAAATTCCGCTGTAAAACCATCTGGTCCTGGACTTTTCTTAGCTGGGAGGTCTCTTATTGCTGTTTCTATTTCAATGCTTGATATGGGCCTGTTAAGATAGTTTACCTCATCTTGGTTTAGTTTTGGCATGTCAATATTTGCTAGGAAGAGGTCCATTTCTGTCAAGTTCTCAAACTTATTAGCATAAAGTTTTGAGAAGTATTCCCTTATAATGTTCTGAATCTTGCTTGTTTCCGTGGTGATGTTTCCATTCTCATCTCTGAGTTTATTAATTTGGGTGTGTTCTCTTCTTTTTCTGATAAGATTTGCTAAGGGTCTGTCAATTTTGTTAAGTTTTTCGAAGAACCAACTCTTTGTTTTGTTGATTCTTTCTATAGTTTTTTTGGATTCTAATTCATTTAATTCTGATTTAATTTTGATTATTTCTTTCCGTCTACTGGATTGGGGTTTATCTTGCTGCTCTTTTTCAAGGAGGTTTAGATGTGTCATTAAATTGTTAGTTTCAGATCTCTCCAATTTGTTGATGTAGGAGCTCAGAGCTATAAACTTGCCTCTGAGTACTGCCTTTGCTGTGTCCCAGAGGAGCTGGTATTTTGTGTGTTCATTTTTGTTGAATAGCATGAACATTTGAATTTCCTTTCTAATCTCTTCCATGACCCACTCATGATTCAGCAGTGTGTTGTTCAGCCTCCATGTGATACCAGACTTTCTTTGGTGGCTTTTGATGTTGAGTTCTAACTTTATTCCCTTGTGGTCAGAGAGAATGCAAGGTATAACTTCAATGTTTCTGAATTTAGACAAGTTTGCTTTGTGGCCTAAAATGTGGTCTATTTTAGAAAACGTTCCATGTGCTGCTGAGAAAAACGTGTATTCTGATGCTGCTGGGTGAAATGTTCGGTAAATGTCTGTTAAGTCTAGTTGATCTATGCAGCTGTTTAGATCTGCGGTTTCTCTGTTGAGTTTTTGCCGAGTTGATCTATCTAGTGGGGAGAGTGGTGTGTTAAAATCCCCAACGATTAATGTCTTTGGATCTATATGGGATTTGAGGGAAAGTAGTGTTTCTTTGATAAATTTGGGTGCTCCATTGTTTGGCGAATAGATATTTAGAATTGTAATATCCTCCTGAAGGAGAGATCCTTTAATTAGTATGTAGCGACCTTCTTTATCTCTTTTCATGAATTTTAATTTGAAGTCTATTTTATCTGATATTAGGATTGCAACTCCCGCCTGTTTATGCTGTCCGTTTGCTTGGTAGATTTTGTTCCAGCCTTTAACATTGAAAATGTGTTTGTTTTTATGGGCAAGATGTGACTCCTGCAGGCAGCAGATAGAAGGGTCTTGTTTTTTAATCCAACTAGACAGTCTATGTCGCTTGATTGGAGAGTTCAGTCCGTTAACATTAAGAGATAGGACTGAGAGGTATTTGGGAGTTCCTGCCATGTTATCTACCTTCTTGGGGGCTGCGAAAACTGGGTTCTTCCTATGGTTCTTGGATTCTCAGTTTGGGTGCAGTTTCTTGGCCTTTATTGCGGTCTTGTTGGTTTTCTATGTGTAGGACATCTTTAAGAATCTTTTGTAGGGCTGGTTTGGTGGAGATGTATTGTTTCAATTTTTCTTTGCTATGGAAGGTTTTTATTTGGCCTTCAGTTATGAAGGAGAGTTTAGCTGGGTACAGTATTCTTGGTTGATAGTTGTTTGTTTTTAGGGCATGGCATACATCATTCCAGGCTCTTCTTGCTTTGATTGTCTCTGCTGAGAAATCTGAGGTGATTCTAATTGGTTTCCCTTTATAAGTGATTACCCTTTTCTCCCTGACAGCTTTAAGGATCTTTTCCTTGTTCTGAGTTGATCCTGTGTGGATTATAATGTGACGGTGGGATGTCCTATTCTGGTCTGGTCTATTTGGGGTTCTAAAGGCTTCTTGTATCTGGACAGGCCTATCTTTTTGCATGTTTGGGAAGTTCTCTACTAGGATCCTGTTAAACAGATTTCCTAGACCATTAACTTCTGTTTCTAGGTGTTCCTCTACACCCATTATCCTTAGATTAGGCCTTCTGATGGTGTCTTCCAGGTGTTGGATAGATCTATCATATTTCTTGGACTTGTCTTGTATGGTTGTATGTTCTTTCTCTATAATATCTAGGCTGTCTTCAATCCCTGAGATTCGATCTTCTGCATGGTCTAACCTGCTGTCAAGACTCTCTACTTTGTTTTTTATCTCTTTTCCTTCTAGTTGGTCAGCTTTGATGGCTTCAAGTTCTTTGTTGAAGCTCTGTTTTAGGTCTTGTATGAATTTCTTTACTTCCTTAATTTGGTGTTCAGTGTTTGTCCTCAAATCGCTTAGTTGATTGGTTATGGTTTCTTTGGGCTCCCATTCCTTCTGTTGGGTTCCATTCAGCATTCCCTTTGTGGTCTCCCTGACTTCCTTCAGCTCTTTGTTAATGGATTCCATGAATGCCTTTAGTGATCTTTGTGTGTTCTCTACCTGGTCTCTCAATTCCTGTATTACTCTTTGATTTGCTTCCTCCCGTTCGTGGGATTCCTGCAGATCTCTTTGAGTGTTCTCAGCCTGCTCACGCCATTCCTCCCTTTCTCTTTGAGTATTCTCAAGTTGTTCACACAAATCCTGTATCAGTTTTTGAGTAGCTTCCTCACGCTTATGATATTCCTGTATAAACTTCTGGGATGCCTCCTCTCTCTCCCTATCACGCTCATACAGAGTCCTTTGTACATTGTCAAACTTTTCATTTATCATGTTTGCCACCAGTGTTTGTAGAGCTGTTTGGGAACTCTCCTCTGGATTATTCATTATCTGTTCTAACCCCTGATTATCAGGATTGGGAATTGAGATACCCGAATTTGCCATTTTCCTTGTGTTTTTCCGGCTTACTCTGCCCATTTGAGATGAAGATAGCACCAGTTTTGTGCTAGAACACTATCTTAAGGCAACCATCAACCAAAGTTTGCATTTGTACAGTCAATAGTCTACAGATACAATCTAGTTCAACAGATACATCTATTCGACATCAAACAACTATATGTTAAAGGACTTCGAACCGCAGAGAAGAATTTGGAAAGCCAGAAATTATTAGGGTTAGGAAGAGATGTGGGTAAAAAATAGGAATAGATTGGTGTGGGGAGGCACAGGGAGAGTTAACTATGTCCTAATCACAATGCAGGAAATAGGTTGGGTAGGATGTAAGTAGAGAGAGAGAGAAAAAGAAGAAAGGGAAAGGGGAATGAAAAGAGACCAGAAAAAAATAGAAACGTAAAAATTAATGTTATTTTAGAGATTAAAAGACCATCTATTTATAGAGGAATATGAATATGTTGAGAGAAAGGGAGGGACATAGAGGAGATGAGAAAAACTTTAAAAAAAATGCTTAAAATATTGTATAGGTATAAAGTACTGCTATTAGTGAATTTAAGTCTCAGAGGTTTTGAATTGAGTAATAAGTTTGTGGATTAAGTGTGTACACAATGGGGGATAGGGTCTACTGGTTAACTACGGGTTTATCTGAGGATGTGCAGGACGAGAGTTAAGTCACATAAAGATGAACAAAGAGGAAAAGATGGAAAGGATAGGAAAGTGAGAAGAAAAGATCAGAAGTTCAGTAGAGCTAGAAAAAAAAAACAAAAAGATAATTAAGAATGAAAGAAAAAGAGAAAGAAGACAAGAAAAGAAAAGAAAACACACATTCACGTATTCCTAAAATAAAAATTATAAGAGGAGAAGAAAAAAAAAAAGTTAATGGAAAACAATTATTTTTTCAGAAGAGGCAAAAATTAAAGATTAATAAAAGTTTTAGAAAAGCAAAAAAAATTTTTTATATATATATAAGGTAACAAAAAATGAAAAAAAAAACAAAACAAGAAAAAGAAAAAAAGAAAAGAAGAAGAAGAAAAAAAAAGTTCTTTGATTTTTTTTTTTTTTTTGGGAGGGGTGGGAAGAGTCCTGTATCTCCCTTTTGTCTGTAACCAGAGTGTGGTTGGAGTCTGTGGTCTGCTTGAGGTCCTGTGGCTTGATTGGTTTCTTAAGTCAGTTTGTTGGAACAGGCAGAAAAATGCTCTGCTTTACCCAAGATTTTGAGATCCCCTCCCAGGTTAGTTTACTGGGAGGGTGATCTGCTTTGAGAATCACAAAAGAGGGGGATGCAGTGATGAGGCTAGGTTCTGGGTAGAGTTGAGGCCTTTCAACGAACAGTAGCTTTTCCCTGGGGCTATTTTGTGAAAAAAAACTCACAGCACCCAGCCTGGAGCCATTCTCAGGGTTTCTGTTTTTCAATTGATTGTGGTGGCTGCTAGAGGGAGGGGCAGCCTCTGGCTCTGGCCACCCAGCAAGGAGAGCCACTCCAATGGCTGGTGCCTGAGCTGGGCGACCCCTCCCTGGATGGAACTGAGTCTGTGAGGTCACCTCACCGCCAAGTTCCTGTGACCTGCCAAATGTCTAGCTCTATTCCAAGGCCTGAGCTGGAGCTAGCCGCTCCTCCGAGCTTTGTCGGTATCCAAGATGGAGATCACCGGTGCTGGGGGGGGAGGGGTGGCCTTCCCTCCTCTGCTCCCAGAGGAGGAGTGAGGAAACGGGGCTTCTACTCACGCGGAGTCATGGATCTCGGGTCGTCTCTGGTCTGCAAAGTGCAGGATGAAGTTGTCCGCTCCTTGTCGGTTCTTGCTGGTGTTGAGTAGAATCCGCTCGTCTGCTGCGTCTGGCTCCTTCGTCCCGGACTGCGTCTCAGGTATGCCTCCGCGGCGGTGGTCGCCGCTGCGACCCTGCCGCCGCAGCGGCAGCTGCTCAGATGTGTCTGCTTGGCTTCTCCTCTCTTGACTAACTCTCTGTCCTGTGATGGCACGCTTGGTGTGATTCTCTGGCTTGGGACTGTTCACTGGAACTCTGAAACTGTTTTCTATGCAAGAGCTTGTTCAGATTCCAGCTTCTCCTCCGCCATCTTCCCGGAACTCTAGGGACCTATGTTTCTTTGTGAGAAGCAGTAAAGGTTTGATAAGATGATGTTAAGTGAAATGAATCCCAAGGTAAGGACACAAGTGGTTTTTTTTCTTTCTTGCTATTGCTTCTAACATATTTATAAGGTGTAAATTTTTGTTGCTTTGTATGACCCTCCTCACAATATAATCCCTGTTTTCACTGTATTTGATGTTGGTATAATTTGGGGAGGGGAAGGGAAAAAATTGTTTAAATAAGGATACAGGTTGACCCATTGCAACAATGAGATGTACAAGACGGTGCATCGAAAAGAACTTTACAATTTAGGCAGGGGGTGGGGGAGGAGATGTAGTTGTGGAAATGGGAGGGAAGGGATGGTAGGGGATAAACAAAGGAGGAGGCAACAATGCTCGATAAGAAGTGTATTCATTACCTTGCTCATGTAATTGTAACCCTTCTGTATAGTATTTTCACAATAAAAAAACTTACTTAAAAAATGATGCCTAGGAATTATCTCTGAAAAAAGATCAAGTATGTTTTGCTTTTGTGCTTTTTCTATATTTTATAAAATATAGTCAATAACATAATGTTTGATCTCTATTGACAATTTGGAGGGAGTCCATGTGGTCACTGACATAAGTAGATGCACAGATTCGCTGCAGAGGGATCTCACATCAGGTGGATGGTGGCATCAGGTAAAGTTTTGACAATGCAAATGGTGAAGGTAATGGTCATTCTGAATATAAGCATCTCTTCAGTTGTGGGTCAGCTGAAGAAGTAGAACAAAGACAACTCATATATTTTGGGATTCACAGAGGACAGGAAGTATTTAGAAATGGAATTTCAAGGTCCAGGTCATTGGCATCAGCAGATCTATGATGGTCCTAGAAACTAGGACAATAGAAGTAGTCCTTTGTGCTGGGAACTTGGCAATTTTTAAAATCATTTAGGTAGGTAGAAAGAAACACATATGCAAGTTACTAGTAGAAAGAAGACCCTCTTTGCCATGTGTGTGTCTCCAAATCTTACTGAGAATCAGTTCTGAGCATGATGTAGGTACCTAAAGGTTGTTGATAATTGAGAACAGTTGGCTGCTTAGTGAATGAGGCCAGGGGACTGAATTTTTGGCAGAGATAGCTCATCAACACCTGTTGTGCTTTTTAAGCTCCAGACTTGCTTTTTAATAGTTCTCCACCCTCACTGTTGATCTGACAACTTTAATAGTGTCTGTTTCTGGCAAGGCATTAAGTTTGTTTCCAATGTGAAGCTCTTATGCTATGTGTGTAGGATATCAGATAATTCAACCTTTTCAAAATATGTGAGTTCCTATGTTTCAGAGGGCTCCTGCTTTAGGAGGAGCCTAAAGCTCCTTTGTGAAAGCTAGTTTTGTGTTTCAAGTGATTGATTTCTGCATGTGTAGGCTTTGGATGTGATGGAAAGTGTTCTCATAAGCATCACATGGGAATGCAAATATTTGGACACCATTCCAGAATTACCCAATCTGAAATTCTAGGATTGGAGCACATCCCTTTTCATTCTAGCAAGTCTTCTAAGGAACCCTGTTACATATTCAAATCTGAGAACCACTGAACTTGAGCCTTGCTACTCAAAATATGCTTGGTAGAACTCCACAAGGATGATTATGGATGCTTATTTCAAATCCACAGTCTTAGGCCATATATTAGTTATTCATATTCTTTACACAGAAAGTTGCAGGTAGTTTGTGTATGCCTTACATTTTGGGAAGCACCAAAACTCACACTCAGGATTGCAGTCACTAGACTTGCTTATGTTCTGATTGATTTAGGATGGGTCCCAGATCTCAGTTACATTTCTGTGTTTCACTCTTTAGGGAAGCATGTTTTATACATCACACACACACACACACACACACACACACACACACAGAGTTTAGTAGCCTTAATACTCGCTCAGGTAATGGTAATGTGAAATCAGGTTTCAGTATCCATATTAAAAAAGAACAAATAATTTTTAAATAAACCTGTGCTCTTAATATTTTTTCTCCTATATCTATTGAATTATTCTTTCATTTTTTCTGTTCTTTCAAAAGTCTATCTACAATTGATGCTAAATTGATTATGCTTTCCTGCTCCCGCCAATGTGGACACTAAGCAAATTTACAATTAAGGATACTCTAAATACGTTAACTGTTTATAATTCCTCCTTTGAAGGAAGATGCCAAGGATTTAAACATTTTTGCCTGCTCAACTTCATTAATATTTAGAGAAGTGCCTGGATTAAATTGGGCTGATTGCCGAACAGGTGCAAAGAGACCTACTTAATAACCAGAGTATTTCTGTGGCATCAACATGGTCATATTCTTTGTAGACAAATGAATATAATTTAGTTTGTATGCATGAACCACAAATTTTCTGTTGGCCCAGATGTTGATTAGTAATACTAGAAGTGAGGGGGCCAATCTGAAAATCTGGATGGAAAATTAAAGTATTTGTTTACAACCAACAATATTTATGGCTCAATGGGTAAAAAATACTATGCAGTTCAGCATCTTTTCCACAGATAATAAGCATCAGTAAAACAGTTCATACTATATTTCTTAGGCAAATGAACAAAGAGCAGCCATAATCCAATTTATGTGGCTAAACCTATGACACTGATACCTTTGCTCATGAAGAGTGTTGGGCTAAAATGAACTAGAATGTAAAACTGTTAACAGTATCAGCGTTTGAGCACCTTCGCATTCAGCATTAAAGAGGAAAGTCATAAAACAATGGCAGTTATTTCTGTGAGTAGCATTGCTTTTATAATGGTAAGACACAAGCTTCTTCAAACAAGAGAAAAAACTGCTTCTAAGATCTTGATTTTGAGGTCTCATATTAAATGTGAACACAAGAATCCATAAACAAAACATATTGACAGAATATAATTTAAGCAATGGCTTCTTGTGCATAGTCCCAGTGATAGGAAATCCATCACTAACAAACATTCAATGGTTCTGCCACATAATTTACACAAAATCTAAAAACCTGACATTGCAAAGAATCATGAGCATCATACTTCTTTTTTATTTTATATTTTTACTACTTTAAGAGAGCAATAGTAATGAGATGGAAGAAGGAGGATTAGAAACTTGTTGGGGTTGAAGACAGATTGTGGGACTGAGGCACCAAGAAATCACAATAGGCACACTAAACAGTATGCATTTCTGGGCATTGGTGGCTCATGCCTATAATCCTAGCTACTCAGGAGCTGAGTCTCAGCAGAAAAGTTTTATCTCCAATTAACCAGCAAAAAAAAAGTGCCGGAAGTGGAGGAGTGGATTAAGTCGTAGAGCACCAGTCTTGAGTGCAAAACCTAAGGGACAATGCCCAGGCCCTAAGGTTAAGCCATAGAAATGGCAGAAAAAAAGTTTTGATTTTAGTGCTAACAGCGTTTATTAGTGAGAAAATAAATGTTTTGTGTGTGTGTGTGTGTGTGTGTGTGTGTGTGTGTGTGTGTGTGTGTGTTTTGCCTTAGGGCTTGAACTCAGGGCCTGGCCACTGTCCCTAAGTCTCTTTGTGCTCAAGGATACTGCTCTACCACTTGAGCCACAGCACCTCTGGCTTTCTCTGAGTGGTTAATTGAAGGTAGGAGTAGCACAGACTTTCTTGCCTGGGCTGGCTTTGAACTATCATCTTCAGATCTCAGCCTCCTGAGTAGCTAGGATTACAGGAATGAGTCACTGGTGACCAGTGAGAAAATTTAGTTTTAATGTGGTAATTGAAGATGAATTGAGGATTATAGCCCTTATATATTCTTGATGGGGATGTAAAATGATACAATCTATTTAGAAAGGTTTGGCAGTTCCTTAAAATATTGTATATACAATTATCACATAAACTCTATTCCTAAGTCAATTGAAAACATATGACCACAAAAACATTGTCCAAAGATGTTCGTGGCAACATTAATGATAGAAAAATGAGACTCTTCATCAATTGATAATTGGAAAACAACTGTGATATAGTGGATTATCTATCTATCTATCTATCTATCTATCTATCTATCTATCTATCTATCTATCTACCTACCTACCTACCTACCTACCTACCTACCTATCTATGTCAATCTTAAAAACATGCTTAGTGAAAGAAGCCTATCATTAAAGAGAATATAATCTATGAATTCATCTATATGAAATAACCCAATATAAGTAAGTCCATAGAGACAGATGGGTGCATAGGATTCAGGATAAGGAACTTGAGGAAAAACGAGAGGTGTTCATGAGTACAGGGCTTAATTTTTTGGGGGGGGGTCTGGTCATGGGGCCTGAACTCTGGGCCTGGGCGCTGTTCCTCAGCTCTTCAGCTCAAGGCTAGTGCTCTACCACTTGAACCACAGTGCCACATCCGGCTTTTTTCTTTTTGCTTATGTGGTGCTGAGGAATCGAACCCAGGGCCTCATGTATGCAAGGCAAGCACTCTACCACTGAGCCACCTTCCAAGCCCAGGGCTTAATTTTTAAGTTGCTGAATTTGAGAGCATTTAATTTCTTTTTTTTTTTTTTTTTTAAAATTTTATTTTATTTTATTTGAGAACATACTGTACAGAGGGGTTACAATTACATGGGCAGGATAATGCATACATTTCTTACCAAGCATTGCAGCCTCCTCCTTTGTTTACCCTTCACCTCCCTTCCCAGCCTCCCCCCTCCCCCCCACCCAATCATACCCCCCCTCCCCCCCCCTCCAACATTGTAAAGCTGGTTTTGACATGACATTTTGTACTTCTCATTGTTGCAACAGGTCCACCTGAATCCTTAAACGACTTGTTTGTCCCCATCTCCTCCACATGTTATACTGACATCAAATATAGTGAAAGCAGGGGTTACACTGTGGGGGAGGGACATACAAAGCAACCAAGAAATAATCTTATAAATGCGTTAGAAACACATGCATGAAAGAAACAAAAACATTAAAATACATATTTGAGGGTTCGTTTTCCTAACATCACATTATCTGACTTTTTCCGCTTGACTCATACCTATACTAGATATTGCAAATAAGGGAAACCATGGGACCTACGTTTCTTTGGGCCTGGCTTACTTCACTTAATATAATTTTTTCCAAGCCTTTCCATTTCCTAACAAATGGGGCAATGTCATTCTTTCTGATGGAGGCATAGAATTCCATTGTGTATATATACCACATTTTCTTGATCCATTCATCTATTGAGGGGCATCTGGGTTGGTTCCATATCTTAGCTATGGTAAATAATGCTGCAATAAACATAGTTGTGCTGGTAGCTTTAGTGTGGTCTTTTTTGTAAACATTAGGGTAAATGCCCAAAAGTGGGATTGCTGGGTCATAGGGGAGCTCTATGTGGAGTCTTTTGAGGAACCTCCATACTGAGAGCATTTAATTTCAATGAATTGCTAAATTTGTTTTCTGATGGATATGGTTGCATGAATTCAGTGAATACTAAAAATAATTGCAATGTATATTTTAAAAGGTATACAAATGACAAAGTAATCACATTTCAATTAGGTTATTGGACTGGGTGTGTAGCTCAGTGGTAGAATGTTCATCTACCATGTACTAGTCCCTAGGTTCAAACCCCAGCACCACAAAAGAAAATCAATAAGTTTACTAAGCAAATGAAAATATGAAATACAGTGATAACCACATACTAACTCAAAGAAACTGTGAGTTGGAGAACAGTAGAAGTGGTATAGAATTTATTTTCTAAACAAAGGCAATTATAGAGATAGATGCGGACTATGTCATTATACTGAGCTGTCAGAAATATAAACTTTCTTAGCCAAACATTAAACAATGTACACAAAGAGAAGTTCCCATCATGTCTACAAAGTTCAAGTTTAAACAGAAATGGGGGACCAAATTGAACAGTTCACTGAAGTCAACAAAATACCTATTCTTTGAGGCTATGTAATTACTAATTTGAATGTATTATGATACATTTAAAAAATGCAGAGACACAGGGTTCTAGTGTGTGTATGTGCATGTGTGAGCATATGTGAGTATGTGCATGTGTGTGTGTGCCTAAGACATATCCCAGGTAGAACAGGTTCTGTGAGATACTGAGATATATCTTTCTTAAGACAGTATGGAATTACATGAGTAACTTTATGAGTCACTTTTGTCACGATTAATTATCACAGAAAACACCTAGCCTAGGAAATCCAAGGCATATTTTCCAAAGAATTAAAGACGTAGGAAATTTTTAGTTTCAGAGTTCAATTTCCTACCATGTTGTTGATATGACAAGTTTTGGAACCAGAATTGGGCTTGTGAATAGCATGGGTGTGGCTTTCTTCTTCTTCCCTTGCTATTCTGCCTGCCCTCAAGTAGCCTAGTTCATAGAGCAATGATTTGAACAGGGTGAGTCATCATTAAGGAAAAAATTAAACAGTCATGTGCAGAGGAAGTCAAAATGTGTAAGACACAAGACCATACATGTCCTAGCTATTCACTCACATAGGAAACTCTCCAGAGATTTTTAGAAGGATTTGTGTGGTAGACAAATTAATGGGAAAATTAGCTATATAATTTAGTTGATTTTGTTGCTATGGTGAATGAGTTTCATTTGAACTGCTGTATATATGATAATTGTGGGATACTGGAGATCTGCTCAATTTCTAACTTATTTTGGTCAATGGTTGTAAGTAATAATGTAATCGATTTTCTATATTTTCTAAGCAATCCCAATATTCCTTCCCATATCTCATTGATGGGATCCCGAGAGCCTAGATCTACTCAACAATATGTTTTCCTATAGGAGTAGTTTCCTAGGAACTCAGAATTTGTTTGATAGAGTCTAAAAAAATCTCAAGAAATGGGCCAATGTAATTGAAAGCTGTCCTAGAATTTCAATTAAATGTGCTGTAATCAATTATGACATTACATTTTCTAAGTTGATTCTTATAGAGTCCAGTCATGGATAGTAATTGTAAGTGTGTGGGAAGTGCTTTGGTGGTACTGGGGTTCTTGTCCCCTCAGTCTCACACTTGCTAGGCAAGTGCTCTTCCAGTTGACCATATTTATTTAATAATTCTCAATATTTATTTAATAATACTTAGTCTGTATTTGGCTCTTCATTCATGTAGCTTTTATTTGGATTGGTGGAATTGGGAAACTCAGTTAAAATTGCGGATCTCAAATGTAGAATTTCAAGCAAGTCTTTTGGCTCTTGGGAATGAAAACTAGATGATTTTATACAAAACCTGTATGCCCTTAAAATTTTGTTCTTCTTCCAAGATAAGTTTGAACTCTTTCCTTCCTAGAGAGGCTGGGCTCAGGTAAAATTGATACAAAAGATGATCTAGATTTGTACAGTTTAGAGGTTTCAGGAGCATGTAGTCACAGATCAAAATAACAAAAAAGAGCTATTAAAATAGATATTTTTTTCTGGAGAGACAAATCACTATAATTTAATCACATATAATATATTGT
Source organism: Dipodomys spectabilis (assembly GCF_019054845.1). Taxonomy (NCBI): domain Eukaryota; kingdom Metazoa; phylum Chordata; class Mammalia; order Rodentia; family Heteromyidae; genus Dipodomys; species Dipodomys spectabilis. The sequence goes on along the minus strand of NW_024871203.1, from coordinate 396,941 downwards.
GTGACATATAAAAGTGAACAACTGGCTGAATGCCAGTGGCTCACTCTTGAAATCTTAGCTAGTCAGGAGCCTGAGATCTGAGGATCACGGTTCTAAAACTTCTTGGGCAGGAAAGTCTGTGTGATCCTTATCTCCAATTAACCAGCAAAAAGCCAGAAGTAGAGCTGTGGCTCAAGTGGTAGCATGCTAGCCATGAGCTCCCAGGTCCTGAGATCAAACCCCAGTGCCAGCATGCACACATGCATGTACACATACATACACACACACAGTAGATAATTGTAAAACATGATAACTTTAGAAGGAAAAATGAAGTTATAAATTCTTAGAGTACTGTGAAATATAATGGTAAGTAAAGCTAGGACGAAATTGGAAATATCACTGTGAACTCTTGACCCTGAGTCTTGCCCAGTTTTTAAAGGAAGGGAAGTCTTGGTCAATAAAGTGACTTATGTGATCTCTGGTGCTATCTTAACTGCACAGGTCATAAAATACATAATCTAATGTCCACTCTGACTTAAAGGGACAAAGTAGCTAGCATAAAAAGAAGGCTACCAAGTAGTAATGGTTTTGTATTAAAATGGAATGACTAACATTAATTATATCAATACATTTAGGAGATGTCTGGTTTTGTGTCAATATAAGAATGAGCAAGAGAACACAGAATCTGTTAAATGTTATTGCATACATATACTGCTCTACATAGATTTTAATAGCGTCTATAAAATGTGCTGTATATCAATTAACACAATCAGATAACTTCTCCATTAGACTGCCAAACAAAAACAAAGTTTCAATAATGAGAAACATCAATGGAAAGTAATAAGAGAGGATTTAAAAGAGTAACCTCTTAGCCCAGGCACTGGTTGCTCCAGCCTGTAATCCTAGCTACTCGGAAGGCTGTGATATGAGGATTGAGGTTTGAAGCCAGTTCAGGCAGGAAAGACCATGAGACTGTTATCTCCAATTAACCACCACCAAGCCAGAAGTAGAACTGTGGCTCAAATGGTAAAGTGCTAGCTTTGAGCAAATAAACCCAGGCCCCAAGGTCAAGCCCCAGGACTGGCACAAAAAGGTGTAACCTTTTAAAAAGAACAGAATGTCAGAGAAATGACTAGCATAAATGTTTATATACTTATAGAGTCTAAGTTGAGTAACTTTATATATTTAAAATAAAATTTAAAGAACAGGGTAATCTTGGGGAGAGAGGTATAATCCAGAAAGGAAAACAAATCCTAAATAAACTAGGGAATGTTCTGTATTCTTCTGGTCACAATAATGAAAGTAGACAAAATTATAGCAAGTGCCAAACTGATGCAAACTGATGGAAGGTGAACTTCAGTCTCAATTTTGTTCCAGTGACAGTATGTCTCCAAAATCTATGTAAACATAATTAGCAAGAGCAATTATGATATTATTATTATGGAGAGTGGTATTTGCTGAGAAGTGAGGATGCCTATAAGTCTAGTTTTGATGACCAGGATGGAAAGTCTAGGGCTCAGTTTGGCAGAGACTTTTGTGGGAGACAGAAGTGATGTTAGCTGGGGATCACAGTCATGTACAAAGAGATCAAGCTAAAGTAGCCTAGCTGAAGAGTTCTAGATACTGTATAGTTGCTGTTTTCCCCAGTTCTGCTCAAATTAGTGGCACGTCCCTATTAGTGTAGCTTTTTACTTACATTGTCTTGCCAAATAAACTTGTTGGCTCTGCTATTAGGGGCCAGCTCTTAGAGATTTAGTTCCGAGAATGACTTTGTCAATTGGCCTGAGATTCTCTCAATCAGAAAAGTTGGGTTAAACTACTCCAGATAGAGTGGAGTAAAACAGGGATAAATCTTTGCAATGGCGCTATCAAAAAATCCAAAGGCTGGGGCTGGGAAGGTGGCTCAGTGGTAGAGCGCTTGCCTTGCATGCCTCAGGCCCTGGGTTCGATTCCTCAGCACCACATAAGCAAAAAAAGAAAAAAGCCGGAAGTGGCGCTGTGACTCAAGTGGTAGAGTGCTAGCCTTGAGCTGAAGAGCTGAGGGACAGTGCCCAGGCCCAGAGTTCAGGCCCCATGACTGGACCAAAAAAAAAAATCCAAAGGCTCACACCTGTAGTCTAGCTACTTAGGAGGCTGAGGTCTGAGGACTGTAGTTCAAAGCCAGCTTGGGCAATAAAGTCCAATTAACTCCCTCCCCCAACAACCAGAAGTGGAGTTGTGGCTCCAGTGATAGAGGGCTAGCTTTAAGCAAAAAAAAAAAGAAAAGGAGCTAAAGGAAAATGCCCAGGCCCTTAATTTAAGTGCCAGAACACACACACACACACACACACACATACACACACACACACACACTCACACAGGCTAGCTGGGTGTCAAGTGAATCACACCTATAATCCTAGCTGTTGATGAGGCTGAGATCTGGAGAATCATAGTTCAAAGCAAGCCCATACATCCTGCATCTCTAATTAATCAGTAAAAAGCAGGACTGAAGACAAGGCTCAAGTGGTAGAGAACTAGCTGTTAGCAAGAAAGTCAAGCAAGAGTGAGGGTTTAAGCCCTGGTACTGGCAAAAAGTAAAGAATCCATATGGTAGCTAAAAATCAATAGTTTCCTTAAACATTAGCAAGTGAAAGTTTGATTATTTTACATTGGAGAAAACGAAGGCCAGATATGATAAAGTAAATTATGCATCATCACTCATATGCTTATTGGCAGAAAATATCCTTTGGTTTTTTATTTAATGTTAAAGTTTCCTACATATAAATAATGTTCACACAAAGATGATCAAAGATCTCAGAATTAAAAAGTGTAATGCAGGGGAAAAGTGTAAGAATATGAACATGATTTTTATGTCATTTATAGACAAAGTAATTTGTTTACATTTTTTGAAAGTTAGTCCCATTCACCGTGTTAATGATCTGTAGAAATACCCAGATGCATCAAAATTTAATTCTGCAAATGAGAGAGACCAGTTTGATTTAGTGGGAAATCTGATTTCTGAAATATAATTAAAATTAATGGAGGCTTTTTACTCTCAAGTAAATATAGCAACTAGTCATCAAGTAGTTTTTGTTTTGCCAAATTTATTTACATCAGAATAGCTTCCAATTAGTATTTTATTCCATAGAGAGATTTTTTAAATTGTTATTACAATTACAAAGGCAATCAACTCATAAACCTGTATTTTAATTCGATTTTAATAAATATTCTCGGAAATATGTCAAAAGAAAGTATGCATCTTATTCAACAGATTATCACCAAGTGAACAAAGAAATAGTAATCTATTAGCACCCTTGAAACCTTCCATTTTACTCCTTTATCTATCATCAGTCCTTCACCAGTCCTCACCAAAATATGAGCACGATCTCAACACTATAGATTAGTTTGTTCTATTTTTGAAAATTTTGTAAAGGGGGTCAATCAATGTACTACATACATTGTATTTGGCTTTCTTAGTTCAGCTTAATATTTGTATGATTCGGCCACAATGTTATATATGAAAGTAGTTCAATCATTTTCTTTACTATGAAGTTTTGCATTAAATAAATACTCCCTGAATTCTTACCAGTGTAAAACGTAGACATTTCAGTCATTTCTGTCTTTGGCTATTAGGTATAATGCCATTAAGAATGTAGGCATGTAATTGCCAGAGCAAAATGTGTCTGCTCAGAGTTAGTAGATACACCTAGTGTACCAATTTAAACTTCCATCTGCAATGTACTGAAGTCCAGTTAGCCCATTCTCTATAATGTGAAAATCAAATTTTATAATTGTAACTGATTTAGGATGTTATCTTAGTTTGAACATGTATGACCTTCTCTGATTACTAATAGCATTGGAAAAACACATTTAATTGTTAATGATTTGGGTATCCTAATTTTGAAGGACCTGTTCATGTTACCTATTTTGACATGAGATTTTAGTTCTATTTGGTTTTGATATGTAGGAATTCTTTATATAGACCTTTGTTCATGATGTAAATTGCAAATATCTTCTCCCACTGTTTCTTAAGTTTTTACTTTTCTAATGTCTTCTCATGAATGAGATATCCTACTTTGAATATACTACAATTTATCAATGTTGCTTTTAAGTTAGTGCTCCATCTATCCATTTTAAGATATCTTTGCAACATATTGAAAGTACTTTCTGAGATTTATTATGACCTTCATATTTAGATCTAGAAACCATGTAGTGGCCTACTGATCATTTATTGCTATTTATTACTTTCATAACACTCCTTTCGCCATTGCTCTTCAGGTTTTTACCTTTCTTATCACACAGATGGCAATACATCTTTCCCCCAAGACTTCCTATTATTATCTACTGTTCTCTAACTTATAATTGGAAAAATAGTGTATTTTAATTACTAAATTTTTAACCAAAAGAAATAAAATCACATATAGAAAAAACCTTATTAACAAATCTTGATAGCAAGTATAAAAAAATTCCTTCAGATTCTATGACTTCCAAAAGATGGTCATATTATTGAGTCTCTATATTTCCGTAATTGCTATGGTAGAAACTCAATTTGTCAATTTTCACAAAATTCCCACATCTACTGGGAATATAATCGGAATTCACTTGGATATAGATCATTTTGAAGGTGAATTAATATCTTTCAATACTGCTTCAATTAATGAACATGGTATATGTCCCAATTGATTTAGATAATTTTTCTTCAATAATATTTTATAATTTTACCCATGTTTCATTTGATTTATTTCTGCTTTGTTCTATTATGAATACTGTTTTATAATTTTATTTTTTAATTCTTATGACAGCAATATAAGTCCCAGGTTCCCATGGCTCACACTTATCTGAGGATCATGGTTCAATTTAAAGCCAGCCTGGAAAAAAAAAGTCCATGACACTCTTATCTCCAATAAACCAGCAAAGATCCAGAAGTGGAGATGTGGCTTAAGTGTGAGAGTGGCAGCCTTGAGCAAAAAAGCAAAGCAAGAACAGGAGGCCCACTACTGGCACGCACACACACACACACACACACACACACACACACACACACACACACACACACAGAAGTAATTTTATAATATCTGAGACATTATTAAATTTATACTTATGTAGATATATGTATATTAATATTCATTCCTTTTCAATTCTTTTTCTTTTAATCAGTCGTGGGGCTTGAACTAGGGGCCTGGGGCGTTTGTCCCTGAGCTCTTTTTGCTCAAAGCTAGTGCTCTATCATTTTGAGCCACAGTGCCACTTCCAGTTTTCTAGTGGTTAATTGGAGATAAGAGTCTCACAGCCTTTCCTGCCCACACTGGCTTTCAACTAGGATCCTCAGATCACAGCCTCCTTAGTATCTAGGATTACAGGCATGAATGAACAGTGCCCAGCTCTTTGCTATTTTTTTTTGTCGGTTGTGGGGCTTGAACTTGGCCTGGGCATTGTCCCTGCGCTCTTCAGCTCAAGGTGAGCGCTCTACCGCTTGAGCCACAGTGTTACTGTTTTTTTTTTTTATTGGAGATAAGAGTCTCACAGACTTTCCTACCCAGGCTGGCTTTGAACCTCAGATCTCAGCCTCCTGAGGAGCTACGATTACAGGCGTGAGCCACCGGCATCCAGCGCCCTTTGCTATTTTTATGTATTGTTTCTTTTTCTCAAGCCATTGCACTAAGCTCTTCAGTATAATATGTATATATTTATGTAAGTATATATGTATATATGTATGTATGTATGTATGTACTAGGGCTTGAACTCAAGGCTTCTTGTTCTCACTTAGCTTATTTTGTTCAAAGCTGACACTCTGCCACTTAATCTGCACACCTTCCAGCTTTATACTGCCTAAATGAAGATGAGTCTTTAAGATTTGTCTATCCAAGGCTGGCTTTGAAACTGTGATCTTAAGATCTCAGCCTCCTAAGTAGCTAGGATTACAGGCATGAACTACTTGCTCCTGGCCAACCATTGCTTTATATTGACAACACTAACTTAATTTTACCTGTATCTTTATCCATGTACCTTTAGTAGTTTGTTATTTTGAGGATGAGTCACAAAGGGGATGTTGAACTCAAGTATTATTACAGAAACAGGACATCAACGTCATGGTCTTCCTTGCACTGTCGCAAGAAGCAAAGTGTAGGGCTACTTACCTCAATAAGGGTTTAGAATAGGAAAGAAAGTCTCCTCCTTTGTTTTCCCCCTACCATCCCTCCCACCCCTCCCACATCCACAACTACCCCATACCTCTTCCACCCATGAAGTTGTTTTATACATCTCACTGTTGCAGTGGGTCAACCTGTATCCTTATTTAAGCATTTTGATTTTTCCCTTCCCCTCCCCAAATTAGAGAAGTGTTTATACAAGATGGGATCTATTTTCAACATTTACTCTTCTTCACTTAATGTTACAAAAAATCTCTGAGTTCCGTTTTTTGTTGTTATTTTCTACTGTAATGCTCAAGATTCTTCTATGTTCATATCTTGGTATTTTCCTTCTGAATTCTATCTTCAAAATGTAATTATATCCACTTTTATAAAAACACAGATTAGAAAGCTGAACTCAAAATTGTAATTTTCTTTAACTCCTGACACTCTCTAGTCAAGTTTTTTTTTTCTTTTGTCAGTTGTGGGGCTTGAACTCTGGGCTGGGTGTTATCCCTGGGCTCCTTTTTGCTCAAGGTTAGCACTCTACCACTTGAACCACTGGTTTATTGGACATAAGAGTCTCATGGATTTTTCTGCCCAGGTTAGCTTCGAACCACAATCCTCAGATCTCAGCCTTCTGAGTAGCTAGGATTACAGGCATGAGCTACCAGCACCTGGCTCTCGTCAAGTTTTCTATGGTTAGAAACAAAACAAAAAAAAAATGATGCTGGCAATGAGTTTGAACACCAGCTGCTTCATGTCCTTCTAATTCTGGCAAATTGAAAATGGTTGGGCTTCGTACATCACAGAAAAATACTTTTCAATACTGCTTTTCCTAATCTGGGTAATGGTGACAATATTAAGTTCAATTCTTTGCTTCCTTTATTGGTTATTCACTTATTAACTCATTTGATAATTAAGTACTGAGCACTTTTAGCTAACCAGGGCCCTGCTGTTCTCTGGGACTTTTATTTACTTGCATCTCTCCTCTTTCAAAGGAAGTCTCTAATGCATTCAACCAGATAAATTTTTTATTTCTCTGTTGTCACAGTCCATTATTTCTAGTTCTTATCAGAAAGTTGATTCTGACCCACAATAAAATATAAAAGGTACTCGCTTTACAGAACAGTGCAGAGGAATAAAAATGATCATGATGTTTGAAAACATTCAAAATGATCTTAACCATCAATGGGAAGTTGTGATTATTCTATGATCTTTGAAAATCCAGACTAAAACTCTCTCCTTTTCATTCAAAAATGCATATGGAAATGAAAAATAAAAGAAATGTCTACTTAGTACCCTGTAATTGAAGACATTAGAAATATTTAAACTTAAAGAATTGTAGTTATTTGTACACAATTTATCATTGAAATTTGAACATTGCTTGCTTTGTTCTATTATATAACCCTATGGAAATAGAGCAAGTACCTTTTTGTGGTTTATGCTCTTCTTTTGTACTTTTTTTAATTGTAAAAATGCTGTACAGAGGGGTTACAATTACATGAGCAAGGTACTGAGTACATTTCCTATTGAGCATTGTTGCCTCCTCCTTTGTTTTCCCCTTACCATCCCTTCCCACCCCTCCCACATCCACAACTACCCCATACCTCTTCCACCCATGAAGTTCTTTTATACATCTCACTGTTGCAGTGGATCAACCTGTATCCTTATTTAAGCATTTTGATTTTTCCCTTCCCCTCCCCAAATTAGAGAAGTGTTTATACAAGATGGGATCTATTTTCAACATTTACTCTTCTTCATTTAATGTCACAAAAAATCTCTGAGTTCCGTTTTTTGTTGTTGTTGTTCGTCATGGGCCTGAACTCTGGGCCTGGGACTGTCCCTCAGCTCTTCAGCTCAAGGCTAGTGCTGTAACCACTTGAGCCACAGTGTCACATCTGGCCTTTACTGCTTATGTGGTGCTGAGGAATCAAACCCAGGGCCTCATGAATGCAAGGCAAGCGCTTTACCACTGAGACACCTTCCCAAACCTTCTTAGCTCCTTTTATGTGAAGATTTTGTGTTAGGATTGCTTCCTGTGGGACATGTGTCATCTTTTTTGTCATAGTCCCTTCCCTCCATCTTTACCAAACTTCTCCAGATACACATCTAGAGTTCCTTAAATGGAAATGGTGTTTGTATCTCCATGAACAGCTATTTCTTCTATATATCCATTCACAAACTATTTGAATTCACTTCCTTTATTTTACCACTGCATTACACATTTTGGCTCATTTACTTTTCATAAATTGACATATATGTTTTTCACAGAGAAGCAAAGAGGCAACACAAATGTGCACATTGCAGTCTGTGTGTGAGTTTAATAAAAATTGCCTAAGAATCAATCACCAAAAAATTCTGAATGGGACATGACTTGTCACTAACCATGACACACAGTTGTTTGTGGAGTCATCAGTGTAAGATTAAGGAGCTGGCAGCTAAGTTTGTACATTACACAATTTTTCAGAGTTAATGCACAGTAGTCATTGAACTTTGAATTGTGTCATCGGGGACTGGTGCTATGTTGCTAAATTGTGACATCAGAAACATATTTAAGATCCATGCAAGAGGAGAACTGTATGTATAAGCATTTTCTACTGATAAAATCCTATTTTGGGCAAAATGCACATGTACACTTGTGAAGTTACCATGAAGGGCATTTTTCTCAGGATTTCGATCTGGCATTTCACCAAACAACAAATTCAGTAGTTTTAACACTTGTGACCTCCTAGCATAATCAGTCTTTTAGATACTCTAGATATAATGATAGATTCCTTTATTCAGCAAATATGAGGCATTGGGTGCAGAGTGAAGAGTTGACCAATTAGGATATGAAAAATTCAGAAACCTCACAGATTATAAATGTGAAATGACTTTGAATGTTAATGGGGCCAAGAGATTTCACTTGTCTGACTGTGGACCATGTCTACAAAAAGTGAGCCAGATGGAAGACTGCAATAAAATGATCCCAGGCAACCATAGGTGGCTACAACTCTGCAATGCATGAGACAATGGTGCTGCAGGATACCAGCTGTGGTGCCACTGTGAAGATGAGCCAACTGAACTGTCAATGCTTTATAGTTTTCATCTGATTCATTCATTACTTATAATTGAAAATTATTTTTAATATTTTTGCTTAAGTAGTGCTGGAGGAATTTCATTTATTATAGGAAAGCCAAACAAAATATGTGCTCTGATTGACATAGCATAGAATACATAATTTTCCATACTGCCAGCTGTTCTTATCACTGCTGAATCATTGAATGATAGAAAAAAAAGCTTCTTAGGTATTGTTTTAATGTTTTACTTTCAAAACTATTTAAGAATGATCATAAGAGTTTACATCATGAAGGGTTAGTATTAATGGTTTCAAGGTATTTTGAAATTTTTGGACAACAAATGTTAAACTCATTTTGAATAAAATTTTTTTTAAACCGGAATCAAATCATTATAGCGACTGATACACGCTAAACTTAAAATCAGTTTTAATATTTTATCCATGACCCTAAATCATATTTAGTATCAATGTCAAATTGAGTATTTCATAGAGTTCAATAGAGTTAATATATTGAGGAAATATAATTATGTTCCTTCATGCTTTGCAGATGATTGTATTAGATTGAATCACATGAGTGCCATCTTTGTTGGTCAAAATGTTCACTTAGTGGGGTGCCAGTGACACATGCCTGTCATCCTAGTTACTCAAAAGGCTGAGATCTCAGGATTGCAGATCTAACAAGAAAGTCCCTGAGATTCTTATCTCCAGTCAACCACCAGAAAACCAGAAGAGGCACACTAGGCCCCACAACCAACCAAAAACAACAACAAGTTTACCTAGCCAGGTGTGGAGAAGTCACATGTCTGTAATTCCATCACTCAGGAGGCAGAGGCAGAAGGATTGTGATTTCAAGGCTAACCTCAGCTACATAAACAGACTATGGAAAATAAAACCCCAAACAACAACTACAACGAGAAAAATACCAAAAACCCAAGGAGACAAACACCAAAAATGAACCAATTTGCATGCTAGGAATTTTTATCATCTCACACAAATAAAAGACCAAGGATGGATTATATTTCTTTCCTATATCCTGGCTAAAGATTTATTAGCATGCATTAATTTTATAAGGGGGGAATTTCATTGTGACATTTCCACAAATGTGTGCAGGGTATTCCAATTAATCTCTTCCCCTGTATCATTCCCTTTTCTCCCTTCCTAAAACAACTTCAATAGGTTTCATTGTTCTAATTGCCTCTCTTAAGTCCCATTTTCTCAATTATAAATCATGTGTGATGTATTGTACTTTTCAAAAATATAGGTACTTTTGTCTAATCATATCTTTCTAGGCATATCTATCTCTTGTTTTAATAAGGTTTTTTATTGTGAAAATATCCTACAGAGGGGTTACAATTACATGAGCAAGGTAATAAGTATACATTTCTTATCAAGCATTGTTGCCTCCTCCTTTGTTTTTCCCCTACCATCCCTACCCTCCCATCTCCACAACTACACTCCTCCCACCACTAAAGTTGTAAAGTTGGTTTTTCAACATAGCATTTTGTACATCTCATTGTTGCAATGGGTCCACCTGTATTCCTACTTAAACAATTTGTTTTTTTCCCCTCCCCCTCCCCAAATTATACCAACATCAAATACAGTGAAAACAGGGGTTATACCATGGGGGAGGGACATGCAAAGCAACAAAACCCAAGATAAGGACACAAGTGGTTTTTTCTTTCTTGCTATTGTGTCCAACATATTTATAGGCATATCTGTCTCTTACTGCCTAACTATATACTAAGATAGATCCTTTATTTATTGGTCATGTGTAAAACAGACCCAGTTTCAACATCTCTAAACATCCATACACAACTATAAAATTTATGATAGTAAATTATAAATTATGTCACTGTCTACACCGAACCTAACAAAGAGAATATAGTTTAAAATTTTCAAGTATTATTATAGTACAAAATTTAATATTGTTCCTTATTCTCAGTGATATTATTATATTTTTGTTGACTCAGGAAACTTTCTGTTATCTGACATGATGTTGGTGTGATTAATAAAATTTTCTGATGAAAAGCACCCTGTCATTTGATTGCAAACAAGTAGGAAGGAACACTATTTAATTGAATTATTTTCTATTTAAGAAGAAGTAGATTGCATTTGACTTCCAAACCATCAAAATAAAATTTGTTCATCAATTACTAAGAAAGTACTTTAGAATTCTGTACAGCCTAGTGGTCCTTCTTGTTATGATTGTATTCTGGGCATGTAGATGAGTCAATTAGTGGAGAATTTTAGTCCACAATCTTGTATAAAATAGATTGCATTGCATCATCTACCTAATTCCTTTTTAATTTGAAATTGCTTTATTTTATTTTATTGTTTTGGGTCCGGTCGTGGGGCCTGAACTCTGAGCCTAGGCGCTGTCCCTCAGCTCTTCAGCTCAAGGCTAGCGCTCTACCACTTGAGCCACAGTGCCACTTCTGGCTTTTTTTTTTCTTATGTGGTGCTGAGGAATCAAACCCAGGGCCTCATGCATGCAAGGCAAGCGCTTTACCACTGAGCTACCTTCCCAGCCCAATTACTTTATTTTTAATCGACACATAATGTACATATTAATGAAGTACAGTATAATGTTTTAAAAATATTGTTTTAAAGAAAATTTCTTCCTATCATTGTCAGCAGATACAGTTTTCTTTTTCTACTAGTAAGTAGGTTATTATCTATGATATCTAATGATAATCTAAATGCAGTGACTCATGTTGGAAGATATTACTAAAATGCTTTTTTAAAAATAAATACCTGATCTGTGATACAAACTAGAAGAGCATGGTGTCTAGTTGAACTTGTCTTTTCTCAAAGCAGTTGTGTCAAAGCTGATTACTTTGCCCCCATTTGACCATGCTCAAATCCATCTGGCCTTGGACTCCTGGCTGCATCTCTGCCCCCAGTGACCCTGATTCTCTCATTGGACTTAATACTTCTTTCTGGTCTCCTTGGCTTTCACTCTTGGCTTTCTCTCAAGGACTTTGGGCTGGATTTGGATAGGAAGCTTTATAGAAGGCTTTGGCTATGATGATTTCATCTCAATCTATTTCCCTGGCTTTAATAGGCTGGCTCTTCCACAGACTGGGCTTGACTGTCCAGATGATTCCACTAATCCAAGAGAGCATTGAGAGATGGTGGCTTTCATCTAAATTCTTTCAGAAGCTTTGAACTTATGCAGAATTATTGACTTTAACAGCATTCAATTACTCTCGGAGGAAAATAGAATTTGTCAGTCAAATTAAGTATTTGAAATTTTAGAAGATATACCACTCAAAATATAGAATTCTATTTAAAACCCTGTGACAGTATATGTTTCTGTCTGTTTTCTGTTTGTTTCTCTATTCTACAGGGCTAGTAAATACCCATCTAAGCATACCAACACATGCAGCCCTATGTTTTTCCTTCTGCTATCAAAACAAAACTATCAACAATGGTATCTGATATTGACATTCTTTTTTTGTCAGTAATAGGGCTCCAGTTATAGAACTCCAGGCCTGGGCACTGTCCCTGAGCTCTCTTGCTCAAGGTTAGTGCTCTACTACTTGAGCCACGGCACCACTTCTGGTTTTCTGGTGGTTAATCGGAGATAAAAGTCTCACAGCCTTTTTTGCCTGGACTGACTTTGAACCACAATCCTCAGATCTCAATCTCCTGAGTAGCTAGGATTACAGGCATAAGCCACCAGTGCCTGGCCTATCAACATTCTTAAGTAGAAGAAAATGCAAGCAACTCAAACCTCAAAGAGCTATATCAGAGAGCTTTCATGATATTTAAACTCAATTTTCCAACAAACATTCATGAAGGCATGATTAAATTTCCTACAGTTTTAAAAGGAAGAGTTTCTCATTGTTTTACTTAAATGGCTGGCATAAACACTAATTGTTTCAAATAATAAAATACAATAAAATAGTTGACATTTTCAGTTTTCAATTAGCAATATTGTTTTAAGTACTTACTTAGAAGTAAAAAATTGCACATTTATGATATTTTTTAAATGAAAGCATTTGCCTAATGATTTTAATGGCTGAATCAGAAGAGATGCATATTCCAGAAAAGTAAAAACTGCCATTTTTTTCAGTTATCTGGTTAGTGTTTCTGTGTGGTCATTTGTTTTAAACATGTTAGCTTCCTTTTTTTGTTCAGTTTAGCCATCACTAATTCCTATACAATCAAGTGCTCTGAGAAAATCTATAGTTTAAAAACTGAATATATAGATTAGGAACTAAATATGGGAACTAAATTCAAGTATTTTGTTCTAAGGTCAAATAAAGTATCATAAAGTAGCTAAGGGAGGTCACATAAGTGAAAAATTCACAGCAGTTACAAGATCTAAGAAGATTCATACTGGTGCTCCACAGTGTAAAAATGTGTTAGAGATGACAGTCGAGGGCCCTGCATCCAATGGGGAAATCTAGCAGCGTCTTATGGGAGTAGAGCCTGTAGGTAATTATGACATACTCGAAAGACAGGTGAGAAGTGCCACAAGAACAGTGGTACTTTGAAATAAAGTCTATTAGGGAAGTGAAAGGAATCCAATTAGTGAGAACTTAGGGGAAAAAAGGAGCCAAGATATAACAACATCTTATTTGACCTTTTCTATCCCAAGATAGGGACACAAGTGTTTTTTTTTTTTCCCCTTGCTATTGTTTCTAAAGTATTTATAGGGTACCATGTGATTTCTTTGTTGCTTTGTATGTCCCTCCCCCACGTATAACCCCTGTTTTCATTGTATTTGATACTAGTATCATTTGGGGAGGGGAAAGGGAAAAAACAAATTGTTTAAATAGGGATACAGGTGGACCCATTGCAACAATGAGATGTTCCAGATTGCGGGGGAGGGGGGAGTTTGTAGCTGAGGAGGTGGATGGGAAGGGATGGTAGGGGAAAAACAAAGGAGGAGGCAACAATGCTGGATAAGAAATGTACTCATTACCTTGCTCATGTAACTGTCACCCCTCTGTACAGCATTTTCACAATAAAAAACCTATTTTTTTTTTTAAAAAAGGAGCCAAGGCAGATTTCATGTTGTTTCACTGGGTTGAGTAAAACTGGAAAAAATGAGTTCCAGAGACACAGATTAAGGATCAACCTGTATGTTTGGAAAAAAAAAACTGGCTTGTATGTGCTAAAATGTTATAATTAAGAAAATGGAACAAACTGTTGTAACACAAATTTTGTCTAAGATGATGGCAGTGAAGGATGAAATTCAAAGATGAACTTGAAATGCATTGGAATGGAAGAGTTGATGGGACTTGAGGATTAGTTGGGGGTGGATGATGTGTTCTGTGCTTTTTTAAACACAGGTGTTGGGACAAGTTGATAGAAATGGGCATTCACTAGGCTATGCTCTGGGGTAAGGAGATCAGTTCTGTGTTATACCTGATGTGTATAAATGTGATTGTAGAAACAGTATGGAAACAAATTAGTCATGTGAGGAAAACTGTCCCATGTCTCATTGTTGTGAATGTTCTATTATTCTTTAAAGATTCATTTTCTGTCATCAATAATGTCTCTAGTGCTTGCAGTCCTGAGTGAACTACAGAGATGGCAAAACATTTACATTTACAAAGAATGGTTGGCCTTTCTTCTCCATAAAATTAAGTTGGGATTAAAAGCATGTACACATGTATGGACTTAAAGTATATAGTATTTTTACTGGGAGCAAATTCATTGAAATAAAAAATATTAAACCTGTAGATTATTTCACATGGGGTCATTCATTCCATAGTACATATGAAAATATACCTTTAAATTATACAGTAACACAATTTGGTAAAACCAGAGAAAGTATTACAAAGAAAAAAATTTAAAATACCACTTTGGATTTGACAGTTAGCCAGAGGCTCACTCCTATAATCTTAGCATCTCAGGACACTGAGATCTAAAGATCTTTTCCAGCCCAAGCAGGAAAGTCCATGAGACTCTTGTCTCTAATTAACCATTGGTGCTGTGGTTCAAAGTAGTAGACTACTCACTATTTTTGAGAAAAATGCTCAGGGACAGTGCCCAGGCCCTGAGTTTAAGCCCCATAACTGACAAAAGAAGATATGAAAGTAAACAAATATAGACAAGAATGAAACAAAATCTTGTGTTCACATCAAATAAAATTTAAGCCTAATGATAAACTTAAGCCCATAATGTACAATATCTGTAAAATTATAAAGCTTTATGAAGAGTTTTAGAAGAAAAATAAGCTTCATAGAAGTATATACTATTTTCTTAGATCGTTGTTCCATTATCGTAAAGATGGCAATTTTATCTCAGATGAATGATTGCATTTAACATAGTTCCTATAAATAATGCAACTACAAATTATTTTTTTTAAACCTGATAATAAGAGCTCCATCTTTTATATGAAAAAGATATCAGAATAAGATGGACAGAAATCACAAATTAGTTTGAAGAGTGGCTATAGTAGCAGGAAAAAAAATAATCTAAAATAGTGCCTAGGGATCCAGGAGTTAAGAAAAAGGAAGAAGTGGGTTTCAAGGAGGAGATAGGCAACTTCAAATGCTAATACTAGATCAGGATAAAGTCTGAAAGGGACTTAACCAAACCCAAGTAGATGCCCAAATGCTAACTGATTAATCAGAAAATAGTGATTTGAGGATATTTTCACTTCAGGTCTGTATTTTATTTCAAATGTAGTGAATACTTTTTTTCTTGTCATGATTCAGACACAGTAGATGTCAAATTACACAATTAACAAATACATTCCATAACAATTATACACTGTCTGATCATGGGCCCTATTAGTGAGTACAACATTGAAAGCTCTTGAAGATCACTTAGGCAGCTCAATGAGAAAAGTTGGAGAGTTCCTAAATATAGAATCTTGGTACTAATTGTTAGCCTGACCAGAATTTGGATGATACTGACATAGTTCTCATTTATTTCACTGAAAGTGACAGTGGTTTCTTTCTTCCAAGTTTCTCAATAACCATAATGGACACTGGATATGGACCAGCTATGTCAGTGCTGATGAACATTAAATTGTCTTTGAAATTTGTTTTAAAACACACTCATCAAACTATATCCATAATCTGTGATAACAGTCTGACTTTCAAATGCACCTAATAGAAAACAAATCAGTGGGCTGTGATTTTGTGTTATTCATCTAATTTAAAAAAGACACATCTCAGCTGGGTGGTGGTAGCTTATGCCTGTAATCTTGGCTTCTCAGGAGGCTGAGATCTGAGGATTATGGCTCAAAGCCAGCCCAGTCATTAAAGTCCCTGTAAGACTCTTATTTTTAATTAACCACTCAAAAACTGGAAATGGAGCTTGGCTCAAAGTGGTAGAGGGCTAGCTAGCCTAAGCAAAAGAGCTTAGTGACAGGTCCCAGGCCCTGAGTTCAAGCCCTACGACTGACAAAAAACAAAAAACCCAAACCAAAAAGACTTCCACATTTTTTGGTTAAGTGAACAAGTTATAAGTACTGTAATCTATTCCTTCAGAGTGGGAAATGAACAGGGTAGACATCAAATATTCCTTTCAACCTTACTGATATTAAGAAGAAGCTAATTTGTCTCAATGAGAATTATTTACTTCATTTGTATTTCAGGTTGTTTTGCATATTAGCATGACTTTGCTTCTCATTAGAACCATAGTCTTTCTTTTTCAAGTCATTATGGTTAATGGAAAAATAATTAGAAATGGGAATGGTCTGTCTTAAAGAATACAAATATTGGGGACAGAGTGATTTACAGAAACCTGGTATTCTACATATTTACAAACTTAGTTTTTGGTTTCATATTTCCCTTACAAAAAATTGTGATTACATCTCTTTCTCCTTGTATTTTCTATCCCCTCCACCCAGAACATTTTTAGTTTCTTTTCAAATATTCTGTTTAATGTGTACTTAGGCTTTTTGGCAAATAAAACTTACCATTATTATTTCCCTTTCACGATAGATTCCTCAAATATTGCTACAACTTGGTATCAGAAAGATAATGTTGACTACTGACTCTACTCAGAGTTGTTTACTAATAAACGTGCCATGTGGCATCTAAAACCTGGATAAAGGCTTTTTAAAATTTGATCTTGATATTTTTTTCAGCATGAAGATGAGTTGAACATGAGTTCCAGGATCAGTATTGCCAATACTGTGAAATTTACTACTAGAATGGCACAACTTAGAGAAGTAGTATGTCCCTGAAATATGATTCACTAAGGTTTTCTCCAGTGGTATTATAACTTTTCCATTTTACACAGCTGTTTAATTGATATATTTCAATGTCCTTTGTCTTATCTCATCTACCATTTTAAAAACAATTCTCAGAAGGAAATGACATTGTATTCTTCTTCAGATTCCTTCATTTCTTTCTTTCCGTTTTCTTCTTATTTCATCCCCCTCTCATATTTTTCTTATTTCCTTCTTTTTGTCCTAACTTTATCAATGATACAAGTATCTTTTTTGAACACCAGGCTCAAATTAAAAACAGAAATAAAGCACATCCCTGGCCTGAGTGGTATTCAGACTTTTATTTAGTTTCTATATGCCTCTATACTAAAAAGCTTCATAAAATTGAACTGGATTTGTATAACAGATTCTTTGTGTGCGGGTGCTGGGGCTTAAAATTAGGGCCTAGGCGCTGTCTATGAGCTTTCTTACTCAAGGCTAGTACTCTACCACTTGAGCCACAGCTCAACTTCTGGCTTTTTGATGGTTGATTAGAAGTAAGAATCGCACAGCATTCCTGCCCAGGCTAGCTTTGAACCATGATCCTCAAATCTCAGCTTCTTGAGCAGCCACTGGCACCTGTACATTCTATATTCACTGGCAGTGAGATTATTACATAGGTTGAGATTTTGGAAATCCTGAGACCCATCCTTAAAATCCTTCAAAATTTCCCAAAGACATTTTTGTCTGAATAAATTAATAGTCTAGTTGTGGTGGCTCATGTCTGTAAATACAGCATTTAGGAGGCTAATATAGGAGGATGAAGAGAGTTCAGGACATTGTGGGGTACACAGAAAGTTCTGGGCCAGTTTAGGCTACATAGAGAGATACTATTTCAGAAAAAATAATACATTTACATGCAATCTTATACTTAGCATAAATAGTGCCACCTGAAATTGAGCTAGATAGTACACTATATGAACTTCATCAGCTTGGTTTGCTTTCTTCTTTATATTTGTTTTAAAATGAGCAAAATCTTGAGACCAGTCATATTTTTACAAGTAGCTTCATCTTTCCCCTATCCTAATTAGCATCTTTTTATTGCATTTTTGTCTCTCAATTGCACTGTTACACTGTGACTTCATTTTACTGTGTGTCTTAGGAAGGGATAATGGAGAAATGTGAGAATTAAACATTCTTTCTAAGAGTTATTTTCCAGTTCAAAGTTCTTTTGATGTTAATGACTTATGAAAATGTGAAGAAATTGGGTGGTACTAATTCTGTGCTTATATTAGGAACATCTAACTTATTAAAATAAGTTTTTGTGAGTTCCATCTCTGCTTTAGTGAGACACTTTAGTAATGTTGGCAGAGAACTGGTTGGCTCATTTTGTAAAGTCAAATGGTTTTGGCCTACAGAATTTAGATTTGTTGCCAGTCCTGTTTATTTTTTTTCGTTAGAAGCATGAAATGGCATATAAATATTTAACGAGCTTTCCAGGATGGCTGTTGGTCCATCAAGCTATAAAGAGAACTATCATTAGGTTAAGTCATCACAGAATAAGGTTAGAGAGTTTGACCGTTCTGTTCTCAGTACACATTGAACAAAATAGCAATTGCAGTATAGTTTTGCTCATTGTCAAGAAAAAATATGTACTATTACTGTGTTAATACCGTTATGGAAATTAAGACATACTACTACAAGGCAAGATAATTTATTGCTAGATATACCTCTGGGGTAATTTTCAATTGGCATTCCTTATCACAATGTATGAAAATGAATATGTCAGTGTAACTTCAAAATAGAGACAGTTCTAACACTTTGTATTTTTGAGAACTGTAGATATGAAAAATTATATCTCAATATCATTTGAATTTTATTTTGATAAGTGAAGTTGTGGCTATTTTATGCTAAGGATCCATTTTAATTTCCTTTTCTGTGAGCTGTCTAATACTGTCTTCTGCCTTTATTTTTTTGTGCTAGTCCTAGGATCTAAACTTGGAGTCTTGAGCTCTCTGCTTGGCTTTTTAACTTGCTCAGCTTTTTTAGTCATAGATATATCCTACCACTTAAATTATGCCTCTAGTTCTTGCTTTTTGGTGGTAAATGGAGATAAGAGACTTTCAGATTTGTTTTGTCAGGCTGGCATTGATTCTAGAGCCTTAGGTCTAAGGTTCCTGAGTAACTAGGATTATAGGCATGAGGCACTGGTACCTGGCTTATACCTCCTTTTTTTCATCAGTTGTAATTTTCTTCAGTTGTAGACTACTTCATATATGTACAAGACAGAAGTGGCACTGTTAAACCCCCTGTACAGCATCTTTACAATAAAATAAAAATTTAAAAGAAGAAGTAACATTTGTCAGCATGAATTAGGATTATTTTTTAAATATTTTTATTGTAAAGATACTGTACAGAGGGGTTACAGTTACAAGCGTAAGGTAATGACTACATTTCCTATGGAGCATTGTTACCCCCTCCTTTGTTTTTCCAATACCCTCCCTTCCCTCCTCACCTCCCCAACTGCCCCTCCCCCCTGAACTTGTAAAGTTTGTTTTCAACATAATGTCTGTTACATCTCATTGTTACAATGAGTCAATCTGTATGCTTGTTTTAGCATTTTGCCATTTCCCTTCACCTCCCCAACTCAGAAAAATGTCTATACAAGATGCAGGGCATCAGAATCAAATACAATGAAAACAGGGGTTATACCATGGGGGAAGAACATACAAAAGACAAAAATCACATTGAAAACAATAGCAACAAAGGTTAAAACTCTTTTGTCCCTATTTTGGGGTTCATTTCGCTTAGCATCATCTTATATGTTCATATGTACATAGCTTTTGACCTTTTCTGCTTGTCTGGTAGGATTATCCTAGATAGATTATCATATATATATATATATATATATATATGTATTCTCTCTCTATATATAGATAGATATACTAGATATATCCTATAGTTATTGCAAATAAGGGAAACCATTGGACCTATGTCACCCTGCACCAGAATCAACTCCAAATGGATCAAAGACCTTGAAGTAAAAGCAGATATCCTGAAAACATCATAGGAAGGAATAGGAGAAACTCTAGGGATCCTTGGCACAGGCCGAAATTTTCTTAATAAAGACCCAGAAACACAACAAATCAAAGAATGGTTGTACAAATGGGATTGCATGAAACTGCAGAGCTTCTGCAGGGCAAATGACATAGCTAGCAAGATCAATAGAAAGCCCACAGATTGGGAGAAGATCTTCACTAGCCATACAACAGACAAGGGTCTCATATCTAAAATATACTTAGAACTCAAAACTTAAATCCCCCAACAACAAATCTTCAAAAAAACAACTGCCCCATTAATAAGTGGGCTAAAGACTTAAAGAGAGACTTCTCTGAAGAGAAAATAAGAATGGCCAATAGACGCATGAAGAAATGCTCAACCTCTCTAGCCATAAAAAATGCAAATCAAAACAACATTGAGATTCCACCTCACCCCAGTTAGAATGGCTACAATCAAGAACTCTAATAACAACAGATGCTGGAGGGGATGTGGCCGGAAGGGAACCCTACTGCATTGTTGGTGGGAGTGTAAACTTGTTCAACCACTTTGGAAAGCAGTATGGAGGTTCCTCAAAGACTAAACAGAGTTCCCCTATGACCCAGCAATCCCACTTCTGGGCATTTACCCAAACGATCACAAACAAGGCCATACTAAAGCTACCAGCACAACTATGTTTATCACAGCATTATTCACCATAGCTAAGACATGAACCAACCCAGATGCTCCTCAGTAGTGAATGGAATGGATCAAGAAAATGTGATATATATATATACATACACACACACATATGCACACAATGGAATTCTATGCCTCCATCAGAAAGAATGACACCTTCCCCATTTGTTAGGAAATGAAAGACTTGGAAAAAATTATATTAAGTGTAGAATTATTTGTCATAAATAAAGGTCAGATCATTTCAAGACCACAGCCATTTTTCTGCTATTGTTAGAGACACATTTTACTATTTTATTGTACTTTTATATTGTTTCTTGGATAAGGCTTGTATTTGAGGTGTAGAAGGTGCATATTTATGGGAAAAGCTTGCCAAAATTTGGAGGAACAAGTTTCACTTTGATTTACTACCTGTCTTGTGTTTCACAGAGTGAACGTCCTTGCTGCTTCATCTTTATGTTTGGAATGAAGACAAGATAATCTAAAGTGCATTTATAAAGTTTCCATTTTCCATTAAGGAGAATCTATATTTGTATTAGGAGCTTTAAATACTGACAAATCTGATATTGCCTCAAAAAATTTTTTTATTTTTTATTGTGAAAATACTGTACAGAGGGGTTACAATTACATGTTGCCTCAAAATTTAGAAAAAAGAAATAAAATGGGTCTAATAAGAGTAACAGGAGCTGCATAAACATTAGTAGAAACAAATTGGTAAATAATAGTGTATTGAAAGCTCCAACACTTGTAATTTTACAATACTGGTTTTTGTTCCTAAGAGGATATAATCTAAAAAAACCCTAAAATTTGTAATCAGATTTGTAAAAAGACCTAATCTGAATTTGGGTGAAGAATTAACATTAAAGTTATTTAAAAATCACCTAGTCTACAAAGTAATTCCTATATATTTTCAATTCAATTATTACCCTGACTTGGCGTAGTACATTGAATTTTATTATGTAATTTATGTTATAAATTTGAAAAATGAAGCCATTTTATTTTAATTCACAATACTGTATACTTTGCACTAATTAATACTATTGAGAACTATGTTTATTTAATGAAAGTGTAGGAAAAATGGTAAGTGGAGATTTACAGATGATGCATTGACCAAATGGATGACCATATGGTGACCATATGGACACCAATAAGTTTTTTTTCAGTTAATAATGAAATAGTAATGAAACTGTAGCTATAGAGTTATTTTATTGGCAAAATACTATGTATAAATAAGCAATCTATATTATTATCAAATAACTGAATTAACTGGTTTTCAGAAATTAACATGTGTGAAAGATCACATATATTGAACTTTATTTAAAAATAAGAGTTCAGCTGGGGGCTAGTGGCTCATGCCTGTAATTCTAGCTACACAGTAGGCTTAGATCTAAAGGTCGCAGTTCAAAGCCAGCCTGGACAGGAAAGTCCATGCAATTCTTATCTCCAATAAGCCACTATAAAACCAGAAGTGTCAGGCCCAGAGTTCAAGTCCCACTACCGATAAAAAAAAAAAAAAAGCATTATAGCTAGCCTTGAGCTAAAAAGCTCAGGGCCAGTGCCCAGGCCCCAAGTTCAAGCCATATGACCACCCCTCCCAAAATAATGATAACTGTCATGAATGTTACAAGAATTATAATACCTTCAGTGTAGTATAACCTATACTTTTATGAGTTATTTTATTAAAAATTAAAGTAGCAATTAAAGCAGCTGCTGATGGCTCATGCCTGTAATCCTAGCTACTTAAGAAGCCGAGATCTGAGGACTGTGGTTCAAAGCCAACCTGGGAAGACAAATCTGAGACATTTCTGGTTATTTCTAATTAACCAGCCCCAAAGCTGGAAGTAGAAATGTAGATCAAGTGGTAGAACACCATCCTTGAGTGAAAAACTAAGTAACAGAACAGGACCCTGAGTTCAAGTTTCTGTACTGGCACACAAAAACTAGCAATTGAGGGTTTTAGTACAAATCAACATTAAATATATGAAAATATATGCTGGAATCCTAAGCATATCCTAAGGAAGTCTGTAAGAAATCTGATAAAAATAAACGATGGCATTAATCCTATAATTAAAGACTTTATCTTATGAGGTTAAGCTTTAATGCATGTTTACAAGCTATTAATGATTTTTAAAAAGATGGAATGATTTATGTAATGAGCCATGGTAAGAGAAGTTAGATCTTCCTAATCCAAGAATCAAAAGATGTGGAAATGTGTATGCCTAGAGCCAAAGGGAAAGAAGGAAATCATCTAAGACAAACCATCAGTGAAAAGACAAAAATAATGGGCAGGCTTTATTTAGTACTATACACATTTGCCAACCACAAGTTTTTGTGAGTCTGAAATCTTTTGAATGCAGCAATCAGAATTACTGTATTCCAAGTATGATGATGGAAGCTTGAGCATCAGTAGGATAAAAAAAAAAGTGAATTGAATCGCTGCATATGGTCAGTTTGAGCATGGAACACCACTTAGCTAAGCAACTCAGAAGAGAAGACTGGTTCTTTTGAGCTCTGAGGCTCCACCATGACTGATGTTTATTAAATCCTTCACTTAGTTGAATAAACTAATTAATCAATTATCCTAAGTTCACTTCCAGAGTAAAGATAATGACATGATATCACAAGCCAGTTTCAGAGAGAAAGAATGGTTGCACTCACATTTTTATAAATCTTTCTTGGCCTCAGTATATCTAGGTTTTAAGAGGAGCAAGATTTTTAAATTTTACTGTGGAATTCTCTTGTGGGTTTAATTTTTCCTCATGTAAAAAAAGCCAATGAGGAATTTTCTTCCTGTCATAGAAGAAAAGATTTAAAAATTAAATTGAAAATTTAGTAATAAAGAATATTCTGTCATTGAAACCTTATTTAATATATTATGGTTCATTGTCTGCACATACTATTTACTTTGACAGCTATTTTTCATTACTTCAGAAGTAGTACAATTAAAATGGACTTTATTTGCTCTTATAACATTAAGGAAAATGAACTGACAATAGATTTCTGTTTCTAATTAGGTTATAAGTTATGCTGTAAGAAGGAACTCTGAGTAAAATAATCTCAAGTAGAATTTCTCAGGCTATAGACCTCATGAATCTTTCATGTTTGTTTGGAAGTCAACAGTAGCACAGATAAAAACAAGCTACAGAATAATACTACAAGAAATAATAGCTTCATCTAGGTAGAGTATAAAATTCTTTTACAATATGTCACTAAGTCACTATTACACTTCATGAAAATTGATTTCATAAATTTGATAAAAATGTAGATTGCAAACATAATACTAAAGATCATAAATATCTGGGGTTTTGATCCTGTGACTTCATTCTACTCTCGGCTGGGCATTTCCAAGGATAGTATCATATTCCCAAGACTTAAATTACTCCCCTACTCTCTGGTTTCTTTATCTATGCATGAATTAGAAAGGCACTACTAGCCAGGTCTATTAATGCACACCTGCATCCTAGCACTCAGGAAATGAGAGCATGAGCTTAGTGAGTTTGATAGCCTTGTCCACGTAGCAAGTTCTAGTCTAGCATGGAATACATAGTAAGACCTGTATCAGACTATTGAAGTCACTATGGTATTTTGTTGTCGGTATTGTTTGGATGCTGGTCTTGGGGCTTGAACCCAGGCCTGAGTGCTGTCCCTATACTCTACCACTTGAGCCACAAATCCACTTCCAACTTTTTTGGTAGTTAATTGGAGATAGTGTCTCACAGGCTTTCCTGCCCTGGCTAGCCTTAAGCCACAATCTTCAGGTCTCCCTATGCTTTTAAAAAAGTATTTTGCTGCTTCTGAGAAGGACTTTTATAGGTTCTGATGGTGTTACATTTGAAATTCTCTCATGGCTTGTTCCACATTCTGCTATATGGCTTAGTCACTTGTAATTTTCTTACTTTCCTTGCTAAATTATAAATTCACTTACTTTAAATAATGTTTATCATCTGCCCCAAATGGCACAATAGCATGCCTATAATAGATGCTTAAGTAGGATGTTTTATATTGCCCTGGGAAATATTTCCTTGATGGCTCATAATTTTTCTTAGAAATTGAATTGTTAGTATATTGATGGCTCATATTTTCTTAGAAATATAATTGTTAGTATATTTGCTGGGTATGGTACACAAACTTCAGACATTCATTGCTATTTGCAAAACAGACTGGCAATTGTCTTTCTCTCCCTTTTCTGCCTTATTTTGAAATATTAGGAATGAAATATGACAAAGCTAAGAACCATGTAGGCTTTGCCTATATTTGTAATATGAACAAAGTGTTTTATGTACACCAAGTGCACTACTTTCAGAAAAATGCAGTCTACAAATTTAGTTTGTTCATTCATTTATTCATTCACTGTAGGTCTTAGATTAGAACCTAGTAGGAAAGGTAGATAAGCTAACAAACAAACCAGTACAAATTATTAAATGAAAATGGAGAATTTTTTTCGCGGAATAGGAAGAGGTGAGGTGTACTAAGTTGAGACAGGCTTTTATTTAGCATGGCCAGAGGAAGCTTGACTGAGATGTTCAAATCAAGACTTTAAGGCAAATGACTAACCAAGAAAGAGCATCTAGGGAAAGGAAAGAATATGTAAAAAATATCTAGGGAATTGGTTATTTAATTTGAAAGGAGATGAATTATGTAATTTCAAGTTTCATTTGCATATATTTGATAAATTAGTGACAGCTTTCTTTAGTGCAAAAAATGGAACGATTATATATTACTATTATGTGCCAGGTTGTTTAGATGCTTTCCATTTACAAATGAATGTCCTAAAAACACTTTTCATTCTAGAGGCTTATCATCAAATTCACCATGCCATCATGTTGTTACCTGCTTCTTTTGAAATTTCTCATCTTGGAACTAACAGCTGCCATCTGTTCAGTTGTCCAAGTGACATCTAAAACTCCTTTATTTTGGTACTGGTTGTGGGGCTTGATCTCAAGGCCTGGGTGCTGTCACTGACCATGTTTGCTAGTGCTCTACCTCTTTAGCCACAGTTCCACTTCTTGCTTTTTGGTGATTAATTGGAGATCAGAGTCTCATGGACTTTCCTGCCCAGACTGGCTTTGAACCACCATCCTCAGATCTCAGCCTCCTGAGTAGCTAGGATTAAAGGTATGAGCCACTATCCACCAGACTGTCATGGTTATTTTTTTATTTTTATTTATTTATTTTTTTAATTTAATTTAATTTTATTTGTGAACATACTGTACAGAGGGGTTACAATTACATGGGCAGGATAATGCGTACATTTCTTACCAAGCATTGCAGCCCTCCTCCTTTGGTTTACCCTTCACATCCCTTCCCAGCCTCCCCTCTCCCCCCCAATCCCAATCCTTCTCCTTCCCCCCCCTTCTCCCCCCCCTTCCCCCCCCCCCACCGACGTTGTAAAGCTCGTTTTGGACAAGTCATGGTTATTTTTGAGGTAGGGTCTCACATTACTCTCTGAATGGTCTGAGCTGAGATCCTCCTAATTGTACTATTGCTGGGGATGACCAATGCTTACAGGGCTGGTGCAGTACTAGTAACTCACTGAATATCTAGGATTACAGGCATGAGCCACCAGTGTCTTGCCAGGGTCCTTGGGTCCTTATCTTTTTTATTTACCACTTTGGCTTTTTCCTCTTATTATTGTATATAGTTCATGACATTTATTCAGTAATAGCTGTTGAATTAATTGAAAAAGTATAATAGCAACTATGGAGAGTAATATTATTGTAATTCTTTAGAAAGACTAAGTCAAAGCCCAATAAATTAAGTACCAGGAAATGGGTACTTTCAAGGCGGTGGGGGGGGGGGGGTGTTGGAAAGAAGAAGGTGTAGCAGAATGAACAGGGGAAGGGAGTAGAATGCAGGCAAGAATGCATTGTATACAGCACAGAATTGAGAAAAATAAGGGAAGGGGTATGAAGATGTTGAAGGAATGACACAGCTTAAGATGTATTATATAAGAAATTACTTTGTTTAAATGAGATGTACAAGACGTTATGTGGAAAAATGAACTTTACAACTGTGGCGCAGGGCGGGGGAGAGGGACTGGGGCAGGGGTGGGGGGGAGGTGGGAAGGGATGGGAAGGGGAAACAAAGGAGGAGGCAACAATGCTTAATAAGAAATGTACTCATTACCTTGCCCATGTAATCGTAACCCTTCTGTATGGTATTTTCAAAATAAAAGAGAGAGAAAGAGAGAGAGAAAGAGAGAGAGAAAGAGAGAAATTACTTTGTTTAATGGCAAAAATTCAATACATAACCTAAAAATTAAGATAAGTGAGGGAAGGGGTGGGGTGGGTAAGAATGTTGAAATGGGTGACATTGATCAAGAAGCACTGTATGCATAAATTGCTTTGTTGAATGTCAACTGCTTTGTAAAACTATTTAAAGATAATAAAATTATAAAGAAGTATAACTTTGTATGGGAAAGAGTTACAAGCTTATCTGTATCTTTTAGTTAAGGAAATTTAGTCAATTCACATGAAAGATTATTATTAATGACTTCTCTCATCATTTTGATCATATTTTTATGTCTATTTTGAGTATCATTTGTTGTCCATCTTTGTGGTTCACTGGTTTATTATTCAGTTTATTATTATTAGGAAATCCTTTTTTCTCTTCTATGTATCTATTCTTTATGGTGGGTTTTATATTTTCATGTGTTTTCAGGATGGCAGTTATCTTTGTTTTGCTTCTAGATGTAGAACCTATTTTTTAAGGTCAATCTAGTGCTTATGAATTCCCTAAGATTTTTCTTGTCTTTAAAAATATTTGTTGCTCTCTATTTCTCAAGGATAGGCTTTGTTGGGTATATAATATTCTGAGCTGTGTTATTTTGTTTTAGAACTTGAACTTCATTATTCCATTACCTCCTTGCTTGTAGGTTTCTACTGAGGAATCTGTTGTTCATACAATGGGAGATTTTGTTAAATATGAATTGGTACTTCCTTCTGAAATTTTTTGAATTCTTTTTTGTCTTATACTTATGAGTTTATCTGTGATATGTTGTGTTGTGAATCATTTTTGTTCATGTATATTTTGGATCTTATGAAACTCATATCTATTATTCAGTTGAATAGATGTGTCATGCCAAACACATTTTATTCCTTTGTGTATCTACTAAAATGTGAAGATTTGTTTTAAGATAACACAAATCTTTGAAGTGATCTTCATTGCCTCTTATTTTCTTGTTTATTTATTTTAAATTTGCTTGAGTGGGACATTTCAAAATATCTGTCTACAAGGATTCACTTTTTTGCTTGATATAGTCCATTATTGAGTCTTTCTTTTTTTTTTTATTTTTTTTTTTTTTGGTTGTGGGGCTTGAACTCTGGCCTGAGCGCTGTCCCTCCCTCAGCTCTTCAGCTCAAGGCGAGCGCTCTACCACGTGAGCTACAGCGCCACTTCCCATTATTGAGTCTTTCAACTATATTTTTATTTCAATTTTTAGGCCATTCATTTTCAAGATTTCTCTTTGGTTCTTTTTAAAAAATCTCTATGCCTGCTGAAGTTTTCATTTATATCATGCATTTTCTTTCCTAATTTTATTTTACTATTAATCTGTATTTTCTGGAATCTCACTTTGTTTAAAAAATCTGTCAGTGCATTCTTTTTTGAGTGTGTACTGGGGCTTGAACTCAGGGCCTGAGCATTATCCCTGAGCTTGTTTTGCACAAGGCTAGCATTCTACCACTTGAGCCACAACTCCACTTTCAGCTTTCTTGGTATCTAATTGGAGATAGGAGTCCATAAAATTATATATTTGTGTATATATATATATATATATATATATATATATATACACACACACACACCTATATACATATTGAAATGAACTCCATGATATGGAACCAAGAGACCTCTCTTTTTTTCTTTTTTATATTTTTTATTTTTGATGATTCCGTCTTCCTTTCCTTATTTATGGTGAATTCAAGTGTATATCTTTGGGAGTGTCAGGGGGAGGGTGTAGAACTCCAGGGTAAAAGGCTGAAAAAGTATAGCAGTGGAGCTTACTGGATGCTGATGAAAGTGAACTATACAACTCATGAGTGGAGATAGAAGGGAGGGATGGAAAAGAGGGAGGGAACAGAAGACACTGTACAATAGGAGATGTACTCATTACCTGACTCATGTAATTGTAACTCCTCTGTACATCACTTTTATAAAAACAATAAAGTAAATTAATTGAAAGAAAAAGAGTCTCACGGACTTTTGTGCCCAGCCTGGCTCTGAACCACAATCCTGAGTAGCTCGGATTATAAGCTTGGCACCTGGCTCAATGTGCTCTTATTTGTAATTTAATTTAATTTTATTGTAAAAGTGATGTACACTTTGTCCATTGTCTCATCATTTGTTGTTCCCCTTCCCTTCCCCAAATCAGATAAACGTACATACAAGACATAGGGTACCAAAATAAAAACCAGTGACAACAGAGGATAAAACAAGGAAAAAGAAGGAAAGAAAAAAAGAAATAACATCACATATTACATTTAAAAAACCCCTCCTGTTTCCATATCTTGAAGTTCACATTTCATTAATGTATTTTTTGATCAATGCTAGAGAACTGTAATTGTTTGGAAGATATCATGTTCTTTCTTTGCTATTTCTTATGACCTTGCATTAAATTTTACATATCTAAGCTGGGCACTGGTGGCTAACATCTATAATCCTACTTAGTTCATAGGAGATTGAGACCTTGAGCATCACAGCCTAGGAAGCTGAAGCCAGCCTAGGAGAAAAGTATGTGAAAATCTTTCTCTGATTAACCAGCAAAATATTAGACTGGAGAAGTAGCTGGAGTAGTAACATGCTAGCTATGAGCAAGCAAACCCTAGCAGGAGTGTTAGGCCCTGAGTTCAAGCCCTGGTACACACACACACACACACACACACACACACACACACACACACACGAAATTACACATCATATAGATCAGTAAATACACCATTTTTATGAGATGGATTTCATTGTGAATGACTTTCTCCTAAGGATGTGTATTATAGTGTCACTTTGGTATGAAAATTTAACTTTGGTTCCATCTGAGCATCATGTTGTAGTGTATTGTCTTTCTATAATTTCTGTGGCTGAAATGAATGACTTTAGGTATACAGCATATGCTATGGTGATATCAAAAGGGCTCACTCATTCTAAAGGCCATGCAAAGGTAGTGACACTTGGCACTTGGTGCAGTACATGTAGCTTTGGATAGGAGGTGCTATGTAGTCTCTCCAGCAGTGGTAGTAGTGGCTCCAAGAGGATGGTAGAAATTTCCTTAGGCACTATTGAGACAAACTGTATCTTTAGTAAGGGCTTCTGGTACTGACAGCCCAAATATCAGTGAGAGTCTTGAAGCACTTGCTCTCAGCTTTGGTATACTAAGCCCAGGTAACTATGGTAACCAATTCTAGTTCAAGAAGTGGCATAAGCCCATATATGATTGCTTCCCTCAGAGTTGGGGAGGCAACAGCAAACAAGTTCATTGCATGGACTGCACTGACTTAGTAGTGACTACTAGCGATTACTCTCTGTGAGGGGGAGAGTGTCATGGAAAACGGTGTCACCCAACCAGCAGCCTATGTTATTAGTTCTAGTAGAGGTGTGTGTTCATATACAGCAAGGCCAGTTGGGCCCTATACATAGTGCCTATTTTTGGTAAGCATACCGAAGAGACTATTCTCAGGCCCTGGCATGGCATGGGCCCACATGCAGCTACCTAGTATCAAGTTTAGAATGAGTATGAAGCTAAGAAAAATCTGTTGATTTCTCTTAAAGTGCAATCTGGAGACTAGAATGAAAACTTTTAGCAAGCAAACCCAGCTGTGAGTATTCTGACATGACCAAATACCTTTGAACCATTTTTGCCATTATTGTTCTCCCCAAATGGAGAACCGGCCTGTCTTTTATTGCTAACTTGTCACATACATCTTCATAAGTGATTTTTGCCTTGAAAATGTTTTAGCTTTCTATTTGAATGGGTCTTCTGTCTTTCTAGTCCTGGCCACAAAATCTGGTTGCATTATGTGAATTACTTATGTCTTTTTCTACTGCAACCTTTGCATAAAAATTAAAAGAAGTTCACTTTGACTCAAGTGCTTGTCCAACCATGAGTTGGTACAATTTGGCACTTGAGATTTATGGTGTCCTTTGGTACATGGCAATAAGTGTTTAAAAGGAATTAGAAATCATGTTTATGTTTTAATACTGTTGGATTTTCCTTTAACACTCTCTGTGTATCTCTCTGTCTCTCTCTCTCTCTGACACAGACACACACACACACACACACACACACACACACACACACACACACACACACACACATACACACAAAACACATGGGGGACACCTGGGTATTGTCCTGAGCTTTTGTGCTCAAGGCTAGCATTCTACCACTTGAACCACACTCCACTTCCAGCTTGTTTTTGTGATTAATTCGATATGAGTCTCATGGATTCTCCTGCTTTGAACCACAGTCAACAGACCTCAGCCTCCTAAGTAATTAAGAGTACAGGCATGAGCCACCAGCACCTGATTTTTATTTTATACTTTTATTAACAACAATTAGTTGTATAAGAATGTTTCATATGACATATATGTACATAATATAACTTGATCATATCCCCTACCAAATCATCTCAATTAACTTCATTGTTCCATTTTCACACATGTACATTAAGTATTTTATAACAATACTCTCTTTCACTCTCTCCATTCCCACTGTTATCTCCATCCATCCTAGACAGGATCTTTTTTACTTTCCTTTCCTTTATTTTGTGTGTGTGTGTGTGTGTGTCTGTGTGTGTGCACACGTGTGCATGCATGTGCACATGCACACATGTGCATACCCCAATTATTTAAAGGTGTTTCACTGTGGTATTTCACACATATATGTACAGTATTTTAATCATTACACCTTTTTTACTCTTACTTTCTCCATCCCCACTCCTATTATTCAACAGATTTCAGTGAGTTTCATTTTTCTATCTTCACAGACTGGAAGGAACTGTAGTGGCTATTAGTAACCAGGCCAGATGGATACCTAAATCACAATAGTTGAGGAGGCTTGGAAAAATACTTAGATAATCGGAAAATCAGTGAAAAGCATTTTGGAATCAAATACCTTAGAATTCATTGGACATGGATTAAAATAAAATAATATGTAATGTATACAATGCATAATATGTTTTTAACATAGTTGCATTCATCTTTCACTCAAAATGGAAAATTATGCATATAAAAGCACAGAAAAAGCCTTACTGAGGAGGACAAAGAACAAAGACTTTAGTGAGATTTGATTGGACATTTACTAAGTCATAAAATCTAGGATGTACATTACCATTGTATGAAAGGCAATTTAACTTATTGGGAAAATGCCATAATCAGAAGGTAAATGAAAACACTATTTTGAGAAAACTATTGATTCTTTTCTTTCAGACTACTCATCTGTTTAAGACTAAATGTGCAAGCTCCATCACAGAACACCAAATCACCTTGGAGTTGCTGTCCAGGCAAATGGCATGACAGCTAATAGAGACAGGTTTGCATTTTCTTCTAAAGTCTTCTATCTTCCTTTAGTGTCATGGAACAAGGGCTGCTGAAGTGTCAGAAAAAATATTTATTACTCTTCCATATGTCACTGCCCTCCTGCCATTGACATGTGTACTCATCAGTCAAACGGGAACTACCCACCATGTTTGATTTACAGCAGTTGAAGGAAATCTGTTTGTGGGATCCTATAACATAAACCATTTTGCTAGAGATTAATGCTCTGATTTGCATGCAGTTCATGGGCATTCTATCATTAGTTTTCATGATATATCAGGATTGAATGTAAGAAATGCAACTCTGTTTTTCTCTGTAGGGTCTCAAGTCCTCTTCATTCCCCTCCCTACCCTTTTCATTAACTTTCCCCTTGTTCAGTATAGCATTATTTACTTTGTGTAGTCTCTGGGCCTAGCAGAAGATTAAGTGATTAAGATTCAGCAGTAAGGAAACCATGAATAAGTCCCTCTTTAAAAAACCTGGAAAATAACCTGAAGCAGCAACTCTTTAGCCATGGTGGTGGACTTAGCGTACAATTATAAACTTGCCGAAAAATAAAAGTGAGTTTTCTCACTGACATCTATATTTCATTTACATTCTGTTAAAGAACTAGAGTAGGAAGTTTTTCTGTGTTCCCAGTTTTTCAATTGCAAATTTTTCGAACATAATATGCTTCTACTGTATAGAATTCAAAATATGTTTGTATTAACTGACATTTTTGTGCTATGAATAAAAATGTTCCTCACATACATAATTGAATCCACTTTGACTAGCCACACCTGACTGCCACATTGCATGTGTGATGATGGCAGCATGATGACTAAGAACAGCTCTATTTATTCAAGTGCACGTTTAGAAGTACAGAACATTTGACTGAGAGAGTTTTTCCATACCCCAAATCTTCAAAACAAATCTCCTGAAGCATGTGGACTTCTATTTTACTAGTGTGCTGAGGGAAATCACATAATTTTGTTATAACCCATCAAAACGATTCTTTTTTGCTTGTATTCCAATAGTTGTTGATAGATTGGAAGATTTCACAAAGTGGATGTGAGAGAAAGAGTTCAAACTAATAAACGTAGTTTAACTAAAATCAGCATGCAAAATAGGTTACACATGTATATATTAATAGTAAGCCATCCAAAAAGAAAATTAAAATAGTGATTATCCTTACAATAGCATGAAAAAGAACAAAATACTTAGGAATAGTCTTAAAGTGAAAGATGTATACTTATTTCCTCTTCAGAGAAGTCTCTCTTTAAATCTTGAGCCCATTTATTAATTGGGTGGTTGTTTCTTGGAGGACGTGTTGTTGAGGGATTTAATTTTTTGAGTTCTAAGTATATTTTAGATATGAGAACCTTGTCTGTTGTATGACTAGTGAAGATCTTCTCTCAATCCGTGGGCTTTCTATTGATCTTGCTAGCTATGTCCTTTGCCATGCAGAAGCTCTGCAGTTTCATGCAATTCCATTGTTCAAACTTTCTTTGTTTTATTGTGTTTCTGGGTCTTTATTAAGAAAATTTCAGCCTTTGCCAAGGAGCCCTAGAGTTTCTCCTATTCCTTCCTGTAATGTTTTCAGGGAAGAAATGCTAAACTTCTCTAGCCATAAAAGAAATGCAAATCGAAACAACATTGAGATTCCACCCCACCCCAGTTAGAATGGCTATAATCAAGAAATCTAATAACAACAGAACTTGGAGGGGATGTGGACAGAAGGGAACCCTACTGCATTGTTGGTGGGTGTGTGAACTTGCTCATCCACTTTGGAAAGCAGTATGGTGCTTCCTCAAAAGATTACACATGGAGCTCCCCTATGACCTAGCAATCTCACTTCTGGGCATTTACTCAAATGATCACAAACAAGGCCATACTAAAGCTACCAGCACAACTATGCTTATTCACAGCATTATTCACCATAGCTAAGATATAGAAACAACCCAGATACCCCTCAGTAGATGAATGGATCAAGAAAATGTGGTATACTATGGAATTCTATACTTCCATCAGAAAGAATGACATCTCCCCATTTGTCAGGAAATTGAAAGACTTGGGAAAAATTATATTACGTGAAGTAAGCCAGGCCCAAAGAAATATAGGTCCCATGGTTTCCCTTAACTGCAATAACTAACATATTTCTAGGAGAAGCAGAAAAGGTCAAAAGCTATGTACATATGATCATAAAAGATGATGCTAAGTGAAATGAACCCTAAAATAGGGACACAAGAGGTTTTATCTTATCTTTGTTGCTATTGTCTTTAATGTACTTATAATGAACTATGTGATATTTTGTTTCTCATATATGTTCTTCCCCCATGGTATAACCCCTGTTTTCATTGTATTTGATTCAGGTGTCCTGTTTTCATTGTATTTGATTCAGGTGTCCTGCATCTTGTGAGTGTGTGTGTGTGTGTGTGTGTGTGTGTGTGTGTGTGTGTGTGTGTATGTGTGTGTGTGTGTGTGTATGTGTGTATATATGTATTTCTAATTTGGGGAGGGGAAGGAAATAACAAAAAGCTGAAATAAGGATATAGGTTGACCCATTGTAACAATGAGATGTACAAGACACTATGTTGAAAACAATCTTTACAACTTGCGGGAGGAGGGGGGTTAGGGGGGAGGGAGGGGTTGGGGAGGTATGG
Source organism: Dipodomys spectabilis (assembly GCF_019054845.1). Taxonomy (NCBI): domain Eukaryota; kingdom Metazoa; phylum Chordata; class Mammalia; order Rodentia; family Heteromyidae; genus Dipodomys; species Dipodomys spectabilis. Next base: position 361,769 of record NW_024871203.1, on the reverse strand, counting down.
AGGGAAGGGATGGTAGGGGAAAAACAAAGCAGGGGTAACAATGCTCGATAGGAAATGTACTCATTACTTTACTCATGCAACTGTAACCCCTCTGTACTGTATCTTTACAATTGAAATAAATATATTAAAATAATTTCTCTTCTAAGATGTTAGGAAGAAGCTTAAAAAAGTGAAAGATATATGCTAAAATATCGATGAAAGAAAGGCTACACAGATAAATACAAACTTTTTTTTGTGTTCATCAATTGAAGGTCTTCAAAACTATTAGTGTCCATATTATCCAAGACAATTGACAAATTCAGTGCAATTCCTGACAAAATACTATATTGTCTTCCATAGTAGTTGCACTAACTTAAATTACTACCAGTAGTGTATTAGAGTTCCTTCTCCCCAAGTCTTCACCAACATTATTGGTGTTCATATTCTCTACTATCACCCCCAGTCCTGGGGCTTGAATTCAGGGCCTTGGTGCTGTCCCTGAGCGTCTTTGTATTCAAGGCTAATGCCCTACCACTTGAGACACAGCACCACTTCTGGCCTTTTCTGATTAGTTTATTGGAGATAAGAGTCTTAAGGATTTTCCTGCCTGGAAATCACAATCCTCAGATCTCAGCCTTCTGAGTAGATAGAATTATAGGCATGAGCCACCAGCTCCTGGCTGGTGTTCATATTCTTTATTTTTTTAAAGGTGATGTACAGAGGGGTAAAATTACATAAGCTAATAAGTACATTTCTTTTCCAACAGTGTTACCTCACCCTCATTTTCTCCTCCTTTCCCTACCCCCCAATTCCCTCCCTCCCAAGTTTTAAAATTCATTTCCAACATAGTGTCTTGTGAGTATCACTGTTGCATTGGTTCACCCTTTTTTCGTTGTCATGTACTTTATGATGGCCATCATCTCTTTTCAATTTGCCTTTATGGCTAGGGATTCTGAACTTATTGTCTTGCATTTTTGGCCATATGAACTTCAGAGAAGTGTCTGTTTAGCTCCATTATCCATTTATTGGTAATGTTATTGATTCTTTGGGGCTTTAGCTTGAACTCTTTGTATATTCTGGTTAGATCTGACCCTGGTCAAATGTATAGCTAACAAAGATCTTCTCCTATTCTGTAGGCTTTCTTTTTAACCTAGAACATATATCCTTTGCTTTGCAGAAGCTGTTAAGCTTGATGCAATCCCATTGGCCAATTCTCTCTCCTATTCTCGGAGCTTCTGGAGTTATACTCAGCGAGTTCCTACCTATACCAATGAGTTCTAATGTTTCTCCTACTCTTTCCTGTAGTAGTTTTAAGGTTTTAGGTCTTAAAATTGAGGTCTTAGAACCACTTTGAATTGATATTAGTACAAGGGTAGAGACAGGATACTGCTTCATTCCTTTTGCAATTATCAGTATTATTAAATTGTATTGACATTCTTACCAATATTTTTTGTTTTTTTGTCGGTCGTGGGGCTTGAACTCTGGGCCTGGGCGCTGTCCCTCAGCTCTTCAGCTCAAGGCGAGCGCGCTACCACTTGAGCTACAGCGCCACTTCCGGTTTTCTGGTGGTTTATTGGAGATAGGAGTCTCACGGTCTCTCCTGCCGGGGCTGGCTTTGAACCGCGATCCTCAGATCTCAGCCTCCTGAGTAGCTAGGATTACAGGCGTGAGCCACCAGCGCCCGGCTCTTACCAATATTTTTTTTGTGCAAGTCCTGAGGCTTGAACTCAAGGCCTGGACACTGTTCCTGGGTTTTTTGTTTTTGCTCAAGGCTAGTGCTCTATCACTTGAGCCACAACTCAATAAAGAACCATGAATGTTTTCATTTTCCGTATGGCTTTTTGGTGTTTAATTGGAGATAAGAGCCTTATGGACTTTCCTGCTTGGGCTGTCTTTGAAATGCAATCCTTAGATGTCAGCTTCCTGAGTATCTAGGTTTACAGATATGAGCCACTGGTGCCCAGTTTCCCTTATCAATATTTTATTACCAATGAAAGAGTGCTACTACTTTAGCCATGCTCCTTCTAAGAGGGAAATGTGTTCTCTTAAAAATTTTCAATTAATGCTAATGCATAAAGAAAAATGTCCCTCAATTTTCTCTTGAATAGGTAGACCTTTTTAGATTGGCTATGTTGTATATTTCCGTGTTTATGTTGTAGGCTTTTAAAAGTTTCTGTGTTTATTACTTTTTCCATCATGGTAATTGGCTGCATGTATTATTTATGCTAGAAACTTCATCAGGTTTCTTATGTTATTTTTTATGCTATGTATTCTGTGTAGTATCCCCTCTCATTGTACTTAGCTCAGAGTTGTAAAACAAGTATTTTTATAATGGTGACAGTTTATTATACTCTTATAGACATCTTACCAGAAAGCAAGCAAGCAAGAAAACAAACAAACTCACCCTTGAAAAAACCAGAGTGCATATTAATATAAGCAGTAGGAATTGCTTGTGACAATACAATCTTTTTTATAAGAACTCCTCAGAATACTTTCAATAAATATGGAGATCACCCTTTAGCCCAATATTTACATGAATGAGATTACAATTATAAAGTAAGCAAGCTTTATGTCTTATGTTCCTTTCCTTGCCTATAGAAACAGACACATGCATTCACATGTGGGGATTATATTCCACCATCTATGTGCACCAACTATTCCTTTGCTGTTTTTCAGTGACTATTATTAAGAAGTTTTATTAGCATACATTGGTTGTACAAGGGGGATTCTACTGTGGTACTCACACACATGGATACCATGCATGCATACCAAACTCACCCCTTCTATTGCATTCTCTCTCTCTTTCACTCATACTCCCTCCCATTTTCTTAGCACAATTCCAACAGGTTCTATTTTCATAGTTAATTAATTAAGTAGCAATATTGTCTCCCTTTGTTGCTCAGGATGATGCCCAACTACTGGCTGAAGCAATCCTTTTGTTTCAGCCACCTGAGTCGGGGAAACTAGAGAGATGTGCCACAGTGCCCAGCATGAGTTCAATCTTAAAAACAATATGTTCTCATTATTAGGAGAATTGAACTGATTTTACCCTTTCTCACTATTTGAACAACAGAGATGGCAATGCTTGAAATTAGTGTGTCATCTCTGTAGTGAAGTGGAAATTTTGTTTTACATGGAATTCATTTTACACCCATTTTAATCTAACTGCTTATATTATACTATATTTAATGAGGAAAGGAAGTTTCTTATTTTATGAATCATCTCCCTTTTAGAGTCACTACTGAACACTTTGGCTTGCTTAAGACCTTTAAAGAACTTACAGAATTTCTTGGTTAATTAAAAACCAAAAACAGAAAATATAAAATGTCCACCTCTGACCTCTGACTTATGGCTTAGTGTTGTATATTTAAAATATTTTTAATACAAATATTTTTATTGGCTTGGTTTAGACTTGTTTTCAAGAACTGAACTTCACACATTTTATATAAGGCAATTCTATTATTCTTCTGTCTGCCCATTACAGGTCTCAAGTGTATGGTTTTAGATTCTTCTTTGATTTTTATTCTTCAAATTTCAAACTAATTTTGACACTTAATCAGATTACAAAGAATCTTTTCTTTATTTACAGAATTTCTGCTTCTGGTAATAAATTTACTGTTGGTCAGACCTGGTTTCTGGACTTCTTATCTCCTTCTATACCAGCTTCACAAAAGAAATACTTCGCTACTTAAATCAATAAAAAAGACTGTAGGAAATATTATATTTGCAACACTGTGGCTTGGTATAAATCTATATAAACTTTTCTTCGTACTGCCTTTTGTGCTGATGTAATTTATGCTCTTTTCCAATACCATTCATCCATTAACCCATCTCTACTTTAAAAAAGAAAGGCATCATCTTATATTCTTTATATTTTCCATGTAATTAATCTTTCATCCCCTTACATGCACATAATTTCACCATCTAAAAGCCTATATAATATGAATCTGGGATGAATGACTTCTTGTTTGATCTATGGAATCTGACTTTAAGTACACTTTAAATTGCTATTTAGTGATAATACTGTTAGGAAAAAACAAAGTGAAAAAGATTGGTCTCATGAAAGATGGCACATTATCTTCCTAAATCAAAAGAATTGACTTCTTAGTTGGAAGTCAGTGACATTTGGACCAATTTCCTAAAGAATTTTAGGATTAAGTCTTACAAGTACACTTATTTCTCTATGGACAAAACAAATTAGAAATTGCCATTCAGATTCTCAGCTCTCAGTTTTATGGGTCCATTAGGCAATTATTAGTGGATTAGGAAAAAGGCAAATAAAATAAACTTTTCAACTGTTACTTCTACCTTTCTGTAAAGGTACCAAAAAGATTCAAAGACACTCCCAGAAGTGAGTAAATAAACAAGATGCTACATATGATGTAAATCTTTTTCAACTACAAAGGAAAGTTAAAGTGCTCAAAGATAAGAAATGACAGCTGTGAAGAGGGATAAACAAGAGCACACATACACATATCAAAGGAGATTTGATATTGATATATTGATCATTCAAAGTGATTCGATGTGCTTTGCATGGGGAACTTTAAATTTGTTTCTTTATTCTTAGAGAGCAATAAAATATTCCTTTTGTGATGATCATAACCACTCTTTAAATTTTTAACAGTAATAATCTCCCTTTTATAACAGAAAATTTTTCTTACATTACTCATCAAGAAAATATCTCAAGTATGGGAAATATCCTTTTATATAAAATAAACAAAAACTACTGACCATACACATACTAATTTTGTACTTTAAGCACCTTGAGAAATACAGATGAGGCAATTTGATGTCTATGCTAGAATTCAGTGACTCTAGGAAAAGTCTTTGGCAAGGAGTATAAGTTTCTACCTCTGCAGGTGAGTTGCTTGGGGTCTTTTGGAGGGTGAGAATCACAGCATTTGTTATATGATGCTTGGTAGCACCATGGGATTTTCCTCTAGTACATCTCCCAGAAGCTTGTTTCAAACTCCCGGTTCCAGTTTCTCTTGGGAGCTTCACAAAGAAGCCATCAATTTGACAGCAAAAAGGCACAGAACCTGGGCCCTGACTGTGGCAGCTACAGCATAATCATTAGCAACCAGTTTATGCAGCTTCAGTGACAATCTTAGAAACGTTCTGACAATCTCTGAGATAATAACAAAGCCCCACATGCACACACACATAGATGGATGGGTGTATATGTATGCATATCTATTCCTATCTATTTCTGCATGTGTGCTTGCTTTTAAAAGCCACAATATAATTTTAGTCCTATACAAGAAACAAGAACCAATTTTACCTTTTTGACTAAACTAAGAATAATAAAAAGAAAACAAATGAAATTCTGGACATCAGGGCAAAGGAGCCAGGTTACTGTTTTCAGAGTGTTTCTAGGCCGTGGTGCTGTTGTGGGAATGGGTGGTGAAAATGGAAAAACAGTCATGGTACACTTGCCTCATTAATCTGAGGAGAAACTGGAAGGTCCCGAGAGATAAATATGACTAGAGATTACAGGGCAGAGCACCAGATAGGAGAGTACTTCACAGAGAGAAAACCCCAAAGAGGGTTGGTATGATGGCACATGTCTGTAATTCTAGCTACTTGAAATGGGTAGGATTGCAATTCCAGGCCATCCCTGGCTAAAAGCAAGGCTCCATCTCAATGAATGAGCCAGCTGTGATACTCTGTGCCTATCATCTTAGCCACTTACAAGTCTATAGATGGAAATAATGTAGTTCTGAGACCAGGGGCAAAGATGCAAGATCTTACTTGAAAGCAGAAAGGGCTTACTTCAAGCGGAAAGGGCTGAAGGTGTGGCTCAAGTGGTAGACCCCTTGTCTAGCAAGCATGAGGCCCTAGGTTCATATACTATACTATCAAAACAACAATAAAACCAACAAAGATCTGTAAAGTACTCCGTTCATCTATTCAGTTACAACCTGATGAGTGATACATGGGAGAAAACTGTTGAAGATAAGAAAAAAATCTAAATGAATTAAAGGTAAAAGTACCCAGAATGAACTCAAGTCTGAGAGTAGTGCTTATTCTACCAGTCAGACTTGAGGCTTTAGGCAGAACACATTTTCTTAACATTTGAAAGCTGCTTGCTCCATTTTATTTGTCATCTTTTAATTATATTTATTTGTCATCTGTCCTTTGCTTTTTTTTTTACATTTTCCTTACTATTCTAGGTTCTTCTTAGATCTATCCCCAGAAGGAACAGCCCATATACATGTACTTTGTTTTTAGAAATGATGCTAGGAGAAAGGAATGGGAGACTGTGACCAGTAAAACAGATTCCATGACATACAATGCCAAAATGAGGCAAAAGTTTATGTATGGTATTAGATTAAGAATAGTTACCTATGGAAGTGGAATAGCTGGGAGGAGAAAATAGAAATGCAGGTAATGCTCTATTTCTTAATCTGAGTGTTGATTATGCCATCTTGATATAGAGCTGTTGAGATTTATATTTATGAAATATGTCCTTTATATATGTGATAGTATGCTTCAATAACAAAATTTAAAAGGGTAAATTCTCCTGATTACCAAATGAAGTGGTTTTCATGTCCTAAAACATTATGAGGAACTTCCTGTTTTGAGGGAAGAACAATTTTGAAGTTTGAGATGTAGAAAAGACTTTGAATCTGACAGTATCTTACACATTAGAGTTGTGACAAAAATGTGTGTTGATGGACCAATGTGTTTTATTCTATTTATATTTCAAAGTATGATATTAAATAACATTTTAGACTAAAAAGTCTAGCATAAGCATAGATAAGTCATTCTTTATAAAATTCTTCAAATGATTTTGTGGGATTATTGAGTGGTGCCTAATATATCTTTCTTAAAACCATGGAAGGCACATAATGTCTACTAAAGTACACACACTCAGTTTTGAAGGACATCGCTGCCTGATTTATCTCTATTAGTAATGTCTATTTGGCTTTGGCCCTCTTTTTAAATGGTGTTTATTGAATTTACCAAGGATGGTAATTTGTTTATCATTATGATGATTCATTGCCCAAACAGAATGGTAGAGTATTTTTTACAACACAAAAGAATATCTCTTATAGTTATCTAATAATTTCTGTCATTTAGGAAAATATTTATTTAGCAAATGGATGGTCAGTGTTATATTTAGGATGGAGAGTGATTTAAGTACTTCAGAAGATTTTAAAACAAAGCTTAGCTTTGGATGAGACTATATTAAACTCTTACAGTTGTGAAGTAGTTTTATTATTGTTTGTGGCTAAACCACTAACTATTATATATTAAGAATGCAACAATATTATGAGAATATTTTATGTTTTAACAATACAAATAAAGTTGACTGGGTTTCTTACAGAAAATATATAATATACATACATTATATATTTTCTTTCTCATATAGGCCAAATATATTTTTAACTGGCTGTTGTTTCTTCAATGATTATTTTAGCACTGCATAGTACTTTTAAAAAATAATTTCTACCTTCTTTTATGTTCATATCTAATTTTATATATTTTGTCCAAATCTAATTTAGATGTGTTAAGATTTAAAGTATTTTCTATTTTTTAACTTGGAGCTCGATTTAATTTCACAGAATTGAACTCCATTTTCTTTACAACAGTCTTACCAATAAGGGTCTGAATGCACTCTTCAGATGAAATCCCAGTGAAAAGTCTTGAGTCTACTCTGTTTTATTAGAGCATCTTCTGTACTCATCCCCAGGTGGCTCTATAAGGCTTTGTTGAGGAAAGCTCTGGAGGGATGAGCTAGGTTTAAAAGTGCAGTTGCATTTTAAAGACATGAAGTACCAGTCTCTGAAAAATACACCAGGGAAAGCAGAATAAATGAGAGATGTGAAGAAATAAAAGTTATAGAGGTTGAGGCTTGGGCTACTGAGGTTTTTCAGATGCAAATCTATAGGTATTGATTCTCGGAGGATTTGGGGGATGTTGCAGAAAGGAATGAGGAAAAATGAATCGGAAATGACTCATGACTATTATTTTTTGAAAGCATACTCTTGGTTTATAAAAATAAAGGAATAAGCTGAATTCTGGTGGCTCATGCCAGTAATCTTAGCTATTCAGGAGGCTGAGATCTGAGGATCACAGTTTGAAACCAGCCCAGGCAGAAATGTCTGTGAGTCTTCTAATCTCCATGTAACCACCAAAAAGCTCAAAGTGGAGTTCAGCCTGAACTCGTCAAGCTTTAGCCTTGAGCTAAAAATCTCAGGGACAATGCTACAGCACTGAGCTCAAGTCCCAAGACTAGCACCAAAAAAAGCTTATCTGTAGGCTACATAAAAGTCAGTGTTTACCTGAGGGAAAGTGCAAGGCCTAGGTTCAAACACAGGTACCATTGCAAGAAAGAGAAATCAATGTTTAAAGTTTTACTATCTTTAGTAAGATAAATTAAGTTAATTGGGTTTGATAGAGTTTCTCAATAAACCAAGAATAAGAAACAGTTAAAAATGTTAGGCAGTCTTATTTTCATCTTGATCATCATGATCATCATTATCATCTAATATAGCATCCTGACCTCATCTTCTGTATAAGAATTGGAGAATACCCAAATTAAATATATATTATCACTTCATGTTAAAATTTACAAGGAAGAATAGTTACAATGCATAAATACTCTCTTCCACCTTGTTCCTCTAACTTTTTGTGGTAACAATTGTTAGATTTTTAGATTCTTACAATTCTTAGATTTTTTTCTTCACAGAGCCATAAACATTTTTTAGTAACAATTTATGATTGGCTCTTACAATGATTTTAATATTTGTTCTCTTGTATCAAACAGATCAAAGAATTTCTTTTTGCTGGTCAAAGAGTTTTGTATGTTGCCAAGGAAAACATGACATTTTAGTTCTATAATACATAGAATTTATAGGCTTAATGCTTGATTAAAAAAAAACCAAGCAACAACAATAATACCCATAATGAAATTTTAAACCTTTGTTATTAATTTCATTGTTATATTCTTCAACTATCCCTAAAATTTTTGGTTCAAGATGTCCCTCAGTAGATGAATGCATCAAGAAAATGTGGTATATATATATATATATATATATATATATATATATATATATATATACACACACAATGGAATTCTATGCCTCCATCAGAAAGACACCGCCCCATTTGCTAAGAAATAGAAAGACTTGGAAAAAATTATATTAAGTGAAGTAAGCCAGGTCCAAAGAAACACAGGTCCCATGGTTTCCCTTATTTGCAATAACTAATATATGTCTAAGACAAGCAGAAAAGGTCAAAAGCTATGTACATATTACCATATAAGAAGATGCTCAGCAAAATGAACCCCAAGGGGATACAAGTGGTTTTATCTTTCTTGCTATAGTTTTTAATGTATTTATAATGAACCATGTGATTTTTTTATTGTGAAAATACCATACAGAGGGGTTACAATTACATGGGCAAGGTAATGAGTACATTTCTTATCAAGCATTGTTGCTTCCTCCTTTGTTTCCCCTTCCCATCCCTTCCCATCTCCTCCCCTTCCCTCCCCCCTCCAAAGATGTAAAGTTGGTTTTTCGACATAACGACTTGTACATCTCATTGTTGCAATGGGTCCACCTGTATCCCTATTTAAACGATTAGGTTTTGCTCTTCCCCTCCACAAATTATACCAACATCAAATACAGTGAAGTGGGAGTGTAAACTTTTTCAACCACTTAAGAAAGTAGTATGGAAATTCCTCAAAAGGCTCCACATAGAGCTCCCCTATGACCCAGCAATCCCACTTTTGGCATTTACCATGTGATTTTTTTGTTTCTTTTGTATGTTCTTCCCCCAGGGTATAACCCCTGTTTTCACTGTATCTGATTTTGGTGCCCTGCATCTTGTATATACTTTTTTCTAATTTGGGGAGGGAAAGGAAATAAAATGCTGAAATAAGGATACAGGTTAACAAATTGTAACAATGAGATGTACAAGACACTATATTGGAAACAAACTTTACAACTTAGTGGGGAGGTAGGAGTTGGGGAGGTGGAAAGTGAAGGGATGGTAGGGGGAAAACAAAGGAGGAGGCAACAATAGGAAATGTACTCATTGCCTTACTCGTGTAACTGTAACCCTTCTGTAAAGTATTTTTACAGTAAAAATATATACCAAAAAATGTATACTTCAGCATTTCCAGGGATTCTGTAAAAATATCTAAATTTCCTCGAGTATTACAAAGGGCATATATTCAAAACCCAAATATCTAGTATTTACTTGAATTTCATGCCATACTTAACATTCTGAAATATTATATTTTCAAGTTACTTTTCTTTTAATCTAACAGTTGTTCGCATGTAATGTACTATTTAATCAACTTTGTATACTGTTTAAAATAATCTTTGTGAAATTTTGCAAATGTGTATATCCTTGTATCAACTGATAATTTTTTAAAATTACCTTTGCTGCTAGACAGAAGTACTAATACAGTAAAAACTCCTTCATAACACAATATGACCAATAGTTTCCCCTTAATTGAAAAACGTCTGTTTAAATGTGCAAGGTAATAAAAAGGTGACATAAACAAATATAAACTTTAAAATCACTTACTTAGAACTTGTTGCTAGAAACTCATACCTGAAATCCTAATTCAGAAGGCTGAGTTCTAGAGGATCAGTCTAAGCAAAAGAGACTGCAAGGCCTAATCTCTGAGATAGCCAGCAAAAAGCAGAGCCAGAGGCGTGGGCCAGGTGATAAGAGTGCCAGCCATGAGCATGCACCTCAAGAAAGCATGAGGCACTGAGGTCAGCTCCAGTTCCTAGAAGACAACAAAAACAAAATCACTTGCTTCCACAAATGATCAGATTTTATTCTTTAAAAAAATGTCTCTATATAAGGGCCTCATATCAAAAATATACTTAGAACTCAAAAAATTAAATCCCCCAACAACAAATCCTCAAAAAAAAAAAAAAAACAACTGCCCCATTGAGTGGGCTAAAGACTTAAAAAGAGACTTCTCTGAAGAGAAAAGAAGAATGGCCAATAGACACATGAAGAAATGCTCAACCTCCCTAGCCATAAAAGAAATGCAAATCAAAACAACACTGAGATCCCACCTCACCCCAGTTAGAATGGCTATAATAAAAAACTCTAGTAACAACAGATGCTGGAGGGGATGTGGCCAGAAGGGAACCCTACTGCATTGTTGGTGGGAGTGTAAACTCCTTCAATCACTTTGGAAAGCAGTATGGACATTCCTCAAAAGACTAAACATACTTTAAGTCTTTAGCCTACTTATTTATGGGGCAGTTGTTTCTTTGAGGATTTATTGTTGGGGGTTTTAGTTTTTTGAGTTCCAAGTATATTTGATATATGAGACCTTTATCCATTGTATGTCTAGTGATCTTCTTCCAATCCATGGGCTTTCTATTGATCTTGCTAGCTATGTCCTTTGCCATGCAGAAGCTCTGCAGCTTCATACAATCCCATTTGTCCACACTTTCTTTGATTTGGTGTGTTTCTGGGTCTCTATTTAGAAAATTTGGCCTGTGCCAAGGAGACCTAGGGTTTCCCCTATTCTGTCCTGTAATGTTTTCAGGGTATCTGCTTGACTCTGAGGTCTTTGATCCATTTGGAGTTGATTCTAGTTCCGGGTGATTATATATAAGGATCTAGCTTTAGTTTTCTACAGGTGATTAACCATTTTTGCCAGCACTGAAGAGGTTGTCTTTCTTCCATTCTATTTTTTTAGCTCCCTTATCGAAGATTAGGTGGCTATAGGTCTGTGGGTTCATTTCTCGGTTTTCAATTCTATTCCATTGGTCCTGAGGTCCTGGCCAATAGACACATGAAGAAATGCTCAACCTCTCTAGCCATAAAAGAAATGCAAATCAAAACAACATTGAGATTCCACCTCACCACAGTTAGAATGGCTATAATCAAGAACTCTAATAACAACAGATGCTGGAGGGGATGTGGACAGAAGGGAACCTTACTTCATCGTTGGTGGGAGTATAAACTTGTTCAACCACTTTGGAAAGCAGTATGGAGGTTCCTCAAAAGACTCCACGTAGAGCTCCCCTATGACCCAGCAATCCCACTTTTGGGCATTTACCCAAATGATCACAAACAAGACCATACTAAAGCTACCAGCACAACTATGTTTACTGCAGCATTATTTACCATAACTAAGATATGGAACCAACCCAGATGCCCCTCAGTAGATGAATGGATCAAGAAAATGTGGTTATGCCTCCATCAGAAAGAATGACATTGCCCCATTTGCTAGGAAATGGAAAGACCTGGAAAAAATAATATTAAGTGAAGTAAGCCAGGCCCAAACAAACATAGGTCCTATGATTTCCTTTACTTGCAATAACTAGTATATGTCTGGAACAAGCAGCAAAGGTCAAAAGCTATGTGCATATGACCATATTAGTTGATGTTAAGCGAAATGAACCCCAAGTTAGGGACACGAGTGGTTTTGCTTTCTTGCTATTGTTTCTAACGTATTTATAAGGTACCATGTGATCATTTTGTTGCTTTGTATGTTCCTCCCCCACAGTATAACCCCTGTTTTCACTGCATTTGATGTCGGTATAATTTGGGAGGGGAAGGGAAAAAAGAAAATGTTTAAATATGGATACAGGCTGACCCATTATAACAATGAGATATACAAGACACTGCTGAACATCGAACTTTACAATTTAGGCAGGAGGGGAGTGTAGTTGTGGAAGTGGGAGGGAAGGAATGGTAGGGGAAAAACAAAGGAGGAGGCAACAATGCTTGGTAAGAAATGTACTCATTAACTTGCTCATGCAACTGTAACTCCTCTGTACAGTATTTTCATAATAAAAACTTATTTAAATAAAAAATAAAAACATAAACTATAAAAAAAAGACTAAACATACTCACACCTGTAATCCTAACTAGTCAGGAGGCTGAGATCTAAGGATCACAGTTCAAAGCCAGACTGGGCAGCAACGTCTGTGAGACATATCTCCAATTAACCACCAGAAACCGGAAGTGGTGTTGTGGCTCAAGTGGTAGAGCACTAGCCTTGAGCTGAAGAGCTGAGAGACATCAATCAGGTCCAGAACTCAAGCCCCACGACCGACACACACACACACAAAAGCCTAAACTTAGAGCTCCCCTATGACCCAGCAATCCCACTTCCGGGCATTTACCCAAATGATCACAAACAAGGCCATACTAAAGCTACTAACACAACTATGTTTATCACAGCATTATTCATCATAGTTAAGATATGGAACCAACCCAGATCCCCCTCAGTAGATGAATGGATCAAGAAAATGTGATATATATGTATATATATGTATATACATATACGTATATATGTATATGTATGTATATATACATACATACACACACACACACACACACACACACACACACACACACACACACACACACACATAGTAGAATTCTATGCCTCCATAAGAATGAATGACACCACCCCATTTATAAGGAAATGAAAGACTTGGAAAAAATATTAAGTGAAGGAATCCAGACTCAAAGAAACATAGGTCCCATGGTTTCTCTCATCTGTAATAATTAGTATATGTCTAGGACAATCCTAGCAGATAAGCAGAGTAGCTCAGTAGCTATGCACATATGACCATAGATGATGATGCTAGGCAAAATTAACTCCAAGACATGGACACAAGAGGTTTTTCTTTGTTGTTATTTTTAATGTAATATGTGGGATTTTTTGTTTCTTTTGTATGTTCTTCCCCCTATGGTATAACCCCTGTTGTCAGTGTATTTGATTTTGGTGTCCTGGTATTGTGTATCAGTTTATCCGAATTAGGGAAAGGAAGGGAAACAACAGAATGGTGAGACAAAGCACAAGGGAGGAACCAACGCAACAGCGACATACACAAGACACTATGTTGGACATGATCTGCACAAACTGAGGAGGGGGATGATGGGAGGGTGAAAAGAGGGAGAAAAACGAGGGATGGGTAACACGTTCGACAAGAAAAGTACTCACTACTTATGTAACTGTAATCCCTCTGTATATCACCTTGACAATAAAATTAAAATAACAAAAGTCCAAATAACATTCTGCTATGTATATCACATGTAAGTCAAAGATAAACGTTATATGTTCTCTCACTCATACATGAAAGCCAAGTAAGTTGATCTTGTAGAAGCAGGGGTAAAATGGTGGTCACCAGAGGTTGATAAGAATAAGGGGACAGGGAGATAGAGGAAGGTTGGTCACTGGGTACAGAAATACAGTTAGGTAGGACACATGCCTGTAATCCCTGCACTTGAAAGCGTATGGTAGGAGAATCCCAAGTTCTAAGCTAGTCTGAGCTACATAGCAAGACCTTGTCTAAACAAGAAAAAAAATGAAAGAACAGTAAAAAGAGAAGAAGAGACAAAAAAGGAAAGAAGGAAGCAAAGAGGTCGATGGAATTGTGTTAAATAGTACAGCATGATGAATGCAGTTAACAGTAATTTATTGTATATTTCAAAACAGTTGAAACAAATGATTTTGAATGTTCCCCATAAAAAGAAATGACAAAAATTTGTGGTAACAAGTACGCCACTTGCTCTGATTTCCTCATTACACATTGTATACACATATTAAAACATTATACTGTGCCTCATAAATATATATGATTAGATGGATCCATTACAAGTTTAAGGAATTATTTAACTAGAAATAATTTACTTAAACATTTATTCACCAGCCTTTGAGTTTGCTCCTATTGCATGAAAGTTACCCTGGCTTTTATTTATAAGCAACAACCATGACAGATTGTATATTATTTCCTGTTTTTCTGTATGTGAAAGTAAATAATGCTTCTAGAGACACTTGGGAAAGAAGCTGAGCACACAATCTCCCAAGCAGGCTGCTTTGCCACATTGTGACTCCTCCATGGTCTTCTTGCTTTCATTTACTTTCCAGAATCTTCATGCAATTGGTTTTTATGTTTTGTTTGGAGATTCTGTTACAGCAGTGGAGAGATGGGCTATAGTAGATTTATATTGCTATGTGGAACCAGAACTTGGCTGTCATTTTATTGTAACTTTTAATTTATTAAGATGAATTCAAGGATAAAAAACCCAGGAATAGAACCCAGAACTCCCATAAAACATCTAGCAAGATCACCAATTATTTACATGCTCTTTTGTCAGCTTAAATTTTTCTTTCTCTGGCTTATGTGTTTATAGATGCAAACTCGATTAAAGGATGCTCTGCTACAATTCACCCATGTAAAATAACTGTATTTTTACATTGCAATTTGTGAGTTTTGGAGGAAGGCATTGAGGCTAAAGGAATAACCTTTTTATGAAATTTTCTCCCACTACTTTTATCTTCCATTGGTAATATTCAAACTGCATCACCCTTTTATATCTGTCAGTTTGTAGTCATGTAAGAGAAAGAGCTTTCTTTTTTCTTTCAATTATTGATTTACTCATTTATTTAGATTAATAGGGAAATATGGATCTATTGATTCTTATTTTATCCAATGGCTCACAAGAGTGAAATGTGGTAGAGGTTGAAATCTCTTCAATTATTTCTGCCCTTTTTGTTATTGTTCCTGGAGTCCTTGTTACATTCACAGTTTTGGAGATTAGCCATATATTTAAATGAATTTTGTATGCAGATTTTCTGGGAATTCTGTCCTCAATTTCCAGCCACTCTGGAAACCTAAAACTTTATTTTTCCTCCTCTAGCTGGTAAGACCTAAGACCTCTCTTGAGCTTCAACTATTCTGCACATGAGAACTGTGAAATACCCTCCAGTGAAAAAGTGTTTAATTGCTCAAAACTGATATTCCCTTATTTCAATACTTAAATGACTGTGTTTCTACCTGCTTTAGACTTTCTTTCCTTGTGAGCCTTGAGAAAGAAATTCACAGCATCAATAAAAATGTATCTAATGTACTAATCAAATGAAGCTGGTAATTAAATTTCCAAGGCATTGAAAATGGCATTGAACTTGAAAATTCAAAGTGTGAATTAGATGTCAGCAACTCAGAGTCTGGCATTATAGGTGAAATTTTAGATTAGAACAAATATTAATATTTTGTTGTTCTGTTTATCCTTTTGTATGCATGCTGGTGCTGGTGTTTGAACACAGGGCCTCAAGCTCTTGCTGAGCTTTTTCACTCAAGGCTAGTACTCTAGTACTTTCACCACAATGCACTTCTGGCTTTTTACAGGTTAATTGGAGATAAGGGTCTCTCAGTTTTGCCTGCTTGGACTGACTTCAAACTGTGATGCTCAGACCTCAGCGTCCTGAGTGGCTAGGATTACAGGCATTAGCCACTGGCACCTGGCTATTCCATTTACAGTTAATGATAGAAACTCATGTCCACAAAATGACTGCCTACAAACATCCTTTATGTTGCTAAATAGATTTATATATTAATGTCTCATGTGTATTTGTTTAATTATTAAATTAACAAAACAGAGACAGGCAATCTTTATCCCTCCTTTAAAAATTTATACTGTATTTAGTCTCTAAAACTCATCTGTATTTCATGGTATAATTAAACAAATACAGAAGAAATCACAGTTCTTCTAATATGTCGCTTTAATTTCATTCCAGTTGATACGTATAGCAGCACAAAGGAACAGGAACTAGGACAATTCAGAAATTCATGATTGCTAGGGAGTTGGTTTTTAAACATTTTATTATAAAGGTGTTGTACAGAGGGGTTACAATTATATAAGTAAGGCAATGAGTACATTTCTTGTCAAACATTGTTACCCCATCTCTAGTTTTTCTTCCAATTTCCCTTTTCCCCTGCTTACACCCCAAAGTTGTAAAATTCATTTCCAACATAGTGTCTTTGTGAGAATCACTGTTGCACAGGGGTTTACCCTTTGTCTTTTTGTGCTAGGGAGTTTTATGAAACATATTTGTTCCTTCAATCAACATTAGTGAAAGGAGAAACATCCAGACTCATTCAGTACTTATTTGTTGTCTCTTAGAGTTATGTGAAAATTCCGCATAGAATTTGGCCTCAGAATAGTTAACTTTTTATTTTTTTTCTGATTTGATTGACTGTCAAAGTGTGATTGATAAAGTCTTTTAAAGGCAAGATCCAATTTGTGGCTCAAATGTAGTTTAAGTCATTTAGCAAATACAGTCGGTGGAAACATTGACCCAGATAAATGCTGTGTATTAGTCAGCAGATGGCATTCAATGTACATTGACTATTCCACCCTATTAACACATATACATTAGCATAGAAAGCATCTGTCTCAAAAAAAAAACCAACCCACATTACCCCCTCATTTGCACTTCAGTGTTAATTTGTGAACTATTTAGTGATAATCAAAGAAGGTGATATTTCATATTCATTTAGTTCATAGATTCAGTCATGTACAAGATGGGATAAAATACACTTCGCATTTCTTTAGCAAGCTTCAATGTCTACAGGAAATAGTCCTAAATAATTGTTTTCCTGGTTTGAATAGAGTCTTGCACAGAAGAATTTTTTTTTTGTTGTTGGTCATGGGGCTTGAACTCTGGGCCTGGGCGCTGTCCCTCAGCTCTTTAGCTCAAGGCTAGCGCTCTACCATTTGAGCCACAGGGCCACTTCCAGCTTTTTCTGCTTATGTGGTGCTGAGAAATTGAACCCAGGACCTCATGCACGCAAGGCAAGCACTCTACTACTGAGCCACCTTCCTAGCCCCAAGAGATTGTGTGTGTGTATGTGCGCTCGTGCGTACGTGTGTGTGCGTGCGTACACTCGCGCACACCAGTACTGAGTCTTGAATTCAAGGCCTAGTTGCTGTTACTGAGCTTTTTTTGGAAAACAGCTAGAGCTCTACCACTTGTGCCACAGGTCTATTTCCAACTTTTTGGTGATTAATTGGAAATAACAATCTTTCTTGTCTAGAATGGTTTTGAATCACAGTCCTCAGATCTTAGCCACCTGAGTAGCTAGAACTATAGGCTTGAGCCATTGGTGCCTGGCTAAGAGATACTATATGTTTTAAATGTAGACTCTGAGTGCTTTTCATTAATATAAGTCATTTCTTGTGGTTATATAGGTAGCAGCATAAATTCAAACTCTAACAAGTGAATCAGATAACAAAGAGTACTTCTAAATTATCTATTTAAGATAACACTACCAACGCTTAATTGAAAAATCTCTTTCTGTATAAAAGCATGCATGCATTTACAGGCGTCCCTTAGAGTGGTTTCAAAAGAGTAACTAATGTCTTGCATTGTTCTAACACGATGTATAGCCTAGCATATTTCATGTCAAACTGATATCCATCTGTCAGCCTGGCCTGATGCCTATTTTCCAGGGTATTAGGTCACTCTGCAGAGCTTGATTTGTGTCTGTTCAAATTATCTCTAAGGAGCTAACTTACACAATACATGAGAACAAACAAGTATAGAAACTGAGGTGTATACAAACTGTATACATCTCATCAGTGACACTGGAGAGATGAGAAATTTGCCTCCTTTCCTATCAGACATTTATGTGTTACACAGAGTAATTCTTTAGGGTACTACGGATGCCATTTTAACTATGAATTTGCTTTAGGATCTGTTGTTTCTGGAGGAAGCAGAGTAATTATATAGATTTCATTATAAATTAAACTTCCCATTCCCAAGCATAGTAATGAATTAAATAGCTACTCAAAGGCAAAATATATACACTTTAATATTTCTATGTTAATATTTGTTTCTTAAATTAAAACATTCGCTCCTGAGAAAATAGCAAATATACAAATATAAATAATTAATTTTATCCTTTACTGATTTACATCAACTTTTCACTGAAAAGAAGGTTTTTGTCTTCATAGTATAAAATATTTCCAATAAAAATATTACTTTGGTGTTTCATTTATTCATTGTATTTGGAGTTGGCCAGAAGATCAGGGGCATTTATGAAATATTACTCATTCAGTTCTTTGATATTCTCCAAAATTACTTTAGAAATGCAAAAACAATGAGTTAAGGGGAGAAATAAGCTTCCTGATGTTACTGTGTTGGTGAGATCTAGGCATATCTGCAAGCTCTGAGTAGGACTGCTTTTCTAGCTGCTGTCTTTCAATGATGCTAAAGTAACATAGTAGTGGCTGTCAGTGATGGATGACTACATTTTACTGTCCATTTTTCCCATATTCTGAACTGCTAAGAGCATTTCACTGGGACAAATATTCTCCTTTCATCTATTTTTGGGAAAAATTGATGAAGCTCTGTGTGTGTGTGTGTATAGAAACATATGTGTGTCAGTTAAAACTATAGCTATTCTGTGTACCTAGTAGAGCTACTCTGTTTTATACCATAAGCTCTTTGTACTTGGGGTTTGTGTCTCAAGTTTTCCATGTTCAACTGGCTTGAATGTCATGTTTCCTCCGACCTAAGGCAGTACTAATCCAATAGCATGAGAAGAAATTATGTCCATATTTTGAAGGGATTTGTCCCAGCCTAGGTACTTTGCAGTTATTAGCTGCTTCAGGAAAACCTATTTTCATTGGCAAGAATGAACATGATTTGAAACTAAAAAGGGTCACAATTCCCTCTCTGTGACAGGAAATTAATGCCACGAGTACTGTGAGTCTGCTTCACTGTAATGACAAGAGATATAAAAATCAAATTGTCAGTCCTGCTTCGTAGATGTAGGTGACCTGCGGCCACAGGCAGGTCATTATACCTGTAGGTGCCAGATACTCCAGGATTTGGCATCATGCCTTCTTTGTGCTCAGAAGCCAGCTGGCTGGGCATTAGAAAACACTAGGATGACTTCAGTTAATTGGGGGTTAAAATACAGCTATGTAAATGCATTGTGTGTCTTTATAATTAAACACAATTATTTTGAGTAAGAGAATACTCAGTAAATGCATGAACTCACTCTTAATTTTTCACCTTTTTCCCCATCCTGAAATCTGTCTTGGTAGCCCTGTGCACAGCAAAGACACCAGACAGAATGTAGTCATGTCATTCTGTCACCAAATCTTCTCAATGAAATTCAGGTGTCTAAATGGAAAGGAGTGATGGCAGATTTTCCCCCTCTTTTAGCAGAAAGCCAAGGAAATGCTTTCAGAAAGATGAAAACTATAGTTTTGTGTCATCACAAATCATCTGTATAACACTTGGTGCACAAATATTGAACCTCTTTGTGTCGGTTGTTTATTGCTAGGGTTCGGACAGGAATACGTTTTCTATGTCAATACTTGATTAGGTGAAAAATTCCCCGCAAGCTGAACCTGAGTTACCTGTGAAAAGTTGTCTTGTGTTGAAGATAGAACAGAGCCTTCTTGAGATAATTAATGTTGTCTGAGAAAAGTCAGTATTTCTAAACAAGATAGTATTAGTAGACTTAAAGTTTATATATAATATATTATTTAAAAACCTCAAATATTTTAAGCTATCATTTAGAAAATATCTGCACCAAATACAGGTCAAGAAATATTCATATTTATGAGAAATAAATAA
The DNA here is from genome assembly GCF_019054845.1 of Dipodomys spectabilis. NCBI lineage: Eukaryota > Metazoa > Chordata > Mammalia > Rodentia > Heteromyidae > Dipodomys > Dipodomys spectabilis. The sequence goes on along the minus strand of NW_024871203.1, from coordinate 341,413 downwards.
TGGTGTTATAATAAAATGAGCCTTATTGAAGACTTATAACAAACCATGACTGTTTCTATTCTTCCTGAATTATTTATCTTATAAAAAAATCATAAGCCAGGCACTGGTGGCTCATGCATATAATCCTAGCTACTTAGGAGGTTGAGATCTGAGAACTGTGGTTCAAAGCCAGTCCGGTCACAAAAGTTCCCATGACACTCTTATCTCCAATTAACCACTCAAAAACTCGAGGTGGCACTTTAGCTCAACATGGTAGAGCACTAACCCTGAGGAAAAGGAGCTCAGGCATAGTGCCCAGGCCCCGAGTTCAAGCCCAACACCAGACAAAGAAAAAACATAGTCTTAAAAGATTGTATGTACTGGGCTTGCTAGTTCTTTCTGTGATATGGGAATTGTTTATGTATCCTTTGAGAATTGAGTTTGTTCTGTCTTTTCTTGTTTCCTTTCATGTAGTTCAAATACTTCTTGACCATGCTTAGATATCCTTTTTAGATTGTCCTTGATAGCAAAGATTCAATCAAAGTAAATGTTGAAAGGTTCTGCATTCTTAGATAAAATTGCCTGCTTCCATACAGCATGTTCTGTTCTAGATTCACAGAGTTCTTTTCTAGCCCTTAGCTTTTTAAGTCAAATAAATTTTGACTTCTAACTTTCCCAGATAACTTTTATCTTTTTAACTTTTACCTTGTGTTGGTAATCTCCATCATCACAGTAACTCTTAATGTGAACTTTCTTGAAGCTATCACCTTTTAATCTATGGCCCATTTAAGACAACAAGTATTTCCTTAATTTTAGTTGGAAATTCCCATGAAATTCATTCACTTTGTTCCAGAGATTTTATTCCTTCTAACTTCCAAATTTCTAACAGATGAAATTTAGCACTTTTCCTTCCTATCTCTTCAACTGTTGATATAATAGAATCACCAGCATTGAAACACAGGACTTTATTGTATGACCTCTGCTTACAAGAATGTTACTTCTAACAGATAATCAATTTCTATTAGGTTGTGGTCTCTTCCCATGTTCAAAGCTGCATCAATGAAACAATTTCTCAGTCCCTTTTCAGGCTGAGAAATTAGATTTTAGATTTTAGTACATTCCTTATCTTTAGAATCATTTCCAATCTTCTACATCTATTCTCCTTTTCCATGTATTTGGGTTTTCTTTTTCTATCCTCAGTGATTCTTCTACTTGCAAAATAAATAATATAATATTTAGAGCCAATATCCCTGAATTACGAGTTCCCAATTTCTCTCTTTCCTTTCCAATGGAGCTTTGTGATAAAATATATTATATAGTACTATTTTTGCAATATTGCTGAGTGTTACTAGTTTCTCACCAAAAGAACTATAGCTAGGAAGTGGTGCTGTGGCTTAAGCGGTAGAGCGCACACCTTGAGCTGAAGAGCCCAGGGACAGTGGCCAAGCCCAGAGTTCAAGCCCCATGACCAACCAAAAAAAAACAAAAAAAAGAACTATAGCTATTATTCTCATTTTTCTTATACAATGGTCAATAAATAATTAAATCAAATAACCTTTCTATTTTACTTTTCTCTTAAAATTCTCTTTCTAAAATATATATAAGGCTACACATGGGTTATCTTTATATCTATTTGCCAATTATTTTCTTTCCCAGTGTGGGGTTTTGCTTCTCTTTGCCTCTAAGATTCCATCTTTTGTTCTGTTTTTGGTACTGAGATCTGAACTCCAAGCCTTATACTTGCTCAGGTTAGATGACACTCTATCACTTGAGCCATGCCTCTATCCTGGGTTTTTACTAGTTAATTTGGAGATGGAATCTTGTGGACTTTTCTGCCCTCAAACCATGATTTTCTGCATCTCAGCCTCCTGAGTAACTAGGATTACAGGCTGGAGCAGCACTCAGTTTAAGATTCCATCTTTAGACATTGCCTCTTTTCATCCTAGTATAGCTCAAGGGTAATTGTTTCTAAACACACAGCTTCACCTAACTCTCAAATGCTGTTGACTTTCTCTTCCGTTTGTTGTACTGAAGTTTGAATTCAGGACCTCATGCCAGCTAGGCTGATAGTTTACCACTAAAGCCGTGCACCTAACCCATTTTGCTTTAGTTGCTTTTCAGATAGGATCTTTTGGCCAGTGGTTGCCTCAATCCATGATCTTGTCAATCTCCACTTATCATATATCAGGGAATACAGGCATGTGCCATCATACCTTCTCCCTTTTAATTTCTAATGAAGAAATCGAGCCTACAGATATTTGTATGCACTGTTGTTTTCCCCAAATGCTCTTTAGACTGCTAATGCCAAGATTTTTGAATCATTACATACCATTTTTCTCTCTCTGTTTTGTCTCTTTACTTTGATAGTATCCAGTTTTAGACCTTGGCCTATTTTTTCTTCTCATCTGAATCCAAATTTTAATTATTAATATTTGAAGATATTAGTATTACCTGTAATTGGATGTCATATCTTATAATAGTGTGGAGGCTATGTAGTACATGCCTAAGTATGGAGGATGGAAGAAAGGAGATCATATAACATTTATTCAACAGCAGTAGACAATAACTTTTCCCATATATTAGATATGATCTCACACTCAGTATTGCCCTTTAATCATTTGTAATAATTATTTGATTGGTTTGAATAATTTTGGTGGGATCAGAGCTATTACTGGCAGTTAATTAGCTTTAGTTATGATATACTATATATGACAGGACAATAGTTAATTCTTTCAACAGCCACAAAACAAGTTAAAACCACTGTTTTAAAGAAGAAATAAAATAGACTTAATGAAATTAGTTAGCTTTCCTACAGACAAATTGGATTAGAACTAATTTGTGTGGATTGCCATTTCCCTTCTTCTAATAGAATACATAGCTTTGGTTATAGGTTTTGACAATAAAAATGCTATAAGTAACTTTAGTGTTTGTTAGTGGATTTGACTACTTGCACCATCATGTGAAATACATGATCATTCACTTAAAAAGTCTTGATCTATACCCACAGACAAATATGAATATCTGTAAATATTGCTTAGAACCACCTAAAAGTAAAAATCACAGAGCAATTGCACTATGATATCTGTGATGTTCTGATCTTTAAAGAGATGGTGAATATGTAAAACTTTTATTTGTGGGTATGTTAGAATCATTTTCTAAGATTGACTGTAATTAAATGCTGAGTAAAATGGAGTTTTGAATCCCTTTCAGATTGTAAAGTATATTTTATATTTTGAAATCAGCAGATTTTCTTTTCAAAAAGAGAAGATGACCGTTTGGAGAAAAAGCAAGATGGAACTGAAAATTTCAGAGTCAAATATATTTTGTTAATATATTTGTGACCAGACTCATTTATTTGTAGTAAATGTGATATAATGCTGTTTTTTTTAAAACAAAATAGCCATGTGAATGTAACAAGCTGAAATCAAAAGAGGAAAAGGTTTCTTCCTTTTTGTGGGAGATGATTAGTGTATGTGTATCCTCCTAACACTCAGAGAAAATTAATGATTAACAGCATCCACTGTTATAGTACATTGCTCCATTTATGTCTAAAATCAAATAGTTATTGAGAAATAAAATTGCAATTTGGTGCAGGGAGAGTATTTCATAGCGCTTTGGGGAGCTGATATGACTATTTCTCCAGCAAAGATTTAGTGCTTCATAAATTGAATTAGAGATGCATTTCACCTGCTATGAAAGAAAGATGCTCTTGATGGCAGTAGACTTCTTGGCATAGGCTTTCCAAGTACATGGCATTATTTCAAGTTCAGCTTTTTATAGTATATACCTCTGCTGTGTGGGCAGCTGAACAACACCTATAAGATTAGTCCCTGTTAGGAAAGCATCTAAATTGAAGCTGCACTTCAAAACAGTAACAACTGATAAACCTCAGTTGTGTAAAGTGCTGTCAGCATGTCCTAAGTTTAATAATGTTGAAAGAATGACTCTCACATTTCCATTTCAGAGTGTATTCACTCAAGTCCACCCTCACACATGGAATTCCTCTAAATAAACTCAATGCTGGTAATCATCTGACTCATTAGCAAGTGTTTCTTCCTGCCTGAAACTAAGTGGGTGCAATGGAGGATAGATTAATCTTTAAATCCCGTGGAATACACATCTGCTCTCTTTGCTTTCTGATTTTTATGTAAGTAGCATTATTAGGAATAAAAATGTACCACTGCATCTGTAGATACAAGCTAGTTAATATGCTTGAAATGGAATATAATATTCGATAACTAATAATTGCACTAATAAAATCTTTCAATTTTATTTAGAATTTATGTGTCTTATAGAAAGAACAAGATCTCCATAGAGACTGAGAAAAGTTCTTTAACTTTTTACCTTCCTCTTTCTCTGGCATTCTTCTCTCATTTTGTCATTGTCATTCTCTACAATTTTCATGATACCTCCTCTAGTAATCCAAAAACAAGGTGGGGTGGTTTTGTAAAGTATTTGTTTATTCCAGTGCCCTGAATTATTTCCTTTCTCTTTTCTTCTCATAGTTTCATAGTTTCAGGTCTAACATTTAAGTCTTTAACTAGTTTGACTTGATTTTGGAAGTGGTGTGTCATAGGCATTTAAGTTTGTTTTGCATATAGATATTCAAACTTCCCAGCATTATCTAACTGTAATGACTCTCCTTTCTCTATTGCAAGTTCTTGGAACCTTTGTCAAAAATAAGTTGGCTGTTGTTAAGTGAGTTTACTTTTAGGCTTTCTTTCTGTTCTATTAGTCCATTTGTCTGTGTTTTCTTTTTTGGGTGTCAGTCTAGGGGCTTGAACTCAGGGTCTGGGAATTGTCCCTGAACTGCTTTTGCTCAAGGCTAGAGCTCTGCCACTTAAGCCACAGCTCCACTTTCAGTTTTTTGGTGGGTAACTGGAGATCAGAGTCTCATGAACTTTACTGCCCAGACTAGCTTCAAATTGCAATCCTCAGATCTCAGCCTCTTGAGTAGCTAGGATTACAGGTATGAGCCACCAGTATCCTATATGTCTCTTTGTTTAATGCCAACACCTAGATGTTTTGATAGCCATACTTTTGTAGCATATTTTGAAGTCAGATATTACTTGAAGGTGGTCTTACACATCATGCTCTATTCTTTTTGCTCTAAATGGTTTTGTAAATTCATATGGGTTTTTACTTTTATGGGGGGGTTCTACATGTTATGTCGGCCACTAGCTTATTATAAAGGAACTTATAATGTTGAGGTATTTTATTTATAATAACAAAATGTTGACTCTTATCTAAGTCTTTTCTGCATGTTCATATGAATTTTTCCTTCATTCTCTGTCTGATAAATCATATTTACAGATTTGTATATATTGAGCCATCTTTACATCTTGGAATGAATGACACTTGATGATAGTGAATAACTTTTTAATGTTTTTTTTGTAAAAATACTGTACAGAGGGGTTACAGTTACATGAACAAGGTAATGAGTACATTCCATATCAAGCATTGGTGAATAATTTTTAATGGATTTGGTTTACTTATATTTTGTTGAGAATTTTGTGTCTATATTCCTCGAAGATATTACCATGTAGTTTTCTTTTCTTTCTGTTGCACCCCTAGGTAGCCTTAGTATCAAGGTAATCCTGGTGTCATATAATATGTTTGGAAGAATTCATTTCTCTTCTCTAATAACTTAAAGAGAACTGTTATTTCTTTTAATGTTTAACAGAATTCATCAGTGAAGCTTTGACTTGTCTTTGATTCATGGGAATTTTTTTTCTTTTATCATTTATTCAATCTCATTACATGTTATTGGTCTGGCCATATTTTCAATTTCTTAATAATTCAATTCTGATAAGGTATCAGAAGGTATATATGTCTAGGAATTTTTCCATTAAGTCTAGGGTATCAAATTTCTTGGCATAGTGTTATTCACAACATTAACTTTTGTATTTCTGTTACAATACTTCCCTTTTCCTTAGTAATTTTATTTACTAGAATCTTCCTTCTTTCCTTAGTCTAGCTAAAAGTTTGTCGAGTTTGCTTATTCTTTTGAAGAATGAGCTCTTTGCTTCATGCATCCTTTGTATCCTTTAAATAATCGACTTAATTTATCTATGCCCTGATCCTTATTATATTTTCCCTTCTACTAGCTTTTATTTCTATTAAGGCAGACATTGATCGCTAAATACTTCCCTCTTAATTTGAAGTATCCCATACATTTTGGTATGATATGCCTCTTTTATTGTTTATTTTAAGGACTTTTCAAATTTATTTCTTGATTTCTTTCTTGATCCACTGGTACTTTGAAAGTAGGTTGTTTCTTTTTATGGTGTTAGTGTGGTTCCCAAGGATTTTCATGTTATCTACATATAGGTTTTATTGCATTGTGATCAGAAAATATACTTGATCTAAATTTTTCCATTTTAGTTTTATTTAATTTTTAAAATTAGCCATTTAAAAATAATTGAGACTTGTGGCCTATAATATGGTTTATCTCAGGGAAAAATCTGTGTGATGATGTAAAAACATGTATTTTTGTAGTATAGGATTCAATGTTCTGAAGATGATCCATTTGGTCCAGGAGATAATTCTACTAGTTCTATGTTGTTATTTTTTCCTGTCTGAATGTCCTGTCCACTGCTAAAAATTGGGTGTTAAAACAACCCAACTATTAGTTTATTAGAATCTATTTCTCTCTTAGATCTACTAATACTTATTTTGTATATTTGGGGGCTCCTATGTAGTGGGTATATGTTTAGAATATTTCTTTACTCTTGCTGAATTGACTATCATTACATAATGATCTTCCTTGTCTCTCTCTCTCTTTTTTTAATTGTGAAAATACCGTACAGAGGGGTTACAATTACATGGGCAAGGTAGTGAGTACATTTCTTATCAAGCATTATTGCCTCCTCCTTTGTTTCCCCTTCCCATCTATTCCCCCCCAGCTCTTCCCTCCCCGCCCCTCCCCACTTTCCCTGGCCAAAGTTGTAAAGTTCATTTTTCGACCTAACATCTTGTACATCTCATTGTTGCAATGGGTCGACCTGTATCCCCGTTTAAAGAATTTGATTTTTCCCTTCCCCTCTCCAAATTATACCAACATCAAATACAGTGAAAATAGGGGTTATACCATGGGGGAGGGACATACAAAGCAACAAAGAAATCATCTTATAAATATGTTAGAAACGATCACAAGAAAGAAAAAAAAAACATTTGAGTCCTTATCTTGGGGTCCTTGTCTTTTTCTACTGATTTTGAGTTAATCTTTCTCGTTTAATATTAGTACAGGCATTCCAGCTTTCTTTTGAATTTCATTTGTGTGGAATACCTTATTCTACTACTTACTTGCAATTTATGTGTGCTTGAAGACAATGTGAGTTTCTTGTCAACAATACATAATTTGATTCTAGTCTTTAATGTATTTGATCTCACTATGTCTTCTAGTTGGAGAATTTTATCCACTTACATTGATAGGGAGAGCCTTATTACTGGAATTATATAACTTGTGTCCTTGTTATGTTTAGCTCATGTCTGTTTTGCCTTTTATTTTAGCTTAGTGAATTATTCTAATAGTGTATTTTGGTTCCCAGCTTATCATTTTTGGTTTGTCTTTTACAGATTTTTTTGTGATTACCATGAGGCTTACAAAAACATCTTTTGATTATAATAAGCTATTTTGAAGTGATAGAAATTTGACATGATACTAAACATGAGAAAAATATGATAACTCTTCCAATGTTTTCCATTCCTTCCCACATTCTGAATTTTTGATAGCCTATTTTATGTCTTTCCTTAATAATGAATGCATAACCCATCAATCTATTATTTCTAATTGCCTTAATTTTAGTCTTATTACACAATATATTTAATCATTTATGAAATATACTAAAATACTGGAATATCCTAAAAGTGTAATTTTCTTATCAGTGAGTTTTATGCCTTTCTGTGTTTTCTTTTTACTCATTATCATTTGAACAACTGCCTTTAACATTTCTTATAGAACAGGTCTGGTGGCTATAGATATAGTATCTCTGGTTTTGCTTGCCTAAGGAATGTCTTTATCTCACTCTCATTTCTAAAGGATAGCTTTTCTGGTTACAATATTCTTGGTTGACTTTATCCCTAGCTCATCCCTCCAGAGCTTTCCTTCAATACTGTTACAATCTCATGGCATTTCTTATGGCCTGGAAGGTTTTTACTGATTAAGTCTGTAGTCAGGTGAATTTGGGATACTATATTTATTATTTGTTTCTTTGCTCTTGGATCTTCTTTACCTTTCACATGTGATACCTTGATTTTTAGACGTCTTGAGGTATATTTGCTTGAGTTAAATTTGAACAGTGTCTTTTTGACTTTCTTGTGTCTGAATTCCTTTCTAGATTTAGGAAATTGTATTATTGTTTCTTGGAATAAACTTACAACTCTTTGAAAATCTCAAGTCTTACTTGAACTGAAATAACCTGAACATTTGCTGCTTTAAGATTGCCCTAAAGTTCTCATAATCTTTTTTCATTCCCTTTTATTCTTTTTGCTTCTTTTGTTTATTTTTAACAGCTTTTCTCAGAGGTCACTCATTCTTTCTTCTGTCTGATCCATCCTGCTATTGAATTCTATTGAGTTTTAAATTTCACTGAATATACTTTTTACCTCAAGAACTTTCTTTTAATTTTTTTAACTTCTACATTTTTTTGGTAACTCTGCTAAAGTACTGAACTATTTCTCTATATTTTTCTTTAAGCTCATTGAGTTTCCTTAAAACAGTACTTTAATTTATCTGAGAGTTCTTCCCAGGCTGACTGTGGCCTGGCCAGACTCTACCACCTTATTTTAAATTCTAGGTAAGATTATGGTTTTCCAGAAAGCTTTTGGTTTTTATTAGCTTGTTATATCACATGGGCACAAGAGAATTTTTTTCAGTGTCTCCCTAATCTGGTTTTGTTTTTCCAGAAATTCTAAGCAGGTTGCTGAGCCTATAGTCACTGTAGCCATTTCAGAAATAGAAGACACTTGGGTCTAGATTTGCTAGGGGTCTGTGTGTGAGTGTGTGAGTTTTCAGTATTAGAGGCCAAATCAACTCAGATTTCTCTCAGACACACTGTTGGTATAATCTAGATGCATTGTATTCATATACTGCTTTGTGGCATGGCAATTCCTTTGTATAACTACTTAAAGATAATAAAAATATCTTTCAAAATAAATAAAAATGAAAGAAATTAAAATGAGAGAAATCGGAACGATCTAGAAAGAATAGTCTGTCTCCATAGGTCTCTGAGCTAAGGTAGTCCAAGCTGCCTCATCCAAGATTTTGCCCCCTGAATCAGGTACAGTGGAAGTCTGCCCTGCTTCAGGTAGTATCACTGTGGATAGATCAGCCTTTGGCTCCTGTGTCACACATGTGAGCAAGAATGCCATCAAACTGTCACATTCTAAATTCATAATCTTCAATGACCTGTACAGCACTGCGATAGAACCAAGATTTACCCTGCCATGGGAAGCCTATTGCTGAAGTGCACTTAGGACCCCAAAATGCTACAAGTAGGCACATGAAATAATTGCTCTAATGGAAGTCGGATAGACTGGGAATATATGTCATACTCTGACCATGAACTAGTCTAAAGTTTTTTCTACATGCAGGTCTTTGGATGAAATACATTAGGAGCTGCTCAGTCTTGGATTTTGGCAACATTGCACTATTTTCCTGGGCAAAGTCTACCCTATCCTAAACCTAGCAAGTGGAGTCTTTGTACTATATTGTGATGCCCAATATTTGGGTAATGCTGGTGAAGGTACTTCCTTGTTAGGCTGATATTAAAGTAAGTCATACCTAAGTCTCACAGGTGCAAGGATAGTATAGTCTCAGGGGATCTTATTCTGCCTCCTGCTTTATTTTGAAAACTAGGTTAAGAAGAAGAGCAGTGTATTTCTATAAGTAAACTGCTCTTAGCCAAAACTGCAATATCAGTGATTTCACTCTTGATAGAATTTCTAACAACTTACATCAGTCTTTGAGAGAGAGACTTTACTATCACAATAGACTTAAAATCTTTCACCATCTTAGAAGAGTTTTGAGTATCAGTAAGTTTGTTTTATTGTTGTTTTCAATATTAATCGAGACTCCTTGAAATTGTCCGATTATGGTTTTACTTTTCTATGTATAGCAAAATTTCTTTTGAAAACACGTACTGTCTTTTATTCCATTGTTATTTTTTTCACTACTTACTCTGGGACCAGTTGTAAAAACAGTGCTGGCTAATTTATTTAGTCATGAACTGTTTTATATCTTGGCTGCTTTATGATTTTGAATTATTCCTTAATATCCTCCTATTTAAGTCTTAGCAGAGCTCTGTGTAACTTTGAGTTCTTTAAAATTATCATGATTTTACTCAAATACTTAAATAAAAGTACACTGTAGTACATCAACATAAGGTGTTTAAAAGTTTAAAACTTGCTGCTGGGTGCCAGTGGCTCATGCCTGTAATCCTTGCTACTCAGGAGGCTGAGATCTGAGGATCATGGTTCAAAGCCAGCCCAGTCAGGAAAGTCCATGAGACTCTTATCTCCAACTAACCACAAGAAAATTGGAAGTGCCACTGTGGCTCAAGTGGTAGATTGCAAGCCTTGAGCTGAAGAGTTCAGAGTTCAGGGACCGTGTCCAGGCCCACAGTTCAAGCTCCACGACTGCTAAAAAAATGTCTAAAACTTACATAATACTCTTTACTATATCAAGTCATTTATCAGAGAAAATTTGTCAATATAATTAAAAATCATTAACTTAAGGGGTCATATTAATATATTTCCAAAATGTGAAATTGGTACCTATTGAAATCAACCTAGAGTCTATCTATGTAGGGGAAACAAAGGAGGAGGCAACAATGCTTGATAAGAAATGTACTCATTATCTTGCCCATGTAATTGTAACCCCTCTGTATGGTATTTTCACAATAAAAAAAAAGAAAAACTAACTTTATAACCTTGGCCTGGGTCTGGGGAGGCAGAGGGGGCATCATGGGGTGGGGGAAATGGGAAGGGATGGGAAGGGGAAACAAAGGAGGAGGCAACAATGCTTGGTAAGATGTACTCATTACCTTGTTCATGTAATGTAACCCCTCTGTATGGTATTTTCATAATAAAAAAAAAAAAAAAGAACATACTATCCCAAACAGACTAATATGTATGAATGTCATAATTTTAAAAGGGAGTAAACTATTTTGGTTGGGCAGTTAGAAGTGTATTTCTTACACAATGTATTAGCTTTTATTTTGGAATAAAACTATGTGATCAAACACAAGTAAATAAGAACATTTTCTCATGTTTGTCAGAAAGCAGAAGAGATAGTATAGAGGTGAATGGAGATGTTTCAAGATAAAGCTAATTTATCAACTTACTATGCCATATATATATATATATATATATATATATATATATATACACACACACACACACACACACACACACACACACACACACTAGTGAGATTTCTTGCTCTGTTTTTTACTGGGGCTCAGAACCCAAAAAGTGCAATACACAGATAAAGAAAAATCATAAATGATTCCAGAAGTACTGTGATGGAAGCATATCATGAAAAGAAAGATGACAGTGTATGACCTCCTAATTTATTCTGTGTGATGTAGCAGAGATCAGAGCTCAAGGCTGGGACTCTTTAATGAAAAAAAGAATTTTATTTTAATAATTAGTATAATTAGAATATAGGATATACAGGAAACATTAATAAAAATGCAACTACCTATTGTTTTGTCAGACAGCAGTATATAGACCTGATAAGATCAACCTGAGCATCTTTGAGAAATAGGAATAACAGCATAGTTTAATCAGATAGGTAGGATTGTGACAACTAGGAGATGAAATGGGAAATATTAGTAGAAATATTATCATGTTTGATTCACAGTCATGGCTAGGGAGTTTTGTAAATAGATAACGTTGGAAGTGAAACACATCACCAGCCATCATAGTTAGCCCAGGTGATGGATGAGTGATATGGGTTATACTAGCTGTGACTACAGGTGGGATGTTAGATGAGGTATGAGTTCAGGGGATGTTTGCTTTGTAGAAGCTTTGTGATAGACTAACATAGATCTAAAGAATGGAGGAAAACGAGAGGTCAAGGGTGACACCTAGGTTTTGATTTAAACAGCACGAATGTCAGCTTAATGTGGCTCATTTATCATGGCATGTCTTATGTGGGCATTGAAAATCTAGTGTCACAGAAAAATTCTTAACCCTAGGCAAATTAGTAGTTAATTTAAAAAGATTATTTGGTGTGAACCAGATTGTTTTTAATTTTTTTTTAAATTTTTTGTCGGTCGTGGGGCTTGAACTCTGGGCCTGGGGGCTGTCCCTGTATTCTTCAGCTCAAGGCTAGCAGCTCTACCACTTGAGCTACGGCGCCACCAGATTGTTTTTTAAAAATATGATATGACTTTACACATCAGAGTTGAAGAGGGTCATTCACAGGACTAGTTTAAGAATAATGAAGTAGGCTGGGCACCAGTGACTCATACCTGTAATCCTAGCTACTCAGGTGACTGAGATATGAAGATCACGGTTCAAACCTACCCTGGGAAAGAAATTCCGTGAGACTCTTATCTTGAATTAAGTATCATAAAAGCTGGAGTGAAACTGTGGCTCAAGTATTAGAGTAATAACCTTGAGCACAAAGGCTAAGGGACAATGCCCAGGCCTGAGTTCAAGCCCACAACTGGCACACACAAAAAAGAATAATGTAGTGTTACTTAAATAATATCAGAAATAGGGGGAGGAATAAAAATAACAGTTACGGGAGAGAAATCCAGACCAGATATAATGTATTTCTGGAAACATAATCAGATCTGCTTAAGACATTCAGATATATTGTAGCAAATGATACTGCTGTATTAAAATACTACTACTTGCATAATATAGTCAAGTAGTTGAATTGTTATTGAATTGTTCAACATATTTAAACCAAGTGGTAGTTGTATCAGATTCACAGTACCAGAGTTACCGACTCAATGAGAAAAACTGTGAATGTTCACTTGCATAAAACTTTACATATTCATTAAATGTCAGTATGTTCAAGCATCTCTTTTAATTATAGCTACTTCTAATCCTGTGTGGTTTGCCTCCAACACTTCTTGATCTTTTCTTTATATCTCTTATATCTCCAAGCACTTAGATGTTTATTTAAATAATTTATTCCAAGGTAGAAATCTAAATCTACTTGTGTTTAGTTTCGACCACTGTTTAGGATAAATGTGAAGGAAGTATATATGATAGCAAATTTCCTTCAGTATAAATAGTGTCTCAGTGTAAATAGTGCTACCTTGTCACAGTGGCATGGATTTTGTTATTGAAGGACAGAAAACATAAATGTGAAAAGTACTTGAAAGCTTTAAAGTTAAGAGGTATAGCTGAGTTTTCCATCTGAATTGATTTATATATACACACATTCATATTTTTAAAATTTCTAGATAAATATTCAGTCTCCTATACTGAATCCATAGTATACATATTCCACCGATTGTGTGTGTGTGTGTGTGTGTGTGTGTGTGTGTGTGTGTTGGTTCTGGGACTTGAACACAGGGAATGTGCACTGTCTCTGAAATTTTTTTTCCTGCTCAGGCTAGTGCTTGAGCCACAGCTCTGCTTTCCGATTTTTTTGTGGTTAATTGGAGATAAGAGTCTACTGGACTTTCCTGCTCCAGCTGGCTTTGAACCACTATCCTCAGGTCTCAGCCTCCTGAGTAGCTAGGATTACAGGCATAAGCCATAAGTGCTTGACTCGTTGACTTTTTAAGTGATAAAGCATTGTGTTCTCCTATAGCATCTGCTAGTCACTAAGAATAGAAGGAAAATAGGAAATACAACTTTGTTCAGGGAATGTTTGATTATGGATTTGGCTGGAAAGAAAAATAATGTGGAGACTACCAAGGATTTTTTTTTTATTGTAGAACATCTTATTTACCTCCTAACCTATTTATTAATATGGGACATTAGTATATATTGCTTTAACCTTTCTTAGGTCCTAATCAGAACAAAAGTAGAGGACAGAATAGTAAGATCGGGCAAAGAGAGATACTGTTTGTACAAAAAAGCTTAGTGTTATTAAATGATCATTTTTAATAGGAAGACTTACATTTTTCATTACATTATGCATGCATACATAGATTTTATAAAATATATTGTTCAACTTTCTCATTTTAGAGATGAATAAATGAGCATTCAAAGAATTTGAGATCTGCTTACAATTACTAGCAAACTTGTATTCCTCAAGAAATGATACTTTTCCATCTGTAAAACAATATTTTAGTGACTTATCTTTTAAAAAGCTAAGTGCAAGGGAAATGAATAGCTATCTAAGAATAGGGAAAATCTGAAGACATTAAATCTTACATAAATCTCAAACGTATAATATCCTTGGACTTATAGATGGCCTACTAAATTAACATCATTATCATCATCATCGAAAATCACTTAATATATTTCATAGGATGGCCTATACAGACAAAGATACTTAAATATTTTTAAAGAGAAAAGATGACAGTATTTTATGTAAGAGTAAAACAATGAAATGTATTTTATATAAGAGTGAAATCTAATTATGTTCCTTTTTTAAATTTGTTTTTGTAAGTAGGCTATGTCTGTGGTTGAACTCAAAGCCTTGAGCTCACTTCACTTCTTGCTCAGCTAGGAGCCTACTGCTTTAGCTACTATTCTATTCTTTGGCCTGAACCATACTTCTACCTTACTTTTTGTTGATTGAGTCTGGCAGACTCTTCTGCTCAAGCTAATCTCAAAATATGATCCTCCAGATCTTAGCCTCCTGAGTAGCCAGGAGCCTCATGTGTAGTTAGGATTATGTGAGCCACTGGTGATCACCAACTACTCTGTTCTTATGAGTGCCTTTTCCCTGCCTAGAAAAAGGATTAGCACCTACCATAGTATAAAGAGATGAATTCTTACCGACTTTTTACCCAGGCTGGTTTTGAACCAAGCCCTTCCATGTCTCAGCCTTCTGAGTAGCTAGGATTACAGGTATGAGGAGCCACCAGTGCCCGACATGCCTCATGTTTTTAATGGGAAAATATGAAGGCAGGTCTTTATTCCCCTTCTTGACCACCAACATGGAAAAAAAAAACAATGAAAACTGAAAAAAATCTGCAGTATTTTAAGGTATTGTTTCATGCAGTATTTTACTTTCTCTATGGCCACTTATAGAAGGTTATTTTTTTGTAAAGGCCAAGAAATATGTACCTTGGGAACCAAATGCAAACTGCAAACTCAGCTTTCAATTCCCTCAATGAGCCTAGGGTTTAGCTTGAGTGACAGTGGAATCCCAAGCCAGCCAATTAGAGTATGGCTGAATTGGAGGAAGGCTGTGAGATGCAAGAAACAGTCATGCTAGAATGTGTGGGTGGGGGAGGAGAGCTAGAAAGTACACTGTGGCTGGCAGAAGTGATTAAGTTTGATTTAAATTGAGCTTTCTAACATGTTGGTACTAGAGCAGAGAGCAGCCAGATTTACGTGGAATGGATGGACTTTTCTGAATAGAAGCTGCCACGAAGGCAGAGTCAGAAATGAATGTGATGCAAACCATTGTGAAGGGCTCATTAGCTACACTTCACTTTTATGACATTCTGTAAATGGCTTGTGCCTGGGTTTCTTTCCATCTGAAATCAGTGTTTCTGTGTGTGCTAAATGCGCCTTTGTATAATTGGTCTGAAAAAAAAGTTGCTTTTTAAGATAGTTAAGATTTCTGAGAAGTTGTACAGTTTGTAATAACTGTCACTATTGAAACCTAGGATGCTTGTTTTCATTTTTATCAAACTGGTTATTGTTGTCAGATAACATTTTTCTCCCATTCCCCGTTCTGCAAGGAGCGATATCTAATGTGAGGAGGTTCTGTCCTTTATCTAATGTGAGGAGGTGCTGTCCTTGAGTGACTCAAAAGAAAAACTTGTAATCTTTTTGTGTTCCAGATACTGAGTTGATAACTGTGTGGGAAGAGCTTTAGCCTTTGTTCATTAAGTCGTTCACATTCTTGCCTTCCTGTAAGCCTTCTAGAAGTAGCTCTTTTCGGGTGGCATGTGGGAACTGTGACTTCCTTTTAATGTTTGTCTGAAAGGTAACTCAGTAATAAGTCCAACTGTTTTGACTTATCCAATAAAGATGCTATTTTTTCCCTGAAAATTATTGTTTACTTTTATCTTTAGTGAGCTCAGTGGCAGTCTTCTATCTCAACAGGGGGTGCATTGGAAAGCACTGCACTCAACTATTTTCCATGTGTATACAGCTTGAGTTGTAGTCTGTATATTTGACATGATAAACTATTTTAGTGTGAGTTATATGATATTGTTCTGCTTCATTATATACCTCATCAAAAATTATAATATATGGATTCTGGTGGTTATTATGAAAAAATAATATAATACAAATAAAACAATAAAAATAACTGTGCTGACTTTAGGCTTAAGATTTGAGTGTAGAATCTCTAAACAAGTTACAAAAATATCCATGAATTTAGGGTGAAAGCAAGTACCTAATATTAAAAAGTAGGTATAAGCATTAAGCTATTAACAGAACATAAGAGGAGCTGCCTACTAACTAAACATTCTTAAGAATTGAGAATTGCAGCTGAGGCCCTGGTGGCTTATACCTGTAATCCTAGCTACTCAGGAAACTGAGATCTGATTATCACAGTTCAGAGCCAGTCTTATCTAGAAAGTCCATGAGACTCTTATCTCCAACAAATTACCAATAAAGTCAGAAGCAGAGTTATGGCTCAAGTGGTAGTAGAGCCCTAGCCTTGAGTTCAAGCTCTGGACTGGCAAAAAATTTGAGAATTGCATGATTTTTTTTGTCTCAGAAATTCCACACTTAGAAGAGGATCGTTAATATTATATATAATATACAATAATTACCTATGAAACCAACCCAGTGCTGTTTGAAACTGCAAGGATGATAGAAGGAAACAATAGCAATACAGTGTTGAGGGAATGAATTTGTTTAAATATTTAAGTTACACACTAGGTATCCTAGGTATCTAATAATAGATGAGAAGTTAAATAAACAAAGATATAATGCTGCTGCTAAGTGAAACAAGTCAAGAGAGAACTATTAGGAAAGTAGAAGAGGAAGGGAAAACAAGTGAGGAGAGGAGACAAGAATATACATTAGAAGGGTAGAAATAATTAAAGAACATTATGTGCAGGTATGGACGTATCACAATGAAACCCTTGTGTATAGTTTTTAGGTCTATATGTGCTTATGTGAAAATTGAGTCAAAGTACATGAGATAAAAAGCATATTACAGAACAATCCACATTGTAAGGTCACAATTGTATAAAGGAATCTAATAAGTATTTATGTGCATTAAGGAAACAATAGATATGTCAACAGTAGTATTTCTGTGAATAAATGGAAAATGGTAAAAACACTATTTTTAGCTTAACCATTTTTGCTTTAATTTCCTTTACAACAGTGTGTATTTGTTGTGATAGTGGGTATGGAACCCAGAAACTTTTTTTTTTTTGGTCGGCCGTGGGGCTTGAACTCTGGGCTGGGGCACTGTCCCTCAGCTCTTCAGCTCAAGGCGAGCAGTATTACTACTTGAGACACAGCACCACTTCTGGTTTTCTGAATGGTTTATTGGAGATAAGAGTCTTTTGGACTTTCCTGCATGGGCTGGCTTTGAACCATGATCCTCAGATCTCAGCCTCCTGAGTAGCTAGGATTACAGGGGTGAGCCACCAGCGCCTGGCCCCAGAAACTTGTACACAATAGGTAAACGTTCTAATATGGTGCTATATACCCAATCTAACGGACAGCTTTTAATGAACAGGGTAAATACATTTTATCACCCAAATGCTCTCAATTGATTGGTTCTTTCTGCTAGTAAGATGAAAGCCATCATACTTATACAAGAACTACCATGGGGTCTCTTCTATCACCTTCCATCCTTAGCTTTATTGATTTCTGACTAAACTCCATATAAGCAAATGCTACATCTGCAACTGCTGTATTTTAATTCCCTAAAATAGAGCCTGGAAAAACACTGAAATGTTTGTTATATGAACAACTAAATTAATAAACTGCCCAAATGCCCTATACAGTTTAATAGGTCAAGGACTTGTTCCTAATTTTTTCCCTACCTAATTATCTATTTCCAATTTTATAGGACTGGGCTTAGGATTGCTATCTTTGCTAAGTCTGCCTAGTTGTATGCCCCTGGGTCATCTTCTGTTTCTCCCACTCAACATTCAAAATAGTGGTTATCTTGCAATTATAACCATGACCATCTCCAACCAATTTTTCAAACTCACTCTCTGCTCTCACTCTATCATTTCATTTTGTTCTATAAATAAAGCTCCAATATATTCATATGACATTAATACTTCTGTACCCATCATCCAACTGCTCATATGCTTATATCCCTTCATTTTTAGGGTATATTCCACATTCTTCATTATAACAAATCTCAGACCCTCACTAAGTTACGTTGCAATTGTCTGGCAGAATGCTACACCATCCGTG
The DNA here is from genome assembly GCF_019054845.1 of Dipodomys spectabilis. Taxonomy (NCBI): domain Eukaryota; kingdom Metazoa; phylum Chordata; class Mammalia; order Rodentia; family Heteromyidae; genus Dipodomys; species Dipodomys spectabilis. Next base: position 322,945 of record NW_024871203.1, on the reverse strand, counting down.
TGATCTTTTTATCTCATTCACATTTTCTTTTCTTACAATTTTTATTAGCATAGATTAATTGTACATGAGAGGGGAATTCACTGTGATATTTCCATACATACATACGATGTATCCTCATCATACTTACTTCATCCATCCCTCTCCCTTCCCCCTTCTAAAACAATTTCAACCAGGTTTCATTATTCTATTTTCATATATGTAAATAAGCTACTTCACCCATAGTTATCTTCATTCACCTTCTCCATTCATTTTCCTCCCTTTTTTGATGCCTGCATTTTAAGAGCCCATTAAGACATTCTTCTTGAAGTAAGGCCTTTCTCCTCCTCAATTATTGAACTAGAGATGTATTCTGATATCTTGGATATTAAAAATATCCTCACCCCGCCAATCACTTATTCCCTCTATTCATATTTCCAGGTTTATAGAAAAATATTCTCACTTTCCAGCTTTTCTCTTTCTATTAATTCTTTGCTGAGGCAGTGCTGTTCACAGATCAATAATTTGCTTGTCCTAATACTTTGTGTGTAGTTGGGTTTCACCTAGCAATATTTTATCCAAGTATTTTAAGTCTCTCATTTCTGAAGAACTTGATTTTTGGATTATAAAACACTTTGTTGTCATCTAATGGGAAACTTCTTTGATATTGCTGCCCATCCTTTGAATACTGAGTTGGTTGTTCCTTTGCTTGGTGTTGACCTTATTCTCATACTTATTTACGCTCTCTTCTTATATTATGTAACTCTTTCCTAAGACTTCAAACACCATTCATTGAAAATTTCCATCTGTAGCCCTGACTCATCCCTAAGAAAAACATGTGTATATAAAACTGCCTATTTAATACTTAGTTTAAAAGTTTTTAGTTTTCAGTAACTAAGCTTTAGCATGGTATTGTTTATTGGAACACAGTTGCTGGTCTCCATACTCTTTTTCTTACCATCAAGCCAGAGCCAGGTGCTCAAGTGACAATGTCTTGAAATTAGAGTCCAGGCTTTCTTTTTCACCTCAAATCAGAAAATTCTATTGATTGTGCCTCTAAAGTACACCCCACTTTTGTTTAATCTTTCTCCATATTTTTGTTTCAATATTCTGTCCTCTTTAACCTGCATATGGTAATAGTGACTTGTTCTACATTTTCTTCCAGCAAAATCTATTCTTTGCATAGCAACCAAATCAAAACTTTAAAAATACAAATAAGATAGTGTTACAGCCTAGAAATGAACTGTAAGCAGATGCCCCTGGGATTCCCGATTCTTTCTGCAACTCTTGTTTGTCACTCTCTACTCTACAGTTTGTTTTTGTTTTGTTTATTTTTGTTGCTTTGTTTTTTTTCCTTCTGAAATAGTTTTGACCCAATTTTCATAGAGAAAAATGTACATAGTTGAATATTGAGTGGAAGCTACTCATAGCTCCTAACTATGCCTAGCAGTGAAGCCATTCATTCATTCAACTTGCCTTCCAGCATCTTTACAATAAAATAAAAATTTTAAAAAAGCAAAAGAAAACAAAACACTCATCCTAGTTGGTTAAGGCTCAGCAGTGATCATTTTCCCCAGTTAGGGTAGACTACAAACAAGACCTGTGTGGAACACTTACTTTTGATTTCTTATATGTACATATATGCAGCATGATCTCATATAAGTAGAAGAGGCATCACTTTTGAAACACTAGTTAGTTCTTTTGTTACAAAGTTGCTTATTCCTTGTGTATATGTTTAGTGTTTTCAAAGAGAACATTGACATTTACAATTAATATTTTTCAGAGAAGTATCATTTCTGTAGGAAGGTTGAGTGAAGAAAACTAATAGTTATTTCAGTAATTTAAAGCATTAGCTTAATAAGTTATTGTTGTAAGAGAACTGACCTTAAGCACCAGACATTATGGATTCCTTGGAACCAACATTAGGTATTGAGACCTGTTCTGAAATACTCCTTCACAGAATCACTACTCTCATTGTATTATTTTCCCAGGCATTAAGGAGTTCTTCTAGTCCCAGTGCAGGCTGCCATATCATCAGGGGAAGGGGGATGCATATAGCAATTCTAGGCCCCTACTCTAACCACCTTGGTTGCAGAGCTGTAATTTCCTCTTAGTGCCAGTCATGGTGGACACTGCTACTGATCAAAGCTGTTTCAGATCTGGTTGCCTTATTCCATGGTGATAATGATCTTGGCTTTCTGATAAACATAATCATGAAGTGACCTGACCTTTGAAACTTCGAAATAATATACTGGACTTAGACTTTGGATCCTCATTAGGCAGCAGGATCTGAGTCCCAAGAGTAATTACCCACTGAATGTGGGATTTTTCACCATTTGGGTGCTACAGATCCTGCAGGTTGGATTTTTATATCAAACGACGTTAGAAAAAAGCTCGTAAGGGATACACGTTTTATTATCTTGAGCCAAAGAAGATTTAAAACAATAATTCCTGGATAAAGTTACATGTTTTTCCACCCTGATTGTCTGGTAGTAGCTTTAGACACTTCCTTATCTCAGTACTCTCTTTAAACTAAGGAGATCAAAAGGATCAGAGAAATAAAATCTTCACTTTAGAGTCTCCCTTGAAAACTGTTTATTGCACATGAACAAATTAAATCTTGTGCTTAGTTCACTTTACAGAGATGGTGGTTGCCTTTCTATGGTTGTTTATTATGGGTTTTCTGGACAGATGGTAAAGAATCATTGCTACCAAGATTCCTTCATCTAAAATTATATACCTAAGAAGTGAGAAGTGAATTGGTTATCAATTTTTGAATGATAGAAAAGCACCACAACTACTTTCTTTAGATGTTTCAATGATTTTTATAGTAGGAAGTTCTTTTGAATGCCCAACCTAAATGTCTAATAATCCATAGGTTATAAATACAGTTTTGGCTGTGTCAAAATAATCTATATCTAATAAAGCAGGGAAAAGGCAAAAAAGTTGAAAAGACTTGCCTTTCCTGGGATACCAGTAGTTCCAAACCTTCCTTCCATACTTTTGTAATATAAGCCAGAGCTCTTTTGATGCATAATTTATAATTCTAGGAAACTGGTGGGGGAGAAAAGAGCAAGTGCTTGGATATTACCTCTGTTAATCTTTATGGCAACAGTACGGCTTGAACTTCAGGTCTCACACTTCCTAGGCTGGCATTCTACCTATTCTACTTGTGTCACATCTTTAACTTTGCTTTTTACTGCTTTATTATTATTTATTATCTTTAAGTAGCTGTAAAAACGGTTAGCAATCAATAAATCAGTTTATAAATATAATCCATCTTGATCAGTGTCCTTCCGGCGGCTGGGGGAGTTTCATGTTTTCTTTAGACATCACCAGGTGCCGGAGCTCTCGCAGGATGACTTTGATGCTATAGGAGTTCTGCCACTTTGCTAGCACGGATATGGCTCTTGGGTCCACCACTCCATTAGAACTATTAACTCCGTTCATATTAGTTTTTGTTACAAATCTTACAAAGGGGGGCGCTTCTGGGTACTTAGGTCCACATTCTATTTTAAGGCTGTATATTCAGTTTTCATAAATTGTTCTTGGAGGCCCAATTATCATCCCTGTCCACTTGGTAAGGGTCATGTCTTCGTCATCTTCCAGACCCCAGCTAACTGTGCCATCTCTTACTCCCTTCTGGTCTTCTTCAAGTTCTTCCAACAGGCAGAAATTGCGAGGAACTTTTACTCCCGAGCCTGTGGTGGCTGCCTTCTTGCGTCGCTGTCGTTCGAAGCAGGATAATGTTCTTAGTAGCACTTTACAAAGAGGGTTTTTCACTCAAGCTTGGCTCTCTGCTTCTTAAGCCACAGCTCTACTTCCTGTTGTTTGCTGGTTAATTGGAGATAAGAGCCTCCTGGACCTTCCTGCCTAAACTGGCTTCTAAGTATGAGCCTCAGATCTCAGTGTTCTGAGTAGCTAGAATTTCAGGTCATGAGACACTGGCACCTGGCTTCTCACCAATCTTTAAACATATACCAACAACTGAGGTCTACCTTAGTTTAGCTTGTAAACTTGAATCATAAATAGAATTCAATTACCTAGTTTTCCGTTTCCTTATTGTGGGTGTATTTACTTCATCACTGCAGTTTGAAAAGCTTATTAGAGCTGGGTGCCGATAGTTCACAGCTGCAATCCTAGCTACTCAGGAGACTAAGATCTGAGGATCAGGATTAGAAGCCAGGCACAATGTCCAGGCCTTGAGTTCAAGCCCTAGGACTGGCATAAATAATAAAAGTAAAAATCTAATGCCTGTTAGGGAGAAACAAGGAAATACAGCTCCCTGAAGATGACTCTTTTAAAGATATATTGGATTGACCACCTTACTATTGCTATTATTGGTGGTTTCATTTTCAAGCACGGTTTCCATCATGTTGTTGCCATTTATACACTCCTATGGTAGCTCTCAATTGGCTCTCAAGCTGAATTCAATTTCTTGATCCTGGTAGTAAGGCTCTTGACTCCTTTATTCACCTTTACCTAAAAGTTTCTATTTTCTGCTCTGCAATTCTGTTATTCCAAATCTAATTATTTTTCAGAGTTTGTGTCATAGGCTTGCTGCTGTGTTTTCCTATTTGCTTTTATTTCTCTTAAAATTTTTAAATTTTTTTCAGTTTCTTTTGTTTTCCATATAAACCTTTTCTTCACATTTTTCATAAAACCAAAAATGGGCTTGACGGTACCTTCGCAAAAGTTGTCACTAATCAGTATAACATTACCTAGATCACAGTGGTTTTTGGACTTCTATAAATTGGAAAAACCTGTAGAGCACCAAGACCATTTCCCAAGCCAACTGTATCAGATTCTCTAGGGCTGGCACTAAGATAACAATGGCTTTTTGATCCTTTCCAGATTATTTTAATATACTGTATAGATAGGTAACAACTGCCTTAAATTGTGTCCCAAATGTGAATGTGCACACATGTTTAAGGTGCACATTCTTGGACATTCCATGGATCAATCATGGTGCCTCATTTTGCCTTTACCAATTTTTTGGCAGCATTGGGGTTAGTCTCAGGGATTCAATTCACATACACTAGGCACATATACTCTACCAGTGGACCCATGCCACAAGCCCTTTTTTTGCTTATTTAATTTTTGTTGGTACTGGGGTTTGAACGCAGGGCCATTTCCTTGTTCAGCTTGCTTGCTTGCTTCACTGGTAGAGCACCTTGAGCCATGCCTCTAGATCAGCTTTTTGTGGTATTTTGGAGATGAAATCTCATTGACTTTTCTGCCTGAGCTGGATGCAAATCATGATCCTCTGGAACTCAGCCTCCTCTGTAACTCAGATTATAGGTATGAATAATGATACTTAGTGTGCTAAGGTTAGCTTCGAGATGGTTTTTTTTGGCCCAGGGAAGCCTGGGCTGCAAGTCTCTTGATCTCTGTCTCCTGAATAGCTAGAATGACCACATGTATCATTGTGCTCAGCTATTAGTTCAGAAGGAGTTTTGTGAAATTTTTGCTCAGGCTGGCCTTGAATGATAATTCTCTTGCTTTCTGCCTCCCGAGTAACTAGAATGAAACAATTTTAGATGTATTGGACTTGAGTTTTTCTCAGATAACCATTTTCAGAAACACCAATAATTTTTTTTTTTTTTGGATCCGGTCATGGGGCCTGAACTCTAGGCCTGGGCGCTATCCCTCAGCTCTTCAGCTCAAGGCTAGCGCTTTACCACTTGAGCCACAGTGCCACTTCTGGCTTTTTTCTTTTTGCTTATGTGGAATCGAACCCAGGGCCTCATGCATGCAAGGCAAGCGCTCTACCACTGTGCCACCTTCCAATCCCCAATATTTTCTTTTATGGTTTTCTAATAGTGTAAACTGGAAAGGCCTTCCCCATCATTATCCTGTTCCAGATACTTTATGACTTTCCTTTATCTTTGTGCTGCTCACACCAGAGGGAGTGACAATTTATCAGTACAATCAGTAATTCTTTTTTAAAAATGTGTATATATGTACTATTATTTGATACAAGTCATTTTTCTCAAATTAAAGTTTCATCTTTTGTCTTTGATCTGTGTTTATTTCTATATATTGGGTACACTGGGGGCTTTTCCATCTCCACTAAGTTTGTGGTTCCTCATGGAAGACAAGTCCCAGTGTCTTCTCCAGCACACTGGAATATGTCTTATAGTCCAAAGTTTGGTGAGTCTTCTCCTGGAAGCAAGCCTATTTTAGCTTATTGTGGCTTTACAACCAGTTGTTCACATCTGTCAAGGGAAACCATAAATGTCTAATTCTCAAGAAAGGATTAACCGAACTCCAATCCTACTCCACCAGACTAGCCCTGGAAACATTGGCACCTTTCCCAGGACTCTTGTTTCTCACACCTTCTCTCTACCCCATCCCCTTCTTTTCTTCTTCCCTTTCTTCCCTCTTTCCCCTCTCTCCCCTCCCCCCTTCTTTCCCCTTCTCTGTTCTCTCCCCTTCTCTCTTCCCCTCTCTTTCTTCCTCTCTCTCCCTTTGCTCCCTCTCTCTTTCCTTTTCTCCTCCCTCCCCCTCTCCCTCTCTTCCATCTGTCTGTCTCTCCCCCACTCCCTCTGCCTGGACACTATTTCTGAACTTTACTTGCTCCAGGCCAGTGGAACACCACTTGAACACCCTGTCCAGGTTTTCTTGGTGGTTATTTAGACATAAGAACCTCATGGACTTTTCTTGCCAGTGCTGGCTTTGAACAGTGATCTTCAGATCTCAGTCTCTTGAGTAGCTCGGATTACAGGTGTGAGACACCAGCACCCAGCTTTGTTCTTTAAGCTACCTGTCTTCCCATTTGTATCTTCTCTCCTGATTTATATTTTGTATTAGTCAATAATCTTACTCCATGTAACAGACATCAAATTCAAATAGACTTGAAGGGCAATGGGGCCAAAGGATCATTGTACTTAGATTCTGGGCCTGCCAACAAGTTGATGATGAACATTTTTTTTTACCTTGAATTGATCTAAGATCTCATAAATGTGGTATTAGACTAGAAATTATTTCTGTCTTAGGACTCCTATTGCTATCTCAAACCCGCAGTTTGTGCTGTAGTGCATATACTCTACTTGAACCTCTCCTATAATTTCTTGTTTCTTAAAGAGAAGTCTATTAATTTGGCATTATTTTAAGTTGAGCACTTGAGACAAGAAAGGTTGCATAGTTATAGAAGCAAATGTAGGAGTATCAAAATCAAATCCAGCCAGTCCAACCCAATAGTGTATCTTTAGACAATATGCTATTCTAGTAAACCTTCCCTAGGTCAACTTTAATCACTTTCATGGTAATAACTTCAATGTTGTTCCAAAGTTGTTTTTCTATTCTCATCTGCATTGCTGAGTCTTTATTTTACTAACTTAAACCATAGTACATAGGAAGTGCTAAGAAGCTGTTTTTATAGGCTACATACTATATAGCTGTGTATGTGTATATATAGGCCCTATACCTATAGATACCTATATATATGCATATACACATATATAAATATATATGAATGTCTACATACATGTACACATATATGAATACACATGAATATTCACATACATGCATATATACTCATACATACTTTTAATTCATACATATGTAGAACATCAATGATTCTTACTATGGGACAAATTAGGAGTATGAGTGAAGTGGAGAGGGAAAAAGAAAGACCAAAGGTGAATATTTTCAAAATAGATTGCAACTATGTATGAAGACAGCATAAGGAACCTCAATGAAAGCTGTTGATCAAAAAGGAAATAGGGGGTAGGAGAGTAAAAGAAAGCAATAGAGAGCATTATTCTGAGAAAAGCAATCTATGCACATCTGAGATATCACAGTGAAATTCCTTAATACACACTAAAAAAAAGACTGGATATGCTCTGGTGTAATGGGGTACTAGTGAGAAGGGAGAGAGCTAATGAAGATGGTAAAGACAATGAATATGGTCCATACAATTTATTTGCATATATGAAAACAGAATAATAAAACCTGTTAAAATTGTTTTAAGAAATGGGAGTGGAAGCCAGGCGCTGGTGGTTCATGCCTGTAATCCTAGATACTCAGGAGGCTGAGACCTGAGGATCACGGTTCAAACTCAGCCTAGGCAGGAAAATCTGTGGGACTCTTATCTCCAATTAACCACCAGAAAAACCAGAAGTGTCACTGTGGCTCCAGTGGTAGAGCACTGTTGCCTTGAGCTGAAGAGCTGAGGGACAGTGCCCAGGCCCAGAGTTCAGGCCCCATGATCGACCAAAAAAAAAAAAAAAGAAAAAGAAATGGAAGTGTAATGAAGGAGAGTGATGGAAGGGCTGAGGTTGGTCAAGATACCTTTATTTACGCGTGGAAGTGTTACAATGAAACCACTGTTATACAACTAATGTACAGTATGCTTTTTTAAAATGTGTTTTTCAATTAACTTTATGAAAGCAGCATATAACCTGTTTGGTTTGTAATATGGTGATGCATGTTTGGGCAAAACTTTAAAAATTAGTATATTTCTCCTTTTTTAAAGCATTAAGAAAGTTTGTTCATTTGTCTTTAACATGATTCTGTGATTTTTTTCCTCTTCACTGAGATTTCCACCCACATAGGATTAAATAAAATCCTTTGTTAGGGGCTTTTCTTACTATCCATGAAAACATTGTATTCTCCCTCTTCCTAATTGGAAACCAACCATCTGGAAGTTTTGAAGTTTGAATATATTAATGGTAAAAGCTCCTTTTTAGAGTATAGGCATGTCTTTGCTGGTAAAGGTGATTAGTTATTTAAGGCCCAGAGGATTTGAAAACTAAGCAGTGGGAATAACATTTGACCTATTACAATGACACCTGAATCTAAAACTTAGATGTTATTTAGTGAACTCTAACTGAATACTTAAGGTACCAGTGACTCATGCTTGTAAGGCTGAGTTCTGAGCATTGTGGTTCAAAGACAATTCAGAGAGGATAGGTAGTGAGACACTTTTCTCAAGTTAACTAGTGAAGAGCTAGATGGAAAGTGTGGTTCAAGGGATAGAGAGCCAGCTCTGGGTAGAAAATGTCAAGTGAGACCTTGATGCTCTCAGTTCAAGTTCTGGTACAGATGAAAAAAAGAATGTACCAAATGTCAGAGATCTGAATAGAAGGGCTAGGAGCAAAATTTATAAAATATGTGTGCTTTATTAAATTAAGTTTATGGAGCATGAACCACACCTTCTTTTATTACCTTGGAACTATATTGGCTGTATGAATCTGAATCAGATTCCATGGAAGTCTGTTAGCTTTAAATTTAAAAGAAGCAGTAAAGGTCACAGTTCACTAAGCATTCTCGATTGTATAGAAATGGCCCAAGATAAAACCAAAAATTCACTAGGTTGAATTTATCCTTTTGGATGCAAAGTCATCATGAATCATTTTTGAAAGCTAGAAGATCCACATGTAAAGTGGTTCAAGGCTTGGGGATTTTTGATTCTATGATACTATTTATATTCACAAATACTTACTGATTGGCTACCAGTCCTCAGTCACAGGAAACAAGTGATAGAGAGAAGATAAGACAGATCATAGAAAGGAAGCACATAGAAAATTGCCAGTACTGCTTTTGTATTACATTGACCACTAGAAATACACTTACTAAATGAATGGCTATACCTTTTCCTAACTGGAAAGATATAGCCTATATTCATTTTTTTCAAGGGTGCTTGCTTTTGCCAGTTCAAAGGATACTAAGGCAAAATAATGTTGTTTCCAGACAAACAGTAGTTTGAAAATGGAATTAAGAAGCAATTACAAACTTAAAAATATTAATAACAATTCTTGAAAGAATATTCTTGGATTTCAATGAAAACATTTTAGTACTATAAAATGTACTTTTGTTTTTAACTCATAATGCCTTTATTGATGAACTGTTAGTACCAGGGAATTATTCCTTTAACTATAAGCTGCTTCTGCAGCCTAGAATTGGTTCAAGGGACATATTTTGCTGATTACTACACTATTATCTTATGTACAGCTAGATTCAAAAATGCTTCCCTAGGTTTTCTTTTCTTCTATTATTATTTCACATTCAAATACATTGGTTTGGGAATACATTCCTTAAAAGGATAGTTGATATTCAGAATCTAATTTGTGCATATAAGAATTTTTCTCCCAATAGAGTTAAAAGGGGAAACACTTGTAAAGATATACATTGTTAGTGTCATGTACCTGCACTAGATACTGTAATAGAAAATTGTACATACTTACTCTGGAATCATCCTGCTTGTTGGGTTCAAGCTCCAGCATTTATCCTACTTTTATAACATCACACACGTTAATGACATTTTTCTTATATGTAAAATGGAGAGAAAAGTAACAATGTCATTAGCTTGTGTTAGATAGTCAATAATTTTAAGCATTATAGACTAATGCATAATATTTTCTTTGGGCTTTATATTTTTCCAAGCCAATCCTCAAAGCACAATGAGCCAGGAAAAGTTTTGTGTTTCATCTGATTACATGTCCCTATGTGTCATGGTGGCTATGCTATACCACTTTTCCTCTTTATTTTCAAAAGAATACAATATGTCAAACTTCATTTTGAATTACAATAATGTAAATGCATTGGATTCATATTCCAAAACGTTCAGATATATACTTTTTCAGTTAATATGTTGTATTCATTCATTCACTCATTAATGAGACTGTGCAGGAAAATAAACTAACACTCTGATATATAGAAATATACAGAGCAAATATCCAGGCTCTTACTATCTAGTAAAAGAGATAAGAGAATTAAGCAAATAACCATTGAAAAATCACTTTTCAGATAATAAACAGTAAAGCTGTGATTCATATATTAGCAGGAACATTTGGTAAACAATAATTCATTTTAAATTTTTGAAAAATTTAGTCCTGATAGACTAGAGACTTCACAATTCATCTAAGGCATATTTAGAAATTTCAGTCTCCTTGTAAGAGGGTTGGATTTCAAAATTAGTGCACAGTATACTATTTGAAGTCAAAATTACCTTTGATCATTCTTAGGATTGTGAGGGTTGATTTCTCTGGACATCCCTCTCCCAGACAGCTTTTCTTCCAGTTTTAGAAGAGCTCTCCTCAGTTCAGCAACAGATGAAGTAGTTGGCTTACATTTAAATGTCATACTGTATAAAAACATGTGTAATTTTAAACACTAGAATCTCTCTCATAACAGCAAGAAGCTTACACAAATACAGGAATTCAGAGATGAGGTGAACTAAAGGAGGAGCAGATTTATATATCCTGTATTTTGTGGCACATTTGGATGAATAAAGTAACTAACAGACTCACTAGCACTATCATGCTTTTTTTCTCTCATTCTTCCATTCTCCCCAGTTGTCTTGAGTACATATAGTTTGATAAGTTTGAGCTAAGATAACTACAATGCACTAGGTGCCAGTGACTTACACCTGCAGTCCTAGCTACTTAGGAAGCTGAGATCAGCAACTCTCAGTTTGAAGCCAGCCCGGGCAAGAAAGTCTGTGAGACTATCCAAAAAGCCAGAAGAGGAGCTATGACTCAAGTGGTAGAGTGCTATCCTTGAGTAAAAATTCTCAGGGATAGCACCCAGGCCCTGAGTTCAGGCCTCAGGATCTGTACACATGGAAAAAAATTACTACAATGCATGGACAAACATACATAGCATGGAAGAAATGCAGAGTATCTGAGTAAGTCAGTCCTAACTTCATAGAACTTCGTGTTTTATCGAAATGAGTCATTATTGTTCAGATAATAAATATTGTTTATTATCAGATAATGTGTGTTTGATGTGTTGGTGGTAAATCTTTCATAGCACAAATATATTGCAGTGCTGGTCTGGAAGAACTCTAAATCTACTGGGAAGTCCAGAGCTAGGAGGGCTAGCTTGTTTCCACTCTGTGAAAGCTGCACCTCTAGGACATGAAAATTATTATCTTGAAATTCATCTGGACAATTTTAGAACTATACAAGGAACAGATAATAAATGAAAAAATGCTTAAGCACAAATATACTTAATTATCTCATGTATATGAGATTTAGTTGCACATTTACTTTAGTAATTTAAATTAATCTTTCAAAAGCACTCACCCTATAGCACACAGGCTTTGATATATTTCTTTTCTGAGTTAATCAGGAACTATGACAATTAAATAATAATATGATATACATAATTTATGGCAAAAAGCATAAGAATATTATAATAGATTTGGTATATAGGTATTACAAAAAAACCATTGGAAGTTTGTGTTAAGTTTGCAAACGTGAGTAGTGGGTATATGTTCTCTTAAAAAGTCTTTCCATTTTTTGGTCGATAACAGTTCATAATAAAAATACTAAGAAGAAAACAGTCCACAAAGCTTTGCCTCTTGAAAACAGGTCTCTTTATAATGATGGTGAGTAACTCTCAGGGAGGAAATAAAATATTAGGTAATTTTAATTTTTAATGAAAGGTTTTATCCATTTAAATTGATAGCTTTGTCATACAGATCACCATTTTATGGTGATCTAATTCTAATTAAAGTGTAAAACCTCCATTCCTTGAAGAAATTTAAAAATCAATTAATTTCCCACTAGTTAAAACATAATAGCTCAACTCCTTACATGGAAAGGAAAATAAAGTTTAAAAAATTTGTACTATTAATATAAATATTTCCTTTCAATGATTTGGTTATATTTTATGATATAATCTATTTTGTGGAATGGAAATGTAGACTATGTGTTACTAATTTCTAAATGAAGGATAATGAAGATCATAAAATATTTATTAAAATGAATAAATTGTTAGCAAAATAAGGTATATGAATATTTCACAAAGTAAACCTCTCTTAATAAAGACATTTTAGCCAAAAGACTAAAGATACCAACTGCTGGCAAGAAGGAGGACAAAAAGATGCCTCTTATACATGCAGATGTTCATCCATTATGAAAAATAATATGCACATCATTTAAAGAGTTAAAAATAGACAATTGTATGATCCTCTGCTATCCCAAGACAAGCTATATGTCCAAAGGAAATAAAATCATATACTGAAGACACATCTGCATTCACTGCTATTTAAGCCGCATTCATGATAGCCCAGAAGTGGAAACAAGTGCCCATCAATTGATGGCTAACGAACATATGTTACATATATACAATTGAATACTTTTCAGTTGTTTGCGCCAACATAGAAAGGACTAGAAATCACCATTTTAGGCGAAATAATCCAGGCACAGAAAGGAGATTAGTACATGTTCTCACTCCCATGTGGAAACAAAAAAATTACTGTTATTGAAGTTGAATATAGACGGTGGTTAGCAGCTGCTGAGGAAGGTAAAGGAAAAAAATAGGAGCAAGACCTGGTTTTCTCTTTCATAAAAGGGTGATAATAAAGCTGGGCATCGTGGCTCACACTTTAATCCTAGCTGTTCAGGAGACTGAGACTTGAGGATCACAATTCGAAGCCAGTACAGGCAAAAAAAGTCTATCAAACTCTTCAGTAAACTACTCAAAAAAAGCTGGAAGTAGAGTTGTGGCTTAAGTGGTAGTGCACTAGCTTTGAACAAAAGAATCTCAGGAACAGTGCCTACACCCTGAGTTCAAGCCCAGGACAAGAACCAAAAAATAAAATTGACTATAAATGACAATTAGGCATAGCACATTTCAGAAAAACTATATAAAAGGCTGTTTAATAGTTGTCATTATAAAAATTAAATATTTGAGTATCTAAATATGTTTAACTTGATTAAACATTATGCAGCATATACATGTATTGAAATATTAGATAGTACTTTATTAATATGTGCATTTTTATGAATCAGTTAAAAGCAAAAGGTTATATAAAAGTATCCATGTTATTATTCACATTACATCTAAACTGGAAGCAATTTAAAAGCAAAACAGCCCCTAAAAGAATAAATAAATTGGGTATGAAGATGTGGTTCAGTTGGTAGAGCACCAACCAATTAGCAGTATCACATACCAAGTTCAAGTCCTGGTCTCACAACAAAAAAATAAAATAAAATGGGAAGGGGAATAAAAAATAATAAAAAATTAAAATAATAAAAAATTTAAAAATAAAGAATAAACAAATTACAGAGTATTTACATAGTTACGCACTATGTAGCAACGTGAACAAAGAAATTCTTTCCATACCATCATTCAAGTGAGAAACAACCTAGAACTTAGTTAAAGAAGCCAAGCTATGACTGCACATTGTGTAATTACATCTATATAAAGCACAAGACTATACATGTCAAAGGTGCTAGAAATCAAGATGGTGGCTACTTTTACTGTGGCATTTAGATTCTGGAAGTGGGCATGAGGACAGTCTTCAAGCAGCTGATGATACTATGTATATGTGAACTTTGTGGTGGCTATAGGAATGTCTTTTCTCAGTGAAAACTAATAGAGCTATTCAGTTAAGATTTGTATACTTTCTGTATATATATATATATATATATATATACATATATATATATATATATATATAAAATGATTTTGTAAAATGTTTTTAAAAAATCAGTGTCTGGTTTCTCAATGTGATAACTTCCCATTATCCTGTTTTTCCATGATTTTTGAAACACCTGCTTAATGACTCTAATATATTCTTACAAATTCTCATTATTTTTTCATTCTCAAAATCATGAGGGGATTATTTTAATCTTTTCAAGTTCTTCAACCTATTCATTTCCTATTAACTCCTTATTCAGGGATCACACAGCAGACTTTAGAGAATTTATAGAGACTTTCATTCTTGTATCTGCCAAAAGAAACTCATGTTACAAACCTCACTTATTGATTCACTCTGTGACATTTAAAATGTTATCTTTCATGGGAACTTTGTCTGCAACTACTTTTCTGCTCAAAGTAATTTACAGCAACTATGGAAATTTTGAAATTAGATTGGAGACCTTCTGTCCCAAAACACATTCTTTTTCTAACAGAAGGAGCTGTGAATAGTATGAGGTTTTTCCTAGTTCTCCCAATAATAGCTAAAAATAACAAAAGACTTAATGGTTGAATTATTAAGTTCATTTTTTCAAATCAGAGGCGACTTTTTGTTCCCTTGAGCAGTGAAGGTTAGTTCTCTTTTTAGGCGTGAATTAAGCAATGATGAAGAGTGCCTAGTAAAGGAGATCTCCTAAGGTAAGCACAAGGCATATTCATTCAATTGGAAAGCTCTTTAAAAAAGAACGTCTTCCTCATCAGCAGTATTAATGCAACCTATTATTACTAAGGCACATTAGACTAGCATATGGGAATGTTGCCAAATCTTTAAGCTTCATTATCAGTGTTTTGTATAAAATGTGTTTTTCTTTGAAACAGCTAAAATATGCATTTATTGTTCTCTTTTCCCTTTACAGATGCCATCAAGCATACCTACCTTGAAACCTTTGTTTCTTCTATAGTTCTCACGAAGTTTCAGATAGAGGGACACTGAGAATCTGGAAATCTGATAGTTTGACAGAATTTTTTTGTGACCAGAAGAGAAGAAACCTCTGTAAAATATAGGAAATTGTGAAAATTATTCTTTTTGTCTTATACTAAATTTTTGTTACCAGGATAAAGCCCATCTTCTAAAAGAAAAACAGTATGACTTCAGTATAAAGTAAACTTAATTAAGAATACATGGAAATTAAATCAAATACTATTAACTGCACTCAATGATGCTAAGTGGCCAGAAATCCTGTTTAGAGTAAGAGATTTGACTGACAGTTGTCTCATCTAAATAGCTTGTACCCTTTTTCCAGGTCA
Organism: Dipodomys spectabilis; assembly: GCF_019054845.1. NCBI lineage: Eukaryota > Metazoa > Chordata > Mammalia > Rodentia > Heteromyidae > Dipodomys > Dipodomys spectabilis. Next base: position 307,288 of record NW_024871203.1, on the reverse strand, counting down.
TAAAGGACAATTCAACTGGAAGCCTTTATTCCCAGTCTACTTTGTGTTGCTGCTCAAGAAAAATCTTACTAATAAAATAAGAGCATAAGCAGTTTCTGCTTGAATTACAATTTACCATTTGTGAACAACCACCACCACAGTAGAATAGAGCTTCATATTAAAGGATCCCATGATGTCAATGTGGAAGGTGCTTATACCATTGACTATTTTGATGGAGCTGAGTCACATTTTCTTCTTAGATACTGAACTCACCTAAGATAAACTTGCCATTTTCAGAGAAGCTAATCATCATAGTTAATCAAGATGGGCTATCTGTTGCTTACCAAATAAATGTTGTTATGTTTCCAACTTACTGAAATAATATAGACAATGACAAATGCTGGTAAGTATGTGGGGGAAAATACATGCTAATACAGTGTTGGTAGAATGTAAATAGTACAACTACTATGGAAGTCAGTACGGAGATGCCACAAAAATATAAATTGAAATAAACTGATTCTGTGATATCATTCTTAGGCATTTACCCAAAAAGACTGTAAGACAAGATACAGCAAAGGTACTAGTACACCCATGTTTATTGCATCACTATTCATAATAGTCAATTCCTGGATACAGCCCAGATGCCCTACAACTGATGAATGAATCAAGGAAATGCGATGTCACACACACATGTGTACGTACACACCCATACACACAAAATGGAATTTTATTTCTCCATCAAGAGGAATGCAATTATGTCACATGTAGAGAAATGGATGGATCCAGAAAAAAATCAATACCAAGTGATATAAGCCAGGCCCATCAAGAAAAAGGACACTTTTTTCATATGTGTATTTTAGAGCCCAAATACAACTTCCCATGTAAAGTAAAACTTACTAAAGTGAAGCTTTAGTAAGTAAACTGACTTCAGTATGGTAAATGAAGGGGTAAAATTCTATGGTATAGCCCCTTTGAACAACTAATAGAGAGTTTAACAAAATAAATGTCAAAGAGGAAACATGTCTTGAATGAAGCTGGGACTAAAGGGAAAGGAATAGACAAATGGAAAAAGGAGTTGTGGGTGGGCTAATACAATAATGATACTTCTATGTATATTTGAAAGGAAGAAATAAAAATGAGGTGACTGGTGGGAAAAAGGTAGGTGGGAGGGAGGAGAAGGATGGAATGGGTAATTCTGATTAAGATATAATGTACATATAAATGAACATGTTAAATTGAGTCCTCCTTGTACAACTGCTTGAAGATAAAATAGATGAAGAAATTTTATAATATGAGAATAGTTTTTTTGAAGTTAATGCTAGTGACCAAAACAAACTTCATTAGGCATGGTTATAAAACTATGAATTAAAAAAAACACTGAAAGTAATCTTGATATCATACACATAGTACATAATAATATAGCCTCTTTGGAAATTAATTTGGCAATTATTATGAAGCTAAACATTGTTTTATCATATAAGCCAGCCGTTATACACCTTAGTATTTACCCAAGTGAGTTGAAAATTATGTCCACATATTAATATCAGCTTTCTTTTTGTCAGTCATAGGGCTTGAACTCTGAGCTTGGGTGCTATCCCTGTACTCTTCAGCTCAAGGCAAGCACTCTACCGCTTGAGCCACAGAGCCACTTCCAGTTTTCTAGTGGTTAATTGGAGATAAGAGTCTCACGGACTTTTCTGCCCGACCCGGCTTTGAACCATGATCCTCAGATCTCAGCCTCCTGAGTAGCTAGGATTACAGGCGTGAGCCACCAGCACCACCCGGCTTTAAATATATATATATAAATTTTATTTGATTTTATTGTAAGGGTGATGTCAGAGGGGCTGCAGTTTCATAAGTAAGGTAATGAGTACATTTCCTGTTTTTACCACTTCCTCATTTTTTCCCACCTCCCCACCATCCCTCCCCCCAACATAGTATATTGTGAGTATCACTGTTGCATTGGTTCACCCTTTGTCCTTTGTCTAACCATTTTGTTATTCCCTTTCCCTTCCTCAAATCAGATAAACACATATACAAGCCACAGGGTACCAAAATCAAAAATAGTGACAACAAGGTGATGAACTAAAGGGGGGAAAATGAAAGAAAAAAGAAATAACTTTTTTTTTGGGGGGGTCCCATTGTGGGGCCTGAACTCTGGGCCTGGGCACTTTCCCTCAGCTCTTCAGCTCAAGGCTAGCGCTCTACCACTTGAGCCACAGCACCACTTCCAGCTTTTTTCTTTTTGCTTATGTGGTGCTGAGGAATCGAACTCAGGGCCTCATGCATGCAAGGCAAGCGCTCTACCACTAAGCCACCTTCCCAGCCCCGAAAAAAGAAATAACTTTATACAGTGCATTAAAAAGCAAAATCAAAAACAAACAAAATAAAAACCTCATTTCCATATCTTGAAGTTCATTTTGATTAGCATCATTTTATATGGTCATATGTACATGGCTATTGAGCTATTGTGATCCTCTGCTAGAACTATTCTAGACATATAGTAATCATTATAATATTGGCTTTATTCAGAAACACCCAAACATGAAAGCAACCCAGAGACATTCAAGAAGTAAATGGATAAATTGGTTCATCTATACAAGGGGATGTTATTTACAAACAAAAATAAATGGGCTATCAACATGTGATTAGACATGGCAGAACCTTGTATGAATAGTTCTAAGTAAGTATTAGCTAAGTTTTAAAAGGCTACAATTTAAATTATAGGCTATTATTCTGAAAAAGAAAAAACTATAGAGACAATGAAAAGATCATAGCAACTCAGGTGGGAACAGGAAGGGAGGGTTGAATACATAGAACACACAGAGCACTGAGGACAGTTAATCTATCATGAGTGATACTGGAGTGGTGGATATATGATATTATAATCTGTCAGAACCCATAAAGTCTTCAAAAACTAGATTAAAAAGATCCTTCAATTTATATGGAAACACAAATAACTACAAATAGCCAATGCTGTTATGATGATACCTGGCTTTAAATTATACTATAGAGCCATAATAACAGAAACAACATGGTACTAGCACAAAAACAAACACACAAACCAATAGAATAGAAGGCTCCAAAATAACCCTGCACAGCTTATGGAATGAATTTTAAGGTTGACCACTTTACTCAATTATTGCTCACCTACACTTCAAAATGAAATGTTTCTATTGTCCTTGTAAGCAATGTATCCCAAAGAAATTGATTTATTCTTTCTCAGTCCTTGTGCTTATTAGCTTTTTGCTAAATGAGTTTAAGAAAATTTTACAAGTAAGATTACAGCCTGTAATATTTACCAACTTTCTTCTGAAGCTTTTGGAACATCTATTGAAAAAAAATGTACATGAGAATATACATTCTTGGCTTTGGTACAATATACATGCAAGCATTATTCTCTCATATTCTATACCTAGATCAAACCTATCATGAACTATCTGTACAAACTTTCTACTCCTGCCAACTCAGAGATATTCATTGTATTCCACATTTGAAAATTTGAGTAGTTTGTTTTGCCTTTGTATTTTCAAACAAGTTCTACAAATAAAGCATGATGCTAAGTGATCTGGAAATAAATCAATAAACATAAATATGATATGGCTACTTACTAAAGTATTTACCATCTTATTGGAAAAGAAAAACACGTATTATAAGACAAACTATTTGTTGATAGGGTATATGTCTTGTTATTACAAGCAGTTAAGTAGTCTTAACATTTTACATTTTCCAACCCAGATGCTCCTCAGTAGATGAATGGATCAAGAAAATGTGGTATATATATATATATATATATATATATATATATATATATATATATATATATATAAAGAAAATGTGGTATGATGGAATTCTATGCCTACATCAGAAAGAATGGCATTGCCCAATTTATTAGGAAATGGAAAGACTTGGAAAAATTATATTAAGTGAAGTAAGCCAGGCCCAAAGAAACATAGGTCCCTTGGTTTCCCTTAGTTGCAATAACTAGTACATGTGCAGAACAAGCAGAAAAGGCCAAAAGCTATGTACATATGACCATATAAGATGATGGTAAGTGAAATGAACTCCAAGATAGGGACACAAATATCTTTTTTCTTTCTTGCTATTGTTTCTAACATATTTATAATGTACCATGTGATTTGTTTCTTTGTATGGTTCTCCCCCATGGTATAACCCCTATTTTCACTGTATTTGATGTTGGTGCCCTGCATCTTGAATATATACTTCTCTAATTCGGGGAGGGGAAGGAAAAAAAACAAAATGCTTAAACAAGGATATAGGTTGACCCAATGTAACAATGAGATGTACAAAAGACTATGTTGAAACCGAACTTTACAACTTCAGCAAGGAGGCGTGTTAGTAGTGGAGGTGGGAAGGAAGGGATGGTAGGGGGAGAACAAAGGAAGAGGAACAATGCTCAATAGGAAATATACCCATTAACTTGCTCATGTAACTGTAACCCCTCTGTACAGCATTTTTACAATTCAAAATGTACAAAAAAGAGAAAAAAAGAAAAAAGAAAGAACATTTTCCATCATGTAGATTTGCTTATTGTGATATAAAAGAAATGTGAAATAAGCATTTAGGAAAAGAGCTAAGATCATAATTAAAGTATTCCAATTAATATTTTTTATTTTTTTATTTTTGGTCCGGATGTGGGGCCTGAACTCTGGGCCTGAGCACTGTCCCTCAGCTCTTCAGCTCAAGGCTAGTGCTCTACCACTTGAGCCACAGCGCCACTTCTGGCTTTTTTCGTTTTGCTTATGTGGTGCTGGGGAATCGAACCCAGGGCCTCAAGCATGCAAGGCAAGCGCTCTACCACTGAGCCAACTTCCCAGCCCTCGATTAATATTTTTTAAACTCTTAAAATTATTTACTTTTCTGTGCCTTATAATCTATGTTTGTCTTTGTTTTCACGTGCAAAACAATAGTTGATGTCATTAATATTTACAATAGCAAATGGGAAAAGACTGAAGTTGAATCTCCAGCCATAAAGGAAATGCAACTCAAAATAACACTGAGTTTCTATCTCAGTCAGAATGATCATTATCAAGAATACAAACAACAAGAAATGTGGTGTAGATATGAAGGGAAAGTTACCCTAATACATTGTTGGTAGGAATACAAACATGGAAAGTAGTTTTAAAATCACACACACACACACACACACACACACACACACACACACTCACACATGCACGTGCACACACACACACACACACACACACACACACAAACTATCAGAAGTTATGATGCAGCAATACCACTCTTGGGTGTTTATTCAAAAGATTAAAATCAGGATACAATAAATTCACTTGTGCTATTCACTATAGCCAAGATATGGGAACAGCCCAGATGTGCCCCTCCATGCACAAAATAGATCAAGAAAATGTGGTATATATACACAATGGAATTTTACTCATCCATTAGAAAGAATGATATCCCATCCTTTGCACAGAAATAGATGGACTTGTAAAAATTGTGCTAAATGAAATGACACACAGAGAGACAAAGGATGCATGTTTTCTATCTTATGTGGAATCTAGACCTAATTGATAAATTTAAACATGTATTAATACAAGGACATACAAAGGCATTAGCCAAAGTATGGTATATACAGAGTATATTCACAATTCACAATTCAACAAAATGTATAACTGACACTTGAAAGGAGGAGAGGGAGAGAGATAAGGGGGAGAGGAAATCAATGAAGACAGAAAGGCAGGGGATGCAGTCATAATATTCAATGGGTATTCTATGAATTTAAGTAAACTGAAGGGAGGAGTTGGTTTGGGAGGGGTGGGGAGAATGATGACATTAATCAAGAGCATTGTACATATAAACTGATTCGTTGAATGGTTGAATGGTGACTCCTTTGTACAAGTACTACAAATGACAAAAATGACTGAATTTGAAAGAAGAACTCATTTTCTGTGATATGATTACCAGCTCTCGTGATTCTTCCTCAAATTCATTTAGTGGTTTATAAAGTATTTCCATATGCTGCAATCTTTTCTTGATCTTGAAATAACTCTATGTTACCTATTGTGTATAATTTTCTCGGACACAGAAATAGGGTGGCATATACATTTTTTTCTCTAGCCATTGATATATACTGCTAAGAGTATTAGTTTTGTACCCAAATAGACTAATTTATTCTTAATCCCATACTTGAAAACTTCATGCTTATCAACCAATATCATCCAATTTGTTTAGTGTTCTTTACTAAATAATATATCATTGAGCTGAAAGAATATACAATTTAACAATATGGCTATTTAATATTTTGTTTGGGTTCTTAAAACCCTTAATAAGTTTTAAAAAATAATTCAAATGACTTATTACTTGGTTTGTAACTTTCTGTTGTCTTCAACAACAAAGGAAAGAGATAACTGATACAATGGGAGAATATATTTGCAAACTATAAGTAAGAAAGGAACAATATCTAAGAAACTAAATTTAATAGCAAAAAACTAACCCACAACTAATCTGATTAAAAGTGAGCAAATAAAAGTGCTAGATATGTAGCTCAGTGGTAGAGCACTTCCCTAGCATGTTCGTGATCCTGGGTGTGATCTCTAGTATTATATGGAAACAAAGGACAAAAGCCCTTAGACTTGTTATAATTTGGGTATGAACAACCCCATAAAAAACTGTGTACTGGAAATTTTGATCTCCAGCTAGTGATAGTGTTCAAGGAGGTGCTGGAAATTTTAGGAAGTGAGGCCTAGCTGGAGGCAGGAGGTTACTAAGGGATAAGTCTTGGAGTCTGTCTCTTGTCCTGGCCTCTTCTGTTTCTCTTTGCTTTCTGTCTACTGTTACATTAAGAACCTCCTTTTCCAAAGGTTTCCTCTACTATAATGTTCTGTCCAAAGTACACAGGGCCAAGCAACTATAGGATGAAACTTCTGAAACAGCGAGTCAAAGAAATCTTTCCTCCTCTAAGTTGTTCTGTCAGGTATTTTACACAAGCTATATAAGGGCAACTAATAACAGATATTTTTAAAGAACAAATAAAAATTGCAAATGTTATTAAAAATGCTCAACCTCACTAATCACCAGGGAAATGCAAATCAAAACCACACTAAGATATCACTTTACCCTAGTAAGAAATGACTATTTAAAAAAAAAACAAGAGCATACTAAAGCTACCAGCACAACTGTATCTATTGCAGCATTATTTACCATAGCTAAGATATGGAACCAACCCAGATGCCCCTCAGTAGATGAATGGATCAAGAAAATGTGGTATATATACACAATGGAATTCTATGCCTCCACCAGAAAGAATGACATTGCCCCATTTGTTAGGAAATGGAAAGGCTTGGAAAAAATTATATTAAGTGAAGTAAGCCAGGCCCAAAGAAACATAGGTACCATAGTTTCCCTTATTTTCAACTACTAGTATATGTCCAAGACAAGCAGAAATGGTCAGATAAGTTGATGTTAGGCGAAATGAACTCCAAGATAAGGATTCAAATATTTTTTTCTTTCTTGCTATTGTTTCTAACATATTTATAAGATGATTTCTTTGTTGCTTTTTATGTCCCTCCCAACGGTATAACCCCTGTTTTCACTGTATTTGATGTTGGTATACTTTGTGGAGGGGAAGGGAAAAAACAAATTGTTTAAATAGGGATACAGGTGGACCCACTGCAACAATGAGATATACAACAAACTTTACAACTTTGGTGTGGGGGGGTTGGAAGTGATGGGAGGGGGAAACAAAGGAGGAGGCAACAGTGCTTGATAAGAAATGTACTCATTACCTTGCCCATGTAATTGTAACCCCTCTGTAGGTATTTTCCACAATAAAAAATAGAAAAAAACCACAATGCAACAGCAATAATCACAAGATACTATATTGGAAATGAACTTTACAAATTGGGGAGAGGGGAGTAGAGGAGAGGGAAAGTGGAAAACAATGGAGGGGGTAACAATGTTCAACAAGAAATGGACTCATTACCTTACTTACATAACTGTAACCCTCTGTACATCACCTTGACAATAAAATTTAAAAAAATTTAAAAACTCAAAAGGTAAAAACATGCTGGTGAGGATATGGGTTAAAAGGAAGTCTTTTACACTGTTGGTGGGAAGGTAAATTAGGAAGCCATTTTGGATAACACAATATATTTTTCTCAAAATACTAAAAATGGAATTACCAAACAATCCCCCAATTTCACTACTGGGCATATATCAAAGGAAAATGAAAATAGTATGTCACAGAGACATATGAGTATTGGATCAGTATTCACTCACAATTGCTAAGATGTGAAATTCACCTATATGCCCATCAACCAATGAATGAATTTTTAAATGTGGTACATATACACAATGAAATACATACAAAATCCTGTTGCTTATAACAATCTGAATAAACCTTGAGAACAATGTTACATGAAATAAGCCGAAGAAATAAAGTGAAATGTTGCACTCATAAATCTAAAAATACAGAACAGTATAGGCTAGGGTAGTTGAGGGAGGATGGGAGAGACGTTGAAGAAAGGATATATAGTTCAAATGAGATAAGAGAAATTAATTTAAAGGAGAGAAAACAATATTGTTCATTACAATATGTTCTTGAAAATGCAGGAAGTATAGATGTTAAAAGTTTGTTCACACACACACACAAAAGTGTGAAGTAATACATTGGTTAATTAGATATAACCATATTACAAGGTACATATTTTTCAAAACATCATCTTGTATATGATAAATATATACAACTTTATCTGACAATTTTAAATATTGGCCACAAGATAGCTCTCATCTCAGAATGTAACGTATATGCTCTTTAATGACCTGTCTTTGACCACCTTTGACCTATCAACTCTTTCATTCACTCCCTCTATTCTTTATTTCTCTTAGGCTACAACAATTATAGTAATGGAAATCTTTTTCCTCAGCCATATGTTTTCCTCAATCAACCCATGTAAGTCTCTGTTGACATGTCACACATCAGAGGACTTCCCTTACTATACTACCTAAATAGTAAATAGACAGCTAAATGTGGATGGAGATATGTCTTCAACACTAACTACTGAATGTGTTTCCAGTTGGGAGCCTTTGTTCAAACAAGGGCTGTCACTCTGCAGCTGGTTTTTCCTTCTCTGCAGATTTACTAAGATAATCATTTCTCTGCCAACAGACCTACACATGCTGTGTAAGGAAACAAAACAATGATGGAGCCCTGTGGATTGGAATTAGTCTATTTTACATTTGAAAGCAATGATTTACAATTTAAATTACTAAGCAATAATTTAACCTAAATCTTTTTATATCACTAAATAAGATATTTCCATACAACATAGGGAGGGAACTCAAAAACCAATGGCTGTCAAACTTTATTATATATCGGAATCATCTAGGGAGCAGGTTAAAACACCTATTATACTTGAGTGTGGGGAACATTCTGCCTGTAGTCCCAGCATTGGGGAGCCTGAGGCAGTAGTATCTTGAATTCAAGATCAGCCTGGGATACATAATTAAAGGTTAGCCTGGGCTATATAGTGAAACTGTGTGGCAAAGGAAAAAAAAAAAAGAGGGAAAAGAATGAGGAACTATAAAACAAACGTCACTGTAGTCTACCTCCTGAGACTTTGATGTTGGTAGATCTGGAATTGGGTTGATAATTTGCATTTCTAACAATACCCAGAATAATACTAATGATGCTGGTCTGGGGATCACCCTTTGAGAATCTCTGTTACAACATTATATTTCTCTGCTACCACATAAAATGTGCTTCAAAATATTAAAATTTAAAACCAGATGTAATATAATAGCTATGAGACTAAGATATTCCTTCATCTTTTTCATTGCCAGTAGGGTAATTTCACACTTGCATGAACCTCTGAGAGATGTGATCCTTGGATGAAGTGTTAATTAAGCAAATCACTAGTGAGGCAGTGAAAATGAGGAATGGAGAAACAAAGAAATATGTTTTCTATGTCTACCTTAAAATTATAGTTCTAGCTTTTATGAAAGGAAGATTTTTAGATACCCAACCAAACTCATCTCTACATCTGTTGTCAAACACTGAAATGATCTAGTCAGACTTGATGGTTTAGCCTTAAGGGGTCAAGCTAAGAGGATAGAAAAAGTATCTGCAGGCATTTTTTTCCAAGAGTTTATGTTAATTATGAGCTGCTTCCCTTACATTTAAATATGGTTTCAAGTTTAACTGACTTTTTCCCTAATATTAAGGATTTGAAAAAATTACTACATGGAAGCCAATCTCAAAATTTCTTGGGTTCGGATGTGGCTTAGTCACAAAATACTTATCTAGCAAGTGCAATATCCTGGGTTCGATCCCCAATACCCATACATACATACATACATATATATATATATATATATATATAAAATTAACCACTTCATTGTATGACTGAATCTATGTAGGATGGTTTTAAATGCAGTAATATTTTCACAAGCTACAAAACATTATTTTCATTAATATAGTCCCTGTAACAAATTGTGGATATCATCTCTGCAAGGAAAACGAAACAAAATTTAAAAGTCCTCTTGCAAGAAAATGTGTGTGCGCTGTGTGTGATGGGGGGGTTCGTGACAGAACTCAGTATCTTGGTACGTGCTTGTCAAGTACTCTAACACTGAGATACATCCCCAGCCCCCCAAAATCTTATATAACAAAATATTTTTTGGGGGGGGGGTCCCGATGTGGGGCCTGAACTCTGGTCCTGGGTGCTGTCCCTCAGCTCTTCAGCTCAAGGCTAGCGCTCTACCACTTGAGCCACAGCGCCACTTCTGGCTTTTTTCATTTTGCTTATGTGGTGCTGAGGAATTGAACCCAGGGCCTCAGGCATACGAGGCAAGCGCTCTACCACTGAGCTCTCTTCCCAGTCCCATGTAACAAAATTTTATATAATAGTCATGAGTTATAAAATAGTCATGAGTCCTATGTCTGTACAAAGAATAGTGCCGGGAACACAGCAGTTACTTCATATGGCTCAGTGCTGGTTTTGTGCTCCTAATGAGTTGATAATACATTAAGCATTATTGATCTTTTTCACAAACATTTTTGCTTTCCAGAAACTGAGTGAATTAAAACAATGTTTGTACATGGTAATTAGTTGTGTGAAGTAGGCTCACATTTAGTAGGCATAGAACAGATTATAAATTTAAGTGTTATAGATGATCTTCATATAAGTGGAAATAGAATATGACATAAGATTCTACTAGTAACATATCAATCAGGGCAAGTATGAAGACACAAACTTGAATCTATCACTTGGGAGGCTGAGGCCGGAGTATTCCAAGTTTAAGGCCAACCAAGGCTACATAAGAAATTTTAGACTAGTCTGAAAAGACTCAATTATGTGCTGCCTTTAAGAGACTCACTTTATCTATAAGAACATGCATAATACTGAACACAAAGGGATAGAAAAAATATTCCATTAAAATAGAAGACAAAAAGACCCAAAAGAAAGACATATTAGTGAACACAATTTAGTCAACATGTGTAAAATTAGACCATGAGGCTATTATCTAAAAACATGAATCAGCACACCAAGAGGATATAATTGTTAATCCATGTGTTCCAAAGATCAGACCATCTAAATATATATGACAAATGTTAATGGATATGAAAGGAAAGATAGGCTGCAATACAATAATAGTAGGTTACTTTAATACTCTATTTTAACACTGCACATATCATTCAGATAGAAGATTAATAAGGAAACATTAAGCTTAAGCTAAAATCTAGATTTAGTTATGGTTTGAATATATCTCCTTTAGACTCATATGAATGGATTCCTAGAAAGTGGTGTTATTTGGGGAAGCATTAAAACCTTTGGCACTGGGGAGTCATTGGAATAGGTGTGTCACTGGGTACATGTCCTTGAAGAGTGTCTTTTCCCTGAACCCTTTCTGTTCTCTCTGCTTCCTGTCTGCCATGCTGTCCAAACTTTGCTCTACCTGATGCTCCTGCTGTCATGATATTCTGTCTCTGCTCAGGCCCTAAGCCATGGATCTAGGTGACCAGAGACTGAAACTTCTGAACTGTGAGCAAAAATAAACACATTCTCCCTTATATTATTTATCCCAAGTTATCTGTCATAGTAATAAAAAAAACTTATTAGTAATACTTCTATCCTACAGCAACAGAAGATACATTTTCTCAAGAACAAAGGAAACATTCTCCAGGATAGATTATGCTCGTCCAAAAAATAAGCATTAAAAATTTGAGAAAGGTAATATATTATTAAGTACTTTTCAATGAACACAATGGTATGAAATGGAAATGAATAATAAAAGGAATTTTGAAAACTCAGTACATGAAAATGAATGGCTGAACAAACAATGGACCAACAAAGGAATTAAAAAGGAAATGAAAAAAATATCTTGTGGCAAATGAAAATTGAACACAACATACCCAAATTTATGAGGTATGGCAAAGTTGTTTTGAGAGGGATTTTAATGTTAAAAAAAAACTGGATAAGCCTGTCATTCTAGCTACCTAGGGAGTTGAATTCTGAGGATTGTGGTTTGAGGCCAGACTGGGCAGTAAAGTCCATGAGACTCTTATCTCTAGGACTGGGGTACCTATGCATGCATACAAATACACATACACACATTGCATGGCAAAGGTCATAGCTGGAAAGATCAATAGAAAGCCCACAGATTGGGAGAAGATCTTCACTAGCCATATAACAGACAAGGGTCTCATATCGAAAATATATCTGGAACTCAAAAAATTAAATCCCCCAACAACAAATCCTCAAAGAAATAACTGCCCAATAAATAAGTGGGCTAAAGACTTAAAGAGAAACTTCTCTGTAAAGGAAAGAAGGATGGCCAATAGACACATGAAGAAATAAATGCTCAACCTCCCTAGCCATAAAAGAAATGCAAATCAAAATAACATTGAGATACCACCTCACCCCACTTAGAATGGCTATAAGTAAGAACTCTAATAACAACAGATGCTGGAGGGGATGTGGACAGAAGGGAACCTTACTGCATTGTGGGTGGGAGTGTAAACTTTTTTTTTTGGAAAGTAGTATGGAGGTTCCTCAAAAGACTCCATATAGAGCTCCCCTATGACTCAGCAATCCCACTTTGGGGCATTTACCCAAATGATCACAAACAAGACCATACTAAAGCTACCAGCACAACTGTATCTATTGCAGCATTATTTACCATAGCTAAGATATGGAACCAACCCAGATGCCCCTCAGTAGATGAATGGATCAAGAAAATGTGGTATATATACACAATGGAATTCTATGCCTCCATCAGAAAGAATGCCATTGCCCCATTTGTTAGGAAATGGAAAGGCTTGGAAAAATTTACATTAAGTGAAGTAAGCCAAGCCCAAAGAAACATAGGTCCCATGGCTTCCCTTATTTTCAATAACTAGTATATGTCCGAGACAAGCAGAAATGGTCAGATAAGTTGATGTTAGGCGAAATGAACTCCAAGATAAGGATTCAAATATTTTTTTCTTTCTTGGTATTGTTTCTAACATATTTATAAGATGATTTCTTTGTTGCTTTTTATGTCCCTCCCGATGGTATAACCCCTGTTTTCACTGTATTTGATGTTGGTATACTTTGTGGAGGGGAAGGGAAAAAACAAATTGTTTAAATAGGGATATACGTGGACCCATTGCAACAATGAGATGTACAAGACATCATGTCAAAAAATGAACTTTACAACTTTGGCTGGGGGGAGAGGCCGGGAGAGATGGGAGGGGGAGGAGATGGGAAGGGATGGAAGGGGAAACAAAGGAGGAGGCAACAATGCTTGATAAGAAATATACTCATTACCTTGCCCATGTAATTGTAACCCCTCTGTATGGTATTTTCACAATTAAAAAAAAGAATATCTACATGTAATAAGAAATTATTTCATATTATATATAAAATCCAATTTAATCCATAGAATATTATTTTATATGATCATATGCACATAGCTATTGAGCCTATGTCAACTACTCCTGTGCACATCCTCTTTGGCCTCAGTGTGTGACTGTCTAGAGTGTCATATCCCAGTGTGTGTGCATATAAAAGAATTGTACTCATTATTCATTACCCGTTTCATATAACTGTTAACTCCTCTGTACATCAACTCCACAATAACAATAAAAAAGAAAATTACTTTCAAATTAGCACGAAATGTAAAAATACTGAATTCAGAAAGTATTAAAACTGAAATGAAAGGGGCTGGGAAGGTGACTCAGGGGTAGAGTGTTTGCCTTGCATGCATGAGGCCCTGGGTTCGATTCCTCAGCACCACATAAGCAGAAAAAGCCAGAAGTAGCATTGTAGCTCAAGTGGTAGAGTACTAGCCTTGAGCTGAAGGGCTGAGGGACAGCGCCCAGGCCCCAGAGTTCAGGCCCCATGACCAACAAAACAAAGAAACAAACAAAAAAAAACTGAAATGGAAATGTGAAGCTGTAATGCTACTAAAATAAAATATTTAGGAAGTATTCTATGACATTGGTCTTGGTACTGATTTTTTAAAAATATGAACCCCAAAGCACAGGCAGCAAATGCAAAATTAACAACTAAAATTAAATTAAATTAAGGCAATCATCATAGTGAAGCGATAAATTACAGGATGAAAGAAAAGATTTGCAATTGATGTATCTTGGGAGGGGTTAATATCCAAAACATACAAAGAATCTAAACAACTCATTAGTAAGAAAATAATCTGGTTAAAAACAGGCAAAAGCTCTGAAAGAAAAAAAAAACATGCAAATAACCAATAAATATAAGGAAAATAATCTAGTGGGGTATCAGTAGCTCAGGCTTGAAATCCTAACTGTTCAGGAGGCTGAGATCTGAGAATGATGGTTTAAAGCCAGCCCTGGAAAGAAATTTCATGACTTTTATCTCCCGTTAATCACTAAAAAGCCAGAGATGGAGCTGTGGCTCAAGTAGTAGAGCACTAGTCTTCAGTGAAAAACTTTGGCTACAGTGCCCTGAGTTTAAGCCCCAGGACCTGCACTAAAAAAGGAAATGAAAATTTCTCAAAGTAATTCATCTTCAAAAGGATGCAAATAAAATGGACATGAAATAGCACCTAATACCTATGATAATGGCTACTATGAAAAGATAGAACATAAGTATTACAGAGAGTATGCAGAAAAATGACAGATATATAGACACCTCTATTATTTGTTCCTGTATTGAATCAATGGTCTGTCTTAAGGGACACTGTGTTATGATCACATCACATCATAGTTGGTACCTTTACATTCAATTTAACTATTGATACTTAAAGATAGTCAGTCATCTTCCTTCTTTCTCTTTGAATTCTGAATATTTCCTATGCCATTGATGCATTGACTCACTTATTTGACATTTTCTGCCACTAAATTGTGAATTTCTAATAGGCAGTGACCCTTAATACCTGCTATAGCATAAGTACTAAATAAATGTTTAATAAACAATGTTGTCCTAAATTATATAAGCATAAATATTCTGTTAATACAAATAGCCTTTATTGAGTACAAAGTATGTACAAATATGTTGCAAAACATTAAGATTCAAACATAGATCATTTCCATCTCTATGTATATTGCAATTTGTTTGGGAGGCTGATAAAAATGCACTCCCACTCCAATTAATCAGCAAAATGCCAGACTGGCCCAAGTGCTAGAGCACCATCCATCAGCAAAAGAGGCCTAGTGGAAACCTCGGGCCCTGAGTTCAAGCCTTGGTAACAGCAGAGGGAATAAAGCCTCAACAACCAATGTTGAATGATTTGCAATTTTTTTGTCAGGTACTGGGCTTGAACTTAGAGGTTGCACTGGTGCTCTACCACTTGAGCTACACCTCAGGCTCTGCCTTTTTGCTAGTTAATTGGAGATAGGATTCTCTCAGATTTGTATGTCCAGCCTGCCTTTGAATCTTGGTTCTCCTCTTGATTAGGAGGATTACAGGCATGAGCCAACAGCCACCCAGTACTTACTAATGCTTGAAAAGCTACCTGTCATTAGAACATGGAACCAATTGAATTTACCATTGGAAAAGTGAACTCCATTTGGCAGAAGTTTGACTGAGACAGCTATAACAAACTTTTGTTTTAGTAATAGAATATTCTGAGTTAGTGTATGTATGTATGTATGTATGTATGTATATATTTCAGTAATGGGTCTTAAACTCAGGGCTTGGGCTTACTAGGCTCATTTGCTTTGCTGTAGCCATGTTTTCAGCCTGGCCTTGCCTGGCCTTTATGCTGATTATTTTTAGAGATGGAGTTTCAAGAACTTTCCTAGCTGGGCAGGCCTTGAACCTCAATCCTCCAGATCTCAGTTTCAGGTGGGTGGATGAGAATGATGAAAGAGGTAACACTGCTCAAGATGCACTGCATTCATTAACTACTTTGGTGAATGGCAACTCTTTTGTACAACTACTTAAGAGATGAGGAAAATATCTTTAAAAAAGAAATAGAAACTGTATCTTAGAAAGAAAACATTTTGCTTTAGGGTGAGATTGGTTTGGGCTATTTTTTCCTTGGCTTGCTCTCTTGGCATCTCATGCAGGCAAGCTCTAGCTGAGTTAGACCCAGAGAATAGAAAATGGAGGAGACAAATGCCCTGGAGAAAGACTAGTGATTTACCGAATTTGCCCAGCAGAAAATGATCTTCTTTCTCCTGAGTTAAAGACAGGATAGGATCATATTGTTTAGTTCAGGTCAATGGGATGTGAAAAAACAATGCAGTGAATGTATTAAAAGTTCATTATAAGCCCAGTCCAGTTGGCTCACACCTGTAATCATACATACTGAAGGAGGCTGAGAGTTACAGCTTGTGGTTCAAAGCCAGCCCATGTAAAGAAGTCTTTGAGACTTAATCTCTAATTAACCACCAAAAATCTGGAAAGGGAGCTGTGCCTAAAGTGGTATAGCACTAACCTTGAGCACAAAAGCTCAGTGACAGTGCCCAGGTCCTGAGTTCAAGGTCCAGAACCAGCAGACAGCATTCTAAAGTTAACTATGAATATGCATAATATATAATTCTCATAACAATCACAATGCAAAGTTTGTGTGATTTGTATTTATATCTCTAGAGATTTAGTGTAAGATACTACTACCAGAAGACCATACTAAACACTGCTGTATGAATTTCTCCAGTCTCAGCAATGTTCAGGATTTAACAGTTTCTTGCAAATTTCGTTTTTTTTTTTTTTTTTGTCAAAAAAAGTTCTGTTTTTCATGGTATTGCTCTGCTGTAAAGAACTATTTTTTATGAGTCAGTTAAGCCTCCTATTTAATTACTGCAACAACAAAATTTTTTTACCCCAAACAAACAAGTCATATAAAATAGAAATATTTAGTCTAAAAAACAGAATATTCCAAGACAGGTGACTGAACACTGCTCCCTGAGGACATCCAGAGATTTAGGATTGTCAGGTAGCCTATAGTTAATCCTGAATTTCCATGGTACTTGGAGTAGTTGTCAATATCATTCAGTGGGAAAGAAAGAAATCTAGGGCAAAGGGCTTAATCACTGCTAAGATAATCTTTAAACTGAGCACATCGCTTCTATGCTACTCTTTGGCACTCAAAAAAAAAATGAAATAACTGTTAAACATAAAGGTCACGTTTGATGAGGTAAAAATGGTAGTGAGATTTCCAGATAACCAGTCAAGTACAATTGTCCATATGACATGTAATTATAGCTTAAATTGGGACAGTAACAACTACAAGGAAAAAATAGGAGCAACTAAAGAAATATTGTCTTAGAAGACTTGTTTGTAAAGGAAAAAAATCCCACAAGTCTCTCTGGAATTTTAAAATCGAAAGGATGATATGGTATTAAAAACAGTATGACAAAAAGAAAAAAAACACAAATTAATTTATAGAAGAAATTAGTTCTATATGATGCTGAATTGAGGGCTCACAAGACAGTGAAGTTTATCTCTAGAGGGAAGAACTGAGTTTTATAATCCAGGACTTATTTCT
Organism: Dipodomys spectabilis; assembly: GCF_019054845.1. Classification (NCBI taxonomy): domain Eukaryota; kingdom Metazoa; phylum Chordata; class Mammalia; order Rodentia; family Heteromyidae; genus Dipodomys; species Dipodomys spectabilis. The sequence continues at coordinate 289,372 of NW_024871203.1, read as the reverse complement.
TTTTGTCAATAAAATAATTTAGGAAGAAGCTTCTTTCTCTTCCCTCCTGTCTTCTCTCTGAATTAACTCATGAAAGCAAACATTTATCAGATGTATGCATTATGACCTGTGTTACATCTTTACTTCTATTTTACAGATGTTTCTGCTTAAAAGCTTCCATTTTCTTTTCTCTAAATAAACAAATTAGATTTATGCTCTGCTTCTCAGTAGAAATTCTTGCATGTTACCCTCCCAGCACACTAAAGACCATAGGCTGTGCCCTAAAACAGCCAGCGTGAAAACAGAGCACAGAGAAAACAGGTTTTGCCCTACCTCTCAGAGTTAGATTTCTCTTGCTGACTTTCTTGACAATAGGAATCCCAAGATTCCGGACCTTGTTGACCTCTTGGTAACTGTTGATTATTCACAGTTATTATCTGCCTGAGTAGCAATCTCTGGAATCAGCTTCTTTTCTCTTGAGTCCTCTAGTATCAGACAGACCTGTTCCCTGACTGCCCACTAATTCTATTATTTAAAACAAATTAAATCCTGAAATTCTTAACTATACACTAACCTACAAAGAATAATATAGTAAGTCTCATGTATCTGTTACTTAACTTTAATATTTAACAGTTAAACAAATGTATATAAGACTATCTCCAATTAAACACCAAAGAAGCTGAAAGTGGAGCTGTGGCTCAAGTGGTAGAGAGCTAATCTTGAGGAATAAAGCTCTGGAACAGTGCCCAGGCTCTGAGTTCAAGCCCCAGGAACGGCATACACACACATAACGATCAAATGGATAATATCATGACCAATACAACTTCCCCACTTTCCTCTGTGGGAAGTGTTATGCATCCTAGAAACTGGATGGTTTTAGAGAGCACATATGTTCATTAAAGTGCATTACAAACTGAACCAATTGTCCAGCCCCAACTCTTTGTTTCATTTTTCCCTCGTAAAATACTGTCACTTAAGTATGTCTTCCTAAATAATTATTTTATCTACCCTTGATAGAGTAAGATCAAATACAGTACCATGTTGCATAAAGGAGGCACCCCCTCATGAAGACACCCCACAATGGCTTCTCCTTTTGAAGCAAAGAACTTAAAGTAAAACCTGTTTTCCATCAAAGATGAATTCTCATTTTCTTTCTTCTAGTGAAATGTATTACTGAAGTTAATAATCTTCAGCTGCTTTTTTCAGAATTTATCTAGATTGATAGGGAGAGAAATTGCTTTAAAGACAATATCCCAGTAAAATTACTGTTGGGTTATTTATTTTTGCCTTGAGAAATCAAATCTGAATTGAAATGCATTAATGTCCCTGCATGTGTCCATGTTATGGTGAAATGTTCAGGTAAGTGGGATAAATGGAGGTAAGATATAATTTATGTAATTATTTTCTTCTGTAAAGCATATGCATGATAATTTGCCAGAGCCATTACATTATTTTCTTGAAAATATCCTTAATGTAACATTTCCTGGCCCTGACTATAATTCAAATAACAGTTTTCTATAGAAATATCTCTGGAAGTATCTAGAGATCTTATGCCCATAACTTAGAAAATAACATTTCCTGTGATGGGATATTGAAATGATAATACTACTCTAAGTTCTATATGACAGATACATTTCAAGGCCTCGAGTAGTTTTAAGTTCACAGTAAAATTAAGAGGAAAGTACAAGATTTTCTTTATGCTCTGTACCCCCATGCATGCATAAGCTCCCTACTTTTTTAATGTACTGCATTTTTACAATACATGTTTTACAACCAGTGTACCCATAATTACATATCATAATCACCCAAAGTCCATAGCTAATATTAAAGTTCACTGTTTGTTCTGTACATTGTATCAGTTTGAACAAATGTATAACGACATATATCATCTTTAATATGATTCAAAGTAGTATTTCTTCTTCCCCTAAATCCTTTACTCTCCATAGTTTTGCCTTTTTCTCAGTGGTATACCCTTTCGTACTGTTTTTTTTTTCTCATGAGAATATATATTTAAAGGTCCTCAGTGTCTTCTCATGGTGCAAATACCTCATTATTTCTGGCAGTGAAACACATTCCACTATTTGGTGGCACCACAATTAATCTACTTATTCACCTACCAAAAGATACCTTGGTGGTTTTGTCATTATTTTTAAGAAAGCTTCTATATAAACATTTGTGTGATTTTTTTAAAATTTTGTAGTAAAGATGATGTACAGAGGGGTTATAATTATGTAAGTCACGTAATGAGTACATTTCTTTTTGAACAGTGTCGCCCCCTCCCTGATTTTCTTCTAGTTTTTCCCCTCCAAGTCCCATGTCCTCTCAAGTTCTATAGCTCATTTCCAACATAGTGTCTAGTGAGTATCACTGCTGAATTGGTTTACCTTCTGTCCCACCATTTGTGTGCTTCCCCTTCCTCTCCCCAAATCAGACCAACTTATATACAAGGCAAAGGGTATGGAAATCAAAAACAGTGACAAAAGGGACAAAATAAAGGAAAGGGGAAAAAATGACCTCAAACAGTAAAATAAAAACCGTTTGTTTCTATTTCTTGGAGTTCATTTTGATAAGCATCATTTTATATAATCATATGCACACATAGCTACTAAACCCCTGTGATCTTCTCCTAAGAATATCCTCCTTTGTTCTCACTGTGTGAATGATTGGAGTGCTTTTTGATTAATCATGTCCAAGTGTAATTATTTGTCTTTTACTAACCATTGGATTAGTTGTAGATTTATAAGCACATTCTAATCCATCATGGATGGATTCTATGCTTCCATCAGAAAGAATGGCGTTGCCTCATTTGTAAGAAGATAGAAAGACTTGGAAAAAAATATACTAAGCAAAGTAAGCCCAACCCAAAGAATGCTTTTAAGTGTTCATAAGTTTTCAGCACCTTTGAGTAAGTATCAAGTATATAGATAGATAGATAGATAGATAGATAGATTCTTTAGTAAAAACTGGAGACGTCATTCAAATTGCACTTCAATGGTAGAAGTTCTTGATCCATACCTCCAGCCAACTATGGTCTAGGCTTAATTGATTTTTTGTTTTCTTATTAAAACTTTTTACAGCTTTAGATAACAGGCCTTTCTCGGATATAACTTTTGCAAATATTTTCTCCCAGACTGTGGCTTATCTTCTCTTTCTCCTGACTTTAGCTTTACTATAGCAGACATTTTAAGTTTATCGAAGTTGAAATTAACAATAATTAATTTCACGTGTTCTGACTTTGTTGTTATATCCAAATTTCAACATCAAACACAAGGTCTTCTGAGATTTTCATAGTTTTTCACATTTAAGTTTATAATTCAGCCTGAGTTAATTTTTGTGAAAGTATGATACTTGTGTTATTTTTATAATTTTTGCACATATTTGTCTAGTTGTCCTACCACCATTTGTTGAATAGCTTGCCTTATTGCCATAGCATTGGCTCTGTCCTTTTGTGAAATTTATTAGAGAATATTTATATGGAACAATTTCTGGCCTCTCTATTCTGTTCCACTGACGTATCTACTTTTTCACAAACACCACACTTTCTTGATGTGTATGGCTTTATGGTAAGTCCTGAAGTCTGTTGATGCCAGTCTCTCAAATTTGTTCTTTTAAACTATTGCATTGAATGTCTGGGATATTTTGTTTATCCATATAAACTTCTTTTAAAATAAGTTTTTTATTGTGAAAATGCTGTATAGAGGGGTTACAATCACATGAGCAAGGTAATGAGTACATTCCCTATTGAGCATTGTTGCCTCCTCCTGTGTTTTTCCCCTACCATCCCTTCCCTCCCATTTCCACAACTACACTCCCCCCCAACCCTCCCACCTCCACCCCGCACCCTGTCACCTAAATTGTAAAGTTCGTTTTTCGACATAGTGTCTTGTATATCTCATATAAACTTTTGAATAAGTTTTTGGTGTCTACATAAATTTCTGGGCTGTTTTTACTGTATTTGATGTCAGTGCCCTGCATCTTGTATACACATTTTTCTAATTTGGGGAGGGGAAGAGAAATAACAAAATGCTGATATAAGGATTCAGGTTGATCCATTGTAACAATGAGATGTACAAGACACTGTGTTGAAAACAAACTACAACTTGGGGGTGGGGAGGAGTTGGGGAGGTGGGAAGGGAAGGAATGGTAGGGAAAAGCAAAGGAGGAGGTACCAATGTTCAATAGGAAATGTGCTCATTACTCATGTAACTGTAACCCCTCTGTATAGTATTTCTACAATAAAAACATATAAAAATTATAATAGCTTATTTTTACTAGACACATATTAATTGTATATGCCTGTGGGGTACATAGCATGGTAAAATGATAATACAGGAATAAAATGTGCAATGATCAAAGCAATTATCTTTTCCCTTTTGGCAGACATTTATCATTTCTTTACATTGAGAAGCTTTGTATTCCTCAATTCAATCTGTTTATAAAATATGTAATGAATTATCATAAATATGTAATGAATTATCATAAACTATTTTATAATATAGTAATATAGAATAGAATTGATCCCTCTTGTGCAACTTTATTTTGCTACCTCTTTTCTAAACTCCCTCTATAATCCTTTCTCTCTATTACTCTTCTAGTAACACTACTTACTTCTAGGAAATCACCTTCTAATATATATTGGGAGCAAGTTGTGAAGATCTGTCATCTTAACAATGTTGAGAATTCCTATCTAAGAATACAGAATACTCTTCATTTATTTTATTCTTTTTTATTTAATTCAGAATTCCATAGTTTTTCTTGTGTTATTATTATACATATTTTCATTAGATTTATACCTAAGATTTTTGGATGGGTGATAATTTTAAGTGGCTTTACATTTTTAAGTTTTTGTTCCATCTATTCAGTGTCATGTATAGGAAAGTGATTAGCTTTTGTATGTTAGATTTGTATCCTTTTACCTTTCTAAAATTTGCTTATTATTTTTCAGGAATTTTCTTTTAGTGACAACTTTAAATGATAATAAGGCATAAATTAGGAAGTGTGTGTGTGTGTGTGTGTGTGTGTGTGTGTGTGTGTGTGTGTGTGTACTCAAATTTCTTCCTCTCTGTATAATTTGTGATTATTTCCATGTTGTTCTCTTGAACAATGTTCTAAATATTTTAAGTTGTACAATTCATAAAAATATTTGAGGCACTATATAAAAGAAAGAATAATATATTCAAATTAGTAAGTAAATATTTTGTAGACCTTTCAGAATAGTGCTATCCAGCAGAACTTTCTGTTTGATAGACATGATCTGCACTATCTAATATGGTATTCATCATCCATGTGAGTATTTAAAGTGTGGCCACTGCAACTTAAGACATTTTGAATTATATTTAATTAATTACTTTTGAATATTGGAATTTTAAAAATGGTTTTATTGTTATTATAAAGGTGATGTACAGGTAAAGAGTACATTTCTTTTTGGACAATGTCTGTCACCTTTCCCACAGTTTTTCCTTCTCACTCTCAGTTTTTCCCTCCTGTCACCACTCACAAGCTGTATAATTCATTTTCAACATAGTATCTAGTGAGTACTATTGCTGAATTTGTTTACCCAATTATATTTAATTTACATATAACTATCTGTATGTGGCCACTAGCAACTGCGATCAACAAGCACAATTCTAGAGAGAATATACCCTTGATTTTGTTATCTAAACAATAAATACCTTGATACTAATGGAACTATCTGGGCATGTAAATATAGCATTAGACCATGAAAAATAAACAAATTGACTTTGACATTTAGAGGCTTACGTAAAAATGTTCAATCATGGCTCTTTATAGACAGATATATACTTTTTCTATCCATGTAAGGCTGACACTGAACTTAGTACTGGGCCACCTTGCTCTTGTTAGAACTATAATATTTCCCCAGCCATGGTAATTTTCTGTAAAAAATGAATAATTTATTGTGAGGGCAAACAAAATATTTTTGTAAATTACCTTCCCCAAAATTAAATATAATGAACTAACTTTGGCATACTAAATAAAAAGTATCAACAATTAAAAAAATACATAGTAGCAATCATAAGCCATTTGAACTAGGACCTTGCCTGAGGTTAGGATCTAACCTCAGCTAGGCATTCTCTTAACATACAACTGATAGGGAATATAATAGGAACTTAATTGCCAATAAAATGAATAGACAGTGGCTTAAAATTTTAATATGTGATTGCAGTATTTAATGTGTACATGTCTAAGTTAATTCTACAATTCAAATTTAGTAATATTGTTAATATTATTGCATTTATGAATGTTGGAAGTTATTGTTTTAGATTTCAGTTGTATAGTAATTACAAAGTGATTAATTTATATCTGTTATTAATAGAGGAATAAGAAAAATTAACCACCATATTTTATATAATACATAAAAATTATTGATTTGGATTTGGGGAATTTGTATTTGTAATTATGGTTTGCTTATATACTAATTTTTGATAATATGTTTTCATTACTGATTCTATATCTGTTGATGAAACATTTGAAATTACAATACAAATTATTATTGAAAGGAAAAATGCACCTAATAATAATTTTTGAGGATAGTTTGAGCAGAAATAACAAAATTAAGAACAATGACACAAGTGGGTATGGTAGCACATGGTCTATATTCCAATCAACTCAAGAGGCTGAGAGAGGAGGACCATGAGTTTGAGTATAACCCAGGCAAAGTTTGTAGAAGCTTGTATGAAAAAGAAAACTCAAACTGAAAGAGCTAGGGATATTACTCCAAGTGGTAGATCATTTGTTTGGCATGCATAGGGTTCTGGGTTCAATTGCCAATACAAAGATACGGTTTTCATTTGAGTGTTGTTTTCCTTAAAGTTATTGTCCTTATTAATGATCTGAATAGATAATTCCTACTGAATCTCACTCTCTGGTAGAAACCTGACTATATGCCTGATGTGCCCGGTCATTTCTAAGGAGCATTCCAGAGACACATAGCAATGGCATGAATGTTAAGGAATGGAAACCAGAGGCTGTCAGCCAACTACATGATTTTTTGTGGCTTCACATTTGAAAGAAGATCTGAGCTGATGAATCTTTTTTACAAAGATTTCTCAGAAATCACAAAGTGCTAAATCTAGGGAATTTTTTGCAGGACTTATTTGAACTTATTAAAACTCCATTTTATTGTGGCTGGGAAGATGGCTCAGTGGTAGAGTGCTTGCCTTGCATGCATGAGGCTCTGGATTCAATTCCTCAGCACCACATAAGCAGAAAAAAGTCAGAAGTGGTGCTGTGGCTCAAGTGGTAGAGCGCTAGCCTTGAGCTGAAGAGCTGAGGAACAGTGTCCAGGCTCAGAGTTAAGGCCCATGACTGACAAAAACAAACAAAACAAAAACAAAAAAACTTCCATTTTACTTCATTTTCAGAATCACTATTGTCTTCTAATTCTTTGTTTTCATATCACCTTATAAAATATGTTACTTAAATAATCTTTATATTATAATTTGTGATTCTCCCAGAAGCAGACCCTGAGATAAGGATTTGAGAGACAGAGTAGCTAATTTGAGAGATGAGCTGAAAAAAGTCAATAACAAGTGCAATAGAGATGGTAGGATAATAAAAAAACAATTGGTAAAATTTCAATCTAGTTAAAAGTAGATAAATGAAATAGGATCTGATTGGAAAATTCTAGGACTTTAGAGTTATTCATGCCTGCAGGTAAGTAAATGTATTTATGTGCAGTTCCATGCAGGCATGCTAAATGCTACTTAAAGGGTTGCTTGGAGGTTTGCATCAATGCACTTGACACTTGATCATGGCCTGTGTGGCAGGCAAAATGGTCTTCAGGGACTAGAGAGAGCCATCACTGATATTGGCAATTAGAATATTAATTTATTGGACATAAAAGTCTCACAGACTTTCCTGCCTGGGTTGGTTTTGAACCAAGATCCTCAGATCTTAGTCTCCTGAGTAGCTAGGCCTAAGCTTTTTTACTCAAGGTAGTGAAGCTACAGCTAGCTCCAGAGCAGCTAGAATTATAGGCATGAGCCACCAATGCCCAGCATGTTTGGCATCTTGAGTGACCAAGTGACCATAATTTTAAATTTGCAAAGTCTCAGTTCTTTATCTTCAAAATGTAAATATTAGTGTAGTATTAAAGATACCATAACTGTAGAATAGTCGTAGTAATATATGGGTTATTTTAGATGCTACAATTATAAGGCTATGTTTCCTGTTGATTTTAGTGACCACAGATAGTATATATATATTATGCTTTTGAATTCATTTCTTATATATTTAAAATACATAAGAGCTTAAAAGCCCTGAAATTATTTCCAAAGAAGGAATTGATCTATGACAACCTTTCTATAGGAAATCTGTGCAAGTCACTTCCCTTTAAGACCATCAGTAATATTAATTTCCTCCAAGAAAATATACATCAAAAAGCCTAATACATATTCTATGAATCCACATACCCTATTTAGATTTCATAGAAAGTTACCAAGAAAGTAATTTCTGTTAATATGGGAAATGTAAATGGATTATCTACCAATATTCTTGACTATTCACTAGGCACTAGTGGCTCATGTCTGTAATCCTAGCATCTCATGGACTTTTCTGCCTGGGCTGGCTTCAAACCAGAATCTTCATATATCAGCCTCCTGAGTAGCTAGAATTAAAGGCATGAGTCACTGGCATTTGGCTTGTATTGTTATTTCATTTTTAAATTTTCCATTATATACTTGTGGTGTGCAACATGATCTTTCAATATAACTAATTTAGTATGTAAGGAATCTAGTATATATAGTATTTACTGTAGCACATATACTATATATAGCAACATATATAGTAATTACAAAATAATATATTGCATAGAGAGAGATTACTAGAGTAAAGCAAATTAACATACCTATCATCTCCATGTAGTTATTTTCTCTTTTTTTGTCTTAAGAGAACCTAAAAGTGATACTTATTTAAAAGCAAACCACAGGGGCTGGGAAGGTGGCTCAGTGGTAGAGCGCTTGCCTTGCATGCATGAGGCCCTGGGTTTGATTCTTCAGCACCACATAAGCAGAAAATGTCGGAAGTGGTGTTATGGCTCAAGTGGTAGAGCACTAGCCTTGAGCTGAAGAGCTGAGTGCCCAGGCCCAGAGCTCAGGCCCCACGACCGACCAACGGAGACACACACACACACACACACACACACACACATACACACACACACACACACACACACACACACACACACACACACACACAGAGCAAACAACAGAACAATAATATTAGGTATTAACTTTAGCTTCTGTTATGTATTAGATCTCTAGGCTTTATTCACTATTACACAATGCTATTATTCTCAAAAGAGTCATGTATAAGTCACTGTTAAGTAATTTGAATATGAAAATTTTCTGGGGATGAGAATTAATCCATGTTGACTGACACCAGCCTATTTCTCCCATACCTCACCCCACCAGAGTCCCTGTTAGCCATTGTTTTACTATCTCCATACAGTCCACCTAACAGAGCATATTTATTTAAATTCATTCAGAAATTTAAAACAGAAAATTGAAATAAAACCATTCAGAATTGTTGTCTGATATCAATCTTAGGTTGAAGCAGAATAGATTTTGTAGTATATGGTAAGAGTTTTTTCTTCCAAGATTTCCTGTATCTGCTCACTGATGCTTTAAAATGTAATTTAACACTAAATGACAATGTTTAGCATTTATATCTTACAGTGTACAGAGGACTATTCCACTTGTGCTTTACATATGTTGACTAATTTCATCTTCAAATGACCTAGTGAATATATATTGTTACTATCCCCCTTTTACATATTGGGAAAACACAGGCATTAAGAGAGTAAAGTAATTTGCCCATGGTTGCAATGAAGATACAAGCATAAAGGTGAGAAACATCAATAGCAAAAGAATAATACTGCTAACTAATATTTACTAAATTCAATATAAAATAATACATTTAATTCTCATCTTATTGATATAAAACTGACCTTATTTACTTTTCATTTCCAGAAAACCAGTAACAAGATTTAGTGAAATAAATAAATGTTCTTGTGTTCCCATAGCTAGTTAAACAGCAGAAGCAGGATTCAAATGTATATCCTTCTGGGGTTCTTCTGAATGATAGATGGTATTCTTTCAATTTGGAGGCATTATTTGTCAGAAAATAATACCAAAAATAATGACAAACTGATATAATTTACTTTCCAGCTCTTTCATATGAGGAATTTGAGTGAAATGAGTAAAACGGAAGATAGCTCACAAAATTATGAACATTTGCTTTTAGTTATTATAAAACATTCCACATTTTCTATTGATATGAATTCTTCCTAACATGACACATATTTGGATAAGAAATGGTTCTCAAAATGGGATAAACTCTAAGCTTTTAAATTTATTTTCCGCTTGATGATTTTAGATGTTTCTTTTCTTCCTTTACCCACTGCTTCAAAATTTTTTAGTATGAGAACCAGATGCTGTTGGCTCACATTTGAAATCCTAACTACTTGGGAAGCTGAGAATGGAAGGATCGAAGTTCAAGGTCAATAGAATATAAAAGTCTGCAGGAACTCTTCTCTACCTGTATCTGGGCACAGTGGCACAAATCTGTCATTCTAAGATATGCACAAGGCTGATATTGGGATGCTAACCCAGGCAGAAAAGGCTGGGATATTTCATCTCCATGAAGTGAAGATGGAAATGGTGGCATATGCCTGTGATATGAGCAACGAAAGAAATCATAATGTAAGATGATCACTGCTTAAGCATGCACCTAAGTGAAAAGTTAGATCTTATCTCAAAAACAACCAGTAAAAACAGAGCTGCAGGCATGGGTTCAGTGGTGGAGCCCCAGTCTAGGAAGCATGAAACTCTAAGTTTAAATCTACTACTTGCCTCCCACAAACAGTAAAACTTCTTGGTATACACTTTCAGTTTCAATGTTACTGTCATTGATAGTAATCTTGAAACAGAAATCAATGGATATATGCTGCAGTCCCTGATCACTATTGACTTGTAACTACATTATATCAAGTCATTCAAGTAAAACAAATATTATTTGGGCCAGTATATTATCCATGCTATAATATTTATTTGAAGTACAAAATAACTGATAGAGGTTTTTACTTTTCCTTTAATTAACAACATGTATGCTGTCATTAAAAGAGTAAGACTAATTTCCATCTATTTACTCAGTATCAAGCAAGCATTGATTATTATATACTTTTAATATTGTAGGTTAATACTTTTAAGAGTTCTGATTTCAAGATGCCATATAAATAGAAAAACAATAAATGGTTTTATTCTGTAAAATCCATATATGTCTATATATTATCAAGTAAAAAAAGCATACTTTGAACAGGTATAACATTTAGTGGTACAGCAGGCGCGAGTTGCAAACCTATATCAGATAAAATATCCTTCAAATTAACACTGGTCAAAAGAGACAAGGGCATTACATATGAATAAAGGGAATGTTCTTACAGAAGGATATAACAATACTAAATATCTATACACCAAACACTGGAGCACCCACTTTCATCAAAAAAACACTACTTAATCTAAAAACACACATAGACCCCAACACAGTGACTGCTGGTGACTTTTTTTTGTGTGTGTGAAAATACCATACAGAGGGGTTACAATTACATGAGCAAGGTAATCAGTACATTTCTTATCAAGCATTGTTTCCCCTTCCCAGCCCTTCCCATCTCCCCATCCCCCTCATGCCCCCCCCCATTCCCCCACCCCGGCCAAAGTTTTAAAGTTCGTTTTTCGACATAATGTCTTGTACATCTCATTGCTGCAATGGGTCCATCTGTATCCCCATTTAAACAATTTGTTTTTTCCCTTCCCCTCCACAAAGTATACCAACATCAAATACAGTGAAAACAGGGGTTATACCGTGGGGGAGGGACATACAAAGCAAAAAAAAAATCATCTTATAAATATGTTAGAAACAATCACAAGAAAGAAAAAAAATTGCATCCTTATCTTGGGGTTCATTTCACCTAACATCATATGTCTCAGACACATACTAGTTATTGAAAATAAGGGAAAACATGGGATCTATGTTTCTTTAGGCCTGGCTTACATATACCACTATCGCCTCTGGACAGATCTACATGGCAAAAACTCAACAGAGAAAACTGAAAACTAAACAATTGCATAGACCAACTAGACTTAACAGACATCTACAGAATATTCTACCCAGCAACACCAGAATTTACATTCTTCTTGGCAGCACATGGATCATTCTCTAAAATAGATCACATTTTAGGGCACAAAGCAAGTCTATGCAAAGTCAGAAATATTGAAATTATTCCATGCATTTTCTTACACCACTATGGAATAAAATTAGAGCTCAACACCAAAAGCCACAATAGAAAACTCTGCAACACATGGAAACTCAACAACACATTTTTGACACCAATGGGTAATGGAAGAGATCAGATCGGAAATTCAAACATTTATGATATTTAACAAAATAGACTTCTTTCTGTTTGTGTGTGTGAAAGTCCTGGACACTGACCCTGAGTTTTTGTCCTCAAGGCTAGCACAGTAACACTGAACTACAGCTTCACTTATGCTGTTTTTGGTGGTTAATGAAGATAAGAGTCTCATGGATTTTCGTGCCTGGGCTGGTTTTGAACCATGATCTTCAAATCTCAGATTCCTGAGTACCTAGGAATACAGGTATGAGTCACCTGTGCCAAGTCCCTAATTGACTTCTTAATAAATAGTTCACAATAGCCCTATAGGCAAGTACATATGACCACATAATATGATGCTAATAAAAATGATCTCCCTGATATGAAAACAAGAGGTTTTCTTGGGTGGTTGTTTTGTTTTTCTTTATTTCATTTTTTAGTGTACTATTTGCAGTTATTTCTTTTGTATTTCATTTTTTGTTTTCTGGCTTATTCCCTGTGGTCACTGTTTTTGATTTAGGTACCTGTTATCTTGTATATAAGTTTATCTGACTTGGGGAAGGGACTTGGGGAAGGAAGGAGAATCACAGAACTGGTAGGACAAAGGGTGAACCAATGCAACAGCAATACTCACTAAAAACTATGTTGGAAATGAACTTTACAACTTGGGGGGACAGGGGAGCTGGGGGGGATGGGAGAAAACAATGTAGGAGGTAACACTGCAATATACTCATTACCTTACTTATGTAACCGTAACCCCTCTGTACATCACCTTAAAAAATTAGTTAACAAATCTGTTCTTTCTTATATGACAGACTTTGGGAATGTTAATTGACTTAGAGTACTCATGACAGAAATATTTATTTCATTAAAAACATATGGAAAGCCAGGTGTTGGTGGCTCACACTTGTAATGCTAGTTATTCAGGAGGCTAAGATCTGAGGATCATGATTCAAAGCTATCCTAGCAGGAAAGTCTGTGAGAAGCTTATTTCCAATTAATCACCAAAAAAGCAGAAGTGGAGCTGTGGCTCCAGTGGTAAAGCAGTAGTCTTGAACAAAAAAACACAGGGACAGTGTCTACATCCTGAGTTCAAGCCCTAGGATTGGCATATACAAAAAATATTTATGTAGGAAGGCGTTGGGGTAGAATACAGTCATAAAATTCAATGCATATCCAACAAAATTTAATTGATGGGAGGGGTAAGGTTAGAAGGAATAAGGAATAATAAAAGGAATAACATAAATAGAGATGTACTGTTATTTATATACTGATTTGTTAAATGGTAACTCCTTTGTATATCTACTTACAGATAATAAAGAAAATATTTATGTGCCAGGCACTACTGGCTCATACTTGTAATCCCAGATACTTAGAATTCTGAGAATTCTCAGATTTGAGAATCGTCGTTCAAAGCTAGCCCAGGCAGAAATGATCATGAGAGTCTTTTATCCCATTAACCATCAAAAAGCCATAAGTGGAGGAGTGGCTCAAGTGGTAACAGTGCCAGCCTTGAGCAAAAGGCCCAGCAAGAGTGTAAGCCCCAGTACCCAGCTACTTGCCAGGTAGAAACTGGAAGGATTACTTTTCTAGCCCAGCTCCGTAAACATATAGCAGCAAGATCCCCTATCTCAAACAATAACTGGGCATAGTTACACATGTCTGTCATCCCAGCAAAGCAGATAGGATAAATATGAGGATCTAGAAATAGGCTTACCTGGGCATAAAGGTATCCCAAATAGCACTATCCCAAATAGCACTATCCCAAATAGCATGAAGGGCTGGATTGTGGCACAAAGACAGACTAACAATTGATAGGCTCTCAGTTCAACCACTATAACTACCAATAAATATAGATATTCATAACAAAACTGCTTAAAATATCAAACAATTTGAGAAACTAGAGAATGAATATCATAAGACACAAAGAAGCAGAGGTGTAGATAAGAAGATAAATGATGAATTATAGAATTGTGAAGTCAAGTAGTGAAAGCCAGTTCTTTGAAGGGTTTTATAAGTATTATTAATTACAAATGAGAAGAAGCTGAAATAGATGATATAAAGCAAATGAAACTATGTATATCTTAAAGGAAAAAAGGATTTAATACCACTAAGAGTATTACCAACATGTCAAGATAATAAATGGTGGACAGGAAAAGATTTTATCTAAAGGAATTGGTTTTATTATTTAATTTTTCTGTACTACTGCAAATATCTGAGAAGTTTTACAGTAAGAAAATTTTATATCACATCTTTAAATATAAAATCCAAAACAATATGGAGAACTTTTAGCAAAGAAACAACAATGTTCAAATGTATAGTAGAAAATGAAGGTCTAGTCCAAATACAAAACACCATGTAAATATACTATGGACATCCACCCAAGAATGGAGGCCCATTACATCATATTTGCAGACAAAAAAATGTGCTACCTCATATAACTCTTGAAAAATATAAAAAGAAAATGGTAACCATTTTAATAGGTGATCATTCCTAGTATAAGAACAGATGAGTATGCACTAATAAAATATTAGTCAGGATATCTTATACATATAAAGACAAACTATCTTAAATAAATTCCTAACATATCCAATATACCTATAAATGAATGAAAAGTAGGTGCATCCTGGGAAACAGGGTCAGTATCACATTATAAATGTAGCTTAGTGAAACTGCCATGGGAGTCATGGAGGGTTCTCAAAACATTAAAAATAGAGCTGCTCTATGATGCAGTGATTCCACTCATAGGCATTTATCTGAAAGATAACAACTTAATAATGGAACCTAAATACTCAATATTCACTACAAGTTATAAAAAATGTCCAAATGTTCCATATGGATGAATGGATCAAGAGAATATGGTATATATACACAATAGAATTTTATTCGTCCATTGGGAAGAATGAAATCATGTCATCTGCAGAGAAATTAATAGATTTGGGGACAAATCATATAAAGTGGAGTAAACCAGGTTAAGAAAGACAAAGTGCATTTTTATCTCATATATGGATCTGAAAACAAAAACATTTATGTAAACACATACAGGGTCATGTGCATATGTAATCAATAAAACTGACTAAAATCATTTATTCTAATTTTGATCCTTCTTTTTTCTTTCTTTCTTTTTTATTGTGAGAATACCATACAGAGGAGTTACAATTACATGAGCAAGACAACGAGTACATTTCTTATCAAGCATTGTTGCCTCCTCTTTGTTTCCCCTTCCCATCCCTTCCCATCCTCCCCCCCATCCTCCCCCCACACCGCACCAAAGTTCAAGATAAGTATTCAAATATTTTTTTTGTTTTTTTTCCTTTCATGCAATTGTTCTAACATATTTATAAGATGATTTCTTTGTTGCTTTGTATGTTCCTCCCCCACGTATAACTCCTGCTTTCACTGTATTTGATGTTGGTATAATTTGTGGCGGGGAGGGGAAAAAACAAACCGTTTAACTAGGGATACAGGTGGACCCATTGCAACAATGAGATGTACAAGTCGTTATGTTGAAAAACGAACTTTACAACTTTTCTTTTTTTTAAAGAAAGAAAAATGGATTCTTTGATCCTTGTATAGCCTTTATAAATGTATAATAGCATCTTGCTTTATGTTAAAGCATAGGAGCTTAGAAAGGTAAGACTTACTGACCAGGATCATTAGTGTGTTAGAGGAAAAGCCAGAACTGTTCATCTGGGTCTGTTCATCCTCTAACACTTATTAGATAGTTTTCATTCTGATTATGTACATATAGAATGTCTCAACTCATTTCTATGCACTTAGAAATATTTTTTGAAAAAACAAAACAAATTAACACAGCTGGGTACCAGTGGCCTGTAATCCCAGCTACTAAGGAGTTTGAGATCTGAGGATTGCTGTTCAAAAGCCAGCCTGGGCAGGAAAGTCCTTGAGCCACATCACCAATTAACCACCCAAAAGCTGGAAATGGAACTATGGCTCAAAGTAATAAAGCAATAGTCGTGAACACAAAAGCTCAAGGGACAACATTCAGGCCCTGAGCTCAAGCCCCAGGACCCTCGAACACACACAAAAACCTGATGAAAGTTGTAGTATATACAGGCATGACATCTCGTGATGAAAAATTGATAGTTTAACAAAGTAAGTATCAGGAAGCTACAATAGGTCTTGACTGGGAGCAGGGTGTGGAGGATGGAAGCTAATAATGCTCTTGGGGATTAAGTTAGATGAATGGAAAGGGGAATAGATGGCAAATACAGTCAAAAGACTCAATGTATACAATGAAAATGAAACTATAAAACTTGATGGGACTGATAGGGGAAAAGATCAGATGGGAAGCAGGGAGAATAATGTTTGAGAATGGAAAGGGCATGTGTAGGGGGCTGAATATGGCAAAATACTTAGTATACATCTATTAAAATAGAATAATGAAACCTGTTAATTTTTTCTGTGCTGGTCCAGGGGTTAGAACTCAAGGCCTGGGCCCTTTCCCTTAGTTTTTGTGCTCGAAAACTAGCATATTACCACTTGAGCCACATTTTCACTTCAGCTTTTGGATCCTTAAATGGATACTTGTTGTCTGGGCTGGGTTTGAATCATGATCTCTTGATATCAGCTATTTGAATAGATAAGAATGCCGATATAAGCCACCAGCAAACAGTATAAAACATTTTTTTTAATTTTTGGAAAACTTTATCCTATTTTCTGATATCATTGTGATATAACTCACATCCCGTTTTGAGGAGTTCAATTAGATTGTTAGGTTATATAACATTTTAATGCTATGTGTTTCAAATGTATTTTTCTCAATGACCCACAGGTCTAAAATGAGAATTACTCATTTTGTCTGATTTTTATAAACTATTAGAATTAGCTCCCCTAAATTTTTGCTGTAGAAATGAAGATGATTTACAGAATATCTCATTTTAAATTTATAATTTTTAAAAAGAAGAGAAGGAAAAGTGAAAGACAAACAAAAAGGCTGAATTAGAACTATAATATGCATTCACATTTAGAAATATAAACATGACCACATTTGTATAACTAATATAAACAATGAAAATTTACATAAGAAAGAAAAAGGATCTTTTAATAGAGACATTGACATTCCCTTATTTACCATGGATCATTCACATTAGCCAATTTAGGGAATCAGTCCAGGTTATTACCAGTAGATGAATTAGTGAAGACAAGTATATTTAATAGAGTTTACTCAGCCATAAAGAAATATGAAATTGTATCATTTACAAAAAAGTAGATGTGAGGAGAGATCATAAATTAAGTGAAACAATAGAGACTTGGACAAATACCACAAGCTTACTCTCATGTGGAATTTAGAAAGGAAAAAGGAATCTGAGTCTAAAAGAAACACTACTATGGATGTGGAAGGTAGTATAGGAGAGAGCAAGACAAGAAAATAAAAGGGGTGAATATAATCATGTTACATGCAAGTATGAAAATATCATAATGAAACCCAAACATATGAAAAATGCTTACAAGGGTGTAATTCTTGCATAAAATTATATACTTATTCTGTAAGACCAGTAAATGAAAATAAGGAAAGGAGCCTGTACAAACAAAATCAGTAACTAATGAAAATATAACTTTAATGAAGCAAAAAGATCCAAAATATACCTATGGGGAAAAAATCCAATTGCAAAAGTTCCTTCTGGAAATGACCATAATACCTCATCTCAAACAGAGTTGCATATAGATTTAAGTATCCGTAATTGACACATTTTAGAAACTTCCTATTTTTTACATGGCCATAAAGGTGACACTTAAACTAAGAACTCTGTATGTCACAACTAAAATCAACCACAGGGAAAAATAAATAAGTAAAAAAAAAAGCAATATTAATGATAACATAAAGAAAGGGCCTTGTATGCTGGCTTATCTATAATCCCAACTCCTCAGCTTCTCAGGAGGAAGAAATGAAGAACATTCTGTTTAGAGGCCAGTCCCATACAAACATTAGTAATACCACATGTCAAAAAAATTACCTGAGGGGGCTGGGAAGGTGGCTCAGTGGTAGAGTGCTTGCCTTGCATGCATGAGGCTCTGGGTTTGATTCCTCAGCACCACATAAACAGGAAAAGCTGGAAGTGGCACTGTGGCTCAAATGGTAGAGCACTCGCCTTCAGCTGAAGAGCTGAGGGACAGCGCCCAGGCCCAGAGTTCAAGCCTCACAACCAAACAAACAAACAAAAAAAAAACCTGGATAGGGTGCCACACAATTGTGCCCCTAGCTCTGGAGGAAGTATTAACAAGAAAGTCCTAGTCTAGGTTGGACTCAAGGGGAATCCTGAGCGAAGGGTTTGTAGCATTAAAACCTTAGAGCTAAGAAGTTGCCCTTGATGACAGCCCTTGGATACCTGGTTACTAGTAACAACATGTGACATAATTCCTTTTATGATGTTATCAAGGAGTGAGAGACTTGCAAAGTAGTGTCTGGGTCAGGTAAGCAGGGTGATTTCTGGGATAATTCAGACCTGTAAGTACTCAGAAAACTAATGGAAATACACATCAAATAATGTGGGCATATCAGGCTATTTGATCCTCTCAGCCATGTAAGACGGAGGATAGGCAGAGTCAGAGCAGAGGACCGTCTTTGACCCCTGGTAGTGTTAAAGGATCATTTGGTAATGACTATGAGAGCAAAAATATCAGGACAAAAAAACAGACAGAGGATTTAATTCATACTAGACATAGAAGCAAGCATAAAGGGGAATGTTTACCACAAACTGAAGGGATGGCAAATACTCAGGCCCTTCTCTGGTTTCAGTCTTTGAAGAATATGGGAAGGTTTCTCAAGCTGAGGCTTGGAATGAGATAGTCTGAATGTATAACCATGTTCAAATGATAGGGATGAAGATCAAAGACCTATGTGCCACTGTATTGTCTGTGTAAGGTCTGATGATCCTCTCAAAATGCCTAGATGAAACATCTGCTGCTAACATTCAACACCAAGTACATCTAGGGGTGACAAGAAAGATCCTCCTTTTTCCCCTTCTCATGGGCCCCAGGGAGGTCTGTGATGTCAACTTCAGTGCAACAGAGGACATGACTGTCACCAGGGCATGCACAAGGCGGGGTTTGCAGGCTGCTCAGAGATAGCAGGCTCAGGCTTACTGTAACTTCTTCCCTAGCTCTCAGAAAGGATGTGGTAGTCAAGACATCAGAAACTCCACAGAACCTTCTGGAGATCCCTCCTGTAATACTGCGAAGATAGCCATGACAAACACTCCACGCTGAAGGTTCACTCGCTGTATCAACATCTATCTTTCTGAGTGGCTCCGTTAACCATCTGTCCCTCAATACAGCTGTCATGTCTCTAGAGGAGAATAACCTTCGCATTGAGGAAGAACATCAAGAGAACCTGCAAACCTCCTCTGACCACAGTGTAGCACAGGCAAGAGAAGCAACAGAAGAAGAACCTCCCTGCCCTTGCTTTGTGGCTCCAGAGGAAGATCTCCAGAATTCATCTGTTCCTGAGCCAAGTAACATCCCCCAAGAGCCTTATACTATTCCAAGCCCCAGCATTAGTGTTGTAGAGTTCCTTAGCAGCCGATCTAATAAGCGTAAAAAGACCCAACAAGACAATGAGGGTCCAAGTACCTCAACAGCCACAGCCTGCACTGAAAACTCTAATGATTTTTTTGATGACAAGGTAGATTTAATGGAACATTATATTCTCTACAGGTTTGAAAGGCAACTGCCTATTTTCAAGGAAGACCTGATAAGATTTGTTGATGCTATGGATGAAGAAGAATTTGCTGAGATCCTACAGAGAACTTCTGAAAATATCGAGATTTTCTTTGGGGTAACTGTGCAAGAAGTAGATACAGACAATATCCAGTATGAACTAGTGAGCAAGCTAAAACTCCCCAATAATGGAAGGATCCATGCAGGTAACGGTTTACCCAAGACTGGCTTTGTGATGACAATACTAGGTGTAATTTTCATGATGGGTAACCATGTGACTGAGGAAGATCTTTGGAAATTTTTAAAACAAATGCATGTACGCCCAGGAAAGAGACACTATGTGTTTGGGGAGCCCCACAAGCTTGTTAGCGAAGATTTGGTGACCTTACAGTACCTGGAGTACCGACAAATACCTGACAGTGATCCTCCGTGCTATGAATTTTTGTGGGGACCAAAGGCTTATAGGGAAACTAACAAAATGGAAGTGCTAGAATTTTTAGCCAAGGTTAGTAAAAATGATCCTAGAAAATTTTCAACTCATTATGAAGAAGCTTTAAAAGACATAGAAGAGAGAGCCGAAGCAAATAAGAAAACCCAGGACGAAGAGTAATGCTATGGACAACTTTGTTACTTGACCATGTCCAGCAGCCTCTCTGCAACTCCTATTGTCTTAAGTGTTTTCTCTAGATGATAACATGTAGCATCATTAAAAAGGTATTCTTGAAAATGCCTAACATCTCACAATAATAGTTAGGATCATGCAATAATACAAATAAACTTAAAAACTCTTAGGTCTTAGTTTTGATCATTTCTTTCTGTTAATTCTAAAGTATTGTGAAAATATGTGTACTTTGTATAGCTTTGATTATGAAAAAGGAGAAAAGTAAATCTTTGTAATTTAAAGATTATATCACTAATTATTATATCTTTACAATTTGAAGACTTGCTAATTGAGCCGCATTCTCCCAGACATCATATAAGAACCTCATCTTTGTAAGGATCAAATTCTGGGGATGATAGATACATTTCCAAATTCTTCCCATAGATTTTTTTAAAAAAATTATTGTGAAGTTGCTGTACAGAGGGGTTACAGTCACGTAAGTTAGGTACATTTCTTTTTGAACAGTGTCACCACCTCCTCCCTTGTTTTTTCCCCCAGTTTTTTCCCTCCTTCATACTCTCCCACCAAGTTGTACAGTTCCATTTCCAACATAGTCCCATTTCCAACATGGTGTCTAGTGAGTATCACTACCAAATTAATTCATTTTGTCCCACCATTTCTGTGCTTCTCCTTCCCCTCCCCAAATCAAATGAATTTACGTACAAGACAAGGGGTACAAAAATCAAAAGCAGTGACAAAAGGACAAAAAATAGAAGGGAAACAAGAACTGTGAACAGGGAGCAGGTGGCTTATGCTTGTAATTCTAGCTACTCAGAAGGCTGAGACCTGAAGATCAAGATTCAAAGCCTGCCCAGGCAGGAAAGTCCAAGAGACTTTTATCTCCAATCAGCCACAAGAAACCCACAAGTAGTACTGTCGCTTAAGTGGTAGAGGGCTCTCCTTGAGCTGAAGTGCTCAGGGACAGTGCCCAGGCCCAGAGTTCAAGCCCCACGACTGACCAAAACCGCCCCCCCAAACCTCTTTTTTCCAAAATGAACTCCAGTTCATTTTGATAATTATCATTTTATATGATCATATGACCATAACTACTAAGCCTTTGTGATCTTCTTCTAAGAATATCCTCCTTTGGTCTCATTTTGTGAATGTTTAAAGTCTTGTTTAATTAACCATGTCCCCTCCACAAACAAATGTGAAAGAGTATTTAGATAGGGGAATACTTATCTATGATTTAAAACTTCTGATGAAAAGTTCCATAGATTTTTTAAATTTTTTTATTGTGAAAATACCGTACAGAGGGGTTACAACTACATGGGCAAGGTAATGAGTGCATTTCTTATCAAGCATTGTTGCCTCATCCTTTGTTTCCCCTTCCCATCCCTTCCCATCTTCCCCCCCCCCCCACCCCCCACCCCCGCCCCGCCCCGGTGCCAAAGTTGTAATGTTCGTTTTTCGACATGATATCTTGTACATTTCATGGTTGGAATGGGTCCAACTCTATCCCTATTTAAACAATTTGTTTTTTCCCGTCTCCTCCACAAATTATACCAACATCAAATACAGTGAAAACAGGGGTTATACCGTGGGGGTGGGACATACAAAGCAACGAAGAAATACCTTTAAATATGTTGAAACTCAAGATGGGTACTAGGGGTTCAGGCTTATAATCTTAGCTACTTGGGAGACTGATATCTGAGGATTCCAGTTAAAAAGCTAACCTGAGCAAAAAGCTCATAAGACTCTTATGGACTTTCCAAATAAACACCAAAAAGTAGAATGTGGCTCAAGTGCTACAGCCTTTAGCCAAACCAACAAACAAAACGTTCAGGGACAACACTCAGGACCAATACACGCACAGAAACACACATACACACACACACGCACACACACACACACACACACACACACACAAATGATTAGAAACTGGCTGCCTGGTACAACCATATGAAGAATAGGTTAATACATGTGCTATGACATAACAGGTTGCAGAGGGGAAAATGCCTAAAGCACCAAAATCAAGTTAGTTTGAAATTCTGAAAACTGCAATTCCAGCAATGTGATATAATTATATAAATAAACATCATGGTTGGCTATAAAGGCTGTGGAACAAGGAAGGGGCCAGATCCTCTGATGATAGAGGTCATTATTGAAGAGAAGAAACTTAAATGGAAAACTGCAGTGTATTGGTATGACAAAACTTAAGATACAAAATTATGAAGTGTCATGACATTTGGAGAAACTCAAATGTTCTTCCTGTAAGTTCCCTGCTAGACTGTATTTCCAGATCTACTTCTCTCAGAACCATCTGTATCAAATGGACCAGGCTAAGATCTGCCATATTCCCAAGTATCAGGTTTCAATCTCTTCCAACATTCTGAATTATTCAAGCAAGCAAATTACATCCTCTCCAGGGCAATAGAACTTGCTTTCCCTTGATGAACAAGCCTTCCACCCAGAAGATTCTCCTTATTTCCTATGGCCCTTGAAGGCTTGTCGCCCTCAATAGCTTGTAATAATTTTTCCATTCCAACTGTGGAAATAGGAGTACATATAAATAATTATTGGTAATATTGATTTTATCTTTAAAATATCTAGTATCGCCTGCTTAGTTATCCACACAAATATACTGCAGAAGATCAATAGAAAGCCCACAGATTGGGAGATCTTCACTAGATACACAACAGACAAGGGCTTCATATCTAAAGTATACTTAGAACTCAAAAAATTAACCCCCCCAATAAAAATCCTCAAACAACCACCCCATTAATAAGTGGGCTAAAGAATTAAAAAGAGGCTTCTCTGGAGAGGAAATAAAAATAGCTAACAGACACATGAAGAAAATGGTCAGCATCTCTGGTCATAAAAGAAAGGTAAGTCAAAACCATATCGAGATTCCACCTCACCCCAGTTAGAATGGCCATTATCAAGAAAACAAATAATAGTAGATGCTGGTGGGGATATGGACAAAATGGAAGTCTACTACACTGTTGGTGAGATTGTAAATTGGTTCAACCACTCTGGAAACCAGTCTGAGATACCTCAAAAGACTAAATATAGAACTTTTCTACTCCTGGGCATTTACCCAAACAAACACAAACAAGGCCCCATGAAAGCTCCTAGCACAACTATGATCATTGCAGCATTATTTACCATAGCTAAGCTATAGAATCAACCAAGATGCCCCTCAGTAAGTGAATGAATTGAAAAAATGTGATATATATACACAATGAAATTCTATGCTTCCATCAAAAAGAGTGGCATTGCCCCATTTGTGAGGATCCATGGTTTCCCTCAATTGTAATAATTTGTATACGCTTAGGATAGTCCTAGCAGAGGATCACAATGTCCCAATAGCTATGTATACAAGACCATATAAAATACTAAATTGAAACGAACTCTGACATAGAAACAAGAGGTTTTTTTGGTGGTTGTTTGTTTTTCTTTTCTTCTTTTTTAGTGTACTGTTTACAGTTATTGCTTTTGTCTCACTTATTTTTTCTCCTCTGGGTTACTACCTGTAGTCACTGTTTCTGATTTTGGTACTTTTTGTCTTGTATATGTTTATCTGATTTGGGGAAGGGAAGGGAAATCACAGAAATGGTGAGACAATGTGACAATGATACTCACTAGACACTATTTTGGGGAAATGAACTATACAACTTGGGGGAAGGGGAGTCAAGGGGGAGGGAAAATGGGAGAAAACCAGGGAGGGATTAACACTTCAAAAACTATACTCATAACCGTACTTATGTAACTGTAATGACTCTGTCTATCATCTTTACAATAAAATAAAACTATAAAAAAACCAAAACAAGTATACTGCAGAGATTCCTCATCTACAAATGGACTTTTAGGCCATGTAGCATGTTTTTTGTTTGCATGTGCTGGTCCTGGGTCTTGAATTTAGGGCCTGGGGGCTATCTCTAAGCTATCTTTCTTAAGGCTAGTGCTTTATAACTTAAGCCACAGTTCCACTTCCAGGTTGAAGTGATGAATTGGAGATAAGAGCATCATACCTTTCCTGACAGTCTGGCTCTGAACCCTCATCCTCAGATCTCAGCCTTAGAGTATAAGTTTTAGCAGTGGCACCTGGCAAAGCATGCTTTTTTATATATACTATTGTTAGTATTATAATTTTATTATCTTTAATTTGTATGAAGGGGTTCTAATTCAATATGTCAGTTTATGAATAGAGTGCATCTTGATAATGATCTTCAAAATCTGGCTGGGGCTGGGTCCTTGTGGCTCATGTCTGTAATTCTAGCTACTTACAAGAGTGAGACTTAAGGATTGCTGTTCAAAGCCAGTACAGGGAGGAAAGCCTATGAGACTTTTATCTCCAATTAGCCACCTAAATGCAGGAAGTAGAGTTGTGGCTTAAGTGGTAAAATGCTAGCGTTGAGTAAAAGCTCAGAAAAAGCACATAGGGCCCTGAGCTCTAGGGCCTGGACCAGCCTCTCCCCTCACTTAGAAAAAGGAAAGAGAAGAGAAGAATAGGGAAGAACAAGAAGAAAGTTAAAAAAAAAAAAAACCAGAATTGTTCTGGGAACATATATAACCAAGAATAAATTTCTGTTTAGGACAATGTATCAGCTTGTTTGGGCTATCATAAAAATACCATAGTCTAAGAGGCTTCAATGGGAGACATACCTTTCCATTTTAATATTTTTGGCAGTACTAGGGTTTGAACTCAGGGCCATATGCTCCCCTGTGTCTTTGGCTTAGCTTTCACCACTTGACACACACTTCCACCCTGGCTTTTTACTGAGAATTTTGGAGATGGAATTTCATGGACTTTTCTGCCCAGGTTACCTTTGTACCAAGGTCCCCCATAACTCAATCTCCTGAGTAAATAGGATTATAGATGTGAGCCACTAGCACCTAGCTTGGTTATTTGTTTATTCATAGTTCTGGCAGGTGGAATACTAAGATTAAGGTTCTGCTTCCTTAGCTTTTCCAGAGGCTTGTTTTTTTGCAAGATGCTGGATTCTTGCTGCCACTTCACAAGGAAGCCTCTGTGTATGTATACATCTTTTTTCGTTCTTAATATATATATATATATATATATATATATTATTGTAAAGATACTGTACAGAGGGGTTACAGTTATATGAGCAAGATAATGAGTTCATTTCCTATTGAGCATTCTTACCCCCTCCTTTATTTTTCCCCTACCATCCTTTTCCTCCCCACTTCCCCAACTCCTCCCTCCTCCCTCCCCCCTCCCCCCTGCAAAGTTGTAAAGTTCATTTTCAACATACTGTCTTGTACATCTCAGTGTTACAAGGGGTCAGCCTGTATCTTTATTTCAGCATTTTGTTATTTCCCTTCCCCTCCCCAAATTAGAAAAAATGTATATACAAGATGCAGGACACTGGAATCAAATACAGTGACAAATGGGGTTGTACCATGGGGAAAGAACATACAAAGAAACAAAAAAATCACATAGTACATTATAAGTGTATGTATACATCTTTAGGTGACAACCCTGTCAGACTGTATTAGGTCCTACCCAGGTAGCTTCATTTTAAACTCATCACCTTTTGAAAGCTCTTGTTTCCAAAAATAGTCATATTCTGAGTTACAAATTGTAAAACTTTTAACATGTGAGAGTATACAACCAGCCCATGATAGGAAAGAATGGCTGACATCTTTCCCATTGTCTCAATGCACTAGCAACAATGTGTTATGCACAGATGAGATGCACAGAAGCCATTGTGTTTTCCAGTGTTTACCTGAAAATCCTATTGCTTGCAAAGGAAATTATAATTGAGTTTAATCTTGAAATTCTAAGGAATGCTAGATTTTGAAGGGAAATAATAAATGTAAATAGAGGTAGTTTAGAGGTAAAGGTAGATGGAATGCACCAAAGAGTCAACCCTTGAGAAAATTCTAGGAGTTCTAAACTGCATCCAGGTGGAAAAAGAACCTTTGCAATAGATGAATAGGGAAAATCTAATTTATTTGATAAATTCAGTGCCATATCTCCCTAATTTCTAACCTATTCTGGATTTGAGAACTAAATGTCCATAGGGGAAGGTGTCATTATGTTGATATAAACCATTGCTCATTAAATCTTGTGGCCAGTCACCATGACAGGGGTTGTCTACCCACTATTTATATTCCAGTGGTTCACAAAATTGGTTTGACTAAGATCAGGTGTCCATATCAATACCATAGATGAGGTGGCTTCGAAAACAAATGTTAATTTCCCAGTGTTCTGGTGGCTGAAAAGTTTATTAGCGAGTTAGAGGCAAATTTCATTTCTGGTGATGATTTTCTTGTAGACATAGTCTTTGTGCTTGATCACGTTGTGGAGGGAGAGGAAAGAGTGCTCAAACATTCTGGTCCTTTCTTAGAAAAGCATCAATTCAATCCTAAGATCACATCCTAATGATTTCATTTAAATGAATTATCTGCTCAAGACTCCATTTTCAAAATCACTGCAAAGGAGTTTGAAATTTCAGCCTCTGAATTTTTCAAGAACGCAAGTATTATAAGCATAAAAAGGTTTAACAAACTCAAATGACTAATAATCAGTAAGCACTGTATTCATATACAGCTTTGGTAAATGGCAACACATTTGTACGACTACTGAAGTATAATTTTGAAGTAAAAATAAAATTTTAAAAAGATTTTAAAAAAAAGAATCAGCAATACTCACTTATGTGTAAGGCAATAAATGACCAGAAGATCAGAGGTCTAAAAAGACTTTTTGTCCGAATTAATATAAGAGCCCAGGCTATTCCTACTCTCATGGAGAACCTGACCTTGTTTACCTCAACTCACTTTATATGTCACTATTGCAAAATTATATCTGAGTCAATTTTATTGAAAAGATCATATGCTCAAAGTATTGGATATGAATCCAGAGCCAGAGCAATACGATTGTCAGAATTAATGAGGGAGTTGAAAAATCATAATGAAGAAAATAATATTTGGTAAGAATAGTAATAGCTACAGGTCGTTAGTTAACTTTAAGAGAATGAGGTGTCATGCAATCATTTATCTCGACCCATTTTCCATAATTAGTATATTCCCTAGAACAAAAGGAAGTAAATGGTATTATGCCCACCTCTGGTCCTCAGCTCCATCCAGACCTGAACTCCTCCCTGTCCAGGAGTTCCTGCCTTACAGCTGGCCACTTCCTCTCTCCAGCCAGACTCACGGCGCACTCGTTTTACCTCACTTCCGCCCTCACTTCCTCCAGACCCACCCACGACTTAGATTGGGGTAGACACCATGTGCTTCCTCTCCCGGGGAGATATAGCCCCTCTAATAAACCTTACAATGTTTCCCTGTGCCTGATTGACTTCTGCATGGTTGCCTGGGAGGGTCCTGAAGGATTCTTTCAGTAAAGAACTGAGTTTGTGTGTAAAGATATCTTACGGCCACCACCTGTTACAAGCCCCTCTCCCTGTGTACTCTGTTCTTTAGCTTGCCCATATCACACTACTCAAGAGACATACGTACATGGTTTCTTTGTGGCATGTAAAAAACACAACTCGAGTTTGCATGCATGTAGCATTTAACAGCAAATTTTTCAGTAATGATCCATAAACCAGATGAGAACCTGGTTTAATGCTCAGAATATGCAGTCCTACAAGGGTCCAGTCATAGATTTCCCATAAGTTGCTATTATACACGGATGACTGACAGACGATTTCCAGTGGGGTGGTTGTTTTATTTTTTCCCCCCTCAAGGATGGTCCTCTTCCATTTGATTCACAGTTTTGCTTCAGATTTTATTGTAATTAATTAGACTTTCCTGCCCGGATTGCCTTCGAGCCATGATCCTTAGATCTCAGGCTCCTCCATAGCTAGTACTACAGGTATTAGCTACTGTCGTTTGGATTTTATTTTCTTTTTTAATATATCGCTCTCTTCCCTCTCCCTTCTCTGTGTGCTCTCCTAGTGCCTGGCCTTTTTTTTTTTTTTTTTAAATACATCACTCTCTCCCCTATCCTTTCTCTGTACGCTCTCCTTTTTGTGGTTTTGTGGACCTTATACTTTCTTGTCAAGCGGCTCTATCTTGGGCCATACCTGGGGGGCTAGGGTAACTTCAGAAGGAGGAACCTAGAAATGCTAGGATCTCACTTTAAGGGGGAGTGGCAGAGGGAGGGGTAGAGGGAAGAATCTAAACTCCAGGACCAATCAAGTCTTAATGTTCTGAGATGGCCAGTCACATCCACCAGAACAGAGGGGGCGATAGAGTTGCTGCTCATGTGCGTCAGTCTCTCCCTAGGACCCTTTCTTTGGTGGTGCCTCACTTCCTGCCTGCGGAGAAGCCATTTCAGGAAGGTGAGGAGCTCCGACTGCGGTTGCCGGTTAGACTGAGAGAAAGCTCAATTTTTATGAGAAGTGAAGGTATGGAACTTAAAAGATACAGAGAGAAACTTCTTACCTAAATAGAGGATCACTTCCTCTCCCCCAAAACTGTGTCCTTGTTCATAGGGCGTAAAGGCCATAAGGAGACGATCCCATTAGGGTCCTTGCCCAATTCCGCTTCTAATGTTTCGGGAACATGAGGTAAAAAAGGAACATGGCTCCGTTTAGACGCAGTCAGCAATATTCAAGAAAATTAATATAATAAAGGCAAAAAAAAATGTTGGTTTTGTTGTTGTTTTTTTTTTTTTGCATGGAGACTCTTGGTGGCGCTCATTATTCCACGCCATAGAGGTAGGTCTATGTTAGCTTTTTGTTTTTTTTTTTTTTCCCCAACTTGATGGTATGGAGAACGGAGGACTTTGGCCTAAAGGACAGTTCGGAGGAAACGGGGTGGAGGTTAAAGTCAGAAATAGAAATAGTAACTAAGACTGGAGGCTGGCTCAGTTGGTCTTGAGTGAATACCCTGTATCTCCAAAGGGAAAAAGAGAGAGGGGGAGAGAAAAGAGGAGTACCATGTTCACAGGGATTCAAGGGCAGAACCACCTTGTTTAGGTTCTGAGGGAATGGGTTTTCAGAAGAGTGAGGCAGCCCACAGCCAGCCCCTGCTATCAGTTCTGGGAGATCCCAAGCAGTCTGTTGGGCTAACGTATACAAGAATGGTCTCAGTAAACTCAGGGCCTCAGTCACAGTGAAGGATCTTCAGATCAGCATAGGGAAGCTTCACATAAAGCAGCTTGTAAGCCTTTTCTCCTGCACCATTAGGGGAAGGGTGGGAAAAGTAAAGAAGATAGTCTAAAGCATTATAGCCTTTGATCAGTACTAAAGTGAGGACCATTATTTTACACCAGCTTTAAGAAGGTAGTAAATAATTAGTTCCTTACTCAAAGCCTTGTACAGTTATTAGATGCTAAGGTGGCCATTATATTCTGTGAAGGAGTATCAAGAGATGGTTAGGAGAAAGAAAGAATGCTAAGTGAAGTATTTAGAAGTTAAGAGAACATTTAAGGGGACCTTTCACCATTGAATAGATAATCAAGAGCCCATCCATCTACTCAATCCTGGAACTTCCAGGACAGGACTGTCATCCTGAGGCTAACATTTATATCTAATCACTTATTTACATTTAATCCAACAGATACAAAAACTGACAGACGGGACAGACATACATTGACAAGGTGAAGCGGGTACCAACTAGAGTTGAGGTAAGTTCCCAGAAAGCATCTGACATACCCAAGTAACTGAAAATGAAGAGGGCTCCACATAACTCCAAGAGGTTTCTTTAACAGGGATGACAAGCCGTTAGGCTGGCAAGTTTCTTCACTTCCTCTGGTATGATCTTGGACGTGTTAGATATTTTTTGTGCCCATCCTAGGGCTAGAATTTAGGGCATTGGTGCTGTCATTTAGCTTTTTTGTTGAATGCTAGTACTCTATCACTTGAACCACAGTTCCACTTCCAGCAGTTTTGTGTTGTTTTGTTTTGTTTTATTTTGTTATTTTATTAGAGATAAAGGTCATGGACTTTCATGCTCAGGCTGACTTCAAATTATGTTTCTTAGATCTCAGCCTTCTGAGCTTCTAGGATTACAAGCATGAGCCACTGGTGCCTGGCAGACATGTTACAGTTTTGTTGAAGAGGTCAACTTCAGAGCAGCATAAGAGAAAAAGCCAGAACTTGCTCATACTTGATGTGATGATTCTGAATATGATGTTGGAGGATCCTGAAGTCTCAAAATAGAGGTCTTTTCCTACCAATACCTATTTATTAACACCCCATCCCACTCCATGCAGGAATGATATGATATGGCTTAAGGCAGCCTGTCTGATTAGAACAGTGGCTATGTGAATTACCAGAGCAATGAGCTTATGGGAAGTTCTAGAGGAGTTTTTGGTTAAAGCTAATTCACTATCTACCTGTGGAACATGCTTCCAGTATTTTTTTTATTCTACAGGTGCCTGCAAATCCAATTATTCTGCTTGTAGCACTTCCTGTTGTCCCTAACAAAGGTCATCATGCCTCGCGGTCAGAAGAGTAAGCTCCATGCTCGTGAGAAACGCCGCCAGAACCGAGGCAATGCTCAGGGTTCTAAGGGTGCTCAGCAAACAGCAGTGGCAGCAGCAGAGCCCACTTCACCCTCCACAAGTGCTGCTGAGTCATGTAACATTCCCCAGGGGCTTGAAGCACCATCTACCACAGTTCGTAGAGGTAGACGTAGACGTGCTGTTGGTTCTACACCATCATCTACTGCACCTACTGATGTGGGTATTTCTGCAGCAAAATCTATTGCCCCTACTGATATGGCTGTTTCTGCTTCAACATCTGCTGCCTCTACCGAGTTGTATGCTTCTACACCACCAGTTATGGCTCCTTCTGATGAAGGTTGTTCTGGTGTTCCATCTATTGCCTCTACTGATGAAGATGTTTCTGATACTGAATCTGTTGGTACCACTTGTTTGGATGTGTTTGACACTAGGTCTCTTACAGACTCTACATCTGTAGGTGAAGAAGGTACAAGCCTTTCTGATGAAGATTACTCTAATAAGTTTACACATCTAGATCATGTATCCAAAGAGGTTCTAATGGTAGAACAGCTACTACTCCACAAGTACAATATGAAGCAGTTTACTACTAAGGAAGATATGTTAAATATCATTAGCCAAAACTATAC
This sequence comes from Dipodomys spectabilis, assembly GCF_019054845.1. Classification (NCBI taxonomy): domain Eukaryota; kingdom Metazoa; phylum Chordata; class Mammalia; order Rodentia; family Heteromyidae; genus Dipodomys; species Dipodomys spectabilis. Next base: position 257,633 of record NW_024871203.1, on the reverse strand, counting down.
AAAGGACTTTGATGAGATCTTCAAGAGAGCCTCTGATCACCTCTCTGCTGTCTTTGCAGTTGAAGTAAGAGAAGTGAACTCTGACACATACAACCTTATCAGCAAGCTGAGACTCCCAAACAATGGGAGAGTTCGTGCTGGCAAAGGCTTCCCCAAGACTGGTCTTGTGATGAATGTGCTGGCTATGATATTATTGAAGGGAAACTCTGCCACTGAGGAAGATATCTGGAAATTCCTGAAGTTGATGCGTGTGTATCATGGGAAGAAGCACTATGTATTCGGAGAGCCCAAGAAGCTCATCACCCAAGATTTGGTGAGGTTGAAGTACCTGGAGTCCCGGCAGGTGCCCAACAGTGATCCTCCATGCTGTGAGTTCCAGTGGGGTCCCCAAGCTCATGCTGAAACCAGCAAGGAGGAAGTCTTGCACTTCTTGTCTAAGATCAATGAAACTGCCCCTACGTTTTTTGCCACCCTCTATGAAGAGGTTGTGAAAAGTGAGAAAGATGAAACCGTGAGCATAGAAGTACGCCAGCCTAGCACCACTGCTCAAGCATCTGCAGTTACTGGTCTCTCTCCTTCCGAAGTTCTTTCTTCCCTGGTTGAATCTGAACCTGAAAGATTGTCCAAATAAGAAATATAACAATCATCATAGGGATTTTGTTGAAAATATAAGAATGTGGAATGCAGTTGAGGGAAAAAGTTAAACATGTTTAATTTTTGTATTTTTGTGTTGCTCGCACTGTTGTTTGGTAAAATTTAATGTTTCAAAGTTTTTCTTGGAATGAATTAAAAATAAAAAGAGAATTGTGCATAGTTAATTGTTTCTAAATGCTTATTTGTCAAATATTTATTGAGAATATTCTCTTTGTAAGAGCATGTAGAGTACCTGGATGTTAAGGTAACAACCTGGGCCCTGTTTATAGACATTTTGAGCCAAAGAGATGTAATTTTGAAAGGAAAGTGTTCGCCTGGCAGTGGTGGCTCATGTTTGAAATCCTAGTTGCTAAGTAGGCTGAGATTTGAGGATCATGGTTCAAAGCCAGCCCAGGCAATAAAGTCAGTGAGACTCTTATCTCTAATAAACTACCAAAAAAAAAAAAAAACAAAAGTGGAGCTGTGCCTCCTAGCATTGTACACAAAAATTCAGAGGGGATAGCACCCAGGCCCCAAGTTCAAGCCCCAGGATCAATACCTGCCCCCCCCAAAAGGGGGAAAATGTTCAACTATCATCTATAAGAGGGTGTTTTGTATGAAAACCATTAAGTGGAAATGAACAGTAAGAGGCTTTTGGGATTTGCGTAATTGTGAGTCAGGATTGCAATGGAATTTTTATGTAACCTGGGTGGTGAGCTAGTCAGGTTGTGGAGATGTTGAATAATTACCTTGTCCCATGAAGGTGTCTCATAGCTGAGCAATAAAATCCTAAAGGTCTGTTTTTGTCTTAAAAATTGCTGGAGACTGAAGGTGGAATTGCCAGTGATAGAGGATAAAGACAAATGTAGATCTAACATTCTTAATTCTCATAGTTCTGGAAGCTGGGAAGTCCCAAATCAAGATGCCAGCAGATTCAGTTCCTAAGCAGGTTACCTTCCTGGTTTGTTTATTTAACTCTGAACTCACTTACATTGGGGATAATGATAGGAGAGGGATAAAAAACAGTGAACAAATGGGCTTGGAAAAAGGGGGAAGAATAAGAATTCTAGTCTCTCTTCTGCATGTTGTAGAAACACTACTCCAATACCGAGGCCCACACTAATAAGGTTATCTAAATTTACTTACTTACTCAAAACATATTTCAATGCAAGTGTATTAGCTTACAACAAAACCACTTTAAATATGAATCTATAAGCATATTAAAAGTAAAAGATTGAGCTGGGCAGTAGTGGCCCATATATGTAATCCTAGCTACTTAGAAGGCTGAGATCTAAGGATCACAGTTGGAAGCCAGTGTGGTAAGTCACGAGGCTTATCTTCCATAAACTATGAACACAAGCTGGAAGTGGAGCTGTGGCTCAAGTGGTAGACCATTACCCTTGAGCAAAAGAAACTCAGGGACAGCACCCAGGCCCTGATTTCAAGTCTTAGGAATGGAACAAAAAATAAAAAAGTACAGGATTGACAAATATAGAAGGTGGGTGAATATGGTAAAAATACTTTATATGCATATGGGAAACTCAGTTCAATTCCCAGTATTGTGAGCAGGGAGTTACAATGAAACCCATTGCTTTGTACAAATAGTATATACTAATAATAACGAAAATGTTCTTGTTTAGAAAAAAGTAAACTTGTACAGAAAAGATTTAAATGTGTAAGAAACTTGGTGTGAAAAACTCTACAGAAGAATCAGGCCTAGTCAAAATCAGTAATTGGAACATGTAATGAAAAATATAGTTTTCAGAAAAGCAACAGTATTCAAAATATACCTAATAAATGCACAAGTTCCTCACAGAGACAACTATTACACCTTAAGAACACAATTGAAAGAAAAAAGCCTCAAATAGAATTGCATAGTATTTACCACAGAGAAAAAATACTGTGAAAACATCACATTTTCATTCTTTTGAGATTTACACACTATATCATGACAGAAATCAACTGTGGAAAAATTAAAGATAAACACTAATTATATCAAGGAAGAGCAAGGCATAGTGATTCATAATTGTGACCCTAACTACTCTGCAAACAGGGGTAGCAGGATCACTAAATGAGTTGGTAAAATAACAAAATGGAAAAATAAACACAAGAGGCCTTATTTGAAAAGTAATTGCAAAAGGCACCGTGAAGTGATGTTAGTAGAATATTTGCATAAAAAGTGAGTGATCCCAACTTCAAAACTCAGTAATGTCACTGGAGGGTAAAATAAAGAAAAATACACTAAGATATATTATACAGGTCTCTAGGTATTCACACAGAGTAAGACTAAAGGAGGATAATCTTAGGAACTAAGTGTAACAGAGAGATTCAATACCTATGTGCATCTGATCACATACAATAATATTAATTGAAATGAACTATCAGGAGTTTTTTTTTATTTGCTACTTTTTAAATTCTTTTCCCTTTGTCTTGTTTGTTCCATTATCTGTCTTGGGGAGGGTAAGGCCAGCACAGAAATGGAGGGACAAAGGGTGTACAAATGTAGCAGTGGTACTCACTAAACACTATGTTGACAATTAATTATAAAACTTATGGGTGGGGCCTGAAGGGAAAAAAACTGGGAGAGAGCCAGGGAAAGGGTGACATGGTTCAAAAAGAAATGTATTCTTTATCTGATTTGTGTAACTGTAACCCTTCTGCATATCACCTTCACAATAATAATAAAAAATGCAAAGAAAAAACCCCCAAAACAAACAAACCCCAACCCTCAGAACTGAAAACCAAAGTTGTCAGACTAGTGGGCTCAGGGACAATGTTCAAGCCTTATTTTAAGCCCCAGTATTGGCACCAAAAAAAAAGTCAAGACAACAGACTTGAGGGTGCCATTCACAAAAGAGGAGAAACCAAATACATCTCTAGTGGAACATTTTTGCGTGTGCGCTCATCCGTATATGTATGTATCCATTCTGCGGCTTGAACTCAGGGCTTGGGTGCTTTCCCTGAGCTTTATTCCTCTCTACCATTTGAGCCACATCTCCACCTCTGGCTTTTTGGAGTCTCACAGACTTTCCTGCCTGGGTTCGTTTTGAAGCACCTTCTTCACACATTTCTCCAAACACCTAGGATCTTAGGCGCAAACCTTTGGAAGGACTGCATGACAGCTATGCTAGGGATCCATCTTTACTTTAGATTCACTGTTCTCCAGAAAAACAAATTCTTTGTTCACATCCAGGAGAGAGAGCTGTCCTCACTAGAAGCAAAGCCAGAAAAATAATTTTTGCTACTTTTCTCGGAACTCTCCTGGAACAGTCCCATGTGTGAGGTTCTATTCCTATCATGAAATTCTCCAAGGAAGGGGAAGACTGGGTGGGGAAAACCTGGAGGACAACACCGGAAGGGGAATACCGGGAGGGGTAGACCAAAAGAGGGGAGACAGAAAGCGGGGGAACAAAAAGAGCAGAGGAAGTAGGAGGACCGGAAGTGGGGGGCCGGAAGTAGAGGACTGGTGTGGGAAGAGACAGGCGATGGAAGGTCGGATGTGAAAGATCGTGACTGCTGCTTCACCAGATATTAAGGTGTGGTGCCTTGCTGTTGCATTGTGACTTCAAGTCAAGTGAGAGACTTCTCAAGTGTTTTCAGGGGCCTTTGTGAGTAATCTGAGTTAAAGCTGAATGAATCCTGTGTAATCTATGAAAATTGCACGGTGCCGATTCCTTGAAAGTACGGCCATCTTGGGCTCCTCCTCCTTATATTAAGTCTGAAAAGTCCGGGGATAGTTTATTTAGGACTAAAGGCCATTTGCTTCCCCTAGAAGGCTCAAGAAATAAAGGTCTTGGTTTGTGGCTTATAGAATAGGGTCATCAGATGAGTAAATATCATACACCATGGAGTTAAAAAGAGACCAATTGGCTGGTCGCCAGTGGTGGTGCACACCTGTAATCTAGCTACTCAGGAAGCTGTTATTTGGGGATTGAGGTTCAAAGCCAGCCTAGGCAGGAAAGTCCGTGAGACTCTTATCTGAAATTAACCACCAGAAAACCAGAAGTGGCGCTCGGCTGAAGTGGTAGAGTGCTCGCCTTGAGCTAAAGAGCTCAGAGACAGCGCCCAGGTCCAGAGTTCAAGCCCCATGACCAACAAAAACAGAAGAGAGAGAGAGAGAGAGAGACCAACCGTGATAACTGACTCAAAAGTAGTTTGAGGGGGACATAAGGAATTCGAACTATGACTGTTCTCCAACTGATCCAGGCAGATCGAAGAATATGTGTGCTTCTTTACTCGGCTTTCTGCAGAATTAGAGCATTAGGGGATTTCCTCTAAGAAAATGGAAACTGGTAAACCTTGCAAAATTCTCAAATCATGCAAAAATTCAAGATGATGACTCTACTCATTATGGGAACTATACTGTAGGCAGGTAGCAATGAGGGTCCTTAAATATTTTTCCTCTTGTCTAGGAATCCAGAGTATCCCTGAAAGATGTTGTTGTATCAATGTGCTTCTTTACTGGGAGTTGGACGTAATGTTATTTTCAGAGAAACAGAGAGAAGGGGGCTAGATATACTTCTTGCCAAAAAATAGATAAATATAAATCAACAGTGTTCTGAATCCAGAACAGCAAAGCCCCACTGCTAGTCACTATAGGCCATCAAGTAAGCCCAGTGTCGTGCAGTGACCTAAGATTCTCTTAACTTCCTCCACAGGATTCTCAGGACACAGGGACAGAACAGAAGAGTCTGGTGGGTTCCTAAAGCAGTGTGATTGCAGAAAACTGAAGAAGGGGCCAAGGTAAAGCCAAATTACCCTCCCACTGATGATGGTAGTCACAAGCTGTCATTTCTCCACTCTAGGTTTTTTTTTCCAGGTCTCCTCAGGAGCTCACTGGAGTCATCATGCCACGAGGACAGAAGAGTAAGCATCGCTCTCGTGCCAAGCGTCAACTGGCTCGTATTGAGAGACAGATTCTTGAGAATGCACAGTACATTGCAGAGGAGGCAGAGTCCCCACCCTCCCTTCCTACTGTTGGTGAGGGTGCTCCCTTAAGCTCCCCTTCTGTCTGTAATCCCCAGGAGTCTCAGGGAGAAATATCCTATGAATCTTTTGATGCAGGGGCTTGCTGCAGTGGTTTTAATGTGGGTGCAGAGGGTATTGATAAAGGTGCAGATGAGGAAAGTCCCATGACGTCTCAGGAAGTCTGCCCCACTCAGATCCTATGTAGAGACTCTTTTGATTGGAAAACAAATAGATTGATGCAGTACATGCTAGAGAAGTTTAAAAAGAATGAGCGGTTTACACAGGCAGAGATGCAAAAGGTCATGAAAGGCAAGTTGAAACAGAACTTACCTGAGATCTTTAAGAAAGCATCTGAGCACTTGGAGTTGATTTTTGGCATTGAGGTGAGAGAAATAAATCCCAATAGTGAAACCTATACCCTGATCAATAAGTTACGCCTCTCCAGTGACAGCAGTCTGAGTGGCAGATGCAAATTTCCCAAAACAGGCCTGGTGATGATACTCCTTGGTGTGATCTTTATGAGGGGCAATAGTGCCAGTGAGGAAGAAATCTGGGAATTCCTTAATTCCCTGGGGATATATGCTGGGAGGAAGCATTTAATTTTTGGGGAGCCTCGAAAGCTCATCACCAAAGATTTGGTGCGGGATGGGTACCTGGAATACTACCGGGTACCTGGCAGTAATCCTCCCCGCTATGAGTATATTTGGGGTTTCAGAGCCTATGTTGAAACTACCAAGATGAAAGTTTTGGAGGTCTTGGCCAAGATCACTGATAGTGAACCTAGTTCTTTCCCTAGCCTGTATGAGCAAGCTTTGAGAGAAGAGGAAGAAAGAAAAGAGAGAGCTGAAGCTGAAAATAGCACTGATGGGCAGGCCAGGGTTCCTTCCCATGCTAGGTCCCACGCATCCTCCCACATTTAGTTAGGTCTGTGAGTTTTCACCTGTTCGAAGAACAGAATTAGAGGGAACAAAATGTATGTCCCCTTTCATTTTTTCCTTTGGATAACATTGTTTTAATACTATGTCTCAGTTCTTTTTTTTTTCAAGGTTTGTGCACTCATTTGAAGATTTATTTTACTTCAGATTATAATCTTTATGTTATTCTTAACCACTTCTTTTTCAAAATGTTTCAAAAGTTACAGTTTTATTGTTTATATAAAAACCTATGTGGGCGGGGGAAACTAAAACTTGTCTTTTTCCCTATTATATATGAATAAGTTGTGTAACTTGTAAGTGTTCATTTGAAGGTTAATTTGTTACAGTCTGTTAACATAATATATGACATGTTTATTGTTATTTATCAAGTTTAATAGTTTTGTTAGTCTGAAATGGGCAAATTGTCCTTTTATTATAACATAAAGTAACATCTGAAGAGGAATTTTTTGCAAACAAGTGAAAAAAAAACATTGGAAAACAGCTGATATTACAAAATGTTGAGACAAAAATAAATCGATAATTGACTATTCTTTTTGCTCATTTCTAGTAATATTAAATGGAATGGATTTGAATTTGGTTAGTCAAGCTATAAGAGACTAAGTTGTTTTAAAAAAGAAAATTAAGTTATAAAAATTAAATCTCTTACTATTTTTTTATTATTTTAGTAGTTTTTTCCAAGCCTTACTTGAAGCCCCCAACAGTACATCTGCCCATAGGCTTTTAGAGTCAAATGGCTTCTATTTTATAAGCAAGATGATTAGGTAGTGTCTAAAGGAGAAAGGACAAGAAGGAGGGATGAGGAAAAGAGGTTTCAGATGGAAGCCAAGTGTAAATTGATCAAGGTAATGTGGAACATTCAGAGATTACAATTCTGTCTATGTGAAATAATTTAAGTGAGGTTTTGAGGTGGGCTAGATGGCACTCTAGGCATGGTAAGCAAGGGCTAGATCCTCTTGTGCCACTGATTAAGGGTCTTAGTGCCTAATAAGAAGCAAATCTTAACAGTTCCTTTGGAACTGTAATACTCATCTGAGGTAGAAATGTAAGGAGTCTCTGCACTTGTGCCAGTGCAGGTAAATACACTTGCACAAACCATGCACATATTGTTCAGGAAGTTCCCGAGAGATAGAGGTGATAGTCCCTTCAGCTACCAAGAAACTTCTGACCTGTCACACTTATTATGGAGTAGTTTAGTCATAGTCTGATCAATTTAAAGGACATTTTAAGCCGGGTACTAGTGGTTCTCACCTGTAATCCTAGCAATTAAGAAGGTTGAGATCTGAGGTTCAAAACCAGCCTGGGCCTAGCGCCAGTGGCTCACGCCTATAATCCTAGCTATTCAGGAGGCTGAGCTCTGAGGATTGTGGTTCAAAGACAGCCCAGGTAGAAAAGTCTGTGAGACTCTTATTCCAATGAACCACCAGAAAACTGGAAGTGGCACTCTGGCTCAAGTGGTAGAGTGCTACCCTTGAGCTGAAGAGCTGAGCTGAAGAGCTGGGGGCCAGCACCCAGGTCCAGAGTTCAAGCCCCACAACTGACAAAAAAATAGCCTGGGCAGGACAGTCTAGAAGACTTATCTCCAATTAATCCACAGAATGCCAGAGGTGGAGCCATGGCTCAAGTGCTAGAGTGCTAGCTGTGAGCAAAAATGCTCAGGGACAGCACTGAGAACCTGAGTTCAAGCCCCAGGACTGGCAAACAAAAAAGACACTAATCAGTTGGCTTGGAAGATAATTTCTAAAACCTAAAAGAAGGCTCAGTTTTCAATAATGATGAAATAAATGAAGAAGGATAATTGAAATGGAAAGGTACTTAGAACGGAGGACATTGGCCCTTGACACAAATCAGGAGCTTGTGAGTTAAGAGCTGGAGAGCAACCCCATACCGACATGATTTAATATGCTGTAATTGGGAAACCCTACTCAGTTGTACTTGCTCAGCAGCCTTGTACTTGTGCTACATCTTTTAGACTTCATGAAATCTTGAAGATATTTTTAAAGTTAAATTTTGTATAGGAAGGGTGTTACAATCTTAGGTCAAATAAATTAGTAATAACTTCATTACAGACTCAATCTTTGCCTACCACTCTGCCAAGTGATTTAAATTGATTATAAACCTAAATTCTACGTAAAGAGTTTATAAGAGTCACTCTGAAGACAACTTTCAATTTTCTCAAGGTAAACAGCAGAGCTGGATTAGATGCTTACTGAATTCCTTTAGAGTTTACACTGTCACACTCCTACCTGACAGCCCTCATGCCACCCGTTTTCTGCCCACTATTTCAAGTATGTATTTCTGGTAGTAAGTTCAATACTTCACACTCCAAAATACTGTTTTGGAATACAAGGCAAAAAAGTAATCAGTGTAAATACAAAAATAAATGTGAGTTTTGATTAAAGAGAGAGGCTAAGAAAGCATGAGTTTGAGTCTAATTTGGGCTACATAATGAGTTTGAGGCCAGGCTAAGCTATGTAAGTTTGATACCAGTCTGGACTACATTGCAAGATGCTGACATACAAAAAAAAGAAAGTGAAGGGAGGGAGAGAAAAGTATGCAAGACTTTGGTACAATCTAAAAAAGAGATATCTTATTTGTGAGATAGAAATGCAAACTGGGTTTCATCAGAGCTCTAAAAATGTTACAGAAACCAATCATGGACAACCTGAAACAATGTTTAGGTAAAGTTCTCTTTAACTAGGTTGTTTGGAGGATTATCTTCTCCATTTGACTTGCCCTCTTGTCCCTGTTCCCGATTTAGATTTTTCCAACCTAGGTAACATGTCAGCATTTGTTTAAAAATTCCTTTGAAGAATTTCTTTTTCAAAGTGTGTGCTAAACACTAGTTCTTTTTTCTGGTGCCAGGTTTTAATATGTACCTGATACCTTGGCTTATTAGATAGTTAACTGTATAAAAATTATGTGAATCAAATTTTATTTTTGAACAAAACTGATATATTATTTTAAAAATCTATAATATGAACAGCAACGACAATATAAGATCTGCTGACCTCACCCTTAGTGAACACTTAGTTTTTTATCACTGCAATAAAATAACTATCCCATTTGTTTCAAACTGCATTCTATTGAAATTGATTTAAATTTATTGCTAAAGTCAATTTTAGATTATGTACCCATGGCATACATTTTTTAAAATAACAATACTAGCTGGGTGCTAGTGGCTCATGCCTATAACCCTAGCTACTCAGGAGACTGAGATCTAAGGATCATGGCTCAAAGCTAGCCCAGGCAAGAAAGTCCATAAGAGTTAATCTCCAATTAAGCACTAAAAACAAGCCAGAAGGGGAACTGTAGCTCAAATGACAGAACATTAGTCTTAAGCAATAAAGTTCAGGGACAGGGACCAGGCTCTGAGTTCAAGCCACAAGACTGGCCAAAAAAAACCCAAAAAACCTAGGGGTTGTAGGTGTAGCTCAGTGGTAGGGCACCTAACAATGAACAATAAGCATCAGATACCAAGTTTGAGTCTCTGGATCAGACAAAAGAGAATAAAAAAGAACCAAAAAATTTATAACAACACTAAGGACTGGCATTATGACTCTATTTTACTTATCTGTAATAAATATCATCAAAACTATGCTCATATCTCTTCTCCGATGGTAGTCAAGCTCATCTTTAATTTAAAAAAAAGCCAAAAAGCATTTTGAACTGAGTTATTAGGAGAAATGTTTTATTACATCAACTCTAGAAGAAATGGGATTGTTGCTGCACTTAAGTCTGTTCTCTAAGACAAAAATTTTTACTGAATAGGGACACAATTCCTGTACATGATGAAAACCAGATACCTGGATACTTGTATAGGGTACCAAAAATTAACAATACTATTTTGATTTCTTCCTGTTGTTTGAAAATTTTCAGTCAGCCTAAAAGTTGTGTGTGTTGGAACATATGCTCTATAATTCAGTGTTCTAATTGCATGAAATCATTGTCTTAGAATTACACTAAATTTCTCACAGATCTAAAATGATTTATTTTTATTAACATATGATCTAGGCAATTAAACATGTTTATTAAACATAATTGTAAGTATCACCATAATAATTATTTACATAATAAATTATGGGAGAAAATATATGTCCTTGACCTGAGAGTTCATTTGTCTTTAAGAATGTATTCTGAAAAATGATATAATGGGCTTCATTAATGATGATTTTTGAACTCTAGGTCATTCTTCACATTAGCTACTCAAAAAAAGGGGAAAAAATTTGGTGAATGAGGCATGGCCTTTGATTTGGTTTATATAAAATTATTTAGATAATTTTAAATATATGTGAAATAAGACATTTATAAAAATGAATATAAAAATTTGGAAAAATTAGTTTATATATTTAGTTAGGATAAATTTATGTCACTAATGTTTAAAATGAGATTCTAGGAAGTAATTATTCAGGACTTTTTCTGAACCCAAGAATTTAGTGTGCAGGATTATTTTTATTTATAAAAGTGCTTTGAAAATGAAATACATTCTTTATCCTTAGGAAGACAATGTTAAGTGAAGGTTGATAAAGGAGTAACTGATGGCCAGGTGCCATAGCTCACACCTGGAATTCTAGCTGCTCAGGAGGTTGAGATTTGAGGATCCCAATTTATCTCCAATAAACCAACTAAAACCTATAGTGGACCTGTGGCTCAAGTGGTAGAGTGCTAGCCTTCAGTGAAGAGCTAAGGGACAGTGACTAGGCCCTGAATTCTAGCCCCAGGAATGGCTTATATGTGTGCATGCACACATGCACATGCACACACACGAGGGTATGCACACACACACGCACACACACACACACACAACTTGATGATCTTTGTGAACAAAATTAAACAACGAACTACAAAAATTAATATGTAGTCTGTGGTATTCGCCAGAGCATAAGCTGATAAATAATTTAATATTTTGTACAATAATAATTCATGGAGTAAATGTATAAATCATCTATTTAAAATTAATATTACCTAAATATGATATACATTTACATGCCAAATTAAATCTTGCCTGCTTATCTAGTTCCCACATTATACTTACAATTATTATTGCAGTAAACCCTCAGACATGTTAATTATCTACATAACAACATGAAAAATAAAACACGGATTCAAATCTGTTGTTCTGTTTAGTAACAGGATTAATTTTGTTAATCCTAATGTTATAGGGGTATCCCAGTCTTTTTCTTCACTATTCCCATGTGTTACTCTCAAAACTGTACCCTTAGACAAAGAGGAAAGGACACATGCTGTTGGCTAAGGCACTGTGATTAGTCTTATTTCCTACAAATATTTTCAAATAGTTTGTAATTGAAATGGATGACAGAAGGTCATAAATTAAGTGATTTATTTTCCAGGCTAACAGAATCATTCAAACAAAGGCTTTGTGCCAGGCACTGGTGACTTATGCCTATAATCCTAGCTACTCAGTAGGCTGAGAAAACTAAAATATACTACTAAATCAGCATACACTCAAACTCCCAAGGTCTTCTATAGAAGCCATAAAAAAGTGAACTGCTTCTGTTGATGACCTACCTATAAGTACAAAGGGAAATTATCCCAATTGGCACCAGAAACTGACTTAAGAAGTATAAAAACAAAAATCCAGATAATGGTTTGAAGCCAGAGTAAGCAGGAAAGTCCACGAGACTCTTACCTCTAGTTAACCACCAAAAAAAGCCAGAAGTAGAGCTGTGGCTCAGGTGGTAGAGTACTAGCGAGCCTTGCATGAAAAAGTTAAGGACAGAACCCAAGCCCTGAATTCAAGTCCTGTATTAGTAATAAATAAATAAATAAATAAGTAAGTAAATACACAAATTTCTAATACAGAAACACCCCAACCCAGGACCTAAATTCAAGCCCTGGGACTTACACTAAGTAAATGAATGAATGAATGAATAAAGACACTATTTCTAATACAGAAGAGCCTTAGTACTAGCACAAACACCATAAAAATAAATAAATAAATAAAAATACTTGGCAATATGTTACACAGAAAATACAACTCTGATTTCAGAAACAAGGTTTTCTATATCCCAACAGATATTTTAAATAAAAATAATAAAAAAAATATGTGAAAGAGAAAAATAATTACTGGACCTTTAGGATCACAGATATTTTTACACCTTTTATTTGTGCCAGTCCTGGGCCTTGAGCTCAGGGTCTGGGAGTTATCCTGAGCTTTTGCACTCAAGGGTAGCACTCTACCACTTGAGTCACAGACTCACTTCTAGATGTTTTGGTGGTAAATTGGATATAGGTGTCACATAGATTTTCCTGCTCTGGATGGCTTTGAACTATGATCCTCAGATTTCAGCCTCCTGAGTAGCTAAGATTACAGGCATGAGTCAATAGTGTCTGGCTTTTTGTTTTGTTTTGTTTTGTACTTCTTGAGTCAAACTCTGGTTGCCTGGTAGCCTGCACCAATTGGGATACTTTTCCTTTGAGCATGTAGGTGGATCATCAATGGAAACAGTTCACTTCTTTATAACTTTTTCAGAAGACCTTAGGAGTCTGGGTACAGGCTGCTTTTGTATTATGACAGTGTTGTTAACAAATTCGTCTTATTTTTTAAATATTCATCATATTTTTAAATACATTATTTATTGTAAAAATACTGTACAGAGGGGTTACAGTTACATGCGTAAGGTAATGAGTACATTTCTATCGAGCATTGTCATCTCTTTTGTCTGCATTTTTTCCTTTATAAGATTTCTTTACCTCCTCCACCTCAGCAAAACTTTATGGTTTTTCTCCCCATGCCTGAAATCCCATTTCCTGCTCAAGACACTGTAGTCATCAGTTTGAGCAGCCATGTTCAATATCTATAGCAATCTAGCTTTAATTTAGTCTTTTTTGTTTTTGGTGGGTCGTGGGGCTAGAACTCTGGGCCTGAGGGCTGTCCCTAAGCTCCTCAGCTCAAGGTGAGTGCACTACCACTTGAGATACAGCACTACTTCCGGTTTTCTGGTGGTTAATTGGAGATCAGAATCTCATGGACATTTCTGACCGGGCTGGCTTTGAACTGCGATCCTCAGATCTCAACCTCCTGACTAGCTAGGATTACAGGCATGAGCCAGCAGCGCCCAGCATAATCTAGCTTTTCTGAGACTCAGAAGCAGTGTTATATGTCTCCTTTATTTAATCTAAACTTGTAAGTTTTCTATACTATAAGTTTTCTATACTATTGCAATTGCAAATATTTTCTTAATATCGATATTACTATGATGAAAAAAGTCTTGGCTATAAGCAGAATATTAGCTCTGCCTACTTCTCCATCATTATAAAGAGATTCCTCTGAATGTAATTTGAGCACTAGTTCTGAGTATATAAACAAAAGTATAGGTCTAATATTTAAGATCTGAGAGTATAATTTAAATACTCATCATTAATTCTTTTAGAGACCAATTTTTCTATAAACTAGAGAAAGTTGTACTAATTTTTCTTTGAAGAATTAACAACTGTTCAATTGCTTTCCAGTATTACCCTGCCCGCTCTTTCTCAAGGAAAGAGAGAAGTATGTGTGTGTGTGCATATGTGTGTATTAGTGAGACAGAGAGTGAAGCATAACAAAAATATTCTGTAATTCTGCTTTCTAGTGTGGTAGTCACAAGCTGCATAGGTTCACTAAACTCCTGATACAGAACTACTGCAATTGAGGAGCTTGTGTTTAAATTTAATTCATTTAATTAACATATATATATATATATATATATATATATATAGTCATATGTGGTTATCAGACTGAACAACACAGATGTTAGGATTGAAAATAGTTTACCAGGTTCTTTATTCTGTTACTTTGTTCCTTCATCTAAGACAAAAATTGAAAATATGAAAAACTACATGCATTAAAGATAGTTGCTAATATTTGATTATATTCCATTATTAGGATGATGTTAGGTAGAGTTTCTTTAAAACAACTGAATGTTATCACTGTATGCCATACATAATAGAGCTGATTACTAGTTATAAAAGTTTTCTATTGTTGCTGTAACAAATTACTAAAATTTTAGTGTCCTAAACAGATTAATTCTCCTATAGTTTTGGAGGTCAGAAATCTGAAATCAGATTCACTTCTTTTGGAGGCCCTAGGGGGAAATCCATTTGTTTGTCTTTTCTAGCTACAAAGGGCCACAACAACTGTGAAATCATCACCCTTTCCTCATCTTCAAAATGAGCAATCATTGTCTCTTCTCAGGTCTTCTGTTTCTACCCTCATATTTCATCCTTCTAATTTTGATTTTCCCCTGCTTTGCTCTTTTTTTATTGCAAAGATACAGTACAGAGGGGTTACAGTTACATGAGTAAGGTAATGAGTACATCTCCTATTGAGCATTGTTACCCCCTCCTTTGTTTTTCCCCTACTATCACTTTCCTCCCCAACTCCCCAAAGTTTGCTTTCAACATATTGTCTTGTACATCTCATTATATTAAGTAAAGTAAGTCAGAAAACCAAAGAAACATAGGTTCCATGGTTTCCCTTATTTGCAATAACTAGTATATGTCTAGGATAATCTTACCAGACAAGCAGAAAAGGTCAAAAGCTATGTACATATGACCATATAAGATGATGCAAAGTGAAATGAACTCCAAGATAGGGACAGAAGAAGGTTTTTTCCTTTGTCACCGTTGTTTTAATATACTATGTGTTTTTTTTTTTTGGTTCTTTTGTATGTTCTTCCCCCATAGTGTAACCCTGGTTGTCACTGTATTTGATTCCAGTGCCCTGCTTCACTCTTTTAAGGATGCTTTTGGCTCAACTGAGACCAGAATGATTCAGGATCATTTCTTTATCTCCAGATCCTTCTTCAGACCTTTATAAAAATTATGCAATGTAACATACTCATGGGTTCTTGGTATTAGGGACCATGTTTTAGGAAACCTTTGGGGACCATTATTCAGTCTACCATATGGTATAATAAATGTTACTTGGAACTGACCGATAATGCATTTTGAAAGATGTTTTGTTCCAGTGTTGCTCATGGCTTAAATTTATTGCATAGGGATAAATATCCTATTTCTCTCTTTATATGTGTAAGACTGTTCTTTGGGTTTCTGTGCTGGCACTAGGACTTCTTATAGAGCAGGAAAACTCAGACTTGAGTATATTATCTGGGTACAAACTTCATTGACAAGAACCTACTTCTACCAATGTGGAGTAATATCTCCGTGAATAAATGATAAATGTTCTCATATTTTATTGCAGGAATAGACTAGTAGATGTCTCTTCCATGACACCTTGACATGTGCTTAAAGGTTTCTGAGTTTTTGCCATATATACATATATATATATATATATATATACATATATATATATATCACTATCAGTATGTGACAAGCATTTTGCTTCCATCTATAATGTGGTCTAGTGTATATAATGTCAGTGGAGAAAGTTAAAACAGAAGGAGAGAGGAATGGATAGCTATGCTAGATATTATTAAGTTCTATATGTTAAGTGCTATTTAAAAGATGAACCACTTAGTTGCACAATGTAGTTCAAATATGTACAGGATCTGGGGGAATACAGACAGCAACATCTGAACTCTTCACTTCTAAACTTTGACATCTCTTCCTTCACTGATCATGTCGCAAGACTGAGTTAGAGGCAGAATGTATTTCCAGTGACCCTATATTTATACAATCTTAATGTAGTTTACCCCATTTAACAGCATAACAGACTGTTTAGCTATACATTTTTGTGTGTTGGTCCTGGTGCTTGAACTCAGGGCCTAAGCTTTTTTTACTCAAGCCTAGTGATCTACCACTTGAGCAAAAGCTCCATTTCTGACTTTTTTTTTTGTCGGTCGTGGTTCTTGAACTCTAGGCCTGGGCGCTGTCCCTCAGCTCTTCAGCTCAAGGCTAGCACTCTATCAGTTGAGCCACAGTACCACTAGTTTTCTGGTGGTTAATTGGAGATAAGAGTCTCAGGATTTCCTTCCCCGGCTGGCTTTGAACCATGATCCTCAGATCTTAGCTTCCTAAGTAGCTAGGATTACAGGCGTGAGCCATTGGCGCCTGGCTTTTATTGGTGGTTCATTGGAGAGAATAGTCTTGTAGACTTTACTGTCCCAGCTGGCTTCAAACCATGATCCTCTGATCTCAGCCTCCTGAATAGCTACTGTAGTGAGCCAGTGGCAACTGGCAAGCTATACTTTCTAAGTAGACCTAATATACTGCCTCTTTTCCCCTTCATCATCATTTTCTATGCATCATTAAATAGAATTTTTCTTACTACCATTTCCCTAGTAAAGTTAAACATTCTTGCAATTATTAGAAGCTTCTAATTCCTGCAATTAGAAGTTTCCAACCAGTACTAGGGTTTGAACTGAGGCCTTCACACTTGCTGGATAGGTGCTCTATTGGCTTGAACTGCAACTCTAACCCTTTTTGCTATAGTTTTTTTGAGGCAGGGATTCACATTTTTCTTGGGATAGACTGGGCCATGGTCTTCTTTTTGCATTTATTGCTGTTGGCACATGCCACCAAGCTCAGCTTTTTCTGTTGGGATGGGGTCTCATGAACATTTTATTCAGGATGCCCTAGAATCACAATCCTGCTGATCTCAGACTCCTGAGTTGCAAGGATTTACATATGTGAGTGACCATACCCAGTTTCTCTAATAGTTTACTAGGCCTTGTTTATCAGAGACTTGCTTTATTTCACTCTGTCAGAAGAAACAATAGCATAATGACTTAAGCATTTAAGGATCAAGAATTCGGTACAAGTCTGTTTGACTTAATAAGGTACATTTATTCTATGATTCAGTTATACGATTTGTCAAATTAAGATGAAATCAAATGGCTTGTGATAATGTAAGTAAAGGCTTATAATCTTTATCAGGTAGATATGGATGGTACTGATTTCAACATAACAAAGTCTATACATAACAAGTCTAAGGTTAACATCACTATGGATGGTGAAAAGTTGAGAGTGTTTTCTCTAAAACCACAAATAATACAAGGAGGGCAATTTTTTTTACCACTTCTATTCAAAAATATTATAGGACATCATAAAATGAGCAATCAGACAAGAAAAAACAGTGAGTCATCCAAGTTATGAAAGAAGAAGAAGAAAATCTGCTTGTCTCCAGATGCCAAAATATTTTTAACAGAAATCTCTAAAGTCTTCAACAAACCTTTAAAATCAATTAGATAATTATTAGCATGTCAATAGATATGTGGAGAAAGGAGATGTTTACTCCATTAAAAGAGAAAAGGTTAATATAAATACCAAAAATTATAAAAAGTTATTCTTGTTTACTAGCCAAAGAAGCACATTCTTATATCACACCTTTGATTTGAATTATCGCATAGAATATGTATATTTGGTGTATGTGGGGGTGTGTGTGCATGTGTGCATGCATTTGTGTGTGTTTGTGTGTGTGTGTGTGTGTGTGTGTGTGTGTGTGTGTGTGTATCTTGTATTTGAGAAGAAATGGCTGGATTCAATTTGGCAATATGATTCCAAATATTGAAACAGGAAGGTCATTGAAAAACATTCAGGAGTATTATGTTTAGAAAATCTTCACTGAAGCGTTTAACATCTAATGTGAAAGATGTTTATCCTATTATCCACTCATTTAACAAGTATCTCTTAGAGATGATCAATATAAAAATGATTTTCCTGGGCCCTACTTCAAAATATCTCATGGAACATTTTTTGTGAGACAGATGTCTATAATTTCCAACTTGGCCTTGAATTACTGGGCTCAACCAGTTTTCTCATCTTAGAATTAGGACTACAGTTGCATACCACCGCATTTGGAATGGAAATTATTATTATTATTTGAATGCCAGTTTTAGAGTTTGAACTCAGGGAGTGTGCTGTCCCTGAGCTTTTGTGCACAAGGGTAGCATTCTACCATTTGAGTCACACAGACTCACTTTCAGATGTTTTGGTGGTTAATTGGAGATAAGAGTCTCATGGACTTTCCTACCTGGATTGTCTTCAAATCATGATCTTGATCTCTCAGTCTCCTGAGTAGCTAGGATTACAAGCATGAGCCACCAGCACCTGGCTTGAAATTATCTTTCAAAACAGAAGACAAATAACAAAAATGATAATTATGAAAAGTCCATGAAAATAAGAGGATACGGTAGTAAGCAGAAAGAGGAAGCAGAGTTCACTAAAATGACAATCCAGAGCCCCAATATAATGGGCACATTATGGAGAGAATGAAGAGAGAATCATTTTCTAGGAGAGCAGTTAGCAAGGGCAAATGGGAAATGAAACTGGAATGTTTGGATAACAGAAGAAAAGGTATAAAAACTAGTCTGAGCATAGTGAGAAGAAGAGGAGATGGAGAAAATAGATATGCAGGGAGATTTCTAAACTTTTCAAAGTAATTTGTATTTTATACTAAGCCCAATGAGAATCACTGAAGAATCTTAAGCAGGGAAATCATAATATCTATTAGAAAAATCACATGTGAGTAATGTAGAGTATAAGCATAGAGGAAGTAGTAAAGAAACTAGCTAGGAGGCCAATTAGATGAGATATGTTGATTTTCACTGTAGTTATTTTTCTATTGATTTAATCTTGAAGTTTATTGTACTACAGATTCTAATTTCATAGAGTCGAGTCAGGGCTTGCGATTTTCCATTTTTAATAAGCACTCAGGTGATAAGGATAATACTGTCCATAAATGCCACCCTTTGAGGACCAAGGTTCAAGTCTAGATGATACCTTTAACATCAGGAAGAATAACATTTGTATTCACATTTGGAGGTATGGTCAGTAGATAACATTGAGCAATTAAACATAGGGTGTAAGAGAAAGAAATGAATCAGTTAGGACAAGTGGAGTTGTTTATAATGCACTCAAGAATCCAATGTATATCCCATAAAATTAAGAAGAGCAAGGGAAGTAGTAGATAGGGGAGGAATGAGTGAGAGGGTTAAAAGTTGTCACTGATAAATATATATTGTATTCATAAATTGTTTTGTTAAATGGCAACTCATTTCAAGTACTTAAAGGTAATATATATTTAATTACATATATATATATATATATATATATATATATATATATATATATAAACAGCTGGGTGTTGGTGGCTCACACCTATAATTCTAGCTACACAGGAGTCTGAGATCTGAGTACTGAGGTCCAAAGTCAGGCCAGACATGAACTCTTATCTCCATGGACTCTTATCTCCAATTAATCACCTGGATGCCAAAGTGAATCTGTAGTTCAAGCTGTAGAGTGCTAGCCTTGAGCAAAATTATCTCAGAGACAACACCCAGGCCCTGGGTTCAAGCCTAAGGACCAGCACAAAATAAAAAATATACAAGTTGTAAAGTCCGTTTTCAACATAGTATCTTGTGCATCTCACTGTTACAATGGGTCAACTGGTATCCCTATTTAAACATTTTGTTTTTTTTTTCCTTCCCCTCCAGGGACGGAGGAGTTGGGGAGATAGGGAAGGAAGGGATGGTAGGGGAAAACCAAAGGAGGAGGTAACAATGCTCTATAGGAAATGCATTCATTACCTTACTCATGTAAATGTAACCCCTCTGTACACTATTTTTACAATAAAAATATTTTTAAAAAAGAAAAAAGTATAGAAGAGGAAAAAAAAGAAGAGGAAAGAGGAGGGGCGGGGAGAGGGAAACTGAGGGAGGAGGTGAGAAGAAAACTGAATTGTTCTCATATTGAAGACAACATTACCAAATGCTTCAGTCAATTGCTTTTTCCATATTTACTCCAAAAACAGATGGTTAAGGGATATCACATAGATATTGTGATATATCTATGAGCTGGTGATTCAATAAATTTCATCATATTGAAAAGATTAAAAAAAAATGAAAAATACAAACTACCTAATTATTCAATGATAGGCTTGTAATAGTTGACAGAATCTGAAAAAAAAATCTAAAAATCTGAATTTAAAATAATATTTGTACCTTAGAAGAGATATTCATATGATCTTAACTTTAAAAACAAATATAAAAATTATACACATATATGTTACATTTATTTTAAAGTTGGTATATATATTGAAAGCTGATATATGTATATATTAGTATGTATATATATGTATATGAACTTTTTTCCAAATAAGAATTTTTCCAAATTTTGTAAAAATCAACATCAATTATTTATATAAACAAAAATACTCATTCTTCCTACTCTTTAAATATTTGAAGCATATAGCATTATGGCATCAAATGTTCAATCTGCAGTGATGGGACATATGTGTCCCTTATATTCTCTTCTGGTTATTGATTGATTTTCTCTCTTATGATTTAAAACAATGTAGAATTAAAGAAAAAAATCATTTCTTACTTTAAAAATATCATTCATATTGGCCATCTATATTAGCCTTTCAACAGGTTTTCATGTATTATACCTTAAAGGTTTGATTTCATGGTGTATTTGTTAACTAAGGTTTAGGATTTGCTTCACAAGAAATTTACTCTTTGGTCCAGGCCTCATCTTATAACAGTGTTATTGTTATTGTTTTTTTTTCCACATAAACTCTTCATTTTATTTTTTTCTGATTTATTTATTTTTTATTTATTTTTAAATACTTTTTTATTGTAAAAATACTGTACAGAGGGGTTACAGTTACATGAACAAGGTAATGAGTACATTTCCTATCAAGCATTGTTACCTCCTCCTTTGTTTTTCCCCTAACATCCCTTCCCTCCCACCTCCACAACTACACTTCCCCCTCTCACTCCCCTCTTAAATTGTAAAGTTCCTTTTTCAACATAGTGTCTTGTATATCTCATTGTTAACAATGGGTCAGCCTGTATCCCTATTTAAGCATTTTGTTTTTTCCTTTCCCCTCCCCAAGCTAGAGAAGTGTATATACAAGATGCAGGGCACTGACATCAAACACAGTGAAAACAGGAGTTATACCATGGGGGAGGAACATACAAAGAAACAAAAAAAAAAAATCACACGGTAAGTTAGGAACAATAGCAAGAAAGAAAAAAACCACTTGTTCTATCATTATATCCCAGAATCCTGTTAGATGCACCAAAAGTCCAAGTTCAGGTGTTTGGGAGGTGCTGTTTGGCTGAGCAAGAAAAGTTCTTGGGGGCATGTGGAATGTCGGGTGTGACTCTGGCAGGTGGCTTGCAGTAGGGGTGAGAATGTGTGGGAGTGTTTGGCATGGCAGTATGGGGGGACATCTTTGTGCCCCTGCAGAGCCAGCAGGAGTAAGGAAACATGATTATGCTAATAAGAGGAAGCTTGATCCCACTGCTGTCAGGATGTGACAAGGAAATAATGGATTTAGGTCTAAACCTTTGCTTTTCAAACAACCTTTCAATCTGCACACATTAGAAGACAATAGCAGACCTATTTCTTGCATTGGATAGATTTAAAAACCTACACAAAATTTAAGATCTAGTCATAAGTACTAATTTGATAACTAAAGGAAAAATAATAAAAATTAGGATAAGCAACTCATTAACTTCTGGGATCTAGACTTATCACTGATTTTGCTTATAATCAAATCTTATAAATGTATAAGATATGTGTCTATTCTTCCCCTTCTCTATAAAATGCTGTTCTACACATAATATTAGATAATAGCAAAAACGAACTTGGTACTTCCTATACATTATTTTCAATTATATATTTAATTGGTTTCGTCTTCGAGCAGAATAATAAAATATGAAAGCCCTCAGCAGACCATATACAACATGAATAAAGAGAAGAATCCTATGTCCAAAGCCAAAATAATTGACTTGAACTGGTGAAATGTGAGTTTTAATTCCCATCACATAAGATTCTCAGATACCAGAATATCATCTTTATAAATGTGAGTAAAAATAATTACTCATTTATGTATATCTATATTATGAATATGTGCATATATTATATATGCATGCATCTGTATTAATACATTTTCCATTATATCACATATGCATTCCTGTGATAAGTATGAGAGAATGAGAACCATAAGTATTCATGTTCTATGAAATAATAAAATGTTTTTTGAATATGGAAACCATAATTAAAAGTTATGGGGACTGGTAAAATAGCCATTTTATATAGTTACTCCATCTGAATTTATATTTAAGGATTTTTTCCTATATTCTCAGCTTTCATTGATTTCCTGAACAGTATGTAATAAGAGGAAAATTAGGTTGAACTAATAGTATGTCAGAAGTAGAAGGGGGAGTAGGACTACTGAAAAAAAAAAACCCTGATCTCCCTCGGAAGAAAATATGAACTTCCATGTATAGTCAACTACTGGTTTCTTGAATAATTATCTTAGGGACTTAAGTATAGTGGGTTTAAACATTGAAAGAAAGAAGAGAGAGAAGATAGAGGGGGACATACAATGTTTTTGCACATGATAACATGACACTTGACATATCCACAGGCCCCAAACTGCTCTTGTAATATCTTTGGCACATGCTCTATAAACGGTCTACTCTACAGAACAAGCAACTTAATTAAAATGCTACAGCAATTCTCTTTTGTTTGGTTATAAAAGTCAGTGGAATTGGAGTTTTGTGGGTTCTTTTGAGCAAGGTTAGCTTCTAAAGAATTAAATAAAACTTTTACTACTCTGAGAGTTTCCCAAGGAAGGCAAGCTTTCATTCTTGAATATGGAATTGCAATGTAATAAAAACTGTATATACAATGCTGATAATTTCACATAGATGGGGATACTGGTTGTTGTTCATGTTTTTATTAATAAATGTAAGATTTCTACAAAATTCCCTGGATCATCAAAGTCTACTTTCGGTATTTACTTACTAGACTTATTACTTGGCCTAGTCAGTAAATGATTAACTGCAGCTTATTTTTTTTAGCTATGGCATCAGATAGACTGTGTTACTCACTTTGTCTTCTCAGCAGTTGTGTGGATTATGGAGATGAGCTGTAGCTCCAGCAGAAAATGCATCATTTATATATGTCAGTTGGATGGCATCATGTGCCTGCTCCTGACTGTTTTTTCAGATGCTGTGAGATTTATGACCATCATAAAACCTTTTCCCCCATATAGATCATGTTGGTAGAATACATTCACCGTTTCTGGACTTCACCCTTTAAGAAACCAGCCAAAATCAAAACAGGTTTTCTTTTGGCAATTTTTCTCCCATTCACCTAAAAATTTGTCCTAATATCAAAGTCACTAATTATTCAGACTAAATAGAAAAATCTATTGGACTATTTTTCTAGTTCTAACATGTTTTCTTTGAGGAAAAACATATGCATTTTTATATAAATCGATTGAAGTGTCTAAGATATTAATTTGGTTAGCCTGGTAGATCTAAAGCACAATGCATGCCCACACAGAATTAGTTTTATTAATGTACTTCTTATTATCTGGTATGTATTTGTATGTAGAGATAGTGTCTTCTTTCTCAGCAATGTAAATTATGAGTATCATGTAATTAAATATTTTAGTGAATGGAGGCCACTCCTAAGAAATAAGTAAGATTAGCAAGTTAAAACTATTTATGAAGTAGACAATTTTTTTTAAAAAAAGAGAAACTTATTTCTCAATTTATTGTGTCTCTGTCCTTCCTTCTCTGGCAAAGTCTCCTCATTTTATAAATAGTACTATCAACAAGAAAATCCTAAACAAAAGTATGTACTACATCCTATTTATTATGTGTAATTAAAGGACAGCATGATCAACCTGAGTGAGAATGGGTATCAGTTTTATAAAAGAGGTAATGCTTAAGTTGGGGTTTTCTGAATATCTTTCTCCTTTCCATCTGGAATATTTTCTATCAGTAAAAAACTGGGAGAGAATGCGGAAGGGGGTGACACTGTTCAAAAGGAAATGTACTCATTACCTGAATCATGTAACTATAACTCCTCAGTATATCACCTTTAAAATAAAATTTTAAAAATCAGCAAAATCAAAATAGTAAAAACATTAGTAGTAGAGCCTGTAGAATCAAAGAAAACACACAAGTATGTGTGAATCACTCTGACAGGTTAACAGAGGTACTTCCTCTATATTGTTTATTTGTCTAGATACACAAGCATACAGCAAGTACAAGACCAGAAAAATGCCAGACAATAAAACTTGCTTGTAAAGGTGAATAAATACTGGTGTTTCATTCATTTTTATTTTTTCTTTCTTACAACATTCTTGTAGTTTAAAAACTCTGTCTCTGCTACTTTGTTCTTTTTAATAAAATCCTAATTGACAGCTCTTCATACCAAATCTTAAAATTAGTTATACAAAACAGGATTGACTTACACTTATATAGTCACCTCATAAACAAGTACTAAAGGCTTAGGGAATATACAAAAGATTTAGATGGAATATGATTCAACTCTAGGAAAAACAAAATTTAATAATGAAGAAAATGTCCTGACATGAACTGCTTTTTAGTCATTTACCTCTCTTGCCTAAATATTTAATTAATCAAAAATTTGAATCATGATCTACTTGGGGAATGCCAATGTTTGCTTTATTGTTCCTGCATTGTATTTGACCAAGCTTATGCAATCAACTAAATTACATACTAGGGAGGCTTTTTACCCTGATAGAACATGAAAAAGTATCTGTTCACAACTTCAAGATACTTCTGAGATTAAAAAATTATAGATATGTTCGAACACAATCATATAAAAGGAGAAATGAGATATATAGAAAAATGAGATTATAGTCCTACCTCACTTTGGACTTGTTATATTGGATTAGTAATATGTACCTGGGTAATTTTAATGAAAAATTTCTTAGCTAATTGACTAATATTTTTAAAAAGTATATCTTTATGTAACAAAGATTTTTAACACCTCATTTCTATGAATGTTTACTTTGGTGTTGCTTGTCTTTTAGTTATTTAAAAATTGTTTAGGTTTACTGCTAATAGAAAATTTTAAATGTTCTATAATGAAATTATTTAAAATGTTTTTGAGGTATATGGAAAGGATTCTGCATATTCTTTTATATCCTAAATTAAATGAGAAGTTCCCATTCTGAGTTTTCACTGTATAGTGTAATGGAACTGACTAAACCTCAGGAAAATTAACCTTCCATTTAAATGCCTGTCTTCATTACACAGGACAGGAAGCTCGATATGTGTGTGCTTTCATACTTGTGATACTCTCTCATCAGAAAGTGTCAAAATAACTGCAAAGAAAACTGTTTTGTCAAAATCAATTTTGAACAACGCTTTATTTAATGAACAGTTTTTATGGAACATAGAAATTTCTGGCACTTCCTTTTTTTGTTACCAATGAGTTTTATTAATCATGGAGCAGCTAGGTTTCAGGACCAACTACCTGTCCATTAGAATTGACTTCTGGAATTTCACCAGATCTTACTTGCAAAATTTTCTGCAATACAGAATATATTTCTCTTAGAATGTAATATATTGAACTTGAAATCTCCAGGGTGAAATGGTCATTTTAATTAATACAGGTTGCTGATGGAATATATTTTGTATCATCTAATACTAATTAGAACAAAGTGTCACCCTCCTATCATTCTAGTACAAAGTTTCTCATTCCTTATTATGTATTCAGTAGATGGACATCAGGAATGATGTGACCTTAAATCACAAGATTGAGCAGATCTACAAAAGCTACTCAAATTCAGAACAAATAACAGTCTTAAAGGCACTATTACAGTCTTCCCAGTCCACATGGTTGATTTTCAATTTTGTTGAGGAAGGCTATTTTGTGGTAATTCTGGTTCTTGCAGTGCTGCTATTTTTTTTTCTTTTTCTTTTTTTTTTTTTTTTTGGTCATGGGGCCTGAACTCTGAGTCTGGGAGCTGTCCCTCAGCACTTCAGCTCAAGGCTAGTGCTCTACCACTTGAGCCACAGCACCACTTCTGTCTTTTTTGTTCTGTTTATGTGGTGCTGAGGAATCGAACCCAGGGCCTCATGCATGCGAGGCAGGCACTCTACCACTAAGCCAACTTCGCAGCGCCCCCAATGCTGCTATTTCTTACATTATCAACTTCTACTTTCTGTGTTGTAACTTTCATTAATATGCATTTAACTTTTCTGACTCACCCTGGAATGAGAAAGATGATTTGCAGATAAACTCTTGAACAGAAGATTCTATTTCCTGAAGAATTAAAAACTGCATTACCTTACTTATGCCTGAACCAACATTTATAAACTAAAATTATCTTCAATAATTTTAATCTTGTAATTATTTAAATAATTCTAATCTCATAGTTGTAATTATTTTAAATAATTTTAGTTTGTAAATGTTAGTACTTCAAAGTAGAAAAAAAGAGAATTAGAGATCTATTGAAGAGATTATGACTGAAATTTTAAATCTGTCAATCCCATTCTTACAAACACAGCATTAAGAAAAAAAATATTTATAGGAATTTCCATTTCTAGTGGTATAAAGACTAGATACCATGAACAATTGAGAACAACAAGAGTATCTAAAGAAAATACATGATCATTGAATACATTCTTGAACTAGCAAGATTAAAAAAAGAGTTTAACTTCTAAACAAAGTGAAAGTGGTAAAATTGGAAGATGAGCTTTATTTCTGTTGAATTATCAGGTTTAGGAGACAGGAGAAAAAGCCATTTCCAAGAAAGAATATCTAATGAGAAGGCTACATACATCTTCAGTACAATGTTAAATAAGCAATAAGTTTGTAGCACACAAGAGGATAAAGAGCTTGACTTTGTTGCTTAAAACATATGATAAACAATAACATATATACAAAGAACAGAACCTGGAATTTAGTAAAAGGAAATAAGCAATCAATTGGAGAATTCCTCAATCAATACAAACAGGGTCACAATGGGTCCACCTGTATCCCTATTTAAACGATTTGTTTTTGCCCTTTCCCTCCACAAATTATACCAACATCAAATACAATGAGATGTACAAGTCGTTATGTCGAAAAATGAACTTTACAACTTTGGCGCGGGGTGGGGGGAGATGGGAAGGGATGGTAAGGGGAAACAAAGGAGGAGGCTACAATGCTTGATAAGAAATGTACTCATTATCTTGCCCATCTAATTGTAACCCCTCGGTACGGTATTTTCACAATAAAAAAAATACAAACTGGGTAGAAAGAAAAAGATTTTTTTCTTTTTTTTGTCTGTCTTGGGGCATGGGCCTGGGCGCCTGGACCTGGGCTCTGTCCTTCAGCTCTTCAGCTTAAGGCTAGCGCTCTACCAGGTGAGCCACAGTGCCACTTCCGGCTTTTTTCTGCTTCTGTGGTGCTGAGGAATTGAACCCAGGGCCTCATGCATGCAAAGCAATCACTCTACCACTGAGCCAACTTCTCAGACCAGGAAAAGGTTTTTTTTTTAAGCTGGGGAGTAAAACCACATCGCAGCATTATTTGCCATAGCTAAGATTTGGAACCAACCCAGATGCCCCTCAGTAGATGATTGAATCAAGAAAATGTGGGCTATATATTTATTATATACAATATATACTATATAATTTGTGTGATTATATATTATATAAATATACCTAATATAATATAGCATAATAATATATTTAATATATTAATATAATATATATATGAATTCTATGCTTCCATCAGAAAAGATGATACCACCCCATTTGTAAGGAAATGGGAAGACTTGGAAAAAATCATATTAAGTGAAGTAAGGCAGACCAAAGAAACATAGGTCCCATGGTTTTCCTCATTTGTAATAATTAGTATCTGTCTAGGATAATCCTACCAGATGAGCAGAGTAGCTCAGTAGCTATATACATATGACCATATAAGATGATGCTAAGTGAAATGAACTCCAAGACATGGACACATGTTTGTTGTTGTTGTTTTTAATATACTATGTGATTTCTTGTTTCTTTTGTGTTTTCCCCCCTATGTTTTATCCCCTGTTGTCATTGTATCCGATTTGGATACCCTGGGTACTGTCTATACCTTTATCTGAATTAGGGAAGGGAAGGGGAACAACAAAATGGTAAGACAAAGGACAAAGGGGGAACTAGTAAAATAAACAAGATAATATGTTGGAAACGATCTGTACAACAGGGGGGAAGTAAAGGGGGAGAAAAATAAGGGAAGGGATAACAAGTTCGACAAGAAATATATTCACTACCTTATGTATGTAACTGTAACCTCTCTGTAAATCACCTTGACAATAAAATTTTTTAAAAATATAGATACAAAAAAGAGTAGAAATGAATTTAAAATGAGTCAATAAGTATAACAAATATATGGTCAACTTTTTTCAATTAGAAGTAAAAGATCTTCAGTACTGAATTGACCATATCTAGTTATATGTTGTGTATGTGTGTATGAATGGGTCCTTGAAACAATAAGATAGAGAAGCTTGAAAATTAAAGGGTAGAATCACACATTATAGTCAACTGCGAACCAAAAGTAACCTCAGTAACTAATAACAAAATAGAATCAGTGACAAAAAAGTTATAATGATAGAGGTTTCAGTTTACCAAGAACACTACAAATTCTGGACATTTGTGTATATAACACATGGTTTCAAGACAACTCTATCAGAAATTTACAGACATTACAGAGGACACTGACAATTACACTCTTCTCAGTAAATGACAGGTTTTGATCATAAAAATAAGAATATAGGTGTATTACAATCTCAGTCTACGAATTGGACATACATAGGGCAATATAATAAAAATGTATTCTAAGTTGTTTTCAAGAATACATTGAATATTTAAGGAAACTAATTATGCGCTAGGTGATGAAACCATGTTTCAATAGATTTTAAGAAATTGCATAATGCAAATTGTATTACTTACCCTCAATCCATTATTATGAATACATATATCAAATATTGATAAAAATTCTATTAATAAATTTACCAGTATAAATGAAATAATGTTAATAAAATAAAATATATAAATATTGAAAAATTAAATTATACTTGGAAACAATCTATGGATCAAATAAAAATAATAAAAGTATGAGGAAATAGCTACCCTTGGAACTTGAACTCAAGGACTGGGCACTGTCTTTGAGATTTTTATGTTTGTTTTTTTCCTGAAGGACCATGTTCTACCACTTGAGCTCTATTTCTGGATTTTGGGTGGTTAATTGGAATAAGAGTCTCAAGGGTGAACAATTGAGCAGTGGTACTCACTAGACAATATGTTGGAAATTAACTGTACAACTTGCGGGGAGAGAAAATGAGGGAGGGGATGACACTGTTTATAAAGAAATATAACCATTACCTGACTTGTGCAACCCCCTCTGTATATCACCTTTACGATAATTTTTTTTTTAAGAGTCTGATGGGCTTTCCTGCCTAGGCTGGCTAGCTTCAAACTGGGATCCTCAGATTTTAGCTTCCTGTGTAGTTAAGTTTACAGGCATGAATCACCAGTGCCCACCCAGAAATGAAATTTAATAATACAGATCAGAATTTTATGAGTATAACATAGTTTTTAGATACAACCTTAAATGACCATGTTAGCAAAAAGACAAACTAAATATTAATGTCCTGCCCATCCAACAGAAATTAAGAAACAATAGCATACTTATCTTTCAAATACTAGAACTAAGTGATTAATAAAGAGTACTGGCTACTCAGGGGGTGGCAATCCAGAGAATTATGGTTTGAGGCCATTCTGGATAAAATTAGTGAGACTACCCTATCTCAATCAACAAGGCAGGTATAGTGGTATGGACCCATAATCCTAGCTACATGGAGGACACAGGTCTGACTATGGTCCTGGACAAAAGCATGAATCCCTACCTGAAAAATAGCTAATGTAAAAAAGAGCTGAAAATGTAATTCAAGTGGGAGAGTGTTTGTTTAGCAAGCACCAAGGCATGAGTTCGAATTCTGGGAGATCAGAGGGGAGGGGAGGGTTGGTGAAGAGGATAGAGAAGGGAAGGGGAGGGTTGGGGAGGGGAGGGGTTTTTAGAGGGGAGGGGAGGGGAGGAGAGAAAAGAACAGAAAAGAACAAAAAGAATGAATAAAATAGAAAAATAAAAAATAATAGAAATATAAATTACATGTATCTTAAAGATTATGAGAAAATACATTTGTGAGTTCTATATTAAATATTTGAAACATTGCTTGTTAATGATAAATTTTAGAAATTTGTTGAATTTAAGGAAGCAAATTCATTATTAGTGGAGAACTTGATAATGAATTTGAAGTGAGATAAAAACTTGTTTCCACAAATTAAACACTAGACCTCCATTGCTTCTGAGGTTGACTTTTCCAAGTATTTAATTATCACTTTCTTTAACATTTATTCTAAATAATCAAAATTAGTTATAAATTTTGATATTGGTAACAGTTTTTTAAACATGCAGGGAGAAATTGAGGGAAAAATACAGGTTGTAAAAAAGGGCAAAATATTAAGTCAATTGGCTAATAAATTTCAAGGGATTTTACGCATATAAGTTGTAAGAGTTAACTGATTACTTTTTATTTACTTTGTGAATTTATTTTTCTACAGAAGAGGTCAATCAAATCACAATTTCACTTGTTTAAAGGTCATGAATAGATTGAGTAACTTTACTCCTCTTAAACATGTAATTGAGCATTAAGAACTATACTTAAGATCTAGTCTTTTAACCTTAAGTTTTGTACACTACACCATATTTCTTTTTTTATCTTTTTTTTTTTTTTTTTTTTTGTCGGTCGTGGGGCTTGAACTCTGGGCCTGGGTGCTTTCCCTGCCCTCTTCAGCTCAAGGTGAGCACTCTACTGCTTGAGCCACAGCACCACTTCCTACACCATATTTCTTATGCTAACTAGGGTGTAAATCTGTGGCATAAAAGTGCATCAAGGTCAATGCTTTAATATTTTAAGTTATTTTGTAACATTGGAGGTTTTTTTCCTCATGAAATACATTAGAAAGCAATTTAAACCAATACATACCATAAAAATTGTCCCCACACTGACACAGCAGTTTACGAAACAGAGTAATTCTTTTTTCTTATCTACTCAGCATTCAGCATGCTAAACTTTGAGAAGCTTGAAAAGAAATTCACTGCCTTTGGATGAGAACCAGCAGAGGTTCCCAAACACACTGCCCTCTGCTCTGTGCATCCTTTCTCTTGTACCAGCCTCTGATTAGGTATGCACAGCATTCAGACCCCCTCAGTGAGTTGATCCATTAAAAGACATCTTGTTGTTAAATATTTCATTGTTACGAGCTCACACTTAAATCTAAAGAGCAATTTGTGAAAAAATGAAGTATTTAATGCTTTTATAGCTCATAAAACAAGGAAATTACTTTTAGGGGAACCACAACATCACAGAGTCACTCACTACCTTTTTGTACTTCCCCATTTCCTGTATATTTCCCTCCTCTGTTTTGGTTCATGCAACTACAATACATCATTCTGAACAATGGGAAATTATACATTCAAAACCACAAGCCAACTAAAGGTACTGGATGATTAAAGACCCAAGATCTTGCTGCTTATTTCTTTCATTCCTTTACAAAATGGCTTATTTCTAAGCTTGCAATAGGTGTCCTAACTCTTAACACTAACATTGAAAATTGGAAAATGGATTCTGCTTCCAGTCACAGCAATTGGCAAGTATTCTCACTGGCATTGCAGAACCATTTTCTCACACAATGTACCTGCACTTAAAAAATAAAGGAGGCAAGATCATCCTTCATGAGAAAGCAAGAAATGGAGTGCCATAATAAGACAGTAGCAGAGCCAAGGGATGCTGAGAGGGGAGACATGCCAGTTTTGCCATCTTTGCTTTGCTACTGGCTT
Source organism: Dipodomys spectabilis (assembly GCF_019054845.1). NCBI lineage: Eukaryota > Metazoa > Chordata > Mammalia > Rodentia > Heteromyidae > Dipodomys > Dipodomys spectabilis. Next base: position 225,483 of record NW_024871203.1, on the reverse strand, counting down.
AGATGCCTGCCCTAAAGCAACTTTTCTCCTCTGTAAACAACACCCTTACCCGAGGTTCCTCAAACTGTGCAGCTGTGCTGGCAACTAACTGGCTTTTTATCACATTGACTCCAGGCTGAACATATTAAGTTAAATCATTAGTTCTTTCTACACAGATAGTTGCTTGGCTGAACATATTAAGTTAAATCATTGGTTCTTTCTACACAGATAGTTGAGCTTCATGTGTATTGAGATAATAGGCACTAAGGAAATGTAGTTGAGTAAACCTTAATCTAATACTGAGCAATAAATATTTTTACCGTTTATTACAACAAATGACAAAAGAGGAGCTGGGAGGGTGGCTCAGTGGTACAGTGCTTGCCTTGCATGCATGAGGCCCTGGGTTCGATTCCTCAGCACCACATAAGCAGAAAAAGCCAAAAGTGGTGCTGTGGCTCAAGTGGTAGAGCGCTAGCCTTGAGCTGAAGAGCTAAGGGACAGCACCCAGGTCCAGAGTTCAGGCCCCATGACCAACAAAAAAAAAAAGATAAAAAATTTTAATTTCCATACTCTAAATTTTAAAACCTTTATTTTTGTGATGAAGATTTTCATGTTCTAAGGTAGCCTTATCCTGTGTTAGATGGGGGTTTTTTGGAGTTTTTTTCATGTGTGTGTGTGTGTGTGTGTGTGTGTGTGTATGTATGTGTGTGTGTATGTGTGTGTGTGCCAATCCTGCTGCTTACATTTAGGGATATTTTCCCTTAGCATTTTTTGCTCACTCTAGAACTTAAACCACAGCTCTATTTCTGCCTTTTTGGTGGTTAATTGGAAATAAGAATTTCATGGACATTCCTACCTAGTTTGGCTTCAAACTCAACCTCTTGAGTAGCCAGGGTTACAGGCATGAACCATCAGAGACTGGAATGTTGTTGTTGTTGTTGTTAATTTGTAGTTTTAATTGACATTACACTCAAACGATTGCAAACTGAAAGCTAAAAGGTGAGTCATGCTCAGTACCTGAAGCCACATTTCAATTCATCTTTAGACATTTTTATGCTGCAAGATCCAGTAGTGGCAATATATTTTCTGAAAATTTGAAGTGTTCTTGAAGTATAATTGTATCTAAATATGCTCAGATTCATGCTTCTTTGCTCTTCCCAAATCTAAAACATTGTGTCCTATTACTCCAAGATTTCCACATCCATATCATTAACTCTGTGGCTGAAAATTACAATTAGAGATACAATTCACATAATTCTCAATACTTCTTTGTAATAATTGCAACTTATTATTGCAGATTGACATTTATCCAAAACTAAGACCTTTTTATTATTGTTATCATGAGGTTGGAAAAGGAAACAATTCTTTTTCTGGGTTTATATTTTAGTGTGCAAAACCAGAGTAGTTTATTCACAATTATTTCCAAATTGCTATTTAGGTTGAAGAAGTTTTGAAATAGTGGTGTTTTAAATAATCTTAAAAAATTTATTAATTATAAATAAATCAAATTTTAGGCTGAATTTCTTCATAAACAATATTTTATATAATTCACTTGGCAATTACCAAGTACAAAGAACCTTTGTTAAGTAGCTGATGTAAATGTTGCCTATTTAAATCAGTATGATTAAGTTAAATTTTAATGTTAAAATATTGTTCATATCTCCATTATGCTTATATTCTTCAGCTTTATAAAATAATAATAATTAATATACTAAAGAAAGGAAGTTTAATAGCCAAAACATCTTGAGAAAGAAGAATAAAGCTGACTATGTCACACTCCTTGACTCTCTCTCTCTCTCTCTATATATATATCTTTTTATATATATATATATACATATATATATATAAAACAAAGCTATAGTAATTAAATTATTAAGGTTCTGGTATAGAGACCAATACACCAGAAGGGAAAGTCTAGAAACAAAACCATGTATCAAACTATATATCAAGCTAACTTTCAACAAGGCAAACAAGAACCCACAATTGGAAAGCAATAGCCTTTTTTAGCAGCATAATATTCGGCTATATAAAGCATAAGATCCTATCATTTGCAACAACATAGGTGAATCTGGTGAATATAATGTTAAGTGAGACAAATCAGGCCCAGAAAGGCAAATACTGCACAATCTTACTCAGAAGTAGACTCTATCAACATTTATGTCATAGCAGTTAAAGTAGAATAGTAGTTACCAGAGAAAGGAGAGGACAGGAGAAAAGTCAAGCAACAGAATTAAGTTCTAGTGTTTTTTTTATCAGAAATAAAAGTGAATATAATTAACAGCCCATTATGTTTCTCAATATAGTTAGAAGTAAAAAGTATCAGTGAACTTGCCATGAAGAAATGAAAAAGGTTTATAGAGCCAGATCTAGTAATTATCCTGCTGCTGATCTCTACTCAACCAAACTACCACCCTGAACCTCATAAATATGTACAAATATTATGTGTCAGAAAAGGATTCAACTCACAAAAATTAAAACTAGGACCACCATATGAAACAATTTAGATGAACCTAGAGAATATTATACTGAGTGAAATAATCCAATAATACATTTTTGGACATATAGCCTAATATCCAAAAGCAAAGTATATAATACTGACAGCCACTAGAGTCTGGAGAGGGAGGAAATGAGAGATTGATATTCAATATGTATGCAGTTTTAATTATCCAAGTTGAAAAAGTTCTAGAGATCTAGGCATAGTATCAGTTCTATAGTAGACAATACTGTACACATAAAAATTATTAAGAAAACAAATCTCACTCAGTCCCAGTAACTCATGCTTGTAATCCTGAGATCTAAGGCTTGTGATACAAAGACAAAATGGGCAGGAAAGTCTCCGAGACTCTTATCTACAATTAACTACCTAAAAGATGAAAATGGAGTAGTTGTTCAAAGCGGTAGAGCATTACCTCAAGAATAAGAGGTCAGGGACAGTGCCCAGGCCCTGAGTTCTAACTCCAGGACTAGCTAAGTACATATGATCATATAAAATGATGCTTACCAAAATAAACTCCAAGAATAGAAACAAGGTGTTTTTTTTATTATACTGTTTGCAGTTATTTTTATTTCCTTCAGTTTATTCCCTTTTGTCACTGGTTTTGATTTCTGTACCCGTTGTCTTGTATATAAGTTTATCTGATTTGGGGAGGAGAAGGGGATAAAGGGTGAACCAATTCAGTAGTGATATTCACAAGACACTATGTTGGCAATGAACTACACAACATGGTTGGGTGAGGGGAAACTGGGAGAAAATGAAGGAGGAGGTGAAACTCTTCAAAAAGAAATTTACATTTTTACAATAAAAATGTATTTTTAAAAAAGAAATTTACTCATTACTGACTTATATAACTGTAACACCTCTGTATATCATCTTTACAATAAAATTTAAATTTTAAAAAAGCAAAACTCATGTTGAATCTTCTTAGTATATTACGAAAAGATCTTTTATGGAATTCAGGATCAGAATCTCAAAATTTTGTCTGGAATACTGAAATAAGAATTAATTAATTGTATGCACTGAAAAAATTACTTCAAGTACTGTTTACTTAAAAACTAGCAATGGTCATCAAAATACCACTTCATAGATTGTAAGAATACCTCATAAGATGTGCTTTGATCTTATAAAGGGAGTATTCTAAATAATCCATTTATAATTATTTATTTATACTACTACTAATTTTACTGTCATTGTATTTAAAATGTATGAAGATAAGAGGATATCTGGTTGCTTGCATAGACAATTTTGAGTTTCAAAAGGGAGCTTATAAATTCATAAGCTAATGCAAACACATGTACAGAATGTTAAACATTATGTCTCCTATTCACATTGAATTCTCATATTGAAATTAAAATATCTCTTGAGAATGAGCTCAGTGGGACAAATAATTCTCAACTATCATTCTGAAATGCCAGAAAAAGCTGAGTTGGAATAATACATAGATTGAGATTGTACTGAATCACTTTAATATACCTGCAAAAAGGTAAGACAGTTATGTATCTCATAAAACTTCAAGATGACTAAACCTCATCACCACGGGTATTTTCCTCTATAGTAAAAATAAACACACACAGTTGTTGGCAAGGTGCACGAAAATTTAAAAATGCATAGATTAACTCTTATGGCAAAAATAGACTTGGTAATTTAAACAATATCTGCATCTAGGGCTGTACTTCATTTCTCTCTCTTCTGTACTTATCACTAAATATATACAAACAGACAAAAAAAGTCCTTCTACTTCATTTAGCATGGTAATAAAGAAGGAAAGAGATTTCCTAACAAGAAAATGTATTAAAGCTATAAAACCTTTTTGCAAAAAAAGAGGAAGACCATGGGATTAATTGTGCATGGTATAATTTATAATCCATTATACTTGGTTACAATTTAAAACGCATTAGAACAGACTGTGCTGAGAGGAAGCTGAATGGATGTAGTTTCTGATATACAAAATTATAAAAATCATAACATGATATGAATATCCTATATAAGAAAAGAAAGTATGCTATGGTGATTATACATATACATATCTCAAAAAAATATATATCCTCTGAGCTTATGAGACTTTCAAAGATTGAAATAACACTCTAGTTATTTGCATATTGGGGAAAATAAGCTTTGTCTATTGAGGCTCACCAGAAAAGTTTGATAGCTTCAATCATTTAAAGCAATTATCAAAAGATAAATTATTTATTCAAGAACAGTCAGAGGTCAAATGTGTCATAATTTCAAAGAGGGAAGGGAAAGCTGGTTAGGGGGAAAATATAAGGAATCCTTTTGTGTTGAACAGAAATCCAATACATAGTCCATGATTTCATAAGAGCAATTAATGACAAAATTTGCTGCAGATCATGTTTTATAAAAGTATAATCTCAGGGGCTGGGAAGGTGGCTTAGTGATAGAATGCTTGCCTTGCATGCGTGAGGCCCTGGGTTCGATTCCTCAGCACCACATAGGCAGAAAAAGCCGAAGTGGTGCTGTCGGTCAAGTGGTAGAGCACTAGCCTTGAGCTGAAGAGCTGAAGGACAGTGCCCAGGCCCAGAGTTCAGGCCCCACGACTGAAAAAAAAATCTCAACAGAGTGTTTTGTGAGTATCATTGTTGCAACGGGTCATCCTGTGTCCTTGTTTCAGCATTTTGTTACCTTTTCCCTTCCCCAAATTAGATAAATGTATATACAAGATGCAGGGTACCAAAATCAAATACAGTAACAACAGGGGATATACCATAGGGGGAAGAACATACAAAGAAACAAACAAAATCACATAGTACATTAAAAACAACAATGACAAAGAAAAACCTCTCTCTCTCTCTCTCTCTTGGGGCTGGGAAGATGGCTCAGTGGTAGGGTGCTTGCCTTGCATGCATGAGGCCCTGGGTTAGATTCCTCAGCACCACATAAGCAAACAGAGAAAAGCCGGAAGTGGCACTGTGGCTCAAGTGGTAGAGCACTAGCCTTGAGCTGAAGAGCTGAGGGACAGCGCCCAGGCCCAGAGTTCAGGCCCCATGACCAGACTCCCCCCCCCCAAAAAAGAAAAACCTCTCATGCCCATATCTTGGGGTTCATTTCACTTTGCATCATCTTATATGGTCATATGTACATAGCTTTTGAGGTTTTCTGCTCATCTGATAAGATTATCCAAGACATATACTAATTATTGCAAATAATGGAAACCATGGGACCTATGTTTCTTTGGGTCTGGCTTACTTCACTTATAAGACACTATGTTGGAAATTAACTTTACAACTTGTGTGGGGAGAGGAGTGGGGGAAGTGGGGGAGGGAAGTGATAGTAGGAGAAAAACAAAGGAGAGGTAACAATGTTCAACAAGAAATGTAGTCATTACCTTACTCATGTAACTGTAACTCCTCTGTACAGCATCTTTACATTAAAATAAAATTTAAAAAAATAATTTGAAAAAATTTTGAAAAGAAAATATAAACAGAAAACTGAATTTTCTTACTGAATTTTCTTCCCAGAGAAGTTACAGATTCAACTTTGCACGCTATTCAGAGATTTGCTTTTGTCTTCATAATAAAATTTGCAATAAAAATATATATATATCTCAGCTATTCAGGAGGTAGGGATCAGGAAGATCATGGTTTAAGGCCCGCCTGGGCAAAAAGTTAATGTGACCATGTCCCAACCAACAAATTGAGTGGTATGAATCTATTATTTTAGCTATTCAAGTAAGAGGACTGTGGTTTGAAGCTATCTATGGGCAAAAACAGGAGACGGTACCTAGAGAATTTCTTTCTGAAGCAATTTCCCCAGGCTAAAATATATGAACCCCTTTATTTATTTCCTTCCTTCTCTTTCTTTCTTTTTTCCTTTTTTCTTTCTCTCTTTCTTTCTTTCTTTCTTTCTTTCTTTCTTTCTTTCTTTCTTTCTTTCTTTCTTTCTTTCTCTCTTTCTCTCTTTCTCTCTTTCTCTCTTTCTCTCTTTCTTTCTTTCTTTCTTTCTTTCTTTCTTTCTTTCTTTCTTTTCTTTCTTTTGTTGGCCATGGAGCTTTTCTGGGCCTGGGCACTGTCCATGAGCTCTTCAGCTCAAGGCAAGCACTCTACCACTTGAGCCACAACACCACTTCCCATTTTATGGTGGTTCATTGGAGATAAGAGTCTCGTGGGCTTTCCTGCCCAGGCTGGCTTTGAATCACGATCCTCAGATCTCATTTCTGAAACATAGCTAAAGCAATAAAGGACAGAAGGGATGAGTCAAATGGGATATGCCTCGCCAAGTAGAAGACCCTAAATTCAAATTGCATTAGTGTTCTCTCCCATTCACAAATGATACGAACTTTAGGTGAGATATGAAACACACACACATATAGAGAGAGAGAGTTTACTGGCTATCACAGATTGTGACAATCTCTATCCTTTCTAGTTCTGTTCTACCAAAATCTTAGACTCTACTATTCTATGCAAGGTTTGTAGAACTCCAATCTAGAGTTTGTGCTTTGTCATTCACTCCTGAGCTAATCTTGCCTAAATGTGCAAGAACCCTACATTCAGAAATAAATTAAATCTGGGATTAATTTTATTGTTAAAACTAGTATCTGGAATGCTAGCTTGATTTTAAGACAAATCACCCTCACCAATCTCTTGTTCAAATGGTGAGCTTACCTTTTGGTTCATTTAGTAAGACTTTGTCTTAATTTTGTATCAGGGGCAGTTTGCTCACTTGCCTGTGATTTTGGGAGAGGTGTTAAAAAAAATTCCTAGACAGGAAATTGGTTCCTGCTTTCTGATATTCACTGTCTGGAGTACAGCTTAATTTGGTAAGGATCCTCGGAGATACAATGCTATCCATTATGCACTTCAGTAAAAGCGCAGCTCAGCAGGAAAGTGCCTTGGAAAGTGGCACTGAGTCTATTACCTAATGCTTCAATCCTTTGATCTTCTGATCAGCCCTGAATCTAGACTACTATTACTACATTCTCATTCAATGGAGATATATATTATACTAGGCAGTGTGTTAGGAACTAGCAACTCAACCTAAAAATGTGCTCTTATTCTAAAGGAATTTCTCAGACTAGTCATATTAATTCCAACTATTCAAGTTTACTTTTCCTTTCCCCATGATTTAGCAATTCAAAAGACATTAGAAGACATTTAAATGAAACCTAAGTCAATATGATTAATTCCCCACTTGTATCTTTGGTTGGGAATTTTTTTTGGAATTCTTATGTCTTGGATCACACAATATTAAATTACTCTTACTTTTAGTATGGACTGTGGCATTGGTCCTTGGAAGCAGATTTTCTATCTGGTTTCCAGTAATGGGATTCACAGTGCTTTCCACAGTTGCCTAACCTTTGGGGCTCTCTTAGTATCCTTAAGAACAAGCAATTGTATCCTCCCACCAGCCCAGTGTCAGCACTTTCCTCTTAAAGCAAAATGGCTTCCTTGTCTCAGTTATCTTGAAGATATGTCCAGGAGTGGAAATTTTAAGATTTTGTTTACATCATGACTTTCCAGAATTTTATTATGATGCATGGGGGGGGGGGAGAGGTATGTCTGATTTTTGTGATGCATTGGGGTTACTGGATCCATCAGCTTACGTTTCTCCAACCTGTGAATGTTTTCGTATTATCTCCTTAAGGTTTTTCTTTTTTCATCCTGAACTCCTCTTTTGCCTGGGAGTCCAACTGCATCAATAGGAAAAAGATTGACTTCTCACATTTGGAATGTCTTTCAAGAAACAAAAACGTAAATAAGTCTTTGGAAACTTCAGTGAGGAATTTAAAATTAAAGAGCTGATGTTGGGCTGGGAAGGTGGCTCAGTGGTAGAGCGCTTGCCTTGCATGCATGAGGCCCTGGGTTCGATTCCTCAGCACCACATAAGCAAAAAAGAAAAAAGCCGGAAGTGGTGCTGTGGCTCAAGTGGTAGAGTGCTAGCCTTGAGCTGAAGAGCTGAGGGACAGTGCCCAGGCCCAGAGTTCAGGCCCCACGACTAGACCCCCACCCTGCAAAAAAAGAGCTGATGTCAAAATAGATAAGGTCAGCAAGGGATCAATTCTTGGCTGAGAACAAAGCCATTGGTTACAATTACATTTAGTGTTCAAGAAATATTACAAAATATACTTAATCAAGTTTTATGAATGGGAGATTGTATATTCATTGAAATTCTGTATCAAAATTTATTCTTATATAAAATTTTTCTAGAAATGTATAATTTTACATTCCCTTAAAAATCCGTCTAATAAGAAGCAATGGGTAAATCGTAATAATCTTAAGAAAGACAAAAAAAGCTTAAGTGAAACAAGAGCATATATATTTCGTTTTCTATGTGTTAAACTGAGTGATTTGAAGTTAGGACTATTTTCACACACACAGTTTATTCTTTACTCCCAGTGGGAAAGGAAACACTTTTTAATCAGAAAGGAGTATACACAAGATGTTTCTACCACATATTAAATATCCTATTGTTTAATTGTTGACTTAGATCTAAAGAAAAACCTATTTGGCAAGTTGATAAAAGTGTAATAATATCCTTTTTTTATGCTAGTCCTAAGGCTTGAACTTAGTGCCTAGGCACTGTCCCCAAACTTTCATGGTCAAGCTTAGTGCTCTACCACTTTGAGCCATGGCTCTACTTCTGTTTTTTTGGTGATTAATTGCAGACAAAAGTTTCACAGACTTTCTTTCTCAGGCTAGCTTTGAACTGCAATCCTGAAATCTCTGAGTAGCCAGTATTACAGGCATGAGTCACCAGCGCCCAGCTTGAGATTTGGCATTTTTACAAGTGACAATTGAGCCACCAGTGCCCAGTTATCCATATATATATATATATATATATATATATATATATATATATATATATATACACACATATGGATATATATATATATACATATATAGGATACATATATCTATCTTATATATATGGTATATTGTATATATATATATATATCTTTTATTTCTCTACTAAAGTAGATTCTTAATACAATATAATATTGTTTTATTATTATCTTTAGGTAATCGTACAAAGGGATTTCAATCCAATGAATCACTTTATAAATACAATTCATCTTGGTCAATGTTACCCTTTCCATCATTCTCCCCATTGTAGTATATTTGGGGGTGGGAGAGGACTTGCAAAACTTATCTCTGGTGTTTGCTTATGACAAAGAAAGATAACTCTCTTCTACCCCCTGGCAAATAAAAAAATTCAAGGACCTTAATTTTTAATCTTGCCTAGGAATTATCTAAATCTTGGGAGGTTCCATGAGAAAAGGCTTTGTGTACTGCTAAAGTGGGAGTCTTGAAATCATTTGTGAGAATAAGAAGTGCTTTTCTATTGGAAAAAAAAAACAGTGGAAAGGACCTTGAGTCATGCTGAAGTAAGCCAAAATTCCTATGGTAAAGTTCAAAATAGAGAAGTTATACTGGTGTGAACTAAGTTGACATGTTACATTACTAATATTAATAGACATATGCATATAGCATATACATATATATGTAAAAATGAATATAACATGGTTATATTATTAATACTAGGGTAATATAGCCCAAGGAAATATAGGTTTCATGATTTCCCTCATTTGTAAGGACTAGAAAATATCTATGATATTCTTAGCAGGGGATCACAATACACAATAGCCAAATCACTAAGTGCATAGGACCATATATAATGAAGCATATCAAAATGAACTCCAAGAGTTGGAAACAAGAGGTTATTATTATGCCCTGTATGCAGTTATGTCCTTTTGTTCTTTCTGTTTTAGTGCTGTACCCTTTGTCTTGTACATAAGCTTGTCTGATCCAAGGAAGGGAAAGGGAATCACAGAAACAGCTCAACAAAGGATGAACTAATGCAACAATGAAACTCATTACCTTACTTATGTAACTGTAACCTCCCGTTTATCACCTTTACAATAAAAAATTTAAAAAAAGAATTAGCGAATACAGTTAGCACAAAGCCAAAAAGCTGCAAATTCTCTGGCTGAAAGAACTCATGTTTATATTTTACAAGTGTTCTGCTTATATTATTTAAAAGAATTTTTAAAGGATACTTTTAGCTTCCCTTGGTGTTTGAGAGATTTGTGTGCTAAAGAAAACTAGAAATGAATTAACAAAAACATGAGAGGAATTATTGACTATCTCTCGATTCCTGGGGAAAAGTTCCAATAAATGAAACCAAGGCTAAAGGGGAAAAGTTGTTAGGAACTCCAGACTTAGGAAACAGTTATCTGTCCTTTCATTCTATAATTATTCTTTTACTTCTAGTTTTCATTTTGATAAGCAATTAAAGAATAAAATTATAATGATGAATGCAGTGTTTTAATGTCCAAGAAATGTAAATAAAATGAATGAAAAACAAAATAAATTTTGTAATGAAATTGGCTGTGACGAGAACAGGAAACAACACTGAATACATTTATCTCCTTGCATGTTTCAATGCTGTCTTTGCGATAAAATTACTCACATTTAAATATTCTCTGCTGTCTTAAATTTTTAAAAGATTACTTTCAAAGTAACTCCTAGAGAGTTGGATCTCTGTATACAATTTATCATTGATAGATCTTCCTCTTTCACTTGAATTAGAATAAGAACTCCTAGTGAGATTTTCCTCATGAAGCCAGGATCTTAAAGACAAATCAAAATGCTACATTAGGTTCAACAGGTTCATGAAAACTGGTATTATAGAGAACAAGTATTTTTACAAGTCTTGAAATGACATTATCTTACCAAAAGAGAGAGCAGCAATTGAAGTGAAAGTCTTTTTTTTTTAAAAGGAGGAAACAAATAAAAAGTAATTATTAAATAAGTTGTATGCTAAAATGATGTAGAATTTCATAAAAAATGAAATAATAAATGTGCTAAAATAGCTCGGATTCTGGGATAGCACTGATCACAAAGAAGAATTCTTTCATGTTATCACTACAGCAGAATGATACTTTTAAAATTATTTTGTTTCCATGATTTTTCAAAGCTACGAGGAAACAAAGACCTCTTTCTCTCCAGAAAGTTTAAAACCACAAGAAAGCGGGAGAGAAGTGAGAACAGCGTCTTCTCCTTCCAAGGAAAGGTGAGTAAATTCTTATAATCAACCGGCTTATAATTTTTTGCCAATTTTTTAAAAAATTACAAAGACTTTAATATTGATGGACAAATCCACTAATATCTGTATGATTTGTATAATTGTTTAAATGAAAATAAATGCTAAAAACATAAAGAATTTAATATGGATTAGCAGATATTTTTGAGGTACTTATGCACATGCAGCGTGAGCCATTCATCAGCACTTTGGTTCATATTGATGTGATGAATTTCAAAGGTTTGGAAGTTACAGCAATGGGAAATGTTTTTAGTATTTAATTTCAATGCTCTTAAATTCACCTTCTCTGTCATCCAATCAGTATATTTGTAATAGCTGGAAATTAAATGATTGTGTGAACTTTTATTTAAAACAAAATCTCAATCTTCATGTTCAGATCCAAATTTGAATAATAAAAATGACTAAGAAAGCTCTTATTCAACTTAAAATACTGAACTGAAGGAACTCAATATCTAGTAATGCTATAGTATATGACATCAATACTTAGCTAATGCCAGGCTTATTTTCTAAGATGTTTATCTACCTAGATTTTAGCTACAGTGAAAAGATTTTTAAAGCTTCTCAGCATTTTAAATCAATTTATGTATTCAATATCTTACTATAAAGAAAATCTTCTCAGGCCATCACTCACATCTTTCACAACCAATTTCATTAAAATTTTTATTTTTTGTTTTTTCTATTGCTTAACTTAGGAAGTTTAATTCACCATGAAGCTACATCTTAAAGATGGTACATTGATTATTATCAGAAACATTTACGGCTAAATGTAATGAGAAATATAGCAGAAAATTCTAGTATGAGAATTCAGAAAACAATTCTAAAATTTTGAGAAGAAAAAATACAAGATAAGCCAGGTGGTGGTTCATGCCTGTAACCCTAACTACTCAAGAGGCTGAGATCTGACGCTTTAAGTTCAAAGCCAGCTGGGGAAAGAAAGTCCCTGAGACTCTTATCTCCAATGAAATACACACACACACACACACAGAGACAGAGAGAGAGAGAGAGAGAGAGAGAGAGAGAGAGAGAGAGAGAGCGAGCCAGAAGTAGAGCTCTAGCTCAACTGCTAAAATACTAGCTACTAGCTTTGAGCAAAAAAAAACTCAAGGAGAAGCTCCAATGCTATAAGTTCAAGACCCAGGATCACCACTAAAGAAAGAGAGAGAGAAAGAGAGAGGGGGGGAGGGAGAAAAGAAAGGAAGGAAGGAAGGAGGGAGGGAAGGAAGGAAGGAAGGAAGGAAGGAAGGAAGGAAGGAAGGAAGGAAGGAAGGAAGGAAGGAGAGAGAAAGAAAAGGAAAGAAAGAGAAAGGAAAGAAAGAGAAAGAAGGAAGGAAGGAAAGAAAGAAGGAAAGAAGGAAGGAAGGAAAGAAAGAAGGAAAGAAAGGGAGAAAGAAGGAAGGAAAGAGAGAAAGAAAGAAGGAAAGAAAGAAAGAAGGAAGGAAGGAAAGAAAGAAGGAAGGAAGGAAAGAAGGAAGGAAGGAAGCAAGGAAAGAAAGAAGGAAGGAAGGAAGGAAGGAAAGAAAAAAAGAAGGAAGGAAAGACAGAGAAAGAAAGAGGGAAGGAAGATAGAAAGAAAGAAAAAGAGAAAGAGGGAAGGAAAGAAAAAAAGAAGGAAGGTAGGAAGGAAAGAAGGAAGGAAAGAAAGAAAGAAGGAAGGAAAGAAAGAAACAAAAGAAAGAAAGAAGGAAGGAGGGAGGGAGGGAGGCAAGGAAGGAAGTTAGGAAGGAAGGAAGGAAGGAAAGAAAGAAAGAAAGAAAGAAAGAAAGAAAGAAAGAAAGAAAGAAAGAAAGAAAGAAAGAAGGAGGGAGGGAGGGAAGCAAGGAAGGAAGATAGGAAGGAAGGAAGGAAAGAAAGAAAGAAAGAAAGAAGGAAGGAAAGAAGGAAAGGGATGAAAGAAAGAATGAAGGAAAGAAAGAAGGAAAGAAGGAAGGAAGGAAGGAAAGAAACAAAAAAAGAAAGAAGGAAGGAGGGAGGGAGGCAAAGAAGGAAGGTAGGAAGGAAGGAAGGAAGGAAAGAAAGAAAAGGAAGGAAGGAAGGGAGGGAGGGAGGCAAGGAAGGAAGGTAAGAAAGAAGGAAGGAATGAAAGAAAGAAAGAAGGAAGGAAGGAAGGAAAGAAAGAAAGAAGGAAGGAAGGAAGGAGGAAAAGACAGAAGGAAGGAAGGAAAGAAAGAAAGGAAGAAAGAAGAAAGGAAGGAAGAAAGAAAAGAAGGGAGGAAGGAAAGAAAGAAAGGAAGAAAGAAGAAAGGAAGGAAGAAAGAAAAGAAGGGAGGAAGGAAAGAACGAAGGAAAAAAAGAAGAAAGGAGGAAGGAAGGAAAGAAAGAAGGAAGGAGGGAGGGAGGCAAGAAAGGAAGGTAGGAAGGAAGGAAGGAAGGAAGGAAGGTAGGAAGGAAGGAAGGAAGGAAAGAAGGAAAGAAAGAAATAGGAAGAAGGAAAGAAAGAAAGAAAAAGAAGGAGTGAGGGAGAGACGCAAGGAAGGAAGGAAAGAAAGAAGGAATGAAAGAATGAAAGAAAGAAAGAGAAAGAAGGAGGGAAAGAAGGAGGAAAAGACAGAAGGAAGGAAAGAAAGAAAGGAAGAAAGAAGAAAGGAAGGAAGAAAGAAAAGAAGGGAGGAAGGAAAGAAAGAAAGGAAGAAAGAAGAAAGGAAGGAAGAAAGAAAAGAAGGGAGGAAGGAAAGAACGAAGGAAAAAAAGAAGAAAGGAGGAAGGAAGGAAAGAAAGAAGGAAGGAGGGAGGGAGGCAAGAAAGGAAGGTAGGAAGGAAGGAAGGAAGGAAGGAAGGTAGGAAGGAAGGAAGGAAGGAAAGAAAGAAAAAGGAAGAAGGAAAGAAAGAAAGAAAAAGAAGGAGTGAGGGAGAGATGCAAGGAAGGAAGGAAAGAAAGAAGGAATGAAAGAATGAAAGAAAGAAAGAGAAAGAAGGAGGGAAAGAAGGAAGAAAGGAAGGACGGAAGGAAGGAAAGAAAGAAGGAATGAAAGAACAAAAGAAAGAAAGAAGGAGGGAAAGAAGGAAGAAAGGAAGGAAGGAAGGAAGGAAAGAAGGAAGGAAGCAAGGAAGGAAAGAAAGAAAGAAGGAAGGAAACAGAGAAAGAAAGAAGGAAGGAATATAAAAAGAAAGAGAAGGAAGGAAAGAAAGAAGGAAAGAAGGAAGGAAGGAAAGAAAGAAGAAGGAAGGAGGGAAAGAAACAAAAAAGAAAGAAGGAAGGAAGGCAGAAGGGAGGGAGGGAGGCAAGGAAGGAAGGAAAGAAGGAAGGAAGGTAGGAAGGAAGGAAAGAAGGAAGGTAGGAAGGAAGGAAAGAAAAAATGAATTAAAGAATGAAAGAAAGAGAAATAAGGAGGGAAGAAGGAAGGAAGGAAGAAAAGAAAGAAAGAAGGAAGAAAGAAGGGAGGAAGGAAAGAAAGAAGGAAGGAGGAAGGAAATCAAGAAAGAAGGAAGGAAAGAGAGAGAAAGAAAGATGAAAAGAAGGAAGAAAGATAGAAAGAAAGGAATTGTACTTGCTAAGCTGGCAATGTATCACCTGAACCATACATCCCTCCATGTTTTTGTTTTTGTTTTTCTACCGGGGGCTTGAAGATAGGGCGTGGACACTGCCCTTGAGCTTTTTTCCTCCACCACTTTGAGCCACAGCACTACTTCTGGTTTTTTGGTGGTTTATTGGAGATAAGAGACTCTCAGACTTTCTTGCCTAAGCTGGCAAACTTTTGACAAACTTTTCTTGTGAGTTGGCCTTGAACTATGATCCTCAAGGTTGCAGCTTCCTGATGACTATCAGTATAAGCCACCACAGCAGCCGACCTAATTTCATATTAATTAGGACAAACCAATGAGATGTACAAGTCGTTATGTGGAAAAACGAACTTTACAACTTTGATAGGGGGGGAGTGGGGGGAGGATCGGGTGGAGGGAGGGGGGAGTATGGGAAGGGATGGGAAGGGGAAACAAAGGAGGAGGCAACAATGCTTGATAAGAAATGTACTCATTATCTTGCCCATGTAATTGTAACTCCTCTGTACGGTATTCTCACAATAAAAAAAAAAAAAGAAGAAAAAGGTATTTTATGTGACTAAAGTCTTTATCTTTCTCCAATCAGTGGAAACTTTGTTCATTCAAGATTAGAAAACATGGCAGTTAATAAAACAGGCAAAACCTATTCTAGTGGAGATCATCACAAAGAAACAACTAAACAAATTATGCATACTATGTGGTAAAAAGTAATATGAACAAGAGCAAAGGTTAGTTTCATTTGAGTAATCCGAAGTTATGTTTTCATAGTTCTTGATTGTCAGGATGTATTAATTACAGTGCTTGATATTCATTAACTACCACCCAGATCTATCAATTATATTAGCCTTACCTTAGTCATAGGCCATAATTTGGTGAGAGAAAGGGAGTCAAATGTCATCTGCTTTCCTTAAGATGGCAGTGCCTTGTTTTCTCTGAATTGAAGAAAATTACCTCTTCTTTGAGCCAACACTATCAACTCATGCTGCTAACTATGAAACTATGATCATATCCTGCATCAATATCTCTATACCATTCTCTTTAAATTGCCAGAACTGGGGCTGGGAAGGTGGCTCAGTGGTAGAGTGCTTGCCTTGCATGCATAAGGCCCTCGGTTCGATTCCTCAGCACCACATAAGCAAAAAGAAAAAAGCCCGAAGTGGCGCTGTGGCTCAAGTGGTAGAGTGCTAGCCTTGAGCTGAAGAGCTGAGGGACAGTCCCCAGGCCCAGAGTTCAGGCCCCACGACTGGACCTCTCCCCACCCCCCCAAAAAAAAGAACTAGGATGGCTCACCTACCCTCTTAGCTTCTTCATTATACTATTTATCAGTGGGGGAGAGGAGGATACACTGCAACCTGTAAATCATCTGTACATAAAAAACATGCCCATGTCCGGGACTGACAGTTGGAGAAATGACTCTGTCCTGTATTTTGATTTTCTTTCTTTTTTTTTTTTTTTGGTCCGGTCGTGGGGTCTGAACTCTGGGCCTGGGCACTGTCCCTCAGCTCTTCAGCTCAAGGCTAGTGCTCTACCACTTGAGCCACAGCGCCACTTCTGGCTTTTTTCTTTTTGCTTATGTGGTGCTGAGGAATCGAACCCAGGGCCTTGAGCATGCAAGGCAAGCGCTCTACCACTGAGCCACCTTCCCAGCCCTGTCCTGTATTTTGAAAGGAATGTGGGCTACACATGCATATACATTCAACAAAATTTAATAATTTTATACTTAAAATTTGTACCCTTCATTATTTATCATGTTTTGCCTCAAAAGGAAAACTATTTCCATATCAACAAAGATACCTATAAAATATTTAGAGGTGAATTGTACAAAACTCTGAAATTTATTTTGCAATGTATCAGTAACTAAAATGATAAATCAAAACTTATATAAGTGAATCATTAATGTATTAAATTATTAATAGTATAAATCTTTTTAAGTTTGCTTTGTGTGTGTATGTGTATATGTGTCAGTACTGGGGCTCAGACTCAGGGTTTGGGCACTGTTCCTGAGCTTTTTTTTTTTTATTGTGAAAATACTGTATAGAGAGGTTACAATTACATGGGCAAGATCATGAGTACATTTCTTTTTTTTTTGGTCCGGTCGTGGGCTACTTCCGGCTTTTTTTCCCCCTTTTTGCTTATGTGGTGCTGAGGGATCGAACCCAGGGCCTCATGCATTCAAGGCAAGCGCTCTACCACTGAGCCACCTTCCCAGCCCCAATGAGTATATTTCTTATCAAGCATTGTTGCCTCCTCCTTTGTTTTCCCTTCTCATCCCTTCCCAACCCCCTCCCGCCCCCCTATGCAAACCTCCCCCGCCCCCAAAGTTGTAAAGTTCGTTTTTCGACATAACGACTTGTACATCTCATTGTTGCAATGGGTCAACTGAGCTTTCTTTTTTACTCAAGGCTAGCACTGTACCACTGAGCCACAGCTCCACTTCCAGCATTTTGGTGGTTAATTGGAGAAAAGAATCTCACGGACTTTCCAGCCTGGGCTGGGTTTGAACTGTGATCCTCAGATCTCAGCCTCCTGAATAGGTAGGATTACAGGTGGGAGTCACCAGTTCCTGGCTTTCTCTCAGTGAACTTTTAACATGGGATAATCATATCTTATAGAATCCATGCCATAGGATTAAAAATAACCTCCATCTTAGTTTTTACAATAGCTAAGTGATACTTTCAATGATTATAGCTCTAATAATACCTATGAGTTTTTCATCAATTGAAAGAAATTTTAACTTATAGTACAGTTAATTCCATACCTCAAATTACTGAGCATATCTACCATTGTCTTGAAGCGATGTAAGTTTTCAAATGGAAATAAGCCAGGACAGAAAGACAAATGACACGTGGCCACGTCATCATACATACGATCTCTAGA
This sequence comes from Dipodomys spectabilis, assembly GCF_019054845.1. Lineage (NCBI taxonomy): Eukaryota > Metazoa > Chordata > Mammalia > Rodentia > Heteromyidae > Dipodomys > Dipodomys spectabilis. The sequence goes on along the minus strand of NW_024871203.1, from coordinate 207,578 downwards.
AAAGTTCATATCATAAAAGGTTAGAGTAGAATGGTAGTTCCCAGGGGATGGGGTAGCAGTGCTCGGGGAAGAAAAGGATCTAAGTTATAATCACAGAGAAATAAGAAGTTCTGATGCGCTTTTTGGGTAGTAGGAGGACCACAGGGAAAAAATAAAAATTATACATTTCAAATAGGTAGAAGTGTTTTCCATGTTTTCACCATAAAGAAATGATGCGTGATTGAGGATGTACATGTTTAACCTACTGAAAGCATTTTATAAAGTATGTATGTATTGAAATATAACACGATACCCTATAAACCGGTATAAATTTTATATATTATTTTTAATAAATTTTTACTAATTTAAATTCAGTTTTTGCAATAGTTAAAAACAGCTTTTTAAATCAATGTTTTAATTAAAATAATTTTATAAGATTATGGTTAGTTTAAAATTATTTTCAAAATACTGTTAAGTAACTATAATTTCTCCAGTAATCACATATATTACATTTTCCATATTTAAAAACACATTTTGACGAAAAAACCAGAGCTGCCAAACTGTCTCTGAAACACAAAAATGCTTAAACATTCCTTCATAGATTTTTGTCATGCTTTCCTATCCTTCTGTACATACCATAGCAAATGTACACAGGATGTATGGGATTATTATTTTTTTAATTTTATTTTATTGTAAAGATGCTATACAGAGGGGTTACAGTTACATGAGTAAGGTAATGAGTACATTTCTTGTCAAGCATTGTTACCCCCTCCTTTGTTTTTCTCCTACTATTCCTTCCTTCGCCCACCTCCCCCACTCCCCACCCCAAGTTGTAAAGTTCATTTCCAACATAGTGTCTTGTGAGTGTCATTGTTGCATTGGGTCATCCTGTGTTCTTATTTCAGCATATTGTTATTACCCTTCCCCTCCTCAAATTAGCTAAATGTATATACAAGATGCAGGGTACCAAATCAAATGCAACGACAACAGAGGATAAACCATAGGGGAAAGAACATACAATAGAAACACAAAAATCACGTCGTTCATTAAAAAGCAAGAAGAAAGACCTCCTGTGTCCATGTCTTGTGGTTCATTTAGCTTAGCATCATTGTACATGGTCATATGTACATAGCTTTTGAGTTTTTCTGTTGATCTGATAAGATTATTATTTCTTTTCCAATACATAGGATTGAATTTAGGGCCTCACACAGGTCAGGTAATGCCACTTGAGCCACACCTTGAGCCCAACATGTGGGATTTTTATTGAACATTTGCAGCACTTTCAGTGTAGGCTTCAGAGCCTAACACCATATTGTTCAAATTCAGTGGAGGTATATATATAGTTCTTTTTATTTTGTAATTTTCTTTCTTTTCCATGACATACTTGGGGGAGGGCGCAAGCATTAAATCAAACTACTGTTTATCTGAAATTGAAATTTTAACTAGGCATTCTGTGCTTTATCTTACCATCTTTGTCATAGGATCCAGAATAGTTCCCATGGGTATCTAAGCAAAAATATATAAACTTCATCAAGTGATATATAAGTATGAAAGTAAGAGAAACTCCCCTCAGCTAAGTGTACAAGCTTATGCTGGTGAGCATTCCGTTAACTTCACAATTACTCCATCATGTGGCTTAGGTGTGGATTGAATTTCTCAGATCTTGTTTATTACATAATGATAAAATTTTCATGTTATTCAATTCATTACTTTTCTTGCTTGAACATCTTAAAATCTCAAAAGTGAGCATATTTTCTGCAGTACAGAAGAAAAGCCTTAGGGATTTAGAGTTAAAAACCTGCCTTAATTCACAGAACTCTTAGTTATCAGAAACAGGAATCTAACCTAAATATATCTGGCTCATGCTTTTGCTATATACAAAAATGCTTCACACGTCAAGTTAGAAAATGTCAGAGTAGAGAACATTATGTTAGATGTGTTAGAGAATTTTGTGCTTAAAAGGAAGGAAATAACAGGGCAGGGTATTTACAATTGTGTAATTCCACTAGAACTAAAAGCAATAAAAATAAAATTGGCTCTTTTGTTTAAACATCAAATCAGAATGTATTGACAAAGCAATGTGGGTTTTTTTTTGCCCCTAGCATTTGAAAATGCTATGAGAGATGTGACAGGAACCAACAAGATAAAAAATGTGTACAAGTTTGATTTTAAATTAAATGTGATTAAAATATCAAAAGCCTCAACATAATGGAGAATGAAAAACTTGATTATTTGGCAGGGAAAATAATGACAGAGTAGAAAGCCGGTGTTTATAGTAAGAGAAAAGCAAATAATATACAAAAATAACTAACTTCATAACATGGCATTTAACTAAAGAAAATCACAGTTGAGGAGCTATAGACAATGCCTCCATTGTGCATGGAAAGATAAACTCTGTTACTTATGTCCCTGTGGGGAAAAAAAAACAAAACTATAAGTGACTTTAAAAGAGCTGAGAATAATCATCCTTGCTACTAGAACGTCAGAGCCTTTGCATTTTATATTGCAACAAATACTAGTTTTGCTTAAAAGAAAAACACTTTTAATGATACTAGAGAGATTTTATTTTCCTGGTTTTGAGGCCTGAGCACCGTCTCTGAGCTCTTTTGAGCCACAGCTCCACAGCTTTTTGGTGTTTAATTGGAGATAAGAGTATCATGGACTTCCTGCCTGAGCTGGCTTCAAATGGTGATCATCAGATCTCAGTTCCTGAGTAGCTAGGATTACAGGCATGAGCCACTGGTGTGCAGCCAGAGGAATATTTCAAACAGATAGTTTGTAAATTTCAATCAATTATCAAAGGATTATCCTTACTAAGAAAACATAAATGCCTTTTATATCTTGAATATGAATTGGCATGTATGTGTGGAGGAGTATAGGTGTTGAATTAAATATTTTAAATAAATTAGTAGATGTGTTTTTAATAACGACTCACATCTAGTCCGAAGCATATCATTACTTTAGAATACTGAAGGATACTGAATGAATTTTTAGATTTTTAAGAACTACCTTTCTAAAGTATAGGGTAATTTTTTATAACATTTGTAGCATGATTTTTCTTTATGCTAATTCCTTTTTGTAGCATGTGTTTTAACTTAACACATATTCATCATTGTATCCCATATAAGTTGAGTGAAACCATTAAGGTAGTTCATGAAATGGAGTAAACTATGATTATACATTACATCTGCATTAACAGGTAATTTAAAGATTACATATAATTGATTAAAAGATATGAGTAAACAGAATATAGCCTGTTTTCACGTACAATGCCCTTTTCCCTGAATTTAGAATGGTACCATTTTCATGCTTGTTTCTATATTTGTTTTGGTATGTTGATTCTTGATGTATGCAAGTATTTTCTTAAGTGCTAGACTTAGACCGGGCCAAATAAAATATTTAAAATAAAAAACAGCTAATCCCCAACTTAATTGATTTTTGCCCAAGAAGTCAAATAATTTACTTCATCATGATAATATTCCATATGCTTACTACTTAGTGTGTTCTTTCTTAGCTATTGACACATTTAACTAGACCACTGGTACCTCTGACTGGACCTCAATTTCCCTATATAGAGACATGACAACAACTCGTCTGTGTGGAACTTTAGAGATATATACTGAAAGTCAAAGACAGTTTAATTAAACCTTTGCAAGTTTGACTCCTTTTAACAGTCACCAAAAATGTGTGACCCTTTATTTCTGTATTCTGTGACTCAGACTCTGAAATTTGAAATGAATGCAAAAACTCTGAAGACAATATATATTGGAAAGAAATGAAAGGCATTTTCCTGAATTGCTCCTTATTAGACAAAAAGAAAAAATACTGGGATGTGGCTACAGAATAAGCTTCAAAGTATATTGTGTGCTCGTGATTGAAAAGTGATTCTAGACATGTTTTTGTCCCTTTAGTCCTTCTTTTCCTGCCCCTTGATATTTGACCTTTAACTTTATAAACATAGGTCTATGTCAAATATCCCTTTATTCAGATAGGTAAAAAACTACCTTTTTGTACTTTAGTGGAATTATTCGGTTAATTTAAATTGGTATAATTTTCTAATTTCTCTCTATGGGCCATGTCTGATTTGTTATTTTTCCAGTGTTTGTTTTTTCAGGGAATTTTGTTACAACTGAAAATATAATAATCTCCAGATTGTAGTAAAATAAAAAATAGGTAAACATAAAAAATCATGTGGTTTATTTTGAGAATTTAATATTTCTTTACTAACAAACATAAATATGTTAAGGTCTCATAAAAATACCTTATACAATTATTTTATTAATTTTTATGGCCAGTGAGCATGATATTATTGATGAATAACGTTAGTTATCCTTCCAATGTGTGAGGAATTTTAGGGATAGTTTTAGGTAAAAGTTTTGAGTCAGAATACTTGGAGCTGGACAAAAAAATTTACTATGTTATTCAGGTGTGACTCTAACACCTTTAAATCCCAAGGCCTGACTCACATTATTGAATCACTATTCCAATAGCATAAAGACATTCAATATTTAAAACATTAATATTTTATTTTTCCCTCCCAGCTAACACATTTCCTGGACCACTGAGCATCATAAAGTCATGCTGAGGGTGGAGAAGTGTAGGTATATTTTTTGGGTCACTTATTACTAGTTAATTCTTTTTATGGCTCAAATAGCAAGTGATAGATCCCCATTAAAATGCCTGACATTTTATAAAACACAACTTGCTATCTGCCAGCCAATTCTGCATATTATTTACTTCATAATATTTTGTCTCTAGAGGAACATATTTTTATTTTCACCAGAAAGATACATAATAATGCCTCAACAATTTAGGACATGCCAATAAAATCATTGATAAAATAAGGAGCTTACCATGTAACTTACTGCAGTTTTCCATTAATTTAATAAAATATACTCAAAAGCATTTTACTAATAAGTTCCTAATAAAGTACATAAAACATGCTTTTTTAGTAAAAGTTATTAACATTACTAATATTTTTGTGTTGTTACTGGGGCTTAAACTCATGGACTCACACTCTGGCAAATCTTTTTTCATTCACAACTGACCCACTACCACTTGGACCACATCTCACTTCTGGCTTTTTGTGTTTAATTGGAGAAAAGTATCTCAGTTTCAAGATTTGTCTGCTTGGCTGGCTCCAAAGCCTTGATCCTCAGATCTTAGCCTCCTGAGCAGCTAGGTTAACAGGTGTGTGCAACCCATGCCCGATCAACATTGGTAATTATTACAGCAAAACTAAGAGCTGAACTTAGGACGATACATTTGCTAAGTATGTGCTCTACCACTTGAGCCATGCATGATTCTAGTACTTTTGTTTTTAATTTGTTTTTCATATAAAGTCTCAAACTTTTACCCAGTCCAGCCTTGGACCATGATCTTCCTATCTTTGTTTCCTGAGTATCTAAGATTACAGATATGCACCAGCCAAAATACAGATTGTAAATACTAGAGTTTGAGGTTGCTACTATCTTTGGTATATATGCTTTTAAAAAAATCCATACTTTTTTATGGAAGCATAGAATTCAATTGTATATGAATATCACATTTTATTGATCCATTCATCTACTGAGAGGCATTTGGGTTGGTGCCATATCTTAGCTATGGTAAATAATGCTGCCAACATTATAGTTGTGCTGGTAGCTTTCATGTGGCCTGGTTTGTGTTTGTTTGGGTAAATACCCAGGAGTGGGATTGCTGGATCATAGGGTAGTTCTATGTTTCGTCTTTTGAGGAACCTCCCTATTGCTTTCCAGAGTGGTTGAACTGGTTTACATTCCCATCAGCAGTGTAGTATCCTTCCCTTTTGGCAACATTCACACCACATCTACTATTATTTGTTTTTTTGATTATAGCCATTTTAACTGGGGTGAGGTGGAATCTCAATGTTGTTTTGATTTGCATTTCGATTATTGCCAGAGATGTTGAACATTTTCTTCATGTGTCTATTGGCTATTCTTACTTCATCTTCAAAGAAGTCTCTTTTAACTCTTTAGACCACTTATTAATGGAATAGTTGTTTCTTGGAGGATTTTTATTGGGGGGGTTAATTTCTTGGGCTCTAGGTATATTTTTGATGTGAGGCCCTTGTTTGTTGTATAGCTAGTGATATTCTCACAATCTGTGGGCTTTCTATTTATGACCTTTGCCATGCAGAAGCTCTGCAGTTTACTGCAATTCCATTTATCCAGCCTTTCTTTGATTTGTTACATTTCTGGATCTTTATTTAGGAAGTTTCAGCCTGTGCCAAGGATCCCTAGTATATTCTCTATCTGTTCCTGAAATATTTTCAGGGTATCTACTCTTAGCTTTAGGTCTTTGATCCATTTGGAGTTGTTTCTAGTACAGGGTGATGAGAAACTTGGAAAAAAAATCATATTAAGTGAAGTAAGCCAGACCCAAAGAAACATAGGCTCCATGATTTCCCTCATTTATAATGATTACTATATGTCTAGGATAGTCCTAGCAAAGGATCATAACAGCTCAATAGCCAAGTACATATAACCATATAAAATGACGCCAATTGAAATGAACTCCAAGATATGGAAACAAGAGTTTTTTTGTTTTGTTTTTAATGTACTGTGTGAAGTTATTTTCTTTTTTCTTTATTTGTTTTACTTTTGTTTATCCCCTGTTGTCACTGTCTTTTATTTTAGTCCACCATGTCTTGTATCTGTGTTTATCTGATTTGGGGAAGGGAAGAAGAATCACAAAACTATGAGACAAAGAATAAAGGAGGAACCAATGCAACAGTGATACTCACAAGATTCTATGTTGGAAATGAACTTTACATTGGGGTGGGGGAAAGTGAGGGGGAGGGAAAATGGGAGAAAAACAAAGGAGAGGGTAACAATGTTCACCAAGAAATGTACTCATTACCTTACTTATATAACTGTAACCGATCTGTACTTCAATTTTACAACAAAATTAAACAAAAGGAAAAAATTCCATAATAATTTCCCTAAAAGTAGCATTAAAACTTTATCATAGCATGTATAAATGCTTGAAGGATTAGAATTACATGCTTGGAGAAAGAATACCAATTTATGAGAATTTTGAAGGATAAGAGGTAAGAAGTGTGATGGCATGGAGAATAAGAGCTTCTTTCCAAAGATGTCCAAGTTAAAATCCCCAGAATCTGTCAATATGCTATTACATGGCACGAGGGAACTGAAGTTTCAGATGGCATTAAGGATCTTAACCAGATGATCCTTAGATAAAGAGACTATTATGTATAATTCATGTAGCTGCAATGTAATGCAAGAGTCATTAGAAAGGAAGAGGGTAGCAGAAGAGGAGAGTCAGAGAAGGAAATGTGCCTATATGAAAAGGTATTAAAGTAACTCAGCACTAATGCTTTTGAATATAGAGAAACAGACCATGGGCCAAGAAATGCAGGTTGCATCTAAAAGGTGGAAAAGGCTGGAAGCAGGTTCTCCCCTAGAGCCTCTAAAGAAACAGCCCTCCTGACACCCTGACTTTAAGCCAATGAAACCTGTGTTAATCTAATTATCCCATACAACCATAATATACTAAATTTGTTATTTTTAAACCACAGAATTCTTTAAAAACATATCATAATTTTGCTTTCTGTTAGTCACTGAACTGTAAATATTTTTTTAAACCCTCACTTTTAAAGTTATGGGCAAAGAACATACCTTAGAACTTGAACAAATTTGATACTTATATAAGTGATAGCTGGGCAAAAGTAATAGAAATTCCATGGATTAGGAGAAGATCTTCACTGGCCATACAACAGACAAGGGCCTCATTTCTAAAATGTACTTAGAATTCAAAAAATTAACCCCCCAGTAAAAGATCCCCAAAGAACCAACATTGAGATTCCACCTCACCCCAGTTAGAATGGCTATAATCAAGAACTCTAATAACAACAGATGCTGGAGGGGATGTGGCAAAAAGGGAACCCTACTGCATTGTTGGTGGGAGTGTAAACTTGCTCAATCACTCTGGAAAGCAATATGGAGGTTCCTCAAAAGACCAAACGTAGAGCTCCCCTATGACCCAGTAATCCCACTTCTGGACATTTACTCAAATGATCACAAACAAGGCCATACTAAAGCTACCAGCACAATGATGTTTATCACAGCATTATTCAACATAGATAAGATATGGAACCAACCCAGATGCCCCTCAGTAGATGAATGGATCAAGAAAATGTGGCATATATATATATATATATATATATATATATATATATGAATTCTATGTCTCCCCCTTTGTTAGGAAATGGAAAGACTTGGGAAAAATTATATTAAATGAAGTAAGCCAGACCCAAAGAAACATAGGCCCCATGGTTTCCCTTATTTGCAATAACTAGTATATGTCTAGGATAATCTTACCGGACAAGCAGAAAAGGTCAAAAGCTATGTACATATGAACGTATAAGATGATGCTAAGCAAAATGAACCCAAGATAGGGACACAAGAAGTTTTTTTCTTTGTCACTGTTATTTTTAATGTACTATGTGATTTTTCTGTATTTTGTGTGTTCTTTCCCCATGGTATAACCCCCGTTTTCACTGTATTTGATTCCAGTGCCCTGCATCTTGTATATACATTTCTAATTTGGGGAGGAGAAGGGAAATAACAAAATGCTGAAACAAGAATAGAGGTTGAACAATTGTAACAATGATACGTACAAGACACTATATTGAAAACAAACTTTACAACTTGAGGGGGGAGTTGGGGAGGAATGGGAGGGTAGGGGAAAAACAAAGGAGGGGGTAACAATGCTCAATAGGAAATGTACTCATTACCTTACTCATGTAACTGTAACCCCTTTGTACAGTATCTTTATAATAAAAATATTAAAAAATAAGTGATAGCTGCTAGAATAGGCCATTAATGTTTGAAATGAGAGTAAATTATATTCTACAGGTGTTTAAAAGCATCACTCTGGGCACCAGCAGTTCACATCTGTAATCCTAGCTACTCAGCAGGCAGAGATTTGAGGATTTCATTTTAAAGCCAGCCTGGGAATGAAAGTCTATAAGACCTTTATTTTAAGGTAATCATCAAAATGCCACAAGTGGAGATGTAGTTTAAGCGGTAGAGTGCTAGCTTTGAACAAAAAAGCTCAGGGACAGTGCTCAGGCCCTGAGTTCAAGCCCTAGGAGCAGAATGCAGTGCTCCCAGAGCAGTGCATTTGCACACGCGTGTGTGCATGCACACACATATACGTGCACACACAGCCTCAATCATTTCTATTTTAACAAAAAGAGTAAGTTGAATAAATTATGCATGCACAATTCATAAGTTAGCCTTTGGAGAACAAAGAATGAAAATGAATCCAAATAGACGAAATTTCATAAAGCTATTCTTAGAAGAAGGTATGTATGCATTCACCCTTATTGAGTATATATCTACCATGAATTAAATTTAAGGAGAAATCAGCCAGGTTTTTAACAGAGTTTTAATAACATGACTGGGATAATACGATGGACCTATCAAACCATTCATATAAACTCCCTGAATGCACAGAAGCAAAACATTAGCATCTGGGAGCTAGGAGATGATCTCTGAAATGTGTAGGCAATAAAGCAATTTATTTATGAAGACCCATTTAATACCTGCCTTTTAGTCCTTGCTATATAGTTCTAATGAGAGCGAAGACTGGATGTAGTGAGCACATCACTGCATCACTGCAACCAAGCACAGATGACCTGCCAACTTAATGGAAAGACTCTCATCTCAGTGTAAATTGTTAACAGATTGTAAAATACATGTGTGAATTAAAAACAATTCATTGTAACTTTGAGGATGTCATTGGCAAACATCATATTATTATTTCAAGTTTTACAAGTACAGAGACTTTAAAAACTAAAGTATCATTTCTGGCTTCTTCTTGGCCCTAAGTACTAGAACAATTTTACCTTTAAATGGGGTTAATCTTTTGGATATAAAAATCAGGTGGAAAGGAAGTTTCTACCATTATATTTTCTTTTAGATATTTTAAAAGTAACAAAATTTAGAAGTAATTTTAAAACATCTGATTATAATGGAAAGTTAGCATCTCAGTATGCTGCATCTCAATTGGACTTTATGATTTATTATTGAAAGCAGGAGTATTTTCGAAGATGCAAAGCTTTATTTCAACAATTCCTAATAGGCCTACTTAAAACATGCCCCAGGTAGCAGCAAGATTTATCCCCCATTTTAAAAGCCCTTGAAACCTATTTTTCAAACTGTTTACAAAGATTTAAATTTCTATCACTAGGACATAAAAATATCCAAGACTAAAACTGTAATTTTATAGAAAATTTGTCTTTGCATTCATACATTTATAATTGAAAGACAGCTATAAAATATGTTCAAGCCTGGCCTCCACAGGCAGGAAATCATTACAAAGAAATGCTGTTCAATAAGGTTTCCCAGTGTTCCTTAATTCAATTTCTGTTTTAACCTTTAAAAATAAAGAACCAACCTTGTTAACCAGGTGTTATAGTAGGATTTTAATAGCTTTTAGTTTATTTTCTGTGGGATAAAAATGAAAACTTTGTAATGGTAAAAGGAAGCATGGTGTTCACGCCTTGAGCAGGGGGTGGGTAAAAGTTTTCTGTTAAAAAATAAAAATCCTGTAACAAATAGTTTCCTTTTTAACACCACACATACCTGTCACCATTACTCAACTCTGCTTTTGTTTCTGAAATTAGCCATACACAGTCATGACTGTGTTTTATAAACACTATTTCCAAAAAACAGGAAGCGTGCTGAGCCCTGATTTAAACCACTTTCTGTCTCAAAATATCTCACTACCTTGTAGTCACCTCTTTTTGTGATGACGTGGGATGATACAATACTCTAAGGATTGGTAATGAGAACACAAGCACTGCTATCGCATAACAACTGATGTGATAACCTGGACAAACTACAAAACAACAAATGGCAGACAATGTATAGTGTGGATACTCTGGAAAAAAGATGACTCGTGTTTTCTGATGGACAGAGTACAACAGCATGGAAATGGACTGCAGTACTCAAATCAGTATGCAATTTAAAATGTAGGAAATATTTATTTCTAAAATGTTCAATTTAGGAATTCAAGGTATGGCTCAAGTGTGGAAGGCACCAGCCATTAGGGAAAAAGCTAAGCAAGAACAAGGCCCTGAGTTTAGGTCCCATTAGGGGCACAGAAACAAATAGAAAAAAAGAAATTTTAATTTAATATTTGAAGATCACAGTTAACTGAGAATAACTTAAATTGTACAAAAGAAAGGAAAACTGTGGAAACAAGGTACAGCTCTATGCTGTCTGTTAAAAACTTCTATCACAATTTTGAGTACCACCTGAATGCTAGGATAGTTTTATATAGAAGACTGCTCTAGTAGCAATTGCTTTGAGTCCTTTTTGCAAGAAGAGAACTTTTTAGTGCATTTACATGTTAACATACGATGAATTTTTACCTATTTATAAGAAATAAAAAGTCAGATGTTTTCCTCCCCAAATTTAGCCTTTTTTATTCAGCATCATGGAAAAAGTATTTGCAATTATTTTATTGTTTGTCATATCGCAATTGAATATTTATATTATATTCCTTTTTCAACCTTGATATTGCATGATTTTATTGCTATTGTTTTGCTCAAGATCATACAGATTGCTCTATTAAATCCTTTACCGTTTCTATTAGTTGTTATTACCTTTGTTTTAGAAGTAATAATCGCCAATTTTTAGGTCCATTCTCTCTTGTTCCTATATGTTATACTGGTTTCTTACATTGCTTAACTCTCCTAAATTTGAAGAATTTCTCATATTTGCATTATATATTTTTTATTTCTCCTTTATTTTGAATATTTTCACACATTTACATTATATATTTCGCAGCTGTGTAGTTTACAGATGCAGGATTCATTCTGGGAGTTCTTTACTCTTGAAGACACTTGTAGAATTTTTAACAACTTTCATCAATTTTGTTCCCTCTTGTTCTTGACTTCAGCTTTACCTTATTTATATATTTTTTCCTTGTTACACATGTCTAATACAAAATGTCCTCTGCATTTTCAGTCTTTACCATTGTTTCAGCTTATGAGTGTCTTTATAATAAAATATAACTGAGTTTGCTTGTTTTAAATCTATATTTTAAGTACACAAATTAGCTTATATATCTTCAAGGTAATAACTTACCTGTTTAAATATATTTTGTCATTCTATTTTTTTCTACTTTACATGATTTCTTTTCATTTGTTTTAGCTTCTTTATTATCATTCATTGTTTTATTCAAGTTCTATTTTTATTCCATTTTATTTCACTTTATTTTTTTTTCTATGTGTCAGTTGTGGGGCTTGACCTCAGGACCTGGGCACAGTCCCTGAACATTTTTGTTCAAGACTAGCTCAATTTCTGCTTAATTGAAGAGTCTTACACACTTCACTGCCCAGGTGAGCTTTGAACCACAATCCTCAGATCTCAGCCTCCTGATTAGCTAGGCATGATCCACCAGCACCCAGCTTCACTTTATGTTTTATATTATTTTTATCTACATTTTAGTGATTATTAAACTTTATATAGTGAAACAGTTTATGAAAGAAAGCAAGTATACAAAAGCCATTTTAACAAGGGGCTGAAATCTGAGATTATGGTTCAAAGACAGCCAAAGCAGGAAAGACCATGAGACTCTTACTTCCAATAAATTACCAAAAAGTCTGAAGAGGCACTGTGGTTCAGGTGGTAGAGCATTACCTTTCAGTTAAAGACAAAGTGCCCAGGCACCTAGTTCAATACCTAGGACTGGCAAAAAAATAAATAATTAAAATACCCAGGATACAATAGATCACAAATGGAACATTTCAGACATACTTAGGGATTGTTATATCATTTTCCTCTTGGTTTTGTCAGAGATAATGTCTTTAGTAACACTGATAATTATCAACTAATTATTTTCTTTACATGTGAACAGATTATATACTACTCAGCTTTTCAGTGATGCAAAAATATCTGAAAGAAATACTTTAAAAGGAGCAAGACCTTAATTGGGCTCACATTTTAGAGATTGCAAGTACTATTAGAGGGGGGGACTGAATGGACAGAGTGAAGGAGGGAAAATGTGGTCAAAATACTTTATGTACATGTGTGAAAGTGGAACAATGAGGCTTATTGAGATTGGTTTGGGAAGGAGGGAAGAAGAAGGACAGTGATGTAAGGGGTGTGTCTGATCAAAGTATATTGTATGCTTATATGGACATGTCAAAAATAATTAATTAAAATTGATCAATTAAAACTAATAATTAGTATCTATAGATTCTAATTTTTTTTGTCAGTTGTGGGACTTGAACTCTGGGCCTGGGCGCTGTCCCTCAGCTCTTCAGCTGAAGGCGAGCGCTCTACCACTTGAGCCACAGCCCTACTTCCAGCCTTTTCTGCTTATGTGGTGCTCAGGAATCGAACCCAGGGCCTCATGCATGACAGGCAAGCACTCTACCACTGAGCCACCTTCCCAGCCCTAGATTCTAACTTTTGGCAAAAGAAATTTTTCACTAAAAATATGTGTAGACACTATGCAGTTTAGTTTATTCATGCAGCTGCATTTCAGTCCTCAGCGGGCTGATGCTCACTTACCCAACATTACCTCTGGTTCACTCTTGTAAGGTACTATTTCATGCTGCCATTTTCAAAAATATCCTGATTTGGTAAATAACTTATATGGTTATTCTATTAACATTTCATAAGTGTCAGTTGTAAGTTCTTTTTTAAGTCTAAAAGACACAGTTCAGAGGAACTGAATATAAGACTGTAACTAAGCAATGCGTCAGAGTCACAAAGAAGAGGATTTTTATCTCCAATTGTTTTCACTTATTAGCTCTATAAATTTGGTCTACTTAAACTTAATTTCTCTGAACCTGTAACATCTGTAAAAGAAGCACAATAAAACATGCAATGAAGGGTTGTTTTAAAGGATTAGAGAATAGGTAGTGCATTTAATATAGTATTGCTGAATAATATTGTAAATTTTTGAAATTATTATTGAATTATTGAGTCATTGAAATTATTAGAAAACAAATATTTATCTTTGAATTCTTACAGCAGTACTTCATATAGAGGAAGCACTGAAATATGTTTAGTGAACTTATTTCATGATTGTTTTCAAATATAAATTATAAAACAAAATTTGACTTACAGTAATCTTCAGTTTTTATTCATTTTATTTTCTTTTACAATATAACTTTCCTTAAATTTACATGAGCTACTAAAAGATAAAAATAATTGTTATCTGTAATTTCAATTTTCTTTATAAATCCATTCAAGGCCTGTGAGTTTGCCTAATGTTGATGTGAGCAATCAGGGCCTTACCTGCATTCTGTCTAGACCAGTAGTTGTTGTTCTATGCAATGAGTAAGATCACTAGATGGAAATTTCAGGATACTTGCTTTCAGACCATTGACTAAGCTTAAATTCATTGGAGGCTGTCTTCTTACTCTTAGACCAGTAATTATTGATTCGAGTTCAAAAAATTTTGTACTAACCTACAAATGGCCCAGAATAACAGGATTAAAGTATTTGCTGGTTCGTTACTCTTACTTTTCACATTTTTAGAGATTCTTTACATTCCTTTATCTCTTTGTTATGGCCAGTGTAGTGCCCTGATGCTTTTTTGATCAAGGCTAGCACTCTACCACTTGAGCTACAGTTCTACTTGCAGCCTTTGGGTAGTTAATTGGAGATAAGTCTCGGGTCTTTTCCTGACTGCGCTGGCTTTCAAGCATAATCCTTAGATCGTGGCCTCCTGAGTAGCTAGTATTACAAGCAAGAGCCACTGGTGCCTGGTAGATGTAAGGTTTTACACGAAGCCACCTCAAGAAACACAAATGAAACATGTCAATAGAAAGTATATAGCTATTATGTCTAGCACATAATAGATATATAAAATACATTTTTGCATAGTGATTAGTAACCATTCAATATGAATTTTCTTACTATGGATGAAATACTGTAATAAATACTGTAAGAGATATAGTATTTGTCAAATAGGATAATGTTCTAACCTAAGACACATATAATCTAGAAGGGGAGACAAAGTCAACATTTTTAATTCTGTTTAGCATTCATAGATAGGTCCTTTTTCCATATGTAAAATGATATAACACCGTCCAAAATCCTTTGTTGGAGTAGGATGTATCAGTATGCATGTGTTAGTAAATGATAGTGACATTTAAAATATTTATAAGTCATTGTAGAATGACAATGATAAATTTATTACATTTACAAAGATAATATTACAAAATTCTACTTCCTAAAGAAGATAGTGAAAAGAGTTGTGTTGCTCAGCATTTTGCAAATCTCCTTAATATTTGGCTTAATAATTGACAACTAGATACTCATATTTCCTCTGCATTCAGTCTACTGTTCTATTATAGGCTGAACAACCTCTGGAAAACCCCAATAAACATTTCAAAGAGTGAGTAAAAAGGTGAATAATGTTTTAGTACTAGTATGAAATAGATTTGACCTTGCCACTCACCCACCCCCTCCCAAAAGTTTCTTGGCCACTTTTTCATGGTCCATGAATCACCCTGTGAGAAGTGTTAGTTGAAAAGTTATCTTGATATATTTTAGTAGCTAGGCTAGACTACAAAACAAAGCATGAAAACACTGCTACTGATATAAATGAGCATGGTATTCAAGATTACCATGATTGAATACCAGGGTTGCTGATTGCTTTGATTTTTTTATTGTGAAAATACCATACAGAGGGGTTACAATTACATGGGCAAAATAATGAGTATGTTTCTTATCAAGCATTGTTGCCTCCTCCTTTGTTTCCCCTTCCTATCCCTTCCCATCTTCCCCTACCTTCCCCCCCCTCCAGCCAAAGTTGTAAAGTTTGTTTTTCGACATAACGATTTGTACATCTCATTGTTGCAATGGGTCCACCTGTGTCCCAATTTAAACCATTTGTTTTTTTCCTTCCCCTCCACAAATTATACCAACATCAAATACAGTGAAAGCAGGGGTTATACGGTGGGGGAGGGACATACAAAGCAACAAAGAAATCATCTTATAAATATGTTAGAAACAATTGCATGAAAACAAAAACATCTGAATACTTATCTTGGGGTTCATTTCACCTAACATCAACTATCTAACCTTTTCGGCTTGTCTCAGACATATACTAGTTATTGCAAATAAGGGAAACCATGGAACCTATGTTTCTTTGGGCCTAGCTTATTTCACTTAATATAATTTTTCCCAAGTCTTTCCATTTCCTAACAAATGGGGCAGTGTCATTCTTTCTGATGGAGACTTAGAATTCCATTGTGTATATATACCACATTTTCTTGATCCATTCATGTACTGAGGGGCATCTGGGTTGGTTCCATATCTTAGCTATGGTAAATAATGCTACAATAAACATAGTTGTGCTAGTAGCTTTAGTATGGTCTTATTTGTGATCATGTGGGTAAATGTCCAAATGTGGGATTGCTGGGTCATAGGGGATCTCTATGTGGAGTCTTTTGAGGATTTTTTTTCTATTTAATTTTTTCTTCTTTTTTTTTTTTTCAGTGGCAGGGCGTGAACTCAGGGCCTAGGCAGGGTCCCTGAGCTTTTCTGCTCAAGACTAGCACTCCACTACTTTGAGCCACAGCTCCATTTTTGGTTTTCTGGTAGTTAATTGGAGAAAGAGTCTCACAAACTTTCCTTCCTGGCTGGCTTCCAACTGTGATCTTTAGACCTCAGCCTCTTGAGTAGCTAGGATTAGAGGCCTGAGCCAACAGCACCCAGCTTCTATTCAATTTTTTTAAAATCAGAATAAAATAAATGAAACTATTTGCTGGTCAGAAGACAGGCTAGTAAAATCCAGGTACAGTGGCTCCTGCTTACAATCCCAGCTACTTAGAAAGTAGAGGCAGGAAGATAACAGTTTGATATCAGGCCAAGCAAAAAGTTAGGGAGACTATCTTGCTAACAAGCTAGGTGTGGTGGTACATGCCTATGATACTAGCTACACAAGAGGTGTACATAAGAGGATCATAGTCTAAGGCTGCCCCGGGGCAAAAATGACATTGTTTACTTAAAAAATAAAGCAAAAAATGTTTGAAGTTATGGCTCAGATGGTAGAGCCCTTCCTTTGCAAGTTCGAAGTTCTGACTTCAAAATTCAGCAACATATCCTCAAAAATAAATGGTTAAAATGAAGATAGGCCAGTCATTTCATTATTAAGTGACAGAATGGTGAGTAACAACTACAAAGGGAAAAAAAAAAACTGGGGCAGTGATATCAGCACTGTTTCTTGATAAGAGTGCTAATTCCAAGTCTGCATTCACTTAGTAAAAATTAAACAAGTTATTACATTTATGTCTGTCCCCCTTTACTGTGGCTATGCTATACTTTAGTAGTAAAAAGTTAAAATAAATAAAAGGAAAATATGCATGCATGCTAGTCTCATGGTCCCTCCTAATATCTAAAACAAGTTTCATCTTCTACCAATGAAATAAGATTGATGCATAGTTTAAATGACAGATAAGAAATGTAGAAACACATCTACTGGTGTGTTTAAAACTTTATATTTTAGTATAGCACAAAAACCCTAACTTTCTAAATTGTGACTTAACTATTTGAGTTATGTGTACACTTTCATTTATTTACAAGTTGAGTGTTACTTATTTTATAACAGTCACTGCTGCATGCTTATGAGGTGAACTGAATTTGTTTACCAGCTCTGTTAAAATGGAATTGTACCCATCTTTTAGTTTCCAGTAATTTCTTTAATTCAATCAATATTTCTACGCTACAAGATTTTTTTTCTAAAGGTAGGTTCTTGATTGGCTTAATGATTCATTACACTTCCCTGTTATGAACGATATTAATTAATAACTCTTACCTGTTTGCATCCATTAGTTCAAATTTTAGTATGAATATAATGTTTCCACATGCTCAGAATGTGCCAAAAATATTTTTAATGTGACAGAAAAATTCCCAGAGGAATGGTTTCCTTTCTTCTTTCTGATTCTCACTTTGTTTGGACAATTTGAAGAAAAGTCTTGACACATCTTCAGGGCACATATAAAGCTGTTAACTCTGAGACAGTCACATTAATATGCTCCCCTGTTGAATATAGAAAATGTGTCATAACTAATAGGGGATTCTTGTGGGTTAGTGAGACTGAATAAGCTTAATATTTTCTCAAATGTACAAAAAATTGATCACTTATTTTAGGTGTCAAGACTATCAACACCTACACACAAGGAAGAATGAGTATTTCATGGTCTGAACGAAAGTAAATATTGTTGAAAGTAAAAGCAAATAATTTAATGCAGTAAGAGCAAAATGAACTATGAGTTATATGGCTGGAAAGGAATTTCAGAAAAGAGCAATTTTCTTTTGTTTAAGGCTAGAAAAAGCCTTTAAATAACAGGAGAAAAGTTATTTGAATAGTTGAGTATTCTTGCCTAGCTGTTCCTTTAATTCATTGTTTAGTCTTTGAATAACACTAGAGTCTATCTTAAAATAACAAAAACTATTGTAACTACTTTGATTTTAAAAGTATCTCATTTCACCATATGATCATTATGGGCAAACACTCATACCTTTACACACACACACACACACACATACACACACACATTTTTACTTTGACATTTAAAACTGTTCCTTCTTGAACTGGAAAGTACACAAAAACCATTGGAAAACACTTTCTTGCAGCTATATTTAAATAATAGATATGCTATAGTCTGAAGCAACAATTAATCACACACTCAAGCATAGTTTTTAACCAAAGTATACACACCACTTCATATATACAAACAGTTAAACAGGGGACATCTGGGAACTGAGTCGGGGTAGGGGAGAGAAGATCTAGAGTTCAATTTCACAGAAGCTTTTAAATTACTGAAGTAATTCCAGTAAGTCAATGATCTTCTTTATATTATAGGCAGCTAATTAAAATTACTGTACAACCTGATGTCCTAGTAGTATGAAATTTCACAGGTTAGGATAGCTAAAGTAATGGAGCAAAATTCTTTAATTAAGCCAATTGGTACCAAAGGATTTGCTGTCAAAAGACATGAAACAAGTTAATGACCTAATCTGAAAAGCACACATAGGACATGTTTAGAAACTTCTTGAATTTCCGGATTATACAAGTTGGAAGAAAGCCAAGAGGCTCTACGGTTACAAATACCCCTTTCCATGTTTTTAAGGTGCACTGAACAATTTACTTCTATACGTAGCCATTCTTAATGTGTCAATGCTCTGGAATTGTGATCTTGAATATTTTCTTATCAATCAGAATCCACTGGAGACCTTATTAAATCACAGATGGCTAGAGCCCACCAGATGAGTTTCTAAGCAGTGAGCATATTAATTAGTCTGTTGGCAAATCAGACCACAAATCAGGTGAGTTCTAAAGAAAAGAGGAATCTTTTGGCTCACTATTCTACAAGTTCAAGAATGAGGGCTCATGTTCGGAGATGGATTTTTTGCTACTAGAGCCCAAAAGTGACATAGGAAGTTACCTGGTATGAAACAGTGTGAAAGTATATGTGTCCTTTCTGGTCTCTCTTCTTATGAAATTCAAACTTTCAACACTAACCAAATTTGATCACAGTGTGGATTTAATCATAGTGGCTCCACTGTAATGACTTTATCTAATTCTAATCACCTGCCAAAGGCTCCACCTTAAATGCCATAATTAATTAAGAGACCTTCTTCTTTTTTTTTATTTTATTTTTTTATTTTATTTTATTTGTGAACATGCTGTGCAGAGGGGTTACAATTACATGGGCAGGATAATGCATACATTTCTTACCAAGCATTGCAGTCTCCTCCTTTAATTCCGACTTAAGAAGCCTTAAGGAAAATACTCTAACCATATCCAAACCATAGCAGTGGTTTTCAGGGCAGAGACAGAATTACATCTTTAATAAGTGCCTAGTAAGTGATCCTAATGTTGATTCTGCTCATTTAGAGATCCCCAAAACAAAATTTCCTCCAATGTTTTGCAAAGTTCAATGTGCTTTTGAATCTCCACGTTATCTTATTAAAATGTAAACAAAACAATGGGGAATCTATGACAATGCAAGTTCTTCCCAAGTAAGGTGCTCTGTGACAATTGCTTCCTGTAGTACACATTGGTAATAAAGGATCTATACTATCTTATATATATGAATTTGTTTATCATTACCACTCTTTTCTTTTTCTTTTTCTTTTTTTTTTTTTTGGTCTGGTGTGGGGCCTGAACTCTGGGCCTGGGCGCTGTCCCTCAGCTCTTAAGCTCAAGACTAGCGCTCTACCACTTGAACCATAGTGCCACTTCAGGCTTTTTTCTTTTTGCTTATGCGGTGCTGAGGAATCGAATCCAGGGCCTCATGCATGCAATGCAAGCGCTCTACCACTAGAGCCACCTTCCCAGCCCCCATTCTTTTCTTACTAAGAGAAAATACAAAACTTTATCACACTGGCTAAGGAGAAAGGGTATGTTATTGCAGTTGGAGTTAACTTCAGAAAAAGTATCATGACAAAACAAGCTATGCTAACTTCATACTTTATCCTTAGAGACTCTGAAGAATATCAGTATATAAAATAAACATTTTATGGTTTTATATTTCATTTATCTGATGTGGAAAATTAAAGGCTTACAGCTTCCTAGATTTGGAATAGAACAGTATTGAGCTTCTTATATTTTCTGGTAGATTATTTTATTTTTGAGTTAATATATACTCATAATAATGAGGAGATTTCACTCTGGTATTTTCATATATGTACACAAGGCGCTCTGAAAAGAGTCACTTTCTCCACCATATTCCCATTCCATCCCCTTCTTTTTAACTTTACAGTCATCCGTTTTCTAGCCATAATAACCTTGAAATGGTTTAATGACTATAGATGAGACAATGTCTACTGCAGAGTATAATTCATTATTGAAGGCTATACTTCCTCAGAAAATGACACACAATTATACTTGGTAAAATAGAAAGAAAGAAATTAAGAACTCTTATTCTGAGCTTCAAATTATTAACTACATTCGATGTTGCCATGTGTTCCCAATCTGAACTGTATACTTCATGTATACATTAATTTGATTCAAATATTTAATACAGTATATTGTGTTTGTCTTTCAAACATATGCAAAATTCTAGGCTTAATATTTTATTTTTTTATTGTGAAAATACCATACAGAGGGGTTACAATTACATGAGCAAGGTTTAATATTTTATTTCTATGGAAGTGGGTGTATTATTTCAGTTGCTGGGAATAATGATGTCTTAACATCTGTAGAAACTGACTATAGAATCCTTGTAATATTCTTACCTTATGTTAGGATGGTTACTGTGCTTGGAAATAGTCTAGTGACTCCAGGAAATAAAAGATAGTGACTTCAGGAGAGGGATACAATTTTTAAGAGTGAGATGTGAGAAACCAACCGATCCAACATTCCTAAGTTTCTTCCAGAAAAGATGCATACAATTCTGTTGCAAACTATGATTGTTTACATGACAAGTCGATACTTCCTGTAGATTTTTCACTAATATAAATTATCTTAATTCCATTAATATACTGTATTTTATGCCACAATATTACCTGACAAAACAATGCTATAATGTGCCCGGGTTAATAGGATATCCTTTTGTAGACACTTCTATGTATATAGTTTATTTCTAATAGACATAATGATGTATAGATTTTGATTCTCTGATTTGAAAATGTGAAGAAAGCTAGTGTTCACATGACTTTTTCATGGAAAATGTTGAATGCAATAAAGTTTCTATTCAATAAACCCCAGAAGTCCTATCTAATGCAGTACAATAAGAGAGGGAAATAAAAGCTATAAAGATTGGGAAGGAAGAAATCAAATTGTCTTTGTTCACAGAAGAGATGATTATTTATGTAGAAAATCCCAAAGAATCAATAAACTTCCTGGAATTAAGAAGTGATTATATTGCACAGTTGCAGGATATAGGATCAATATATAAAAGTCAATTGTTTCTTAAATATCAATATAGATAACTGGAATTTGAAATTAAAAACACAATAGTATTTTTTACTACCCCTTAGATAAATGCCAGCTTCCTAATGGACAATTAACACTCATGATATAGTTACCTTAATGCAATTTTATATAAAAGGGCCATAGGACAGGGTGAGATTCCAGCAATAAAAAGTCAATAGGCAAGTATTTAGAAATATTAGAAAATAAGCCAAAAAGCATGTAGTTCATAAAAGGGATGTATTTGGGACATACCCATGGATAAAATGCTCATAGAAATCTCAAGCCCAGCAGAAGATCAATTATTCATATTACTTTCCATAACAGAGTTCATGCCAGTCTTCTTATGTCAATGAAGTATTACAAAACCAAGTTAAATAGGCCTTTTACACCCTTCCTCTGATTCTTCCTCACTCTATCCATGACAATACCCCTAAATAGAAGTAGACAAGATTAGGGAGGAGTGTAAACAGAGATCATATATCTCTCCTAATGTGGCCTTGTACATTTTATTGTCAAAGTTTGAAATGGAAGTACAGAAGGATATTAAATTCAAGGTAAAATTAAGGTTCTCAGTGATGCTGCATATTCAACAACAGAAAGTGATTAATAAATATCAAAGAACATTATTGTTGTTTCATATGTACAGAAAGTCTAAAGGAACTGCCTAAAATGCCCTCTAGGTAGGGAAGGATCATGGTTGATAATGACGAACAAAACAATAAAGGAGATGACACTAACTTTCCTTTTAATTCATGACTTACTCTGAATTATGCTGAACTTGCCCCAACACTCCACATTAATAGGCCACTAGTTCTATTCATATTTTAATCATTAAAAATAATCTTGCATATTATACATAAAACATTGATTTATGTTATTCAATTTTGGTATTGTACAGAGGCTTGAACTTAGGGCCTTACACTGTCACTTGGACTTTTCTACTTATTACTGGCACTCTACCACTTGAGCCATGCCTCCACTTTTGGTCTTCTGCAGGTTAATTGGAGATAAATCTCCTGGATTTATCTTCCCAGGTTGGCATCTAATAGAGAACCTTAAATATGACCCTCCTAAGTAGCAAGGTTACAGGTATAAGCCACTTGTGCCTGGCTTATTTAAGTTATTCTGGGAATGGATATAAACACATACGCACATGTGTGTAAAGGGGGAAAGAGGATGAAGGAGAGAAAGGGAGAGAATGTAAGTGTAAGCACACATAATTAAATACCAGAATTTTTATAGAAAGTAATCATGAGTCCTTGGTCAAAATTTTGTTGTGATTATTTTGTTTTCAGAATGTGACTGAACTCTCCCCTCTCTTTTTCATAATATTGATCCTTAGGTATTAATAATAGTAATACAAATTTAAAATGTAGCTGTCTTTGAAACATTCAAATACTGTAATAAATTTACGAGAATTTTAAAATGTATCAATGTAATGAATGAAATCGACTTTACAATACCATAATGAAGCCACTTTCCTTTATATAAAATAACTTTCAGATAATCTAATATTATTAACTATATTTAAAATTTCTATAATGTTTTAAAATAGATACATTATTGGAGTAAAAAAGATTATCTCAACAAATACATTAGATCCAGAACTATAAGTACAATTTTTATGTTAATGAATTTAATTACATCAATATTATCATGGACTTCCTTAAAAGCACAATGAAGTTAATATTTAATTTTCAGACCTAAAGGAAACATTTACAAAGCAAATAACATATATGAATTTTCATAATGTAGAAAGGAACTACATATTGTATACAGATACTAACAGAAAGTTAGGCAATGACAGAGAAGGGGAAATAGAGATAATCAATAAACATTGAGAAGAATGTGTGAAACAGAACTATGAAGCTTGTTGAGATTGCCTTGGGAAGTGGTAGGAATAAGGGAGTGAGTGATCAAGTGGATGAATCTGATCAAGGTACATTGTATGCATATATGGAGAAACCACAAAGAAACTCCCTTTCACAACTAAATGTTGCTAAAAAAAAAAAGTGGAAAATAAAAGAAAGAATGCATGATTTCACACAATGAAACCCATATGATGGAAGGCCAGCATGTATTTATTTAGCAAAGCAGGACAAGTCAGAGAGAAATAAGAAATTAAAAACAAACAAAAAACAATAATAACAACAACAACAACAAAAGGAAGATCCCTTTACAAGCAGTGTGGTATCTGAAAGGCTTAAAAGGCAGTCTTATGCACTAGAGTATTTATACCCTCTTGGATTGAGGGATATGGATCACATTGCAACCTTTAAAGATTTTGCAAAGTTCCTATTTTGATGTTGTAATACAAAAGTGGAGACCATTAGTCTAAGAATGAGTTTATAATCTTGAATAGTTAAATCATCCTTGATGCTCTAGCAAGTTATAATCTTGATTCCTGGCACTGTCTTAATTCCAGACTCTGGCTTCTTTCTAATATTATTTTTCCATTATTTTAGTGTCACCTATCACCCTATCTTCTTGTCTCAATAGCTCCTACAACACACACATACAAAACATCATTCCTGCAGTTATGTTATATGATGTAAACTTAATATGTAAAGATTATCCAGTTGGGACTGGGAATCACTTTTGAGAACTTTCTCTAGACAATGGCAGAAGGAGTTAAGGAGATTTGAAACAAGGGAAAGACTTCACAAATAGTACTTCATCATTGTTGACTTAATGAGATAGACTCATGAGATAGACTTGAGCTGCTGTAAGAAGCTGGTACCCAGCAAGTAGAGATCTTAGTATTACAAAATGTAAGGAACTAAATTCTGCCAGTGAAAAGAAATGAACTTGAAAGAACACCATGGATTCAGGTGAGAACATACTTGGGCAATATTGAGGAAAGGGGTAGGTAGGGGAGGGATGAGTGAGAATGTAGAAAGGGGTGACATTATCAAGTTGCATTGTATTCATAAACTGTTTTGTTAAATTGGAAAATAAACTTGTGAAGATCTATGTATAGCATCAATCCATTTTGTGTCAGATTGCTGATCTATAGAAATATGAGTTTAATTAACATGTTTTCAGTCACTAAGTTTGTGGTAGGATTTCATGGCAAAAAATGAATTATAGGGCCACCCAATGTATAGTACACAAAAAAACTATCTTGAGAGGAATTTTTATTAACATATAAATATATATTATACAAAGGTGTTCCATTATGATTTCTCATACATGCATATGTGATTTAATAAAATTGGCCTCCTCTATTACTCCTTCTTATCTCTCTACTATCTTTTTGTTTTAATGGATTTCATCATTCTATTGCATATATACATATAAAAGAATAGTTTTTCACAAACAAAACTGATCGAGTGGTTACTTTGATATAGAGAAAAACTGAAATGAAGTCTTTCTAGACTTTCTATAATTTTTTGATACTGAGAATTATTAATTCAGCATTTAACAAAGTAATTTTTAGTGAAAAACAAATTTTAAAAATTTCATTCATTTAGGATTCTCCATTTATTTTATATAAATATATATTAAAATAGTTATGATTATTGTGAATGATTGTTAGGCCCTGAGTACAGAGTAGTAAAGGAAATATGATCTCTGACCTACTAAAGGTCAGAGTTTCCCCTGGGGACATAAAGTAAAGACAAGTTTGTTTAAATGCTGTTTGCTAAAGGGCTAAGTGCGATGTCAAGCAGACAGAAAGGCACTTCTAGTACAAGGCAAGAAAAGTTTAACAGAGCAGGGTACAAGAAGTGCAATGTAAGGAGTACATAAATATGAACTTTATTATGAGCACAAATGGGAAGCTTTTGAAACACTAAAATTGGCAAGAGCATAATCTTACAATTTAGAAATACTTCTCTGCCTGCCACATGGCAAAGATGTTGGAGAGAATTGGAGACCTGTGCTTTATAATAAGGCATTCGATTGTAAATGCATCTATGTGTCTTCATCTGTGTATTTTCATGCTTCACATTTTTAAAAATACAATGGAATGTTCTAAAATAAGAGAGCAGAAGTGAGGACGAGGCGACCCATGTCAGAGCTATTTAGTATGCAGTATTAACAATCTTTATTGATCCTGATGTGGGAGTGAGAAAGCAGGAGTGAGGCAGCAAGGATAACACTTCATTGTTATCCTCCCCCATTCACTAATGGAAGATGGAAAAGCAGCTTTGCCAAGAAAGTGAAGGGTAAGGATTCAGGTGGACCTGTTGCAACAATGAGAAGTACAAAATGTCATGTCAAAACCAGCTTTACAATGTCGGTGGAGGGGGGGGGTGGGGGGGTATGATTGGGTGGGAGGGAGGGGGGAGGCTGGGAAGGGAGGTGAAGGGTAAACAAAGGAGGAGGCTGCAATGCTTGGTAAGAAATGTACGCATTATCCTGCCCATGTAATTGTAACCCCTCTGTACAGTATGTTCTCAAATAAAATAAAATAAAATTTAAAAAAAAAAAAAAAAAAGAAAGTGAAGGGAAACTCCTGCTGAGCTCACTGAGATTAAGGCTTTTCTGATACATACAAATGCAGATGTGAGGTAGACAGTTCAGTTTGGGGACTGAGGAAAGCAATACACATTTTCTGTCTCCTGAAACTTTAACACTATATAATAGAAAATGTAACTAAAATCAAACAAGGGTTTCCTTTTCCTATAGAAAAACAATTCTAGAGACAAGCAGCTTCAGGCATTGCTTTACTCACTCATATACAGAAGCTAAAAAAATAGAATGGTAATTACTAAAGATTGAGAAGAGACTATACTCGAGGATGAAGAAGAGGAAGGTAGATCAGTACATGCCATTATACATGTGTGGAAAATCACAATGAACACATTAATGTGTATAATTAATATGTTAATCAAAAATGATAATTTAGTGACATCAAGTTATCACCTCATTTTGGGTTTCTGTTCTCTTCTGCTTAGGTATGGGGGCTTGAAGTCAGGAACTAAACTCATACTCCTGCTTGGCTTAGTTTCTTACAGCTGATACTTTACCACTTGAGGTACATCTCCAGTTAGCATTCTGCTGATGTACCGGAGATGGTTTCATGGAATTTTATGGCTGGACCTCTGGCTCTCACTCAGACTGCTGAGTAGCTAGGACTTACAGGTGTGAGCCACAGGCTTTCAGCTGAGAAAGTTTTTATGTATGTATGTAGGTATGTATGTATGTAATATCTCCTCAGTAATAATGTGGTTGCCAGAGGTCCAGGCATCATGCCTACATTCAAAAAATAAGAAGAGAAGAAATGGTCCTCATAAATTTCACTCTACTTTTGTTGAAAGCCTTCTCTTAGATTTTGGAGTATATTTTTAGTGTTGGGCTTTGGACTCAGGACCTTATGCTTGTTCAGCTTGCATGCTCAGTTGGCACTCTAAACTTCAGCCATGCTTCCCATCGAGATGTTTGCCGATGGAGTCTCTTGAACTTTTCTTCTCAGGTTAACTTTGAACTATGTTCCTTAACGTTTTGGCCTCTTGCCTAGCTGATATTATAAGCATGAGCCAAAACGCTTGGTCTCCTTTCTGTTTTTATTACATTTAAAATGAGAGATGGCAAGGAATAAAATAAAGATGAATATCTTGTTAATTAAGCAATAAAATCAGCCCCAAATTAAATGACTTTCTATCTATTGTACTAGGTTCAGGGGAATCACGTAGATTTCATGTGGTAAGAACTCTAATAAGCACCAACTATTTAAAAATTAAACATCAATATTGTTGTTTTTGTTTTGTTTATTTATTTTGAGTCAATCTCATTATGTAGTAGTCTACACTGGCCTGGTAGCCTAGGTCTAAAATCTTAATATTTTAATTCTATCTCCTAAATGCTGGGATTAGAGACACTCACTATCATACCTGGAAAACATCAGGTTTAGCTGAGAAAATAGAGTGTACATAAACTAGTAAGGAATGGTCAGAAAATTAAGGAGAATATGGATGTCAAGGGGACCAACAAAAGAAAGGAGTGTCCAGTAATACAAATGATACCTAGCATCCAAGCAGGAAAACTGGAGTTTCTATTGTACTATAACAATGGTGACATCTATGATATTAGAAAAGCCCCTTCAGTTATTTCATAGTGTTAAAAACTAGGTCACTATGGTCTAAGAAGTATATGGAAAAAGGAGGAATGGTTTAGGGGTTGAAATAAAAACTTTCTTGAAATTTGCTTCAGGGAGATAAGAATTGGATAGTGTTGAGCTTACAAGGGAAGTAGGAGAAGGAAGTTAGTTTTTAAGATGGAGTAGCACTGAGCTCTTTTTAAGCTTACTTGGGAAAGAAGCCATAAAGGGTAGATAGATGTTCATGATTCCGATGGCACTGAATGACTGATAGAGTGAGATTGCTGAGGATAACAGATAAAGGCTGTGTAGTAGCATGTGATCCTGAGTTTAAGCCTCAATATTTGAACACACATGTGTGATTACACACACACACACACACACACACACACATACACACATGCACATACCACAGAATAAATATAAGCGGAACATTAGTGGCATATACCTGTAATAGCTACTCAGGAGGCTGAGATTGGAGAATTAAGTTCAAAGTCAACCCAGGCAGACAAATCCGAGAGATTCTTATCTCAGATTAACCAGAAACAAACAAACAAACAAACAGAAGTGAAGGTGTGGCGCAAGTGGTAGAGTAACAGCCTTGAACAACAACAAAAACAAAACAAAAATAAAAACAAAAAAGCTAAGTTTTAGTGTAAGGAACTAAGTTCAAACCCCAGTACTGGCACAAAAAAGAAAAAGGAAAAGGAAAAATAAACCGCCTAAGAAAGAGAGAGAGAGAGGATTGTTTATGTATGGGATGGGACAAAAGGACAAACCATACATCTCTTATGTATGAGACAAAAAGTTCACCTATAGCTAGTTTAAGAAAATATCTGAGAGTTCCTTTGGGACGAGCTTGTCAAAAAGAGGTGACAACTGATTATAAGACAGTGGCTGAAAATATTACAGACACTTGGAGGAAGATCTGAAGTAATTTTTGTTGTAAAGGAGGGAGTGAGAAAGAGAAAAAGCTGATTAAAGAAACATGATTTGGAGTAGCTTTGAGGTAGCTATAAGTTTATAGCTGTATCATTCCATGGAGGTATAGAATGTTTTCCATTATCTCTAGCAGCTTGTATGAATATTGACTTTCTAATCTATGCTTGCATAAAATGCTACTTCAAGCTCACTTAACCCTTAGGACAGTATCTAAACTTTTTCACACAAATTAAGATTATAAAGCCAAATGTTAACATGGAATGGAGCAAAACTGTGCATAAACTTTAACAATTTAATATTCTTCTCCTGTCCTTTTCCTTTTGAAAGAATGCAGTAATAATACTCAATGTATATATGTGAAAATGGAACTAAAAACTTTGAGGGATGGGTGGTTTGGATGGATGAGAGTGAGAAAAGGGGTAACACTGATCAAAAATTGATTTTATAAGTGAATTAGAGGCAATTTTATTTCTAATTCTAAGAATTTAACCATTGCAAATTAGCATAGGTGTTTTGTAACTACAAATTTACATGTATTAGCTTAGGACCTAGAAAAGAGAAATGAAAACCTGGCTAGTAAAATGAAATGTTAATGATAATTTACTGGGCAAAAACTAGAATAAGTAATAGAGCATTAATTTTTCTATTCATTAAGATCAGGCATCAATTATCACATCTGTTCCAGGAACTTCATTAATCATTGAATAGTCAGCCTACATTATAAAATGACATGACAGGATCCCAAACATATGTCTTTGTCTCCCACTGCTGTGCCCGTAACAGGCATCACCAATTGATCATAGACCACTTTCCCACTCAAGCCAAACATTACCTCAGAATCATTACCAATGCAACCCAGCCGGCCACAACTAGCCATTGATCAGAATTTGGCATATACAATATAATTTATTTCTCATTCCTTATCTAGTGATGGTGTATATTCTAGAACTTAACCTTAATGTAAATATGAAGAAAATTATCAATTTTATTAAAACAACTGGTAACTCTTTATTTAACTCCAGAAACATACACGTGCCAATAAAAGCACAAAAATCACATGAACTACTATATTGTAATAGTCTTTTATCTCTTGGCTTACAGGTGACATGCTAAATGTGTCCATATTTTACTTGTTTTATATCTCATATATTTATAAAAGTGCAGAATACAAAGTCATCAACATGATTAATGCATAGCTTTAAAATTTCCCAGAATATACCCTGACTCATATATATTCAAACAGATAAACAAAAAATCTAGGAATATATTAGCCTTTGAAAATTACTGGAAAATATTTCTCAGATGTGGCTGTCTTTATTGTATTTGAAATATACTGACTGCTGGAACATTTGGTTCTGCATCTAGTAACTGACTGTAAGAAGATATTTTTCTGCAGTAGGTGGAGGATTTAACTCTCTATCTTCTTTTAAAACCGGCAAGCTAAAAATAAGCTAAATCAAGCTACAAAAATCATTTGCCATGGAATAGTTCTGCAAATTAGGAAATATAATGCATATTTTAAAAGACTGCAAGGAAGAGCTGAGCACCAGTGGCTTACACCTGTGATCTTAACTACTCAGGAAGCTCAGATCTAAGTACTGAAGTTCAAAGACAGCCTAGGAAGGAAGTCTGTGTGACTCTTATCTCCAATTAACTGCCAAAAAGCCAGAAGCCAGAAATGGAGCTGTGGCGTAAGCGGTAGAACACTAGCCTAGAGCAAGAAAGCTCAGGTTTAGCGCCCAGGCCCTGTTTTCAAGCACCAAGACTGAATACACACACACACACACACACACACACACACACACACACACACACACACACACACACACACACACACACACACACACACACACACACACACACACACACACACACACACACACACACAGAGTTCATGTTAGTTTACAGAGAAATGTTCTTCCTGAAAAAGCCCTTGGTTGTGTAAAATTTGTGTATTATCCACTGAAAACATTAAAACATTTCATTCAGATCTGCAAGGACGTGATAAACCTGTGGTCGCAGTTGGTCTCATCTCTTTGCCTTCATATTCTTAGCCTACAGGTTAGCCAACTATTACATGTTGACCCGGACTTCTATGTTTGTATGGCTCATGAAATAATAACTTTTTAATATTTTTAAATGGTTAAAAAAAACAGGAATAATGCTGGGCTCCATTGGCTCACACCTATAATCCTAACTACTCGGGAGGCTGAGATCTGAAGATGATGGTTCAAAGCCTGGACAGGAAACTCCATGAGAATCTTTTCACCAACCTGACAACAAAAAGCCAGTAGAGCTGTGGTTCAATTGCTAGAACACACGTCTTGTGGGAAAAAGCTAAAGGACAGCACCTGTGCCTAGCGTGTTCAAGCCTCAGTACCAGCACACACACACATACACACACACACACACACACACACACACACACACACACACACAACTGCAAGGAAACAACATAACCATTTCTTTTTGTTAGTCATTGGCCTTGAACTCTGGGCCTGGGCACTGTCCCTTGGCTCTTCAACTCAAGGAGAGCACTCTACCACTTGAGTCACAGTGCCACTTCCAGCTTTCTGGTGGTTAATTGGAGATGAGTCTCAAGGACTTTTCTGCCAGGGCTGGCTTTGAACTGTGATCCTCAGATCTCAGCCTCCTGAGTAGCTAGGATTACAGGTATGAGCCACTGGTGCACAGCTATGACCACCTATTAAATAACAGCAACCACTTAAAAGGGCAGAAATTATGATAAAAATATTTGTCACCACATGATAAACAATTTAATGACAAGCTACTTCTATTTGTCATGATTCGATATTTCATGATCACAACTGCCGCACAGAAACACTAAAATGTGTTTTACTTAATGATGAAAACCAACAAGTTTAAAGTCAAAGTTAACACATGTAGAAAATTGTGGAGCTAGAAATTAAATTCAATTATGCCCTCTATAAAAATATCTCGGGTTAAGCCAAGCACCAGTGGTTCAAGTCTATAATCCTAGCTACTTACAAGTCTGATATCTGAGGATCATGGTTCAACGTCAGCCTAGGCAGGAGTTATCTTCGAGGCTCTTATCTTCAAAAGCAGAACTGAAGCTGTAGCTCAAGTGGCAGAGAACTAGTCCAGAGTGCAAAACTCAGGGATAATGCTTAGACCATGAATTCAAACCCCAGGACCAGCCTTCCTCTCTCCCCCCAACCCAAAAAAAGCTAGGTTTGCCAAGTCCTCATTGCTCACACCTGTAATCCTAGCTACTTAACAGGCTGAGATCTGATAACTAAGGTTTGAAGCCAGCTCTGACAGAAAAGTCCATGAGTCTCTTATTACCAGTTAACAAAAAAAGTTGCAAGTAGAGGTGTGGTTCAAGTGGTAAAGTGCGAGTCCTGAGCAAAACAGCCAAGTGAGACTAATAGTCCTTGAGTTCAAGCCTCAGTACTCACATGAATAAAAAATGACTAAGGGAAAAAATACCCGACTAGGATGGAATACACTATTCAGTAATTTAAATGTTGTATAAAATGTCTTTTATTATTTTCTGTCTAGTACTTCCAAGGTTTAAGTTGAGTATCATGTTCTTCAGGTATAGGCAATGCTGTGCTGCCTAGACTCCCTGGTGGCTAGGCCAGATTAAAAGACTGACATAAAACTACTCTTGCCATCTCCCTAGAAGCAAAGTTGTTTTATCTTAGTTTTCTCTCCCTTGGGATAGAGTTCATTAGAACTCAAGGGTGTTTGTACCCACTGGGTTTGCGGAGCTAGGCTTCAAACCTGACTTGCTTGGGGCTTGAGCTCAGGGTCTCATAATCTTGCTCAGTTGCTTTGTTTATGACTAATACCCTTCCATTTGAGCCATTCCTCCAATTGACAATAGAGTCTCATGGACTTTCTACACCAGCTAGCTTTAAACTGTAACCTTACAGGTCTCAGTCTCCTAAATAGCTAGGTTCAGAGGTGTGAGCCAGCTGCACTTGACTTAGGTTGTCTTTATTCCGTTCTATAAACTAGAATTAGAACCTTGGCAGTAACCAAGGTCTACTATGCAAAAGAAGAACATTGGAACTAAATTGAATGGACCTCATCACTGAATTTGGTGTTGGTGGAAAAACAAATCTGTCCTATCATCTCAGGCAACATACTTCTAGACTGTTTGTCTTAGAACAAATGCTTGACTTTTTTTTTTTTTTTTTTTTGGTCGGTTGTGGGGCCTGAACTCTGGGCCTGGCCATTGTCCCTCAGCTCTTTAGCTCAAGGCAAGTGGTCTACCACTTGAGCCACAGCACCACTTCTGGCTTTTTCAGCTTATGTGGTGCTGAGGAATCGAACCCAGGGCCTCATGCATGCAAGGCAAGCATTCTACCACTGAGCCACCTTCCCAGACCCAAATGCTTGACATTTGCTCATTCAATCTATCACACTCTGTTAAGAAGCTGAACCCTAGCTAACATGAATGACATATTTGCTTTATTTCCCTGATGCAAACCTCCATTCATTGCTCAATCCTGAACTCACCTCTACTCAATTTTTTTTTGCTACAAGTCTCACAAAATGTAAGAAACACTAAAAATACCCATCAAATTTACATATGGAATGGGAAACAATAATCACATTATAATATTATGGAACAACTGGACATAGGTGTGTATTCCACAAATTAAAATAGTTCTTGCTCTTTTATGCTTTTTAACACAGGTTTTTCTTTAATTCAGAGCCTCCTGTTTGCTAGGCACATATTGCAATACATGAGCCATACCTCCAGACCCTTTTGTATCGTCCATTTTCAAGATAGGCTTTCACTTTATGCCCAAGTAGGCCAGGGCTGCCATCCTCCTCCTTGTGCTTTTCTGTGTCATTGAGGATGGCAGGTACATGAGATTAGGTTTAGCAATTGAATGGGGGTGAAGTCACAAAGTTTTGTACCTGTTCTGACCTCCAACTGCATTTTCCTGATTTCTGCTTTACAAGTAGCTAAGAATATAGGCTTCAGCCACCACATCTGTCTTCCTTAGTATATTTTTATTTAAAAAAATTAAAATTTTTATTATAATGGTGATGTACAGAGGAGTTACAGTTTTCATTAGGTTGTTTTTTTGTTTTTGTTTTTGCTAGTCTTGGGGACTGAACTCAGCATCTGGGCATTGTCCTTGAGCTCTTCATCTCAAGCCTAGCACTCTATAACTTGAGCCACAGCACCACTTTTGGTTTTCTGGTGGTTTATTGAAGATTAGAGTCTCAGAGACTTTCCTGCCCAGGCTGGCTTTGAACCACAGTCTTCAGATCTCAGCCTCCTGAGTAGCTAAGATTGCAGGCATGAGTGACTAGCACCCAGCAAGTTATCATTAGTTTTTAAGCTAAAATTTTACTAATAATTAAGCTTTCCAGGGATGTCATATCATAGGAAGATAGAATCAAGATTGCGATTTTCTCTGCTTCTCAATACAGTGCAAAGTCAGATAATTATGCAAATTAATGCCACTGTAGTGCATTCAAAATTAGAAAAAAAACAAGATTCTATGGGAGGATATAGAGGGAAATCCATATATTTATGCTAGGGATTACAGATTTTTCCAAGATGATGTAAAATATGAACTGAAAACTAATTGTTTAATATCTTATAGTTTTAGAATCTAGTTACTTTTTGGATCATGAATGATGCTAGAAAAATATGGTGCCTTCTACAGATCTTGTGGTGTTATATATTTTTGCTTTAGGTTGTAATAAAACAAAAAATCCCTTCTTCACATATAAAGCTTTATAAACAACTACAGCAAAAATGACATCATTCATTAGAAGAGCTTCATATTGGCTTTTTAAATCTTTTTTAATCTTTTATATACTGAAATAATCATAGGACCTCCACTAAACAACTTAATGGTAGAACTGAAGGACTTAGAAAAGATGAACAAATCAAATGCAAAATTCATAGGAGAAAAATAACAAAAACCAAATAGAAACAAAGAAAAATCAAAATTAAAAAATAAAAATGATTAATTAATCAAAAAGTTGGTGTTTTGAAAGGGTAGAATATGGACAAATCTTTAGCCAATTGAACCAAGGAAAAAGAGAAGATCCAAGTAAATAAAATCTGAGCTTAAAAACTGAGCTGGTTGAATGAGTTTATATTCCCACCAGCAGTGTAGTAGCATCCCTTTTGGCCACATCCCCAGCATCTATTGTTGTTTTCTTTCTTTTTTGTTTTGAAGAAAAGCATGCAACTTTATTTCATTCCATTTATATTCCATGAGAATATTTTGTTATTTGTTTTCTTGATTTGGCCATTCTAACTGGGGTGAGGTGGAATCTCAATGTTGTTTTGATTTGCATTTCGATTATTGCCAGAGATGTTGAACGTTTTCTTCATGTGTCTATTGGCTATTCTTATTTCCTCTCCAGAGAAGTCTCTTTTTAATTCTGTAGCCCACTTATTAATGGGGTGCCTGATTCTTTGAGTATTTGTTATTGGGAAGTTTAATATTTTGAGCTTTAGGTATATTTTAGATATGAGGCCCATGTCTGTTGTATGGCTAGTGAAGATCTTCTCCTAATGTGTGGGCTCTCTATTCATCTTGCTAGCTATATCCTTTGTCATGCAGAAGTTCCTCAAAAGACTAAACACAGAGCTCCACTATGATCCAGGAATCCCACTCCTGGGCATTTACCCAAATGATCACAACAAGGCCACAGGAAAGCTACTGGCACAACTAGTTCATTGTAGCATTATTTACCATGGCTAAGATATGTAACTAACACAGAATCTGCTCCTCAGTAGATGAATGGATCAAGAAAATGTCCACAATGGCATTCTATGCTTCCATCAGAAAGAATGACATGCCCCTTTCATATAAAAATGGAAAGACTTGGGGAAAAAATCATATTAAGCAAAATAAGCCAGACCCAAAGAAACATAGGTTCCAGGATTTCCCTCATTTGTAATAATTAGTATATATCTAGATAGTCCCAGGAGAGGATCACAATAGTTCAATAGCTATGTACATATGGCTATATAAAAGGATGCTAATTGAAATGAACTCTAAGATATGGAAACAAGAGTTTTTTTTATGTACTGTGTGAATTTGTTTCTGTTTTCTTTTATTCTCCCCACCCCCCGCCTTGTTCTATCCCCTGCTGTCACTGTTTTTCATTTTGGTACCCTGTGTCTTGTATGTATGTTTTTCTGATTTGAGGGAGGGAAGGGGAATAACAAAATGGTGAGACAAAGAACAAAGGAGGAACCAATGCAACAGAGATACTACGGTACACTATGTTGGAAATGAACTTTACAACTTTGGGGGGAGGAGAGCTAGAAGGGAGGGAAAGTGGGAAAAATGAGTGAAGGAGTAATATTGTTTGACAAGAAATATACTCATTACCTTACTTATGTAACTGTAACCCCTCTGTACATCACCTTTACAATAAAATAAAATAATATTAAAAATTGAGCTGGATATAGTAGCTCAACTTTAAACTTAGCTGAGAAGAAGCAATCAGTAGATCACAGATTGAGGCCTAGCCCAAGCAAAATGTAAGTTTGTGAGACTCCATTTCAACCAATGGTGGCTGAGTGTGTGGTGGTTATCACCTGTCATCCCAGCTCTGGGGGAAGCACAATGGTTGGGTGTAATAGCACACAATTACCATCTCAGAAATGCAGGAAAGCAAAAACGGGATTGCAGTGTGGGCTGGCCCAAGTATAAAGTAAGATCTTATGTTCAAAAATAACCAAAAAGGACTGCCAAAGTGGTTCAAATATTGTGTGCCTACCTAATAAGTATAAGACTCTGAGTTCAAACTCCAGTACTGTAAATAAATAAATAAACACTGGAACTCCTACAAATCCAGCAACTCTATATTGTATACATATATATTCAAAGAAGATGAAATTATTATGCAAAAAAGATACTTGTACTCCTATGTTTACTGTAGCACTAGCTATAATATGGACTCAACCTAGATGTTTACCCGCAAATGGATGGATAAAGAAAATGTATAAACCTACAATGAATTCATCAATAAAAATAAAATCATGTCATTTGTATCAATACGGACAGAACAGGAGTTATTGTGTTACATGAAACAAGCCATATTCAGAAAAAACAAATACTATGTATTTTCACCTCTTTGTGACATCTAATATGTTGATCTTGTTAGAAGAACACAATAGGATAGTGGTCTGGATGGGGGAAGGGGAGGGTAGAGGAAGTGAGCCTCAGTAACACATATCAAAATACAGTAGAAAGTAACTATTACTTCTGATTTGTCTGTAGCACAGAAGGCTAACTAACCATTTAAAACAATCTATGATGTTTTTTTAGAATGACCAGAAAGGTACAGAATTCCCAAAACATAAACACTTTGATGTATAAAGAGATAGAAGTGCTTTTTTCCCTGATTTGATTATTAGATGATATGTAAATGTGTATGTATTTCCCATAAAGGTTTACCATTTTGTATCACAAAATATAGAATTTTTAATAATAGAAACAAAGAAATATAAAAATAGTACAGAGAAGTCCCTCTACCATTCATCCAGCTTCCTTTAATAATGACAATGTATATAATTATAATAAAATATCAAAATCAGAACTATTTAGCAATTCTGGTATCATGTGAGTTTTACATGCGTGAATATATGTGCACATGTGTGTAATCCTGTCCAATTGTAGTTCTTTCTTTTTGGTGCCAGTCCCAGAGCTTGAACTCGGGGCCTGAGCACTGTCCCTGAGCTTCTTTGCTCAAGGCTAGTGCTCTATCACTTTAGCCACAGCTCCACTTTTGGCTTTTTGGTGGCTGGCTGGAGAGAAGGAAATCACAGGCTTTCCTGCTCGCTGGGGCTGGCTTTGAACAACGATCTTCAGATCTCAATCTCCTGAGTAACTAGGATTACAGGATGAGTATAGTGCAATGCCTGGCAGTTCTGTCCTTTATTACCACATGCACATATCTATGTAACCACAACCATGTTGTAGATATCAAACTGTTTCATAATCAAAAAGGAACTTCCTCATGTTATACTTCTAAGTAGTATACTCCCTTTTTCCTATCTACTGGCAGCCACATTATGCTAACTTTATAATTTCATAATTTCTAGAACTTACACCAACAGAACCAGTATATAATCATTTTCCAACAAGTATGCAGCACAATACAATGTCAAGTGAGTAATACCTTTCATATCTTGGCTTTCTCCAGATGTTCCCTTCTAATATCTAGCCTTGAAATCCCTAGGTCTTACTCTGCGTATTTGGGAGTAAAAGGCCAAATCAAAAGTAGACATAAGGCCTCATTTCTTACCAGAGATACTCTCAAAGTGCTTAACATAGCTCAGTTTTGTAGTTCATATGTAAAGTGATACCTTTCCCATACAGCATTAGAAGGATGGCACATCTTGTTCACTAGAAAATGTTCATAGCTACTAATTTTCCACTGGAGGGTAATAGACATACATTGATTGTCCATTGCTGATGATGCATTAGAGTGTATGTGGGGGAAAAAAAGAGAACTGGAAACAAAAAACATGATTCTTCCTTACATGGAATATTACATTGTCACAGGAGGTCAGACTACAGCAAGGAGACCAAGTGAGTAATTATTCTACCAGGTCACATAATGATTCGGCAAGGGCTATATTTGTCTTACCTTTGGCTCAAATGATGGGCTAATTTCTTTGCTAATGATGCTCTACAGGTTGATCAAGCCCAAGGGGTTTATGTGTTCTTGTTGTGAAAAGCAAACTGACAAAGATGAATTTGTCTTGATTCACTCAAAATCCTCCTCACATCTGAAAACAAATAACAGATGAAACATAAGTACTATTCAACGTTAAATCTTGCAATTACTAGGATAAAGCATGAATACATATTCGCATAATTTAATGTTGTAAAACCCTTTTCTTTTTTTTTTTAATTTAATTTAATTTTATTTGTGAACATACTGTACAGAGGAGTTACAGTTACATGGGCAGGATAATGCGTACATTTCTTTGTAAAACCCTTTTCAAAGCATTACATCAAAATGTATTTGTAGAAAGCTTATCCCAAATAACAAATGGAAATATTTTTGGAAAAACATATAATAATTCAAACTACGAGTGACAAATGAAAAATATTATATATTTTGGTATAATATACACGTACTTATATTTGTGTATATAAGATTAATATATACTCATATATAACAAAGGGGTAATGCATTTTGTATATGAACATATGGCAAATGATATGTTTATATGATATTAACATATTCCATGCTGAAGTCTCTTTAGAATTAACTTAAAATTTCAAAATTTAAAATTCTCAATAAAAAATACAAAAAGTAAGTGTTAGCATTTTGTAACACACACATAAGTATGTACTTAGCACTACTTGCATAGTGGTATCCAGAATAATGAAGAATATCTGAAGCTCACAACAAGTTGGAAGCCTTCAGAAAGTTTATAATTTAGTGGAAAAATATTAATGGTCAACAAATGTCAAAATAAAGCTTTACACATGTCTAAAGAAATGCAAATAGAAACAACCATAAAATAAAATTTTCAACTGATCACATTTCATGATAAAATAGCAAATGTGAGGACTGGGAAGTTGGCTCAGTAGTAGAGTGCTTGCTTGCTTTGCATGCATGAGGCCCTGGTTTCGATTCCTCAGCAGCACATAAGCAGAAAAACGCTGAAAGTGGCATTGTGGCTGAAGTGGTAGGGTGCTAGCCTTTAGCTGAAAAGCTGAGGGACAGTGCCTAGGCCCAGAGTTCAAGCCCCACGGCCGACAAAAAGGAAAAAAAAAGCGAATGTGAACTGAATGCTTGGAAACAGTATTTTGTAATCTACTGGGAACTCTGAATAGAATTAGTTAAAATATATCAAATTCATTTAGTAATATATTTATATTTGTATATGCACATTCATAGATAGAGATATAGATACACAGCAGTGCTTAAAATTTTGAAAAACGGAAACAATGTAAGTACCAAACGAAAGGCGATTGGAGAAATTATTCTGTGCTCCTATAACAGGGTACTGTGCAATAACAGCACAATCCTTGATGTAAAATTATTTTACCTATACATGAGATTTTTTGCCATATTTAGATTACATATGTGTTATATACACATGTACATATATATATGAGTGTACATACATATACTTACTTTGTAGTTCATATATAAAGTGATACCTTTCCCATACAGCATTCAGAAGTATGATACAACTTGTTCATTAGAAAATGTTCATAGCTATTAATTTTCCATTACAGGGTAATAAACATATAGTGATGTCAATTTTTGACAATGCTTTAGAGTGTATGTGAAAATAAGAGAACTGGAAACATAAATATATGTATATATATACATACAAACATATATACATGTATATAAATATATATTTGTATATATATATAATATTTTTTGTTTGAAAATCAGATACACAAATGTAATAAAACAATTGTGTTTTCCCTGGGTGTTAAATTTTTGGTCATGGGGCTTGAACTCAGGGCCTGGGTGCTATCCCTCAGGTCATTTGCTTAAGGCTAGTGCCCTACCACTTAGAGCCACAGCTCCACTTCTGGTGGTTAATTGGAGATAAGATTCTCATAGACTTTCCTGCCTAGGCTGGCTTTAAACCACAATCCTCAGATCTTGGCCTTCTAAGTATCTAGGATTAAAGGTGTGAGCCATCAGCATCCAGTGCACGATAATTTTTAATGAAAAGAAATTCTTTTTATTCCATCGTAGTATCTTCTTTTTATTTTTCAAAGATTTAGCAAAGGTTTATTTAATGAAGCAGGATAAGCAGGAAGAAATAGGGGTAGAAGCTGCCTTTTCCCGCTTTTCTAACTTTGTAAATTAACTTTTTACCAGATCTTATTTCTAAGTGTTGGATGTTAAACCTAAGACCTTACATATGCTAAGCAAAGACTGTAGTACTGTGATATATCCTTTACCTCTAACATTTAATCAATCAAAGTCTAACCATAAAGAGTAAGGTAGGATCAAATCCAGTGACATCATGCTAAGAGAATGTCTCTATCTCCTCATCATAATATCCTCCTTTGTCACTCCATAAGTTAAACACATCTCTAGCACACTAGGATATAGTTAACACAACCATCTATACTCAAACGTGTCCAAGTAAGTGTCTGTTGTTTTTACTAAGTGTGCCTTTGTGTACGTATATCCATATTTGTATTGGAGCTTGAACTCAGGGCCTTGAGCAAACCCCGCTTTCTTAGGTTTTCAGCCCCAAATTGGCACTATCACTTGAGCCACATCTCAACTTCCAGCTTATTTTTTGGCTAATTGGAGATTTGAGGCTCATATTTTTCTACCCAGATTGGCTTGGAACCCTGATCTTCAAATCTTAGACTCCTGAGTTGTTTCTACTTTTGACAAGCTTCATGTTGCTCTACCAAGAGAAAGAGACAAAAGAATTTAACACTCAATTTGGTAAAGAACAGAGTAGTGCATTACATAAACTTTACATTGTAAAATTCTTTTTTCTATGCATGACAAATTTTCTGAGCCATGTTGGCACTTTCAGAAATTCTTTTCAGTGCAAGCACCAAAACAATATTGTTGTCCCCAAGTTCTTGATAAGCTACTTAATATAGTGCAGAGTTTTTTGAAGTGAAACTTCATTTCTGAATTCCCATTTTCCTTGTGTTTTCTACTGTAAAGCTCTGAATGGATCTATAACACTTTACTGGTACTGTAGTGCTCTTCCGAGGAGCCAGGGACCTTCTGAAACTCCCAGGCTTCATCATAAAGAGGATTAAAATAGATTTATTGTACATAGGAAGTGAATTATGAAGTGCTTTCTGTTAGGCATCATTTTAACAGAGAATCTTTCTTGAAAATTTGGTGTTGGTAAAAAAGAACATTCTCGCCTGAATGAACAAATTATTTTTTGAGCCCAGATTTTCCCATAAACTCAGTCTTCCTTGAAGAGTTATCGATTTACTTCCTGGCTTATGAATCACTAGTAAGCCTAAAAGAATCAAAGGGAAAATTAAAAACATATACTTCAAAGTGAGCAAAGACTCAAATCTTTTTTAATCCTCTTGGATATAAATGTAGTTAGAGAAAGTCCAAAAATAACTATGCAGCCTTATCTAAATAATGTACTTCTTAGAGTAGTCAGAATCCTCCCACGGAGAACAAGCATTATCAATGATAAAGTAAAATATGGGCAATATTTATAGATATCATGTCCATCATATTTCTGAGAACTTAAGTTTATGTACTAAAATGTTACTCATAAACAGAGAATAAAGGTATTTAATCCCAAGGCTATAGTAAGTGCACAGCACAGAAGAATTTTCAGAAACCTTAGGAAATGAAGAAAAAAATAAGCACCTATATGCTTTACTTGCAAAGCTTCTATACTTGAATTTTCTTAAATTTTAAAACACAATGGAAAACATGCGTCCTTTGTCTTTCTGGGCCTGACTTACTTATAATACTTATAATACATTGGGTGGTATGCAGTTGTGTACAAATATATTAACTGAAATGAGGTAGATTCAATAAAGAACTCAAATAGTGTAAGAAAGACAAAGTAAAATAAAACAGCAAAATAAAACATCAGGAAGCAGGAACTGGAAAGGGGTAGAGTGAGGTCGAGGGGAAAAGGGTGGACAAATGAAGAGGAGAAGTGGGGGCAAATCAGTTAAGAATCCAATGAATATCCTACAAAATTAAGAAGAGTGAGGGAAGGGGTGGATAGGAGAAGGATGGATAAAAATATTGAAAGGGGTGACATTGATTTAATTATAGGATATTTATAAACTGCTTTGTTAATTTGCAATTCCTTTACACAACTACTTAAAACATAATTTTAAAAAAGAAAGAACTATAAGTTAATTCTTCTGCTTCATGAATACCTTCTGAAAGCCCTCTCTGACTCAGTGCTTCCATTATCCTCCCAATTATTATTATCATATAATTATTATTCTTATATAATTTTATTCTTATCATATAATTTTCCCTCATAGTTCTTAGAATTTTTGTGTATATTCTACTTAGTCACTTGATTAATTTCTGTGACTCCCTTTGGGATACAAGGCTCATGAAGCTACTGTTCCCCAAGTGTAGGTTAGTTTATGGTAAAACTAATAAAGTTTAAGCTTCAGATATGTATATTTGCCCTATAATTATGTTCAAATTACTTTTATTTTGAGGACTTTCAAATTAATAAGTATTTGGGACCCTGAAATCCGCATTTGCCTTCCTCATAGGCAGATTCACCCTGAGGCTACTCTTACCAAATGAATTCCTTATAGAAACCTTTCTCTTAAAGTGATATAAACAAATACAGGCAGGCAAGGTAGAAATTTATACTTGGACAAATTTCTTTGTGTGGGTTGTCAGTCCTAAAGCTTGAACTCAGAGCCTGGGCCTGATCTTTTTTGCTCAAGGCTAGTGTTTTACCACTTGAGCTCCACTTTTTTGGGGGGGGGGTAATTAATTTTGGAGATAAGAATCTTACAGACTTTTCTGCTTGGGCTGGCTTTAAGTCGTGATCCTCAGATCTCAGACTCCTGAGTAGCTAGGATTATAGGCATGATCCATCACATTGGACTTTGAACATATCTTGAGTTGAATCATAGTCCTAATTCTGCTAAGTATAATAGGACAGTATAATTAAACTACATATCAGTTACCAAATTTATGAAACAGATAATAGTACCTTAGGATAATAGTACCTTAGGTAGAACTATATATAAAGTATATATAAAGTGTTTTATATATATATATATATATATATATATACATATATATATATATATAGCCATTGTTAGTACTATTATTTGTTGACATTATATAAAT
Source organism: Dipodomys spectabilis (assembly GCF_019054845.1). NCBI lineage: Eukaryota > Metazoa > Chordata > Mammalia > Rodentia > Heteromyidae > Dipodomys > Dipodomys spectabilis. The sequence continues at coordinate 163,861 of NW_024871203.1, read as the reverse complement.
AATGGAGAATATCTTTCTAGAATATAAAATTTCCTTTTCACTAGAAACAGTCAAAAGGGGAATTGAATGACTAGATGAAAACTCCGATGCTTTCCTGAAAGATTTCAAATGACTGTGAACACTCTAGTCTTTTTATGTCAGGGATCTTTAAATTAAAGGAAACCTCAGAGAATTTCATCTGAAGGTGATGCTAGTCATCACCTTCTTTCAACCTGAGAATGGATCAAGGTTTTAAGAGTAAAGATGTAGGACAGTATGCCATAGAAATCTTACCAAATGCTTTGATTATATAATGGAAATATATTTATATATACTAGTAATATATTTCATGATAGTAATAAATTACATAAAATTAACTATTTATGTGCAAATATATAATAAATAAGTATAACATATTCCTGATATATATGCATATGTGTACATATATATGTATACGTGTATATATGCATATTTTACACACACACACACACACACACACACACACACACACACACATATATATATATATACCCACATTTATTATTTTTTTTTAACTTTTTTACTTATTTTATAATTTATTCAGTAGACCTGCTGGGACCAGGCCAGGTTGGCCCTCCATGTGGCTGTTAAAGACCTGGGAAAGAGCTGGGAAAGAGAGCTGTGAAATAGAGAGGGATGGGAAAGAGAGAGGTGGAAAAGAGAGATGTGGGAAAGAGAGCTGGAAAAGAGAGAGCTGGGAAAGAGAGGTGGGAAAGAGAAGAGAGAACTGGGAAAGAGAAGAGAGAGCTGGGAAAGAGATAGCTGGGAAAGAGAGAGAGCTGGGAAAGACTACACCCACATTTATATATACATTTGTTAAAAAAGATGCATTTTGAGCTGGGCTCCAGTGGCTCATGACTGTAATCCTAGCTACTCAGCAGGCTCAGATGTGGAAAGTTGCAGTTCAAAGCCAGCCTAAGGCAGAAAAACTATGAGACTCCCATCTCCAAAATAACCAGGAAAATGCCAGGTACCAGCTGTGAGCAAGAAAAACTGAGCATGAGTGGCAAGGGTTGAGTTCAAGCCCAGTACTAGCAAACAAACAAGCAAATGTGTTTTGTTAACATTCAGAGACACAATGATTGTTATTATATGAAAGAAAAACATGCATAGATTGGGACCAACTTCATGGATAGACTAGCAGTGCTAAAAGTTACAAGGCCTCATGCTTCCTTTAAAGCCCTGCTGTCACCAAATTGAAATCCTTAATGGTGCCTGAGCAAGAACTCTACTTTTTCATTTTTTTACTGGGCCTAGAAAATTATATAATTAGCGCTAATTTAAACATATATTTAAGTATGAAATGATAAAGAATTTTATTATAATCTGATAATATTTGTACTTTCATTGTGTATATTAACACAAATACATGGACAATTAATGGATAACATGCTACTCAATCCTTTAACAAGTAAATATTAAGGCAGAAAATTAGATACTTACTAAGAATGTAATGCATTATTATCTTATTAATTACCATATAAATATATATTATTTTTTATTTTTTTATTTTTTTTTGTCGGTTGTGGGGGCTGAACTCTGGGCCTGGGTGCTGTCCCTCCGTTCTTCAGCTCAAGGCTAGCGCCCTACTACTTAAGCCACAGCACCACTTCCGGCTATTTTTTGCTTATGTGGTGCTGAGGAATCGAACCCAGGGCCTCATGCATGCAAGGCAAGCACTCTACCACTGAGCCAACTTCCCAGCCCTAAATATATATTATTTTATCAGAAAGAAAGAAAAATCAAAATGCTGTGTCTCCTGAGACAGATATACTAGAGAATTTTGTTTTATTTTAGTTGTGAAGACCAAACTCAGGACCTTAGAAATATTAGGCAAGTATTTTACCACTAGCTATGTATATCCCCAGCCTTAAAGTATATCTCTTCTTTGAAAATTCAGAGAGACTCCATGATGTATAGAACTTGCTTTGCAAATGTTAATCCTGAGGCCGCTTATCTTCATCAAGCAGTCACCTCAGCTCTCTAGGTGTTCATTTAGCTAACATACCTTCTATCCATTGTCAGAAAAGCCACTTTCACTATGCATAGTGAAGTGATTTGCCTGTCAAAAGCAATACCAAAGAAACAACTTTTTTTGTTTCTTTGTACAAATAAAAATTAAGACAAATAGTAGTAAGGTGAGCACTAAGAATGAAAAACTTTTTATTTGTATGTTTTTAGATTTGCTTCAGCTAACAAATTAGTTCTTTGTTTTGGGGGGGGGGTCCGGTCGTGGGGCCTGAACTCTGGGCCTGGGCGCTGTCCCTCAGCTCTTCAGCTCAAGGCTAGCGCTCTACCACTTGAGCCACAGCACCACTTCCAGCTTTTTTCTTTTTTGCTTATGTGGTGCTGAGGAATCGAACCCAGGGCCTCAGGCATGCAAGGCAAGCGCTCTACCACTGAGCCACCTTCCCAGCCCCCACAAATTAGTTCTTTACATAGAAACACTTTGATATAAAAAGTGAGCACCAAGAACTTTCATACTTGAAAACTTTAAAAGATAAAATCTAAGCATATGATTACAGTAAGCATTAGAGGCTATGATAGTAAGTGAGGTTTCTTGGTTCTCAATGGGTTTCAAAATATATAGTAAATCAACAGTCATTGTGTTCTCAAAGAAAGCATCATGATAGTTCAGTCACTCTCACAGAACTGGGATCATCAAATGTTTGTTTCTGTGTAATGATGGCCCTGGTAAGATAATTGCCAATCTTCATCTTATTCAGAAAGCCCAAGTCTTTATTAAGTTCAATCAACAAATGTAGAGTTTGGGTTCTATATTTGCATCTCTCTGACAAATCTCTAATTAAAAATACAATAATTTAAATATCATATGAAGGCAGTGGATAACAGTTTATGCCTTCTTGTGTCTAAATATTAATATGAAATTAAAGCATCTAGAGTCATGCCTACCTTTCACAAATATTGATAAAGAATTACCAGCAAAACTGTGAGCAAAATGTTTCTACATTTGTACAGAACCTTGTTGACATCTGATCATTGTGTACACACACACACTCAGACCTCTGCATTATTTATGAATTTGAATTCCTAATATTTTGCTGACATTAAAGTACTTTTAATTACTATCCTCTTACTGTAACAAAAAACAAGGAATAAGATGAGTTCTGGGAATCTACAATTAAAACTCAAAGGCAGATTGCATTTTGCAAGGCAAGCGCTCTACTACTGAGCCACCTTCCCAGCCCTGCAGATTGCATTTTGCATAAGCTATGGAAGACTCTTGAGATTATTGTTCAACAGATACTTCATGTATCTCTCACCCCTACCTATGTAAAAAGAGTGTTTATCCACACAATCCTTGTGTTAAGTTCAATTTGCTTTAGTAAATTGTTAGTGTGCATGACAGGAAATGTGAAATGTACATTTATGATGGTAGCTTGAGCTTGATCCCACTTGTATCTTACTATTGCCATAAGAAACAGTTGTCACAGGTAGCAAAGTACATCAGAGACATATGTAGAAGGTTTGGACCCTAACTGCATTTGGGACCCATTTGTAGCCAAGCGCAAACAAACTCAATGAAGATCACAAAATACCGCCCAACAGCAGCAAACTGTATGAAAAAAATCATAAATCTACACAACTATTTTGAAAGTCTTCCAATCAATATTAGTTCAATATCTGTTCAGTGTACATGAGGCTCGTTGCTAGAATTAAACTGAGACTTCATAATAACATAAAACTACTTGAAAATAAAAGTCTCTACAACTTTGATTTATGTAAAATTATTAGCATTGATATTAAAATATATCTAAATTTGTCCTATAATGGATCATTCCATGTGTCAATTTGCCTAGGTAAAGGAATAACCAGATAGGTGGTAAAACATTATTTCTAGGTATACAGATAATTCGAGAAGTGACTAGAATTTGCATTAGAATATTGAGTAAAAAAAATTTCCCTGATCAATGTGGGTAGGTAATATCTACTCTACCAAAGGCTCAAATATAAAAGACAGAGGAAGGGAAAGTTTGTTTTCCTCTTCTACTTGCTGTAAGATATTCATCTTCTCTTTATCTCATACATCAAAACTCCTAGATTCTTAGTCTCCGGAGTAAGGTCTGAATTAAAGTTATACCATCAACAATTTATACGTTGCCCATCTTTAGGCTTTCAGTACTAGCCTAAATTACACCACTGCTTTCCTGCTTCTTCTTTCTGCAGTCATGAAGTCACAGGACAACAAGATTACTTTTCTTTTTCTTTCTTTCTTCCTTTCTTTCTTCCTTTCTTTCTTTCTTTCTTTCTTTCTTTCTTTCTTTCTTTCTTTCTTTCTTTCTTTCTTTCTTTCTTTCTTTCTTTCTTTCTTTCTTTCTTTCTTTCTTTCTTTCTTTCTTTCTTCCTTTCTTTTCTTCCCCCCTCCCTCCTTTCCCTTCCCTTCCCTTCCCTTCTGTTCCCTTTCCTTCCTTCCTTCCTTCCTTGCTTCCTTCCTTGCTTCCTTCCTTGCTTCCTTCCTTCCTTGCTTCCTTCCTTCCTTCCTTCCTTCTTTCCTCTCTCTCTCTCCCTCTCTCTCCCCCTACCCCCTTCTCACTTTCATTTTTATTTTTGTTTTGCTCATACTAGAGCTTGAACTCTGAGGCTGGATACTGTTCCTGAGTTTTTGTGCTCAAGGCTACCACTCTATCACTACCACTTGAACCACAGCTCCACTTCCAACTTTCAGTGGTTAATTGGAGGTAATATTCTCATGGATTTTCCTGCCTTGGCTGGCTTCAAAGCAAAATTCTCAGATCTCAGTTTCCTGAGTAGCTAGGATTACAAGAGTGAGCCACCTGGGCCTGGCTTATCACGTCTTCCATATTCTCTCCTCCTCCTCTCTTATTGATTATGTTTGTATGGAGAATGCTCATAATATTATTAACTACGTATTTAATCCCAATATCCAACAGATATTTACCAATGCTTATTTGCTAACTGTTCAATAGCCCAACAGGCACATAAAGGAAAATTCTTCTGGGAGCTTGGTAACACATTTTCCACCTCTATTTTATAAACTATATATCATATTCTTCCTCCGTTTTTGAGCTAATTCTAGGGATTATACTCATGGCCTCTTGCTCTCTCTTTTTATTTTTTTATTTTTATTTTAAAATTATTTTTTGTACTTTTTTCTTGTAAGAATTCTGTACAGAGGAGCTACAGTTACATGAGCAAGGTAATGGGTACATTTCCTATTGAGCATTGTTGCCTCCTCCTTTGTTTTCCCCCTACCATCCCTTCCCTCCCACCCCCACAACTATCCCCCCACCGAAGTTAAAAAGTTCGTTTTCAACATAGTATTTTGTACATCTCATTGTTACAGTGGGTGAACCTGTATCCTTATTTAAGCATTTTGTTTTTTCCCTTCCCTTCCCTGAATTAGAGAAGTGTATATACAAGATGCAGGGCACCAACATCAAATACAGTGAAAACAGGGGTTCTACCATGGGGGAGGAACATAAAAAGCAACAACAAAAAAATCACATGGTACATGATAAATACATTAGAAACAATAGCAAGCAAGAAAAAAAAAACACTTGTGTCCCTATCTTGGGGTTCATTTTGCTTAACATCATCTTATATGATCCTATGTACATAGTTTTTGGCCTTTTCTGCTTGTCTCAGACATACTAGTTATTGCAATAAGGGAAACCATGGGACCTATGTTTCTTTGCGCCTGGCTTACTTCACCTAATATAATTTTTTCCAAGTCTTTTCATTTCCTAACAAATGGGGCAATGTCATTTTTCTGATGGAGCCATAGAATTCCATTGTGTATGTATATATATATATATATATATATATATATGTATATATATATATACACACACACATATATATATATATATATATATATATATATGCCGCATTTTCTTGATCCATTCATCTACTGAGGGGCATCTGGGTTGGTTCTATATCTTAGCTATGGTAAATAATGCTGTGATAAACATAGTTGTGCTGGTAGCTTTAGTATGGCCTTGTTTGTGATCATTTAGGTAAATGCCCAAAAGTGGGATTGCTGAGTCATAGGGGAGCTCTATGTGGAGTCTTTTGAGGAACCTCCATACTACTTTCCAAAGTGGTTAAACAAATTTACACTCCCACCAACAATGCAGTAAGGTTCCCTTCTGGTCACATCCTCTCCAGCATCTGTTGTTATTAGAGTTCTTAATTATAGCCATTCTAACTGGGGTGAGGTGCTATCTCAATGTTGTTTTGATTTTCATTTCTTTTATGGCTAGGGAGGTTGAGCATTTATTTCTTCATGTGTCTATTGGCCATCCTTCTTTCCTCTTCAGAGAAGTTTCTCTTTAAGTCTTTAGCTCACTTATTTATTGGGCAGTTGTTTCTTTGAGGATTTGTTGTTAGGGGATTTAATTTTTTGAGTTCCAAGTATATTTTAGATATGAGATGATTTCGGCTGAATCCCTCTTTGATGTTCTTAGCCCAGTAATTCATAGTGGTTTTATGTTGAATTAGATTGTAACTCATATCTTGCTGTCTCTTGACTTTTTAAAATTCATATCTGGCACTCTACCCATTCAGTAATGCCTCCATTTCTGGCCCTTTGCTGGTTAATTGGAGGGAAGATTCTGACGGTTTTGTCTGCCTGGGCTGGCTCCAAACTCTATTCCTCAGATCTCAGCCTCTTGAGTAGCTAGGATTTCAGTTGTGAGGCACCTGCACTGGGATTCATTATGTTATCATCATCTCCTTGCCCAGGGCATAGCCAAATTACATGACAAAAAATCAACATGAATTATTTTATTTTCTATTCAGGGAAATGTTAAAAGGTGAGCAAAATATATGGAGCTAAACTGTTTTTCAAAGTACACAGATTAAGATTGTGTTCACTATATATAGGAATAAATCCGACCTTGAGAGTTTCATCCAACTTAAATAAAATGGTCAATTTTCTACCACAAAGAAACAATAGAAATGGAGCTGGGAAGGTGGCTCAGTAGTAGAGCGCTTGCCTTGCATGCATGAGGCCCTGGGTTCAATTCCTCAGCACCACATAAGCAAAAAGAAAAAAAGCTGAAAAGTGGCGCTGTGGCTCAAGTGGTAGAGCGCTAGCCTTGAGCTGAAGAGCTGAAGGACAGTGCCCAGGCCGAGTTCAAGCCCCATGACTGGACCCCCCACCCCAAAATAGAATTTCTCAGAAGTAAATCTATTAAGATAAGACTATATATCTATAGGGCTTTTCCAACTGAATGCTTATGATGATCATGAAAAACATCCTTACAAAACAAATCAAATTATTTTCATTAGAATGGCTATAATGCTTAATTTATAATTGGTCTTGATTTTAACCATTATTTTATAATTAAAATGAATGATCATGAAAAATTCTTAAACAGAAAGCACTAAAGACAGTTGAGTAAAATATATGAAATTAAAAGTTGAACAGATATCACTAAGGACTCTACTTTTGACATCCGACTTCTCTAACTCATGTTCATCCTTTCCTATTTTCATGGTTGCTTAACTTCCAGTAAGTTTTAAACTATAGGGATAAATAAAAGCTTCTTATCTTTATTAGACTAAATTTTTTGTTGCTATAATCCAGTTAATGAGACCCACACTACAGACTAAGTAGGGAAATACATATAACACACTTCCATGCATATTACATTTTCTACTTCTTTTCCTTCATATTCAGTTATCCCAATAACAGGTAGATATTTTCAGAATAAAATGAGTATAGCTGTGGGCACTCTTCCATAATTGAGTCACACTGTAGTTCTATAAAGTAGTCTGCAACACTAGGCCAATTGAAATATTCTTTCTTAGGACTCATTTTGTCTTATGGCAGTTACTAACATGTCTCCCCATTTTCTCTTACTTGCCTCATGAATGTGTAAATATAGAACCAGGAAGTACTAAACCACTATTAGTATAAATTTAAGTTAAACAAATAGCAAATTAAAACATTTTATATGATTTGATTTTAAAAGCCCTGAATACCATAGTATTGATTCAGTTTCAAATAATATTTTCTGAGTTAACTGAAATTTACCTTGCTTGGTAGAAGTCACTTATATTTTTTTAATTTGTTTGAAGTTTTCTATTTATACTTCATAATTCATATTACAAATATAGGTACAACTTAATTTAATGTCTCTCTTTAGTCAATTGCCATTATCTACTTCCCCTTAAATTTCTGTATTTTTTTCCTTTTTCATCTCATGAAAATTTTAGCAACTATCTACTCACAACTACTATTATTATTTACAGGTACTATTATATTTGTTTGGAAAATTATTCCTTTCCAAGCAAATCAATGCCTCTCACTTGAAAGTTTCTCTCATATTACTGATGTTTCTTCCAGGATATAATGATTTTGTTTGTAGTAAATACTAGTGCTATAGTTTGAATATTAAGTGTTCCTCCTACCCCAAAACTGGTGTTTTGAAGGCTTCCATCTTTGATACAATAGTATTCAAAGGTAAGGTAAATGGAGAGGTGACTAGTTCATGACAGTACAATATGCTATAACATATAAAGTTATAGGACATGTAACATAACAGTGAGTTAAATTAACAAATAAGGAAATGGGTTGTATCCAAGAAATGTAAAATTCATTTCACATTAGAAAACTTATGCATTAGAGTTTGCTATGTTAGTAGAGAAGACAAAACATTTAATCATTTACATGTAAGGAGACCACATGATTTTTTTGTTGCTTTGTATGTCTCTCTCCCATGGTATAACCCATTTTCACTGTATTTGATGTTGGTATAATTTGTGGAGGGGAAGGGAAAAAACAAATTGTTTAAACAGGGATACAGGTTGACCCATTGCAAGCTATGTCGGAAAACAAATTAAAAATTCCAAAAAGATTATAACACAAATAATTCAAATATATAATGAACTTCAAAATCAGTTGTAGAGAATTAGTATAATAAAATTAGAAATCTAGCCATACAAAATAAATAAATACAATATATCATGGAAAATATATATCATTCTCAATAGTAGCAATTAATGGCATTCTTTTTATTAGTAAACAATTTTATAATTTGTATTGAACACCTAAAATTCTCAATAGCTCAATCCATATTGAGCAAAAAGAACAAAAAGGAGACATCACATTGCCTATTAAAAACTACAAAGACATCGTAAACATAGATATAATATAGGTATAGCACAATGTATCAGAACAGAAATCCTAGAAGAACATTTATACATCTACAGCCAATTAATTAAGGTGGTAAGAACATACTTTGGAGGAAGGAAAGTCTTTTCAGTAAATGCTGCTGGGAAATCTGGATATTCTCATGCAGAAGAATGAATCTAGACTGCCATCTCTTCCATAAAAGTCACCTCAAAATGGATCAATGACTTAAATGCAAGATCTAAATCTATGAAACCTCTGGAAAACACAAAGAGAATGCTTTAGAACATCAGAATGAATAAAGAATTTGGGGGAAGATAGTATCTCAAAAGTATAGAAAACAAAGTAAAAATAGACAAATGGATTACATCAAACTGAAACACTTCTGCTCAGCAAAGGAACTAATCAAAGACTGAAGATATAAACTTTGCATATTGTTCTTTGGAGTATAAAATCGTATTACAGACAACAGTACAAAGGTTGCTTGAGAATTTAAAACTAGAACTCTTAAATGAACTAGGAATTCTATTTCCAAGTACATATTGGAAAGAAAGAAAATCAGGACCTCAAAAAGACATCTTCAGTAAAACTCACAATAGCTAAAGAATGCAAACAACTTAAGCATGCTTCAACTAATAAGTAGATAAAGCAAATGTGGTACATATACACAAGAGAATTATTTTTAGCTACACAAACAATTAAATCCAATCATTTGCAAAAAGAAATCCATACATGGAACTAGAGATCATTGTGGTAAATAAGGTAGGCAAAAGAAAACAATTATTACATGATCCCATCCACATGTGGAATATTTATTTTAAAATGATGATATCATGGAAATTGAGAATAGAACAGCAGTTACTGGAGGATGGGAAGAGCAAGAGGGAGGGATGGAAGGGAAATGATTTGTATTGTCATATTTAGGTAGGAATAAGAAATTCTATATAGAATATACTTCAAAGAGCTAAGTTTTGAATGCTTCATCATGAAGAAACAGTGTATGGGGAAATAAATACATGTATACTGATTTAACTAAAACAATGCATACATCAAATTATCACATAGTACCGAAGGTATATTTTCTTTTTTTTTTTTTTTGTCGGTCGTGGGGCTTGAACTCTGGGCCTAGGCGCTGTCCCTCAGCTCTTCAGCTCAAGGCGAGCGCTCTACCACTTGAGCCACAGTGCCACTTCCGGTTTTCTGGTGGTTTATTGGAGATAGGAGTCTCACAGTCTCTCCTGCACGGGCTGGTTTTGAACTGCGATCCTCAGATCTCAGCCTCCTGAGTAGCAAGGATAACAGGCGTGAGCCACCAGCGTCCGGCTGGTATATTTTCATTTTTTATGTACCAGTCAAAAATAGCTTAAACAGGAGTGACATTCAAAATACCTCTATGAAGAGAATTAAATACAATCAAAGCAAATATAAAAATACACTAATAGACTTAGTAAAGGTTTTCTTAAATAAAAATATTTATTCATGATGAATAAAATATTGTATATATATATATATCAACTTATCTGGAATTATATATAGAGTTAATACCTTTTTGATGTGGTTAGCCTTCAGTCATAAAGCTCTGCCCATGTTGTCAGTTTTAAGAAGTTCTGGGCATAACTGCTATGCTTAGGCTCTACCTTCTTTATAACTCAGGATTTTCGGGAAACTAAACTGGTTTGAGAATTCCACTGACTAACCTCAAAAGAAAAAGCCTTGGCCCTCAAGCTAAGTGAATGAAAGAATACATGAGAATTTTCTGTGAAACCCCTTCCTCCAAATGAGCAAATGATTGGAAGCCCCGCCCCCAGGGAGGATTGGTAGCCCCTCCCCTATGATTGTGTTCCAATGGACCAGTTGCCGGAGCAACTATAATAAGACCCTCCCCATCCCCAACTTCCTCTTCAACGACTTCCTGCTTCTGGTTGGCCAGTTTCCCAGTTTCCTGGTTTTCCGGTTTTCCATTTTCCCCATTAAGCCTACACTTGAAAGGTGTGCTGCTGCTGAGGAAAACTCATAGGAACCAGAATGTACCAAGGTATCTGGAGTATTCTCCCTTCCTCATCAGAGGCAGCCTCATGAGACCCATTCCATTCTTCCCAACCGTTAGGCCTAACACTGCAAACTTCTTTTTTTGGAAATCTGGGCTGGCAAAGAATAGTATGAAAGAAGTGACCTTTTGCTAACAGAAGGAAGAGTCATAGGACTGATCAGAAATAACTTGAGTTAAACCTGAGATGACAAGGTCCAATAAAATATACATGCCTGTCTTTTCCTAAAACAGTATTGTCAAGGTAACCAAGAGTGCAAGAGAGGTAACTATTTGGGGTTGGAGGCTGGCTTAGTTGGTAGAGTGCTAGTCAATAAGTGAAATCAGCAGGTACCAAGTTCGAGTCCTGGCCTTGGGGGAAAAAAAGAAAGAGCCTGGCGCCAGTGGCTCACGCCTGTAATCCTAGCTACTCAGGAGGCTGAAATCTGATGTTCAAAGCCATCCTGGGCAAGAAGGTCTATGAGACTCTTATCTCCAATTAACCAATAGAAAACCAGAAGTGGGGCTGTGGCTCAAGTGGTAGAGTGCTTGCCTTGAGCTGAAGAGCTCAAGGACAGTGCCCAGACCCAGAGTTCAAGCCCCACAACCAAAAAAAAAAAAAGGAAAAAAAAGAGAGTCGGCCATTACTCTTGTTGTTAAGGAAAACACTCTATACTGAGGCTGCTCACAAAGCTCATCTTCTCTGTCTCTTCTAGGTTGACCACTTCTTCAGCCCAACTCCTACCGTTCCTCCTACGGTCATCATGCCTAGAGGTCAAAGGAGTAAGCAGCGTTCCCGTGGGAAACGCCGCAATATCCCGGTTGAAAATGGCAGTCCGATGGATAATGAGGCTACTACAATAGAGACAGAAGAGGATCCTTTTGCTGCATCTTTCCCTGTTGAGAATCAACCTGAGAGTGTTTCTACTGATGACATACCAAGCTCTTCTGAGGTGCCGGAGGCAGCTGCAGCTGTTACTGATACTGCTGAAGACATTTCAAATAATGATGCCGAAGAAGGGGCCCAAAGCCAAGAAGATATGACTCCAGATCTCTCAAGAATCACTGATAGCTGGCGCAGAGATCCTTTAAACAGAATGGTGGTTTTACTGGTGCAGTTTCTGATCGACAAGTATCAAAACAAGGAAACGATCATGAAGTCCGAGATGCTGAAGCTTGTTATCAAAAAGCATAAGCCTCAGTTCAATGAAATCCTCAAGAGAGCCTCAGAGCACATGGAGCTGGCTTTTGGTGTCGATTTGAAGGAAGTGGATCCCGTGAGGCACTGCTACACGCTTGTCAACAAGTTAGATCATTCCATTGATGGGCCAATGAGTGAAGAAGACAACATACCCAAGACGGGACTCCTAATGATTGTGCTTGGTCTGATCTTCATGAATGAGAATTATGCCCCAGAAGAAGAGGTCTGGGAAGTGCTGAATCTGATGGGTGTATATGCTAACAGAAGACACTTCATCTATGGGAACCCCAAAAAAGTTATCACTCAAGATCTGGTGGAGCTGCAATACCTGAAGTACCAGCAGGTACCCAATAGTGATCCTCCACGGTATGAATTCACTTGGGGTCCGAGATCCCTAGCTGAAGTCAGCAAAATGAAAATCCTGGAGTTTTTGGCTAAGATCCACGATTCTAGTCCCAGCGCCTTCCCATACTGGTATGAAGAAGCTTTGAAAGATGAGGAAGAAAGAGCTCAAGCTAGAATTGCAGCCAGGGCTCGCAACACTGCTGTGATGACAAGAGCAGATTCCAAAGTCTCTTCTAGCAGTTTCTCCCAGACTAAATAAAATCTGAGGCAGATTCTTCATTTTTTCATTGCTAAGGTCTGTCAACTCTTCCTAGGGGAGGGTCACTGTGGGCCTGAAGGGAAAAATGCATATTATCTTTGTATTCCTATTATATATTGCTAACTTGTAGTTACCCTTTTTCCTTTTTTTTCCAGGTTATCTTTCAAAGATTGAAGTCTCAAGATCATTTTCTTCGTGGACAAAAAGTACAAGTGGTTATTCTAAATGGAATGGATCTGGGGAGAAAGTGTTAACTTTAGGTTTCTAATATACATTCATAACTTCGATTAATATTTTCCTTTTTTGTATTGTCTTTTAAATAGTTTGCTCAATACATTTCAATAAGTCTAAAATTAGTAAGAAATATATTTGCACACATTACTGCTTAATAGTTTTAAGAGTAAGAACTTTATTAATATGTTTATTATCTTTATTATTTTGTAGGACAGTAGTAAGCCATTCATATTTAGTGAATATTGATGAGGAAACATGGATATGATATAAGCATTCCTTGAAAGTGGGAAAAATTTGGCAGCAACTTTGGAGATCAAGAGAGGGGGAAGTATACAATTTTGTTTCTTGGCTTACTGTATTCATTTTTTTCTATAAGAATAAAAGATATTAACTACATTCATTAGCTTACTAAGTAAAATATACAACAATAAAGCATTTATAAACAACATTTTGTGTTCAATGGCTTATTCGTTTTCCAAATTAGCATCTGGTCTTTAAAAGTCATTTCATTTGAAAAGAAGAAAGTAAGATACAAGACAGTCACCTCCTGCTTAGAAATTTAGAATCAAATAATAAACATATAATGAAGATAGTTAAATACCTTCAAAGACCTATAGGACAAGTAATAAAAAGGAAGTAGGAAGGGATTTGGGAAAAGTAAAGGGAAGTGTGCCCAGCTAAAAACAGATGAAAATTCAGTGAAGACATCTTTGCAATTTTTCAGAAATTACAAGTCTCCAAGTTAACTTTTTTTTTAATTTTTATTTTTTTTATTGTGAAAATACTGTACAGAGGGGTTATAATTACATGGGCAAGATAATGAGTACATTTCTTATCAAGCATTGTAGCCTCCTCCTTTGTTTCCCCTTCCCATCCCTTCCCATCCTCCCCCCAGCCCCCCCATCCTCCTGCCCCCCCAACCAAAGTTGTAAAGCTTGTTTTTGACATAACGACTTGTACATCTCATTGTTGCAATGGGTCCACCTATATCCCTATTTAAACGATTTGTTTTTTTTTCCTTCCCCTCCACAAATTATAACAACATCAAATACAGTGAAAGCAGGGGTTATACCCTGGGGGAGGGACATACAAAGCAACAAAGAAATAATCTTATAAATGCGTTAGAAACAATCACATGAAAGAAAAAAACATTTGAATACATATGTTAGGGTTCATTTCCCTAACATCACCTTATCTGACCTTTTCTCCTTGACTCAGATATATACTAGATATTGCAAATAAGGGAAACCATGGGACCTATGTTTCTTTGGGCTTGGCTTACTTCACAATATAATTTTTCCGAGCCTTTCCATTTCCTAACAAATGGGGCAATGTCATTCTTTCTGATGGAGGCATAGAATTCTATTGTGTATATATACCACATTTTCTTGATCCATTCATCTACTGAGGGGCATCTGGGTTGGTTCCATATCTTAGCTATAGTAAATAATGCTGCAATAAACATAGTTGTGATTTACATATTGTTTTCCTCTTCTTATTCCATAAACAATGCAGCATAATAAAACTGTTGACATATCACTCACAATTAGGCTTAAAGTAATTTGGAGATGAAGTATTTCATGAGATAGTACACAGATTACATGCAAATACCATACTATTTTGTTTAAGGGACATGAGTGAGTTTTGCTATCCTAAGTAGGTGCTGGCACCAATCATCAAGAATACTGAAGGATGACTGTACCTTTAAACTAGGAAGTGATCTAAATGAAGTCATAAGATACTCAAGGATTGTCTTTAAATGACAGGTATGAAAGGGCAAAATCTTGCCTTAAAGAATTACTTTGGTAGCTGGGCACTGGTGGCTTATATCTGAACTACTAAGACTAAGGACCAAGGTTCTAGGCCAGACTTGGGAAAAAGTCTGTATGACTTTCACCTCCATATAGTCAGCACAAAGTTAAAAGTAGAAATGTGGCTCAAATGGTAAAGTACCAGCCTTGAGCAAAAAAGTCAAGCAAGAATATGAAGCAGACTTATTTTTATGACCTCAATAAACTAGAGGAAAGACTTCTCCTAGAGCAGAAATGCATAGTGTCCTAAGCTCTTTTCCATATCCAATTGAACACATTAACCAACTAGGGGTTTTATGCATAATATCTCCCAGGAATTTCTGAGAAATAAGGGTAAAATTCACTTGAAGTTAGTATGTGCAGAAACTGTTGTCCTGGCTCTCTGACAGAGCTAGATCACAATGCTTTAAAGGTGCATTTAAACTAAGTTAATATGAGTGTAAAGCACTCTATTTAACAATGATTAAATGAATGAAAATAGAAGTAGGAAAGTATCTGGGAGGGACGCTGGTCCTTGATAGAGTCTAGAAATCTAAGTTGCATTGAGCTGAGGAAGATTTTGTCAAATTCATTTGGCCTCAAGTGAAGGAGGTTTTATATGTATTTACTAAGTATTATTATAGGAAAATTTGATATTGTCTTAGAAAGCTGTCTATAGCCAAGTGCTAGGGACTTATGTCTGTAATCCTAGCTTCTCAGGAGGCTGAGATCTGAGGATCACAGTTCGAAGCCAGCCAGGGCAGGAAAGTCTGTGAGACTTATTTCCAATTAACCAGAAGTGAAGCTGTAGCTCAAATGGTAAAACACTGGCCTTGAGCACAAAAGCTCGGGGACAGTGCCCAGGCCTTAAATTTAAGCCCTGAGACTGGTACCATAAAAATAAAAGGAGAGAGTATGAGAGAGAGAGAGAGAGAGAGAGAGAGAGAGAGAGAGAGAGAGGGAGAGAGAGGGAGAGAGAGGAGCAAGCAAGCAAGCAAGCAAACAAGCTACCTGTTCTGAGGGGATAAGGGGGAAAGTAAATGCTTCCATAAGGGAAGGAAGTATTATCTATATATGATTCATTCATTAAAGATAAAGTTTTCCACTCTGTCAAGTGCTTCACATTCATTGTCTATATTCTAGTAGTCCTAAAAAATAGGGTTTATCAGACATAATTTTCAGAACTTTCTTAAATTTACATGACTAATAAGTGACAGAGTTTGGGGAAAGACCTCTTGACATTTTCTGGAGCTCACACTTCTACATGCTTCCTAACTAGAAGAAGATCTTTTGTCTCTTAATTCACTATTTTTCTCACTAATCCAAAATGTATTACAGACAATTGAAAAGACTATCCAGCAAAAGCACTAAAAATAAGGGAAGGTGAGTTTGAGAATAAAGTCCATAATAAGGAATTCCTATGAGCATCATTTTCCAAGGATCCTTCTGTTATTAGTCTGACGTTATCTTGTGAGTAGATTTTGCCCAAATGCTGCAGGTATATGAATCAAATACCAACTGTTTCTCATAATATAGATCCTTTTTCCTGGACATTTTTCAATGTGCCTTCAAGTCCAAACTGAATCCTCATCTGCTAATCAGCAGCACTTCATGGCTTCCTCTAAAGACTGTACCCTTACTTTCTATAATACCAATGTTTCCAGATCACCTGCCTACCCACAGACATAGGATGTTCCACCGTTTACCAGGGTCTTTTTGTGGGACCATTGACATTGAATTTAGGTATCCAATTACCTGAAGTACTTTACCATCCTATATCTCTACAACAGGTTCAAAATGAATTCTAAGTAAATTGATGATTTAAGTCTGATTTCTGATTTTGCACAGAATATATTGGTTCTTAACATATAACTGAAGTTCAAGACAGAATTTGTAAACAACTCATATGTCAGGAAGATTTCAAAGGTGTATGTTATCTAAGTAATATACCTGAACAAATAGATAGATGAACTTAGAGTATCAAAAATCAAGCCTCAAGCATTGTTGCCTCCCCTCTGTATGGTATTTTCACAAAAAAAAAGCTTGAAGGAGAGCTGGGGCTCAAGGAGTAGTCAGCTTTGAGTAACAAAGCTAAGGGAGAGCATGAAGCCCTGAGTTGGAGCCCTAGTTGGAGGGGAAGGGAGGGGAGAAGAGAGGAGGGGAGAAGAAAACTTCCACTGCTCTCCAGGGATGTTGTATTTAATAAACACATGCATGGAGCAAAAAAAAATTCAAGCCTCTTTCATAACCTGGAGATGAAAAAAGGCATGAAAATCACTGGAAAGAAACATTTCCTGAGGATGAATTCTTCAAACCAGTTCATAATATGATTTTTTTCTTTTTCTTTTAGTGTTTGAACTTAGGGATTTGCCATTGCTAAGCAGGCACTCTACTACTTGAGCCATGCTTTTGCTCTGTTTTGTGCTTTGCCCCCACTAGCAGGGTAAGAACTTAGGTCTTCGCACTTGCTTTGCTTTCTTGCTCAGCTGATGTTCTATCTATTGAGGCATATCTCTAGTCTTGCCTTTTGCTGGTTACAGATGTGACTCTCATGACTTTTATCTCTTGTGCTGGCTTTAGACCTCAACTCTCCAGGTAGGACTAAAGGCATGAGTTACCAGTTCCTAGCTTGCTCTAGTTAGTATTGAGATAAGGTCTCAATTTTTTTCTGGACTAGCATAAATGGCAATTATATGTTCATGTTCAATGAAGCACTGCTCACAATAAATACTCAAGCTATGGGAATAGACCAGATACCCTAGAACTAATGAATGTATCAAGAAAATGTGGTAATAAACATAATGGAATATTATCCAGCCACAGAGAAGAATGAAATTGTTATTTGTAAGGAAATGGGAATTGGATGGAACTGGAGACCATCATGTTACAAGAGTAATTTAGATTCACATACTTTCTCTCACATGTGGATGCTAGACCTAAAATATAAACATACACAGAAGCGCACACAGGATTGTATATATGTACACACATACATACATAGATGTAAATAGAACATTTTTGTAATTGTGGGACAATCTGAGAGGATTGAGGGAAAGAGAATTTTACAAAGGGAACAATATTGAAATATATGCCATCTATGAATGAAGATAGAAAAATGAAACCTGCTACTGGGTATAGACAGTAGTATGCATGAGTAAAGTGAGAGTAAATGAGGGAACCAATCTGAATAATCTGTATTTGTAAAAGACCATAATAAAACTCTTTTGGGCAATTAGCATACAATAAAAAACAAACAGGAATATAAGATAGGTCCTATCTGGGATAGGCTACTCCTGGGAGAGGAGAGGAAAATGGGAAAGGTGAAGAAGAGTGAATATGGCCCAAATATTTTCTGTACAAGTATGAAAATGAAATAATTAAGCTTGCTGAAATTTTAAGATTGGAAGGGATGAGGAAGCATGATGGAGCAGATAAATGATCAGGAATATTTTGTGCCTATATGGAAATGTGAATTTCCCTTATATATCCAATTGATATTAATAAAACCTGGAAAAACAAACACTAACCATACAATACAAAAAGACCAGTGATATCATTCCTAGTTCCTTCTAAACTCTGTATGAAGAGTGAGACTAGTATTTTTGCCAAGGACAGTACATATTCTAGGGATATGTCGAACTGCTTCTACCTATAATAACTCAGATAATTTCTTCACTTTGTGGTTGAAGAGAATTGTCAACATTCTAATGGAAGACTGGTATGAAACTGGAGGTAGGAATTCTTGCTTTATGTAGTAACTTGAACATTTTCCTTCTTTCCATCCTTTCTTGCTTGCTGCCTGCCTTCCTGATTTCCTGTCTTCGTGCCTTCCTTCTCTCCTTCCCTCCTCCCACACACTCTTCCTTCCATTCATCATTTTGTTCAATGTTTAATAATTTCTCATTTCTGGAGTGTCCTTTTTGATAGAATATCTTTAGAATATATGAATCACTACTTTGATTATACAACCTGTCACCACATATCAGGTTTAAAAATAGGAGTTATGTTAATTTATAAAGCCAAGTTTGGAAATTTTCCATCTTATGTTATTATGCGGAGCAGGATGACAGAGCATGGGTAAGTTTTAGGTGGAAATACAAAAGAATTCAGTAGTCAAGATTGACTTCAAGCACAAAAATAGATAGAAATGAGTAAAATGTCTGTAGATGTTATCCTATTCCTATCCTTCCATTGTACACTAGACATATTAGGACAGATGATTTGTCCTTTTTGTTTTACAGGCCATCACGCATTTGTTATGCCCAGGTGGTATGCCTAATGAAATACCTTCTACTCTAAGGTTATCATCATTATAGATAAATGAAATTTAGATCAAAAGCTTTGATTATAAGCTGATGTTACATTTGAATCAGACTTCTGGAAACCTTGGAGGAGGGTGAATTCATTTGGCATAAGATAGAGACACATAATATTGGGGCTGACAAAAGAGACTGTGGCTGACAGTATCCTATGGAGTTTTCCTGGGCACCATCCAGTTATGTCCACATCTCTACGTGTGCTCCTATTTCTGAGTGTGATTAGGCCTGTAATTTGATTTTTATCATCATATTATGGTCAAAGTAATGAGATATCACCCCCATGGTTATATTATATTTGTTGAAGACATAATTAAAAATAAAAATATCCTTCTGAGTATAAACACTGCATCATTACACTGGGCATTGGTGGTTCACGCCTGTAATCCTAGCTACTTAGGAGACTGAGATCTGAGGACAGCTGTTCACAGACAGCCTGGGCAGGTAAATGTGAGACTCTTATCTCTAATTTCCCACTCAAAAACTGGACGTGGAGCTGTGGCTCAATGTGGTGGGGAACTATCTTTGAAGAAAGAAAAACATCAGGGACAGTGCCCAGGCCCTGAGTTCAAGGCCCATGATGAAAAAAATTATATCATCACAAAAAATGTAAAAAATAAATTCAATCTCAGTAAAGAGAATTTTTCTTTGAAAAAATTATTGCTAGAGTTAAGGATTTGAGCTTCTTCTTAAAGGGTAGAAGGTGACTATTATAACAGAACACAGTGGTATAAAATCAGTAAATATTCCAAAAATTAGGCAAAAGTTGTTTGTCTTTCTAAAGCTTTCTTATTCTGTTTTGAATTGACATAGTGATTGTATGTACAATTTATGTGATACCATATGACATTTCAATATAGGTATACAGGTTGTGATAATTATCACTTCAGATACATGTCATTTCTTCATGTTGAGGACAGTCAAAGTGCTCTTCATTACTTTCTTTAATATATTTAGCTAATTATCAGTTCTAGCTATTCTACTGTGTCATAGAACATTGGAAGGTATTTTATAGAGATATACACGCAAAGCAAAACTAAAACTAAGGATGTGAAGAAGTGAGAATAGGTAGTGTCATTTTAAAGTAGACCAAAGAATGTTATATTCTGAGGTCATTCTATTATGAACAGGGATTTTATGTTGGTTCAAATGAGGTTGGAACAAAGTTAAGAAGCCTAGAGGGAAAGATTTACCAAAGTTTAGTCAACAAGCATTTTGTTTTCATTCATCAATGAGGACAAGAGTTCAGCTGACTATTTACAAGGCTAAGAAATAAAACGTTGAGCTTGTCCTAGATCACCAAGGGAGTTACCCATGACTTATTTAATTCATATGAGCAAGGGTGGTTTGCTTCAGTGTAATGTTTTCTGAAATAATGTGGGGACACAGGAGATTCTTAATTTTTACCCTATTCCAGTATTGTAAGACTTAATTAAAAAAATCAACATTATCACATAAAAGATACATTGCTGCATAATCATTACATTGGAATATGATGTACACTATGAGCAATCTGCCAAGGAGACAGAAACAACATGACTGCCTTGCATTTATATAGCCAAGCAGACAATTTATTAAATGTACTTTCTAAGATAAAAGATAAGTAGTCTTTAAGTAAAGGAAACTGATGACACCATTTGTCACCCGTCGTTATTCCTCAATTCAATTAGCAATTGAGGAAACCTGTTAGATAGATAATTGCTTCACTCAAAGGACTGTAAAAGTGGGAAGACTTACTCAGCATTTTAAAAGAAAAGAATGTTGCCTTTACAAGTTTTCTAAAGCAAATGCTTTAAGGGAAAAAAGAAGAGTGGAGAAAAGTCTCTCTCTCCCCCCCCCCCCCCCCCACCAGAGGAGAGTAATTTTATTTTTTCATTATTTATTGTCAAGCTGAAGTATAGAGAGGTTACAGTTATGTAAATAAGGTAATAACTACATTTATTGTCAAACTTGTTACTCCTTCCCTCATTTTTCTCCTATTTTCCACCCCCCCCCCAACCTTCCCCTAACTTGTACAGCTCATTTCCAACATATTGTCTCGTGTATGTCCCTGTTGCATTGGTTCCCTCCTTGTCCTTTGTCTCACCATTCTGTTGATCCCCTTCCCTTCCCTAATTCAGATAAATATATATACAATACCAGAGTGCCAAAATCAAATACAGTGACAACAGGGGATATAAACCTGCTTCATTTTGAGGTGATCCCGGAGATTTAACTTAGACCTTTGTGCAAATTAAAATGATGAGAGATCAGCAAGCAACTATCAGAATGGTTAAATTTCAAAACACTGACAAGATCAAATGATAGGATATGAACATCAGGTACCTGATTTAGTGCTGGCAGGGATTCAAATGGTACAGCTTCCTTGGAAGACACATTGCCAGTTTCCATAAAAACACACATACTCTAACTGTATGATTCTGAAATTTTCCTAACTGCATCAAAAAAAATGTCCACACAAAAACCTACACAAAATGTTCATAGTGTGCTGGGCGCCAGTGGCTCATGCCTGTAATCCTAACTACTCAGGAGGCTGAGATCTGAGGATATCGGTTCGAAGCCAGCTCGGATAGGAAAGGCCATGAGAATCTTATCTCCAATAATCACTCAGAAAACTGGAAGTGGCGCTGTGGCTCAAGTGGTAGAGCATTAGCCTTGAGCTGAAGAGCTGAGGGACAGCGCCCAGGCCCACAGATCAATCCCCACAACCAAAAAAAAAAGTTCATAGTACTGTTAAGCACAGTTGTCAAACAGAAAAAAACCAATCAAGATGTTGCCAAACTGAAGAATGGAATTTTTAAAAAGTTGTAAATCCAAACAATGGAATAATGCTAGCTAATAAAGAAAAATGTGCAATTAGGCCATGGAAAGACACAGAAGGACCCTTCTAATTGAAGTAAACCTATCTGAAAATGATGATATGGGCTTTGTATTTCCAGCTATCTGACACTGTACACAAAGTAAAAGCATTAAAGTCATTAAAAAAGATTAGATTCTGTTACTAGTGTGGTTCATGCTTATAACATTAGCTACTGACATCTGAGGATCATGGTTCAAAGCCAGCCCAGGCAGGAAAGTCTATGAGACTCTTACCTGCAATAAACCACCAAAGAGCCAGAAATGGATTTGTGGCTCAAGTAGTAGGGCACTAGCCTTGAGTAAAAAAGCTCAGGTAGAGTGCCCAGGTGCTGAGTTCAAGCCCCAGGAATGGCATAAAAAAGATGAGAGACTTAGGGAGACCAAAGGTAAAGAAGAATGAGTAGAATGTAGAAAACTTTTAGTGTGGTTGAACTATTTTATATAATACTGTACTTATGGATACTTTACAAAAGATCATAGAAATATAAAGCAGAAAGAGTAAATGTTAATATTAACTATAGATTCAGTTAGAAATAACACATCAATACTGACTCATTTATTGCAATAAATATACCATAGTAGATTTCAATATCAAGGAAAACTACATGGCAGAAATGATGTGACAGTTTATGGAGATTTTCTGTCCTATTCACCCAAATTTACTATAAAACTGAAATTGCTCTAAAAGATAAAGCCAAAGGTGATGTCTCCGACTTGTAACCATAGATATTTGGGATGTAGAGATTAGGAGGATTATAGTTCACAGAGAGACCCAGAAAAAGGTTTGTGAGAGCATAATCTTAGCCAATATAAAGAAGGCATAGTGGCATTTACCAGTCATTCCAGCTACATGGGAAGTGTAACTAGGAGCCTTGTTTCCCATGCCTGCTTAGATATAACTAGAAGACCTTATTTGAAAAAATAACAAAATCAAAAGTGTTTGCTATCTGTCTCACATGACATAAAGCCTACCTAGCAAATGTAAAAACCTGATATCAATCCCCTAAACCACCAAAAAATAGGACCTGGAGGGCTATGACCATGTTTTTCTTCACACTTGGAATCTGTACACATTCCAGTTCAACCAGAAATCTGGACTTTGTCCAGAAATCCATCTTATTCCAATTTGCAACCAGGTCCACTGTCATTAAGAAAGTTGTGTGCTCTAATGTTATCTCTTTTAAAAGTAAATTTTAAAAATAGACTTTTAGTAAGAAATTACAAGCACTTGTATATAAAGCTGGATAAGAAGAGGAGAAAAGAATTGGTCAATGTGTGTTTGTTTCTTAAGATTAATAAACCCTGGTGTCCTATTGTATAGCAATTTGTGGATGTATTATGGAATAAACTGTTTATATCAAAGAAACTGGAGTATCTAATTATCCATAGCTTTGGACTGTAATCCTAGCTAATCAGGAAGCTGAAATCTGAAACTACACTTCTGTGGTTTGAGGCTCATCTAGGCAGAAAAAGTTCTTCAGATTCCATCTCTAAAAATACCCATCATAAAACAGGTCTGGAGGCATGGATCAGGTGGGCAGAACACCAGCTTAGTAAGTGCAAGGCTCTGAATTCAAAACTCAGGACCAAAAACATAAGCTGTGAAAAATATGATAAAACGTTACCCAACAATATCCATATAATTCAAGAATATATATTGTACTAAATAAATAAACAGAAGGTAAATAATTACAAAGAGATATGCAAAACTAATGAATCACAAAATAGTGGAGCCAACAAGGAAAAGCTGGTTCATAAATTATAGTAGGTAAATAAAATTGAATAGCTTTTTGGTATAAAAAGGATTTAATGCTACTAAGTAAACACTATAGTAAGTATTAATGTATTAGCCAGGTACTGGTAGTTATGGATGTAATCCAAAGTACTCAGGAGGATGAAATCTGGAGGATTACAGTTTCAATTGTAAATGAAGAAAAAGGTCCACTTAGAAAGAATATGTCCAACTGCACAATTGAAACTTAAAGTGTAGTCTAAATGCAAGTACATCAAAATGTACTAGGACCACCCAGGTTTGGAGGCCAATTACATAAAATTTGACGATAAAACAAACTGCCAGCTCATATAAAATCTTCCAAAACAAATAAAGGGATGGAAATTAGTGACCATTTTTAACAGACAAGGCTGGCACTTCTACCGACAGATCAGAATACCCCAATTAAATAATACTTGAGACAGCTTATTTACAGACAAGATATCTCAAGTAAATTTATATTTCTTTGTAAAACTAATATATGCCAATAATTTTTAAAAAGTGACAATAGGGGCCAAGGGGAAAGACTAAAAATGAAGAGGAAAAGAGGAGGAGGATGAAGTCAAGAATTCAATGTATATCCTACAAAATTAAGAAGATTAAGAAGAGTAAAGAAAGGAGTGGGTTGGGGGTGGGATGAATAAGAATGTTGAAAGAGGTGACATTGATCAAAATATATTCATAACTGCTTTTTAAAATAGCAACTCCTTTGTATAACTACTTAAAAGATTTTTTTAAACAACAAGTTTCAGTAAGGTAGAAGATGGTGGCCTACACTTATAAACTGAACTATTCTGGAGATCAAGGTAGTACTATCACTGTCATAGGTCAGACTGCACAAAAGCAGGCTCTATGTGAAAAATAAAGTAAGAGACACTTGGGGCATATCTTAAATGGTCAAGCAGTTGCCCTAAGCTCAAAATTCATTATCCCCCAAAGGAAAGACAAAAAAAGAAAAAAGAAAAGAAAACCGGTGGTAATAGTAGAAGTAGCAACAGTGGTAGTAGTAGTAGTCCTCAAAGTAAAATAATAAATGTTTAGGGCCCTATCCACAAAAAGAGGATACCACAGAGCCCTATCAGTACTTTCTTAGAAGGTTCTAGAAATGCTTGGCTTGAGCCCCTTCTTACTTCTTATTTAAGACTCTCAGAGAAATGATCTCTTTACTCTGAAAGTCTTTGACTCATCTTAGAAGAGGAAGATATATCTGCAGTTGATGAAAGAGATTTTTTTATAAATTCTTTGGAATAGCCCTCTCTGGAACAAAGGAACACTGACAGCAGGAACCCAAGGTTGTGTTCTCCAGGACCACATTCCCAAGTGGAATTGGAAACTTAACTTTAGACTTTCTGGCTACAGGAGGTATAACATCTATTGAGGAACGGCCTCAATTCAGGCGAGAAAGACTTCTTGGGTTCTATTAGAGGTCTTGATGGGTAAACTGAGTTAAAACTAAATTCTAGTGACTCAGTAAAAGTTGCTACCTTGCCCACTCACACACACAAAAAAGAATTGGGCATATTGAGCCCCATTCCCACTAAGGCTTTTGGAATCCCTAGCTATAGCAGTTAGGCCCAAAGGCCATTACTCCTGGCCTTATGAAATGAAGACCTTCAAATTAGGAAGGTGGATTGGAGTCTGCAGAGGGTCAAATCAATGGACTATGCAGTTAACCATGGAGTCTGATCATGAAAACTACAGGGACAATGCATTGTGTAAGGGTAGACATAAGGAACCCCACTTCATACTGTCTCAGCCTAGTGCCTGGAAGCTAAAGGATATACAATGCTCACTCACTTGATCCTCTGCAGAATAAGGGAGGAAGGAGATTTAGTCTAAGAAGATGGCAGCATGCTATCCAAGCAGGATTCCCAGGTCACAGGTGAGGGATGTGATCACTCTGGGTAGAAATAAGCTTCTCTAAATATCCCACCCCCTGTCAAAGAATGCTGAGCGTCTCAGAATGAAGTGGTGGGACAAAGTGGTTTCTTATTGCATCCTTCTTGATACTAGGGATGTTGTTACTGTTCCTTTCGAAGCAGCAGAGAGAGGTGTGTGCAGGGAAATCTAGACCTTACCAAAAAAGGATATGAGAGTCTGAACGCAAATTGACAGGACTCAAGGGCTTCACAATAGGCATACCACTGCCAGTCACTGTGGCTATTCCACTGTCCTACAGTGACCCAGAACTCTCTACCTTTCTACACAAGATTCTCAGGTCACAGACTAACCAGAAGAATCCAGTAGGTAACAAGCATCACCTGCAAGAAAACCTTCAGAGGGGGCCTAGGATAAAGTTAAATTGTTCTCTCCCTCATGATGGGATCACAAGCTTGCTGTGAGGGGCGGTGCAGGGAGGGGGGTGCAGAAGAGCACGCATCAAACATCAACAGGCACACAAGATCAGCAGGATGAGCAGCGTACTGCAGAGGCAGAGGTAGAATCCCCCTCCTCCTCTATTCCTGTTAGCAAGGGTGCTCACACCAAGACCACTGCTGTCTGAGCTCCCCAGCAGTCTCTGGTAGCCATGCATTGTGTACTTTGGCTTCCTTGCTGCAGGAGCCTCCTGCATGAGCTGTGTTGTGGGAGTTGATAGTCCCATAGTCCCAATACAGTTGTAGCACCCTCCAACAGACAGTATCTAGTCAGAGCACTTGTAGAGATCCAACCTCTAGGAAGACCAGTATGCTGGTACAGTACCCGCTAGAGAATTTTAAAATGCAAGGACCCATTACACAGGTAGATAGGATGTTCATCCAATGCAAGTACAAGCAGCACTTCCCCAAGATCTTCAAAAAAGCATTCCGACACAAGGAGCTGATCTTTGGTAATGAGTTACAAGAAATAAAGCCCAATAGTTAATTCTATGGCCTTGCTCATAAATGGGGGCACTCTAGTGAGAACAGTCTGAGTGTTACTAGGAGTTTGCCCAAGACAGGCCTGTTGATAACATTCCTGGCTGTGATTTTCATGAAGGGCAAAGGTGGCACTGAGGAAGAGATCTGGGAGTTCCTGAATGCACTGGAGATACATGCTGGGATGAGGCACTTAATCTTTGGGGAGCCTGGAAAGGTCATCAAAGATTTGGTGTCGGATAGGTACCTGGAACACTGCTAGGTACCTGGATGGTGACCTGGTAGTTATCGTCACCATAAATTCCTCTGGGTGCCAGAACCCAAGCTAAAACCACCAAAATGAAAGCTCTAGTGGTCTTGGCCAAGATCAGTGCTACTGTTTGTAGGGCTTTCCTTATGCTGTATTTTGTGCCTTTGAAGAATAAAGAAGGGAGAGCAAGAGAGAGCATCAGCTGCGGCCTGCACTGTTGCCCAGGCCAGGGTCTCTTCCCATGTTCCATTCCTCAGCTCTTCCCATATTTTGTTGGGACTGAGGTAGTTTTCATTGTGCATTTGAAGATCAGTGAATCTTCTAAGTAGTAAAGAAAAGTATGGGCTGGAGGCAGCAAAGCTTAATTTCCATATTCTTAGTATATAATATGGTTATAACACTGTTTTAAGATTGTAGCTCTGATTTTCTCAAGGCTTATCATTTAACTGAATATTTATTTTACTTCATATTTATCATCTGTCAATTATTGCATTCTCCATTACATTTTTTTTTGCCTGTCCTGGGGCTTGAGCTCTGGGATTGGATGCTGTCTCTTGAGCTTCTTTTGCTCAAGGTGAGCACTCTACCGCTAGAGCCACAGTGACACTTGTGGCTTGAGTAGTTTATTGGAGTCTCACGGACTTTCTTGCCCAAGCTAGCTTCAAACCACAATCCTCATATCTCAGGCCCCTCTAGTTAGGATCACATGTGTGAGCCACCAGCACCCAACTTCACTTCCTTGCTTTTTTTTAAAAAAAAGGGGTTTAAAGATAAAGTTTTAGTGTTTCTTTTAAAAATTCCAAATGTGTATTAACAAATCCCAAGCTCTTTCCACATCTTGTTGAGTCTGACATAGAAGTTTTCACTCTGTGTTTGAAGAAAAGTCAGTTGCCTAAGTAGTAGTGAAGATATGGGATCAAGGGAAAAAAAATAAGTGTTCCTTTCCAGTAACATTGTTGAAACATCCTTGTACTTGCTTTTGTTATTTTTCAAGGCTTCAGTTTTAATTGAAGATGATTGTTATTTCAGAATGTGTTCTTGTCAGTTAGTTTGTTCTCACATTCACTGCTTTTTAAGTCAGTTTGAAAGGTAGTATTGGCATTTGTATATACAAATTCAAAATCTATATTTTCTTTATGATCTAAAACCAGATAACAAATAATAGTATAATGGTAATGGGAAACAGCCTCAAAGTAAAGTTGTTGGAACATAATGCAGAGGAGAAAAAAAGCAAAAAAATAAAGGTCACAAATGTTTAATTTTTATCTTGCCCTTTTCTTTGTTGTATATATTTTAGAATAAATAAAACACCCCTGTATTTATTTAGTTCATGTATGAAAGAAGGTTTGTTTTCTCACATTTCTGTGGATATTCCCTACTATCTCCTGTGCTAAAAAATAACTTTAAATAAACAGCATACAAAACTTCTGACTGGATTTTTTTTTCTTGAAGGACTAGCTTCTCATGAACACAAGGAAGAAGTACATATTAGGTGAAGCATCCAAGTAAGGACCCTGAGGACTGAAGGAGCCATTCAAATCCTAGACATCAGAGAATCCTTACCCTCCTGTCAGCCAGGCCTGACATTAGACAGATGTGTCCAGATGAGGGAACTGTATCATCCCCGTAGGTGGTCTCAGGAATTAAAGCCTGTCATAGGAAGAAATAGATCTTTTGGCCATAGGCATATTCAGGATGAGGACCTAAATTAGGAATAAGGAGGGCATCTAACCCAAAAGATAGCAACACACCAAGTTCTGGCCCTATCAGTCCTGGGATGCTGCAAACATTCATTCACTCAATTTAACCCTGACGGATTCAAGTTACTAGGGAAAGTCTCAGTTTCTGAGTAAGACTAAATCAGTCACTTCTTTAGAACACTGCTGTTGACTCTCAGAAACTATAGCCAGAGTGTTTTACTCTGACTTCTGCCTCTGGGGAGTGGAGTTAGTGAGGACTTTAGCTTTATGCAGGCTGACTCAGCTCAGAAAAACATTAGCTCTTACCAGGAGTCAGAGAAAGGGCCCCGAGTACAAAACTGTTTGGACATTTAAAATCTGTTCAGATTAGAAGTCCCCTGTATTTAAAAATTAAAAGTAAAAATGCTTCCACATGAATTCTCAGTTTCATAATTAAAGATACTTCATAGGATTGATTAAAATACTTCCTCTCTTTTCTCCATCACAATTCAACTACAAAAGTTAAAAAAAAATCCCATTTGTCCAACCTTTCTTTGATTTGTTGTGTTGCTGGGTCTCTATTGAGAACATTTTGGCCTGTGCCTAGGAGACTTAGGGTTTTTCCTGTTTCTTCCTGTAATGTTTTCAGGGTGTCTGCTTTGACTTCGAGGTCTTTGATCCATTTGGAGTTGATTCTGGTGCAGGGTGATATATAAGGATCTAGCTTTAGTTTTCTACAGGTGATTAACCAGTTTTGCCAGCACCATTTACTGAAGAGGCTTTCTTCCATTCTATTTTTAGCTCCCTTATCAAAGCTTAGGTGGCGATAGGCCTGTGGGTTCATTTCTGGGTTTTCAATTTTATTCCACTGGTCTTCAGGTCTGTTCTTGTGCCAGTACCAAGCTGTTTTGATTACTATGGCTTTGTGGTAGAGTTTGAAATTTGGTATTGATATTCCTCTAGCACTATTCTTTTAATATTGTGGGAACTCATAAAAGAAGTAGGCAAGAAGCCTTAATTTTCTACATACAAAATTCAAATTCCTTTTCTGTCATGGCTCCAATGACTAGAAAGAGACTCAGAAGAAAGTTAGGAAGCTTTTCTTATTTTTACCACTGAAGCAAGTTTTCAATGACAGTTATATATGCATTTTCTCAGCTGTTTCTTCTTTATGTTTACTTTTTCCTTTCCCATTTTACTAGAATTGGAGATGGTCTTCATTAAGGGCATTTCTGTCACAGAAGAGCTTTGATATTTCCTGCGTAAATTTACGGTTTACTCTTGGGACTCAACCAGATAGAACAATAAAATGCCTGGAGTACTGTCAGGTAACCTCAAAAGATCATTCACACTATGAATGCTTGAAAGGTCGAAGAGATCTTGCTGAAACCAGAATGATAAAAGGCCAATGAATTTTATAAAAAGGAAATGACAAGAACCCCAATGTATTTATAGACTACAATTAACAGATTTTAAGAAATAAGGAACAGAAGGACTAAGGACTAGAAGAGGCCAGGTTTTACAAGGCAGCTTAGCACATTTTCATGATTCACATCTAGTTTCCTTCATGTCAAGTAAAGGTGACAGAAAGTCTCCACTCATTCACTAAAAAATGCAGTAAATGTTTCAGAAGTACAACATGGAACTGGATGCAATTTGGTGTATGTATTTGAGCTTGTATTCTAGATGAGTAACCAAGGTTTTAAAATTTTTTAAATGTTATTCCATTGATGCATTTACTAGTTTTTTAACTCTCAGCTTGATTCAAAGCTTATATGTAATTTTCAAAGCCTGAATGAAATATGTTTATGCATATAAAACTCTTCAACTGTGCTTCAAGCTTCCTTTGACTGTGTAAAAAACTATTTCTACATATAAAACAAAAAAATACTATTGAACACCCAGAAAAGTTCTGTGAAGTTCAGAAAATAGGTTTTCTAGAAGCATTTTCAGTTATAGGATTAGAGATTCTTTCCTTTATACTTACACTTTTCCATATGTCCCTAAGCAATCAAACCCTTGTCTTTTAGAGATGCTAGATGACTCCTAGCATCTTCTCAACAGCAAGTATTCACTGAAAGAATGGAGCTCAAGATGGATCATATTTCAAGAGTATACCTGTTTCTTTCAAACAGCTTCCCCTATCCCATTTTTGCCCCTTTAACTACTTGGAATAACAGGGGCATGATTTATTTTTTAACAAGTGAAAAAGGTACCTCTTGGATACAACCCTTTTCTGTTCTCCTCATTTCTCCTTAAATTTCATACAGAAATATTAGTTCAAACAAAACCAGCACTAATCTTGATGAATGTATTAAGGGACAGGGTTGTATGGGTAGGACTGCAGGGATGGAATGGGACATTCTGAAACTTCTGAGAGAGTAGGTGATTTGAGTGCCCTTGGCCCTCCCTGGGAAGCTATCAACCCCGTACCTTTGAACCACCCTGTTAGCTATCATCCCGTACCTATGTGTTCCCTGTAAGGAACATATTAAATTATGGATGGAATTTGACCACAGATCTTTGGATTTGGAGATTATAATTATGCCTAAAGCACCCCCCCCCCAAAAAAACTAGAGTGTATCAAGAAGAAACATTAAAAATGAAAAAAAGGCAGCTATGGGTAGTGGGTACCAATACTTGAAGTGTCCTTTAGAGAAGTCACATTAATATTTTCCTAAATTGATTATTTAGCACTAAGTGCTTTAAGATTTTCAGGTATATGCTCATTGTTATTCTCACTTCTTAGAAATACCCTCAAGTTAGCCTCATTTCCCTGGCTACACAAAAGAAACACATTTATTTGTCTCAGTCATTATCAAGGATTAAAGTAGAGTGATAAGTTAGGACTTAACAATTAAAATTCCAGTCTTAGAACTCAGAGGAGCACACAAAGCCCCACCCTTGCTAGCAGCCCTTGGATACCTCACTGTTGCTAAGATCTTGTGATGTAATAATTTCTAGGATGTCGGTTAGAGGTGGAGGCCTTGCTTGAAGCCTTAAGCAGACAGTAGTTGGAAGACTTGCGGGATAATTGGGAGGACAGTGAATACTTTGAGCACTAAGGTAACTACCCCTCTAGCAGATGAGATTTTCTTTTCCAGCTGAGGGATTTCAGGGTTTGGGGGCCATTACCATGAAGGCAGAGAACTCATGACAAGAAAGTGTGGGTAGTTTAGGCTGGGCAGATATCAAAACAATAACCTGTCACTAGTTTATGCAGGAGGCAGGCTAGCAGGCTCACACTTACTCTATCTTCCTCCCCAGGTTTCCCAAAGTATCTGGCAGTCAAGACTACAGAAAGCTCTTACATTGCATCGAGATCCTTCTTGGAGGACCACATAGTTATGGTAGAAATTGACCAGTGAATGTGTACACGCCTGCCCCCACACATCATCTCTCTTCTACTGGGCCAACATCAGGCATTCTCTCCCTCCTGAAACCATCTTACCTTGGAAGAAGTAAATTAAGATGCTAAGGTGTGGGAAACATTTCAAAGCTGCCCAAATCTCCCTGGCAAGGCTTGCGCTTACATCACCTATGTATAATCCTCAAGTTGTTCTGTATAATGCTATAAAAACTCCTTCTACTCTTGAATTAATTGACATTCTCCAGGAGCCATGTACTACTCAATTACCTACCACTACTTATAATGATGCTGTTAATACAAGATTGAATGAGGGCAAAAGGAGCGAAGAAGAAGAAGAAGAAAAGACAACTTCTGAGATTAAGCATTCAGCTGAGATATCCTGCATTGATTTTGTGGCTAAGAAGGCCATTACATTGGCAGGGTTCTTGCTTTACAGGTATGAAAAAAGGAAGCCTATGTACAAGAAAGATATGCTAACAATTATCTCTTGTTCGAATGAAGACAAGTTTACTGAGATTCTCATGAGAGCCAATGAAAACATTGAGAGTGCCTTTGCAGTTGTCATCAAAGAAACAGACACAACTAGTCACAAGTATGCACTGGTTAGTAAACTAAAGCTACCGAACAATGGGAGAATCCATTCAGGTATGGGCTTACCCAAAACTGGGTTAGTTATGACTATTCTAGGTGTTATTATCCTGAAGGGTAACAGCATTTCTGAAGAAAATCTATGGAAATTCCTAAAAACAAAGGCATTATATCCTGGTAAAAAACACTACATCTACGGAGAACCCAAGCATCTTATTACCAAAGATCTGGTGAGACTGAATTATTTGAAATACCAACAAGTGCCAAATAGTAATCCCCCTCAATATGAATTTCTCTGGGGACGCAGAGCTTTGAAAGAAACCACGAAAAAGGAAGTGCTAGATTTTTTAGCAAATGATAATGTGATTGCTCCAAACAAATCCACAACTACATATGGAAAAGCTAGGAGGGATGAAGAGGATGCCAATAGTGAAATGGTAGCCATTCCTGGCCCTAATGAAATGGCCATGCTCCTGCCTTTACCAGGAGCTGCAGCTTCTCCCCTTTATCCCTCCATCTAATATTACAATGGAGGTATACATAGAAATTCAAAACCATTCCACATGAAATAATTGGGATGGAGAATAAAATACAATTAAGCATTATCTGTATAGCTTTGCTCATTTCATTTCATTCATGTACAATTGTATGCTTAGATTGTCAAGAAAGTAGGAGAAATTAAAATTTTATAAAGAAAAGCTGGAAGATGATGGCTCACATCTGCTCTCCAAGCTACTCAGGAGGTGATACCTGGAAGATTTCAGATCTAGCACAGCCAAGGCATTATAACCTGGGAGATTCCATCTCCAAATAACTAGAAAAAAATGCTGGGTTGGAGGTATGACTATATTGGTAGAAAACTAGTATGAAAAAGAAAGGTCTGAGATGAATATACACATGTGTACATGCACACACACAAATTTTGAACTAAGGAAAACAAATTATTTTGTTTTTGCAGTATTTGCAGTAAATTCATATCACTGGATGCCTCTATTAGAAGAGATGTGCAAGTCGTAATGTCAAAAACGAACTTTACAACTTTGGTGGAGGGGTGTGTGTGGGGTGTGGGGGCGATTGGAAGGGATGGGAAAGGGTAACAAAGGAGGAGGCAACAATGCTTGATAAGAAATGTACTCATTATCTTGCCCATGTAATTGTAACCCCTCAATACGGTATTTTTACAATAAAAAAGAAACAATTAATAATTTAAACTTCTTCCCACCTTATGGAAATATAAACAAATAGGAAATTAAATTCAGAGTATAAAGAGAAAAGGCAATATATGCTATAGCAGAAATCAATAAAATTAAAACATTGATATGATAAATTTAAAATAATTATTTTTCATAGGATTACTAATCTTTAGTCACATTAAGAAGACAAAGGCAATTAAAGTAGGAGAAATTCTTCCTTTTGCTCAAACACCATTTGAGGACTTGCTCATTAGAAGGCTCTGTGCTAGTACTAGAGATACTCAGACCAAGATCTATCTACCTTAAAGAATTTTAGAATCTGGTCAATGTAGTCATTTCAAGAATTAATTAAAATACCTTATACTAATTGAAGGGAAGTAGAACTTTTGGATAGAAGGAAATTTACTTTCATCAAAGCATTATGAATTTTTGGAAGCTTCCTGCCAATCAATGTGATGTAATTTTATACTTGAAACTCCAGGTTGGCTATATGAGGCTGTGGGAATGGGAGGAAAGGCCAGGCACAAAGACATGTCACAACTATATGCTCCTCTCTAGACTCTACTTGAAGATCAGATTCCCTTCTCCTTTACCCATCTGGATCAATAGGGTGAGACCTAGATCTTGTTTATTCCTAATTCTCAGGCTTTCCTTCTCTCTCTATGTCTGCACTATTGAAGCAAGAATATCATATCTCCCAGGAATAAGAGGTTACTGCCTTTTGATAAACAAACCTCTCCCAGAGAACCTGTTTATTTATTGCTCTGTTTCTAAGAATCCACTTCATATTGTCCTTCTTGCCCAGCTGTGAAAATAGATGTATATGTGAATAGTTAACTGGTGTTGATCTAATCTGCACAGTGTCTTCTATTGTATATTTGGATATCTTGGAAATATACTATTGAAATTCCTTCCCCTCTACTGATATAAACAGGACATGAAGTATTCTCTTACAAATTGTTTAGATCACACATAATTCAGAAAAATCTGTATATAAAACACACTATTATTATTATTATTATTAATTTATCTGTGCAACCTTTAAAAAAAGTATGAGGCTGGGTGCTGGTGGTTCACACCTATAATCCTAGCTACTTGGGAGGTCGAGATCTGAGAATTGCAGTTTGAGTTCAATCTGGGCAGGAAAGTCCATGAGACTCTTTTCTCAAATAACTACTAAGAAGAAGCTAGAAGTGGCATTGTGGCTCAAGTGGTAGAGCAGTAACCTTGTATAATATAGCTCCAGGACAATGCCCAGGTCCTAAGTTCAAGCCCCAAGACCAGCACGCATGCACACACACACACACACACACACACACACACACACACAATAATGTGTGAGTAGTTCAAAAGAAGAAATATATTTCTGCATTTTCTCACAGTTCTGTAAACTACAAACACAAGATTAAAATCCTACCATGATTGTTTCACTGAGACCTCTCAGGGGTTTTCAAGAAGTCTCAATCTTGCTGCCTCCTTACAAGGAGCACTCTGTATGTGTACATCTTTGGAGGGTCCTTACATTTTCATAGAAGGACAAATCAGTCAGACATTATGGCATACCCTATCAGCTTCACTTATTCAATCACCTTTTTCAACATCTGCATCCAAATACAATCAGATTGTGACTGTGTGAACATAAGAACATAAACATAAGAATTTGGGGGCAATGAGTATACAATTTAGCCCATAACAGGTAAAAAGAGATGGTGCCATAGCCTATATCTCAATGCTCTAGCACACAATTCAGCTGTGCTATTCACAGTGTATCCTGAAGTTTCTGGATTCAAACAAAGACAATATTCCATCTGGGTGAGATGCACAGAAGCCACTGTTATGTTTCACCTCGAACAGGAACATAATCCTATTTCAAGTAAAAGGCATTCTAACTATGTCATATTAAGGGAAATTTGGGAAATTTTGAGAGCTAAATTTGTGGAGGGGGTGAATAAATAAAAATATATGCCATTTTGATTAAAAGGTAGATGGCATGTAGCAAACATGTTTGATACTGAAAAAATTCTAGGCCATTTGGGCTATATATAGGTGAAGAATAACCATTTGCATCCAAATTATAAACCTTTATAAACTATTGGTGGAAATACAAACTAGGGTAGACTCTGTGGAAACGTATATAGAAGGTCCATAAGGCTAAAGACCTTCCTTATGAATGAGCCATACCATACCACTCTTGGGCATATATTTTTTTTTTTATTTGTTTTTTTTTTTTTAATTTTATTTTATTTTATTTGAGAACATACTGTACAGAGGGGTTACAATTACATGGGCAGGATAATGCATACATTTCTTACCAAGCATTGCAGCCTCCTCCTTTGTTTACCCTTCACCTCCCTTCCCAGCCTCCCCCCTCCCCCCCACCCAATCATACTCCCCCTCCCCCCCCCCACCGACATTGTAAAGCTGGTTTTGACATGACATTTTGTACTTCTCATTGTTGCAACAGGTCCACCTGAATCCTTAAATGACTTGTTTGTCTCCGTCTCCTCCACATGTTATACTGACATCAAATATAGTGAAAGCGGGGGTTACACTGTGGGGGAGGGACATACAAAGCAACAAAGAAATAATATTATAAATGCGTTAGAAACACATGCATGAAAGAAACAAAAATTGGGCATATATTTAAAAGAAACACATTTTCATATCCATGTTTATTGCAGCACTCACTATTCATAATAGAAAAACTTCGGAAGCCAGGTACCAGTGACATATACCTGTAATCCTAGCTACTCAGGAGGCTGAGATCTGAGAACCATAGTTCGAAGCCAGCCTGAGTAGACAAGTCCCTGCGAGATTCTTATTTCCAATTAACCACTCAAAGTCAGAAGTGGAACAGTAGCTCAAGTGGTAGAGCACTAGCCTTGAGCACAAAGAGGCTCAGGGATAGTGCCCAGGCCCTGAGTTCAAGCCCCACAACTGTCAAAAAAGAAAAAAAAACTATGGAAGCAACCTAGATGCTAATAATAAATGAAGAGATAAAAAATGTACAGTATGTGTGTACATATATGTGTATATATGAATATTACATAGGCATAATGAAAATTGTGCCAGTTTCAGGAAAACAACTAGAGAACATCATACTGAGCAAGACTAGTTCTAAAAACAGTCCTATGTTTTCACTCATATGTGGAACCTAGAACTAAAAGACATAAAATTTGGGAAGTTAAACCTAGAATATGAATCAAATTAAGGGACTGCTTAGGGGAGGAGAAAGGGAAGAGACAAAGGAAACAAAGATAGCCAATAACTAATATATTACAAATATACATGAGGACAACAATAAATCTGTATGGGTTGGGGAGAAAGAAATACCCTCTGATGTGTAGGTATGGTGAGTGAGTACTAGCAAGAGACATC
The DNA here is from genome assembly GCF_019054845.1 of Dipodomys spectabilis. NCBI lineage: Eukaryota > Metazoa > Chordata > Mammalia > Rodentia > Heteromyidae > Dipodomys > Dipodomys spectabilis. The sequence continues at coordinate 126,608 of NW_024871203.1, read as the reverse complement.
TGGTGGGTAAGAGGATGAAAGAGTCTGAATGCTGATGAAATGATTGATTGGAACTATAAAAATGAAGTAATGAAACCTGTTGGGGATTTTATTTGGAGGAAGGAGGCAGGGAAAGTGATAGAGTTGGTAATATTGATTGGAATACAGTATGCACATGTGTGAAGTTGTAATAATGAAACCCTTCCCTATATAATTAATGTAACCCAGCAAAACATGGAATTTTAAAAAGTATATTAAAGAAAATTGTTAACTCTATGTACAAAAATTTGGCAACTAAATAAAGTGAATCAACTGTTTCAAAGGCACTTGGAAAAATTAGAGCTTGAGCCTCTTATAGATTTGCATGAATGAGAAAAATTAAAACCTTAATAGAAAAATGCCTGAAATTAAAATTAAAATTAATTAAAATTTTAAAAAAGCTTGTGGTAAATTGTAATATTTAGGGAAAAATCATACTAGTTCCCTATAAATAAGAACATGAATAGATTTTTAATACCACATATCATAAGAGAATTTCAAATTAAACAATGAGTTATCTGGACATAGTAATTAGAATAAAGTTCAAACCACTGATAAGATCATATGTTGGAGCTAGGAGGTGGTAATCTGGAGGATCATAGCTCAAAGCTGGCTTAGGCAGAAAAGACCATGAGACTCTATCTCCAAAATAATCAGTGTAAAGTAGGCCTGATACTGTATAGCATGAGTATCCTTGATTTATTGCTAGTAGGAATGTTCCAGTAATTTAGCACTATTTGATAAAGGGATACTCTGGCAGTATTTTATACAAGTGAACATGCTCTTACCATGTTATCCAGCAATTGCACATTCTGATTTTTACCCAAATGTCTTGAAAATAATGTGTGCTTAAAAAACCTGCACAAAAATATTCATATCATCTTTATGAGTAGTTATCAAAGAGATAAAAACCATAGAAGTTTTTCAATAGATTAATGGGTATACAAATTGTGGTAAACTTATGCAGTAGAATAATGTTTAATGATAAAGATAAATAAGCTATTAAGCTATGAAAACCAAAATGTTCATTTATTAGCAAAATTAACTTAGACAAGAATATATTGTATGCTACGAACTATACAACATTCTGCAAAAAGGCAGATCAAGAATCAATAGAAAACAGAAGAGGTGCTCATGAGGAAGAGAGGGATGAATAAGTGGAAAACAGAGAATTCTTGGTATAGCTAAAATATTTTTAGAATCCTTAGTACAGTGAAAATATTTTTATGATTCTATGCTGATTGATGATCTCTACTTGTCAATGTATGAGTTTTCGATAAAATTAATAGAATTTACAACCGAGTAAATAGCAATGTTAACTATAGACTTAAGCTTATAGGAATGCATCATTATTGGCTTATTTATGGCAACAAACAGCATACTAATGCTAGATGTCAGTACCAATAGACACTGTGGAGGGAAGAAATGTAAAAGTTTACACAGACTTTCTGTCCTGCTATCTCAAATTTCTGTTAATCTGAAATTATTCACAATACTTATACTCATGAATAGTCTGCACTTGTATATTGAGTATAGTTTCTGTTATCCTCAGTTATCAATAAATATTAGCAGCCAGTCAATTATTTATTTTTATCTATATTCTCATGGAAAATACAATCATTGCTAAGAAACAAGGAACATTATTTAATTGGTAGCTTTTAAAATTTGTTAATTTAGATTCAATCATTAAGTAAATGTGACACATCAAAAACCATCATAGAACTTATTTTTAATACTATAATTTTACTAAAAAATTACAGTCTCTTTGCTACACTAATTATATAACTCAGAAGAAGATTAATTAAAAGGATTGAGCTTGTGCAGTGAAAGAAAGGAATGGAATATTGTGGGTTTTCTCTTATATTCATCACCTATTACAATCCTCAGCCCTGTTCTTCATGTTTCATCACTCTGGAGACTAAGAGCTGTTATTTCCACTACATGAAGTAATGGTACTTACTACTCAAGAGTTTGCAGGGGTGAATTAACAGTGACTCACATTTGTAATTATATGTACTGAAGAGCCTAAGATAATTCTCTTGTTTTAAATCCAAGCCCAGGCAGAAAAATATATCAAAGTCTTTCAATAAAGTTACTATCAAAAAGTAGTACTGGAGGCTTGGCTCAAGTGGAAGAACACATGGTGAGCTAACTCTGGAGTTTAACCTCAATATTTCCAGGAAACAAAAGGAGTTTGGAGAGCTGATGAATTTAGAAGGGGGCTTTCATTAAAAATACAAGAACCACAGTGATGATTTAGAAAAATAAAAGGGTACAGTCAGAAATCTCATAGTCAGTTCTTAGTCATAATGTGAAAATTTCCAGACTGATTTCTTTTTTCTTATTTTTTTCTATTCTGGTATTAGAGTTTGAGTTTAGGACCATGGCTTGATAGGCAAGTGAAGCTCAGCTTGAGCCATACCCCAGGTGTTAGGCTAATTTTTGGAAAGAGTAACTCAGAATTGCAAAGACTTCACAGTAAAGAGTAGTAGCAGAGGGAGGAGCCTAAAGTGCCAGGACCAATCAAACTAAAATGTTCTGAAACTGATACAATTACATATCCCAGAAAAGAAGGGATACTTGTTATTACCTTTTCTTTCGTGGTGTTGGGGGCTTCAAGGTTGTGAGGGGCTTTGTGTGTCTGCTGTTTATGTGATAGTAAGTTGAGCAGTTGCAAGTCCATTAGTTCAAACCATGGACTACTAGAAAAGAAAAAAATAAAGAAGTTTTCAAGGAAGTAGGTGAATGTTAGATTGATTTCCAATGTGATGGTATGGGAAGCAAAGGGCTTTTTCCTGAAGGACTACATGGGGAGAAAGGGGAAATGAGCAATGAACAAAGAGGTGGGGGCAGAAAAGTGAGGTGAGAAGGAAAGCATACAGGGGAGGAAGAAGGGCACTTAGGGTGTGAGAGTGAGATGATGTTGGGAAGTTGTGAGCCCAATTTTACTATGTGATAGTACAGAGTTCTGAAGGCCCTAGTTGAATGAATTGAGTGGGAGGAGAGGGAGATGGTACAGTGTTGGTTCAAGTCAGAGACAAGAATAACCAGGAAGTTGAGGCCTGGTCATGAAAATCTAAACCAAGATCTAAACCCAGTTTTTTTTTGAAAACAAAACAAAATTTCACACAAAAAACCCTGCTACTTTGCCAAAATTTCAGATCAGCTCGAGTAATCTGGGAGTGAAGTCCATGGGATTCTTTAAATACAAGACCCTGTCATCTGCAAAGAGTGAGAGTTTTACTTCCATCTTTCCCTATTTGGATCCCCTTTATATTTGCATCTTTTCTGACTGCTGTAGCTAGGCATTCTAATACTAAATTGAAGAGAAGTGAAGAGTGGACATCCTTGTCTTATTCTTGAGTTTAGAGGAAATGGCTTTAGCTTTCCACCATTAAGTATAATGCTGTCTGTAGATCTGTCATACACAGCCTTTATTATATTGAGGAATGCCCCTGTTTTCACTGTATTTGATGTTGGTGCCCTGAATCTGGTATGTACATTTTTTTTCTAATTTGGGGAGGGGAAGGGAAACAATAAAATGCTGAAACAAGGATGACCCATTGTAACAATAAGATATACAAGACACTATGTTGAAAATGAACTTTACAACTTGCAGGCAGGAGGGGGAGTTGGGGAGGTGGGGAGGGAAGGGATGGTAGGGGGAAAATCAAAGAAGGAGGTAAAAATGCTCGATTGGAAATGTACTCATTACCTTACTCATGTAACTGTAACCCCTCTGTACACTATTTTTACAATAAAAAAAATTTAAAAAATGAATATAAGGAGTAGTGTGTTCACATGGATTCCAGAATGGGATAGCCTTGCTTGATTTCTGCGGAAATCACTAGCTCCAGAACAATGAGATTCTACCCAGCTAGACTGTGCCATTCCCTAAACAGAATAACTTCATCAAGAAGGGGCTCAGGGACATGCAGGTTTTGGGCAATGTTACATCCTCAAGTCAGTATAGGGAAGCTCTTCAGGAACAGCCAGAAATGCAGCTAAGGACCCAATGGAAGACTGAAGGAACCATCATTCTGTTTGTCAGTTCAAAGATAATATGATTAGTATTTTCTTCCTATGGCATGGGGTGTTGGTAATAGTGTTGAGGAATATAATCTAAAGAGAATAGTCTAAGGGCCAGAATAGAGGATTTATAGGTATTTTGTAGCAGTAAGATGAGGATAATCATGTGAAGAATATATTAGGAGGTTAGCATTCAATGAACCCTATATTCTCAGCTGTAGGCTATCAGTGGCTGGTAAAGTGGCCATCATTTCCTATGAAGGATTCTCAGGAAAACCAGCAAGAAGAAAGACATTCTAGGTAAAGTGATGGTTCAGTGGTAAGGGGAACATTTTGAGAATGAAGCATCATTGAGCACATAACAAAGAACTAGAGGCCTACTCATTTCATACATTAAATCATAGAAAGCCAAGATCAGTACTATCAGCCTGAGGAATAGCAAATCTAAGAGATATGAACTAAATCTTATGAGGGTCACTAGAATTAAAAGAATTCAAGTGATTTTCCTGATCGAGTCTTGTGTGCTCAACAAGTACCTAACAGAGAGTATTCCACATATACATAATTGGCTGTCTATGAAAGAAATGGCGGTCTAAGAAGCTCCCTTAATTCCACCTGTAGGATCTCACATACATCTTAGATTTTTCTTTGCTGAGTTAGGTTCAGAATAACTGCTTCCCACAGTAAGGCAATGGTTCTTATAAAGACCCCAGAGGATAGCCATACCTCAAATCAGAAGAGTATCACTACCATGTTATATCCTATCCAGCCCATCAACACATGGAGAGTATAGCCTAAGAATATTCTTATAAGTACCGCACGCTAACCGATTGCACCACTGGAGCTCCAGAATATTCTAACTTGTTTCAAAGGAAACAAGTTGACCAGAATAGGAGCCTTGGGAGTTGCTAGAAAATGGATCTCATAGAAAATTGCAGAGGGACCCTCGGTCAATACCATATGCTATCTCTTTACTGAAGGTAAATTTTTTTTCTCCTTTCTCCAGGTTCCTGTATCAGAACTTCTCTGGCATACTCTTTTTCCTCTTGTCCCTATAAGACTCTTTATGTCTTAAGTTCAGAAAATTAAGCTCAATGCCTATGAGAAATGCCTCCAGACCTGTGGTGATGCTCAGGGTTGTAATGGTATTAAAAGAAAAATTATTGGTAGAAAAAGAGTCTATCTTCTAAGAGTGTGCTTGATATTGAGTCATGTAGGGAAGCACCATCAACCACAGCTCCTGCAGATGCTGTTTCAATACTATAATCTACTGATAATACTGATATAGGTGTTTCTGCTATACCATCTTCTACCTCTAATGATGTGTGTGCCTCTTCAATACTATGTATTGCTCCTACCAATGTAGATGTTTTTGAAGCATCATATACCTTGTCAACAGATGAGGATGTTTCTGTAGCACTGTCTACTGCTGCTATTACTATGGGTGAATCTGGCAGTAGACTAATTAAAGGTTCTAAACTCCACGAAGAGTTTTAAAAGAGCCCTTCTAAGAAATATTCCTGTACAGAGTTTTCATACCGAGATCTTGTATTCAGAGAGGTTCAGTTCCTGGAGAAGTTCATACTCTCCAAGTTTAATCTGAAAAAGCTCATTACCAAGGAAGATATGTTGAGTGCTATCAACCCAAACTATAGAAAGGATTTTGATGAGATCTTCAGGAAAACATATGAGTTGTCTTTATAGGTGAAGTAAGTGAAGTGAGTCATGACATATACATTCTTCTGACCAAACTGAAACTCCACAACACATGGGAGAATTCATCCTGGCGAGGCTACCCCAAGACCGGTTTCATGATGAATGTTTTGGATATGATATTCCTGAGGGGCAACTGTGCCTCTGAGGAAGACACCTGGAAAATCCTTAACTTGATACAAGTACACCATGGGAAGAAGCACTATGTCTTTGGAGAGCCCAGGAAGCTTATCATGCAAGATTTGGTGAGGCTGAAGTACCTGGAGTCCCGGCAGTTGCCCAACAGTGAAACTCCACGCTTTGAATTCCTGTGGCTTCCTCAAGTTTATGCTGAAACCAGCAAGATGGAAGTTTTGAAGTTTTTGGCAAAGATTAATGAACTTGCCCCTTCTTTCTTTACTTCCCTTTATAAGGATGCTGTGAGAAATTAGAAAGGAGCCCTGAACCCAGAGACACAGAAGCCTAGCACCACTGCCAAAGCTTGTACAGTTTCTAATGTCCTTCATCAAGCAATTCTCTCCAACTTGGTTGGATTTGAAGCTGTAAAATTGTCTAAATAAGAAAATAAAACAATAACCATAAGATACAAATTTAAACATATCCATCCTTGTTTTTTTTCTTCTTGTTTTTACTATTGTCTCATTAAAATAAATATTTCCAGTTTTTTCTTGCCTTTTTCAAAAAAGTTCAACTAAAATGTTTATAAAATATGCTGTATTATTTCAATCTTATTTATCAAATATTTCTTGGGAGTATAGTCTTTAGAAGGGTTTGGAATACTAATGGGAAGCTCAACTATTTGACTCAATGCTTGCTTATAATTTTTAGCCCATTAGTTGCAGCTCTACATGGAAAATATTCAACTATGTTTTAATGACTTGGAGGTAAAGTAAAAAGAATGAATGATCATGAAGGTGCTTTGTATGAGACCAATCAAATTGAAATGTGCAGTGCAGGGCCTTACAGAAATTGGGAAACTTCAAGTTCCTAGTTTTCTTGAATTTTCATATAATCTGTGTGGTGGGCCAACCCAAGTCAAAGAAGCAGTAAATTCCATGTCCTCAAAGGTTGTCTCATTGTTGAGCCAGGGTCCAGTGGCTCATGCCTGTAATCTTAGCTACTCAGGAGGCTGAGATCTCAGGATCATGGTTCAAAGTCAGCCCAGACAGGAAAGTCCATGAGACTCCTATCTCTAATAAACCACCAGAAAATTGGAAGTGGTGCTGTGGCTCAAGTGGTAGAGTACTAGCCTTGCGCTAAAGAGCTGAGAGATAGTTCCCAGGCCCACAGTTCAAGCCTTACAACTGACAAAAAAAGTTGTCTCATTGTTAAGAGACAAAATTCCTATATGTTAAAAAAATCCTATATTTTGCTTATAAATCCTGTATTTTGCCATGATAAAATACTGATGCCTGATGTGGTATGGTAGCCATTGTACTCTGGAATCTAATGGTCATTTAACTCTCACAGTTCTAGACGTTGAGAAGCCCCAGATCCAGGTGCTAACAAATTTAGTTCATGATGAGGAGGCTATACATGGCTTCCTTACTTACATTGGCCTTGCATGCAGTATTGGGAGGGAAAGTTGGGAGAGAAAAGGATAAAGTATAGTGGGAAAAATGATATACAAGTAGAAAAGGAAAAGAAAGAAGAACTCTAGTCTATTTTCCTTTGTTTACAGAGATAGTAGTCAGGACATGGTGGCCTACTCTGATGAAGAAGAATCTAACCCTAATTACTTTTCCAAAGCCTTTCCTTCCAATATAATCATATGGGGGCCTAGGTTTCAGCCTATGTATCTGGTGTATGGGAGTGGTAGGGGGTAAAAATAGAAGAATTAGATTCATAATGGAAAACTTCTGAAAAGTTATATTTGGACTGAGGGTAAACTTAAACACAAATGCAAACTTGTCAGAAATGAAGGAGTACCAGACTTTCCCATGTAGAGAAACACACTTTTACACTATATTATTTTTGTGTGGGGGGGCAGATTTTTTTAATTAAGAGTTTCTGAGAATTATCTATTACAATCCCGACAGGTCAATTATGCAGAAACCACTATACTGGCACTTTGGGCATTACACTGAAATAGCTATATGCATTGCATTAAAATGGCATTGAAACCCAGCATTGTTTGCTCATGCCTGTAATCCAAGCTACTCAGAAAGCTGAGATCTGAGGATCTAGTTTGAAGCCAGTCCAGGCAGGAAAGTCCACAAGACTCTTATCTCCAATTAACCACGAAAAAGCCGGAAGTGGTGCTGAACTCCAGTGGTAGAGTTAGTGCTAGCCTTGAGCAAAAACACTCAGGGACAGCACTTAGTCTGGCAGTTCAAGCCCCAGGATCAGGACAAAAAGAAAATAAAATGGCATTTAAAATTAGGTTATCTAGCAAACTTCATGATCAGTAAAAACGTATTAAATGAATGTTACAAGCAACTTTCTGCTCATAAATTTGGTAAACTATATGAAATGGTTCAATTCCTTACAAGACATCTAGATAAATATATGCAGAGATAAAGCATCTATATAGTTCTATAACTTTGAAATCATTAAAAACAATAATCTTTCCTACCAAAAAACTAATTATCTGAAATTGGTTCAGCGGTGAACTTTGTTAAATATTTAGGTAGAAGTGGTACGACTTCTCTACAACAAAAGCACATGAAAAGATGTTTAACTATGTATCATTAGGGAAATATAACTTAAAACAATAAGATACCAATACCATTTATGAAAATGTTTGACAAGATCAAATGAGGGAAAGAATACCTATCAGTAAGATTCCTGATTTAGTTCTGGAGGAAGAGAGATGTTACAACCTCACTGAAAGACAATGTGGAAGTATTTTATACAGTAAACAAACATGTTTTTACTATATTACCCTGCAGTTATATATACTTCTTGGTGTTTATACCCTAATTATGTCAACAAAAAACCTACACAAGCTGGGCGCCAGTAGCTCACATCTGTAATCCTAGCTATTCTGGTGGCTGAGATCTGAGCATCATGTTCAAAGACAGCCTGGTTGGTAAAATTCATAAGATACTTATTTGAGCACTGTGGCTCAAAGTGGTAGAGTGATAGCCTTGAGTGAAAAAGCTCAGGGGCAGTGCCCAGGCCCTGAGTTCAAGCCCCATGACCCACAACAACAGCAAAAATCCTACACAAAAATGTGCAAAGCAGTTTGTGCACAGTTGTAAAGTACTGGAAAAAAAACAAGTTGTTGTTCAGCATTTAAAAATACAGTCTACGATTGCGTAAGGCATGTATTTTAAATGACATTTTTTTCTATTTAAATATGACTACATATTGTATGATTCCAATTACTTAACATTTGGGGAAAAAAAGAATAATTACGGAAAGTATTTTAAAGAAGAGTGTCAAAGCTATGGAGGAAGGGATGAATAAAGAAGCTCAGAAGAATTTTAGTGTACTGAAAATAGTTTGTTTTATATAATTCTCATATAACAAAGAGTAAATGATAATATGATCTATGGTTTTTGGCTAAAATAGAGCATTAATATTAACTCATTTAATATAAGAATTTAACACAGTAATTCTAGATGTTAGCACTAAAAGAAACATTATTAGGTAGGATTTGACAGTTTATGGAACTAAAATTTTCACCCAAATTTTTACTTTAAACCTGAAATAAATCTGAAAAAATAAAGAATATGCACAAATATCATGTCTCACACTTGTAATCCTTAGCTACTAGGTAGTCAGAGATCAGGAAGATCACTGTTTGAGGCCAGCAAGGGCAAAAAATTCATCAGACCCCATCCCAATCAATAAAACTGGGCATGATGGTATACAACTGTCATCCCAACTATGTGAGAATCATTAATAGGAGATCACACTCCTTATACATCTGTCTAAATAAAAAGTCTGTCTCAATCAATAAAGCAAAAGGCACTGAGGCATGCCTCAAAAGGTAGAACACCTGACTAACAAATAGAAGGCCCTGGGTTTAATCCCAAGTAATGTCAAACGTACAAATGTAAAGTTTATCAATTAAAAATATCTCCCTTGAGATGTATCTTTAGTTTGTGTTTTTTATTTTTTTTAAAAAAATTTATTGTCAAGATGATATACAGAGGTGCTAGAGTTACTTAGGGTAATAAGTACATTTCTTGTCAAACTTGTTACCCCTTCCCTCATTTTTCTCCTACTTTCCCCCCCTCCCACCTCCCACACTCAAGTTATAGTTTGTGTTTCTATGTGTACCCACAGATGTTTACTTCTGGTATCTTTTCATCAATTTCATCATGTAAACTCCTTTTTCTTGAAAAAGAAAAGGCCTATCATTCAAGTGAGTTCTATCACTAATAAGGTAAATATAAAACATCAAAGGTATCGTTTTCCTCAAACCTCTTTTAAAATTTTTATTTCTGCCCAAAGTTATAGCTTTTATACTCAGACTATAAGGCTCTATGATACATTCAACTTCTAAAGAATTGAGCTCTACATAAAATGTTTTGTCAGCAGTACTGTTACAGTTATTCAAAGTAGTGCTAACAGTAATATTTATTTCATGATAAATATTTAGCCAGGTATAATATCTCCCACCTATTAATTCCTGTTACTCAGAAGTTGGAAATGTGAGGATGAGGGTTCAAGGCCTGCTTTGGTGTAATGGTAGTGAGACCCACATCTCAACCAATATTATAAGTTCTATATGCCTGACATCCTACCTAGCCAGCAAAGTAGAGGGACCTTGAAATAGGCTGACCCTTGCAAAAATGCAAGACCAAATCTCAAAAATAACTAAAGCAAAATGGGGTTGAGGCATGGATCAATTGGTAGAGCACCTGAATATAAAATTCAAGGCCCTTAATACAGCTACTATTGTAATATCAGTGAATATATTTATTCGTAAGAAAATAAATATGAAAAATTTCCAAACAATTCAAGAATCTGGAAAATAAATACCATATATAAAACGATACAGATACCAGAAGAAAAAAAAGGTACTAATGATAAAGACAAATGAAACACTGATGAATTAGGAAATTAAGAACCAACTATTAAAAGCCAGTTCATTGAAAAATGTATATGGACAACCATATATATTATTAATTACAAATGAAAGAGGTTGAAATTAATGATATTAGGCTAGACAAGTTTTATATCCATATATCTATATATCTACATATTACTAATAATTAATACTAATAAGGAAATGGTATAACTATCACTAACATGCCAATGAAAATTTCTCACAAAATAATTTCAGGTAATAAAGATGAAGAAAATTAAGGATAAGAGAACTAATATACTGTAAAAACCTAAGAAATTAGTGGATATAGATGACAGCTGCCAACATCACAACAGAGGATGCAAAAGACATTATGTACCTTCTGAAGGAAGTACACAGTTGGACCTATGCAATTTTACCATCAATAAACAAGCAGATAAACTTGAGGACAAAGATAATTCTTTGTAATTCAAATTATGAGGATTTTTGCACTAAGAGGTTTTATTAGAAATATCATGCCTTTAAACATAAAATACAAAATAAATAGAACATCATTAGGAAAATTTAAATGAGAAATGATTCATAAAAACAATAACATTCCACTGATCTCAATATACCCCCAAAAAAGAAAAAGAAAAACCAATAATCTTCAAAAATACAATACTCACTTTCCTAATCATACTCAAAAAATTATTTTAGATGACTTTTTAAATGGTGTGCTCATAATACAGGATTAGTATCTATAGCAAAAAAGAACACTATGAATACCAAAATAAATGAGAGTTTTGAAAATCAAAAAGGAGAAAATTGTATTTGGTGGGAACAATGATGTCTATATCCGTATTATCAGTTAACTTTTAAAGATGGGATGTCACACAGTCAAGTAGTTTAGATTGTTTATTCTAATTGCATTATTCAGAACAAATAAGGATTGAGTATGTGTGAACAGAAAGAATAGATCACCAAGATTCTCCTTACAAAAAGGTCAGATAATGTGATGTCAGGAAAATGAACCCTTAGATGTGTATTTTAATGTTTTTTTTCTTTCATGCCTGTGTTTCTAACACATTTATAAGATTATCTCTTTGTTGCTTTGTATGTCCCTCCCCCACAGTATAACCCCTGCTTTCACTATATTTGATGTCAGTATAACTTGTGGAGGAGATGGGGAAAAACCAGTTGTTTAAGGATACAGGTGGACCTGTTGCAACAATAAGAAGTACAAGTTGTCATGTCCAAAACGAGCTTTACAACGTTGGTGGGGGGGGGGGGAAGGGGGGGAAGGAGAAGGATTGGGATTAGGGGGGGAGGGGGGAGGCTGGGAAGGGATGTGAAGGGTAAACAAAGGAGGAGGTTGCAATGCTTGGTAAGAAATGTACGCATTATCCTGCCCATGTAACTGTAACTCCTCTGTACAGTATGTTCACAAATAAAATTAAATTAAATTTAAAAAAAAAAAAAAAAGATTCTCCTTACAGCTATTTCCTAGTACAAGCCTCAACTTTTTTCCTCAGCTTGCCTATGCTATATCACTATGCAGACTAAGAACTGTTGTTTCCACTACATGAAATAAGGACACTACTCAAGAGTTTGTAAGGGTCAGGTGACAGTAATCCTAACTACTCAGGAGGTTGAGATAGGAGGATCTTGGTTCAAAGCTAACCCAGGCAGGCAGAAAAGTTTGGAAGATTCCTCCTCCAATAGAGTCAGCAAAAAGCTAGGTGCTAGACTCCAGTGGTAGAGCACAAGTCAAGCAAGGGAAAAGCCCTAAATTCAAATCTCCATAGTTCTGGAGGAGAGAACATCATGGAGGGATGAAGCATTTGGCTGGAAGCCTTTCATTAAGGAGACAGGAACCATGATGCGGATGGAGGTAAACGCTCAGAGCATGTAATTTAAAAAATAGGGTACAGTCACAGCCATACCTTAACGAGCTTTTATACATAATGAGATAGTTGCTATATAGATTTCTTGCTTTTTTTCCTTTGATGTATGAGGGTATGAGGTGGTAACTTTGTGCTTGCCATAAAGGGCACATCTGGAGGCACACCCTCAGCTGTAAGCATGACTTCCTGAAGGAGGATCTTCAAAATGTAAGGATGTCACTTTAAGGGGGCGTGGCAGAGGGCGGATCCTAACAGTAAGGACCAATCAAATCTAGAATGTACCATGACTGGTCTAGCCAACAATCTCAATGTAGTGGGGGAGACCACAGATACTGCTCACTTTGCGTTGGCCCCTCCTAAGGGTGGTGGTGGCCAAATCCCCTTCCGGTTTAGGGGGTGGAGTTCAGGAAGGTTCTAGACTGCGGTTTCCAGTTAAGCAGAGAGCAGAGAGCAAGAAGAGAAAATTCCAATTTCTGTGAGAAGTAAAGGTGAGGAACTTAAGAGTGTCTAATATTAATTCTACGTTAGAAAAGTGCCCCTTCCATTCTTACAAAACCGTTATTCGTGTTCCCTGTTAGGAGAAGAAGCCATTGGGAGGAAATAGAAGCTTCTGTGCTTGCGCATTTCTGCCTCGAGGGTCTCAGGAAAGTGATAGGGCCCATTTCCAAACAGGAAATGTTGAAAGTAGCATAGCAATGGCGAGGAACCTTAGGTGAAGGGCGTAAGTACGGATACTACTGTGTTTGCAGCTTGCGGTAGACCAAGACATAGAAGTCAATGAATGTGAGCCTGTTTTTCCTACATAATGGTACAGAAAGCCAAGGAAGGACTTTTGCCTGAAGCGAAGTAGTGGAGGAATGGGTGGAGTAGGAGCTCAAGTCAGAAAAAGGAGTAACCAGGACTGGAGGCTAGCTCAAGTGGTGGATGTACCTAGAAAGAATATGATTCTGAGTTGAAATCATGGTACTAAGAAGGGGAGGGGGAGAGGGAACCCAGGTGCTGGTGGCTCACGCCTGTAATCCTAGCTACTCAGGAGACTGAGATCTGTGGATTGTGGTTCAAAGCCGGACGAGAGAGAGTCTATGAAACTTATCTCCAATGGCACTCATATTGACCACAAAAGCTCAAGGACATCACCCAGGCCCGGTTGTTCAAGTTCCAGGATCAGCACAAATAAAATAATGAAGAAAAAAAAAACCCCACACAAACGCGTATTCTATCATAGGGATTCAAAGGCAGAGAACACTAGAGGGGATCACTGGTTCCAGAAGAGTGAGATAGCACACAACCGGCCACTGTCTTCCATTATGGGAGACCCCAAATAAGGCTATAAAGCTAACTTTTGCAAAAGGGGCTCTAGGAGAGAAGGCCCTCAACCATGGTGAGAGGTTCTCAAGTCAGCTTAGGTGAGTATCCCAGGTATGACCGACCACCAGGGATATAACTAAGGACCCGGAGGTATGAGAGAAATACCACCCTGTTGGAAGTGACTGATACTCATTTCCTTCCATAGTATTGGGTATGGGAAGGGGGGGGGGGGACATGTAGAAACTGTGAGGAGGAGTTTAATGTAAGTGAGATGGCCTAAAGTACACATTAGGAAGATTTATAGGTTTTTCTCTGCACTAAGTATATAGCCATAAGAGGTTAGCGCCCACTCATCCTGTCTTTTTAGCCTTGTGAGGTCATGGATTACAGAGGTAGCTATCATATACTGTGAGGAGATATCAGCAGAAAAATGTCTTAAGGAAGCATTCAGAGAACAATGAAAAATTTAAGAGAGCCATTCACCATTGAATAGATAATAAATAGGATGCCCATTGATGCATTCACCCCTGGAAGTCCCAGGTTTCCTATTACTTCTTTATATCAAATCTAAGAAACATGAGAACTGGTGTAAGGGTATAGTGACCAGTCAGTAGAAGGGAGCTAAAAGAATCAGGTAGTATCTGGAATTGAGGGGAGTTCCCTAAATGAGTTCTGCACAGTCACGTTGCCCATGACAGAGAGGGTTCCACATAACTCCAAAAAGTTCTTCATGACAGGGATGGCAGGCAGAGAAGCTCCTTAACTTTTTACCTAGGGTCTCAGTGGCATATTTGATTTTTGTTTAATGAGTCTACAGCAACAGAAAATTGTTGCTATAAAGTAGACCCCTATAACATTGGAGGATCCCTACATCTTGAAACAAGGTGGACTTGGTATCAGCTCCTGACAAAATCCCATCCAGCCCACACAGTCATGGATAGGTATAGCCTCAGAACCTCTCTGCCTTCCTTCACAGGGACAGGATGATTAGAACAGCAGCCTTGTGAGTTTCTAGAGTAGTACTCTCATGGAGAATTGAAGGTGCTAAAACAATTTCACTGTCGCTTGTCTAGGTGGCTGTAAATAAAAGCTTTCCTGTCCACACTACTTCCTATTGGTTCTACCAAGAATCATCATGCCTCGAGGTCAGAAAAGTAAGCTCCATGCCCGTAAAAAACGCAACCAGGCCCGAAGTAATGCCCAAGGTGGTGAGAATGCTAAGGAAACAGCAGCAATGGTAAAAGAGTCTACTCCAACCTCTAAGACTATGCCCAGGGCTAAGTCACGTAGCACTCCAAAAGAGTCCCAGAAAAAAACATCAGCTTCTGTTGTACCAGCTCATACAGTATTGTCTACTACCTCTATTGATACTAGTGTTTCTGTGGCACAAATTACAGCCCCTAATGATGATACCATGTCTACAACACCATCTATTGGCTCTACTGATGTAGATCCAACTCTGTCTCCAGCTTCTACTACTGAGGCTGCTTTGGCAGCATCATCTACTGGCAATTCTGATCCAGATATTTCTGCTTCACAAGCTACTAGCACTTGTATGGGTGCTTTCAAAGTGCCGTCTGCTGTCTCTACTGATGAGGCTGTTTCTTCAGCACCATCTACCTTGCCCGATGATGATGTTTCTGCAGCACTGTCTACTGCTGCTATTGCTGTGGGTATGTCTAGCACCAGGCCATTTAAAGGTGCCAAATTCCAACGAAAGTTAAAGAAGGGTGCTATTCAGAAAGATGTCACCAGTGAGTTTTCACACCTTGATCTTATGTCCAGAGAGGTTCGGTTTCTAGAGCAGTTCATACTCTACAGGTTTAATCTGAAGCGGCTTACTACCAAGGAAGACATGATCAGGATCACCAGCCAGAAGTATAAAAAGGACTTTGAGGAGATCTTCAGGAAAGCCTGTGAGCATCTCTCCGCCGTCTTTGCAGTTGAAGTAAGAGAAGTGAGTCCTGAAACATACAATCTTGTGACCAAACTGAAACTCCCCAACAATGGGAGAGTTCGTTCTGGCAGGGGCTACCCCAAGGCTGGTTTTGTGATGAATGTCCTGGCTATGATATTCTTGAAGGGCAACTGTGCCACTGAGGAAGACATCTGGAAATTCCTGAAGTTGATGCGTGTATATCCTGGGAAGAAGCACTACATATTTGGAGAGCCCAAGAAGCTCATCACTCAAGATTTGGTGAGGCTGAAGTACCTGGAGTACCGGCAGGTGTCCAACAGTGATCCTCCACGCTATGAGTTCCTGTGGGGTCCTCAAGCCTTCGCTGAAACCAGCAAAATGGAAGTCCTGCAATTTTTGGCTAATGTCAATGAAACTTCACCTAGTTTCTTTGCCTCCCTTTATGAAGAAGCTTTGGAAGAGGAAAAGGAGCGAGCCCTGAAACTACAGGGAGTCAAACCTGGTGCCACTGGCATAGCTCATATATTTCCTAAGGCTGCTCAGGGTGTTCATCCAGTTGAATCTAAATCTTTAAAGTTATCCAGGGGAAAAAGTAAAACATCAAAGTAGTCATGTCTTGAAAAATGTGAAAGTTAGAAATGTAATGTAAGGAAAATGGTTTACATAATCCTTGTTTTCTTCTGTTGTTTTTACTTTGTTTGGTAAAATTAAATGTTCAGTTTTTCTTAGCATTTTCAAAAACTGTTGAAATTAAATCTTTATAGTTTCAACTGTGTTTCTTTTCTTTTATTCATCCAACATACACTGAGAATATAGTTTTTGGAAGGGCTAAGGATATTCCCGTGATGTTAAGGTAGATACCCAGCCCCTGATGAATTTTTGAGTCAATGAGAAATAATTATAAAAGTAAAATGTTCAACTGCCTTCTGTGACTTAGAGCTAAAGTTTAAAAAGTGAGTGTGCATAAGGTTGTTTCTTATAATAATCAAGTAGAAATTTGCAGTGCAATGCCTTTCAAACTTTAAAACTTCACGTCCCCACTTTGTTTGAATTTACATGTAATCTTGGTGGTGGACTGCTCGAAGTTGTGGCAGTGAATAAATTCCATGCCCTTAGAAGGTGCCTCAGAGTCAAGAGATGAAATTCTGTAAGTCTTGCTTGGGGAACTATAACTAAATTCTTTTGATCAATGATGGGGTGCATAGCACAGAGATACACCTAAACGTAACCAATATTTAATTCTCAGCATTCTGGAGGCTGAGAAGTCCCAGATCAGGGATCACTAGATTATATTCCTGATTAAGTTAGCCTGCTGGCTGGCTTCCTTACTCTGTTAGAACATACAGCAAAGGTGGGCAGGAAAGGGGAAGGGAAAGGGAAAGGAGAAGAAGAAATAGTAAACAAATGGGACTGGAAGAAGAAAGAAAAATTTTAGTGTCTCTTCATTTGTTGTAGGGGACACAAATCAAACAAACATAGGGGCCCATACTAATAAGACAACCTAAACCTGCAAAGCTTCACATCTCAATACAAGCACATGGGGGACTAAGGCTTCAGCATATGAATTCAGGGGATGAGGGGGGGACACATGAATTCTGTCCATAATGGAAAACTGTAAGCAAAAGGAACTAGGAAAAAACTGAAAAAGCTTAGGCAGAAAATGAAGTATCATGAACTACTTTCTATTGCAGGGTAACAGTTTACAAACCACTGTATAATGCACGTGCAAATTTTCTTTTTTTTTTCTTTTGTCGGTCGTGGGGCTGGAACTCTGGGCCTGAGCGCTGTCCCTCAGCTCTTCAGCTCAAGCCAAGCATTCTACCACTTGAGCCACAGCACCACTTCCAGTTTTCTGGTGGTTAATTGGAGGTAAGAATCTCATCAACTTTCCTGCCCGGCCGGCTTTGAATTGCAATCCTCAGATCTCAGCCTCCTGAGTAGCTAGGATTACAGGTGTGAGACACCAATGCCCAGCAATAATGCAAATTTTCTATAAGGAGTTTCTGAGAAATATGCATAACCCTTAGAATGAGATGTGTGAAAGCCACTACACTGGCACATTTGGCCTTGAACTGGGAGAGTTATCCCTTGAATTAAAATGGAATTTAACATTAGGTTATCTTGACTGTCATTTGGCAAACTTTAAGTGAAAACTAGATATTGACAAGGCTATAACAATGATAAATAGAAACACTGGGTAGAATGATATGTGGGAGAGTTGGGAGAGCTTATGACGACATCAATTCTAGCAGCTTGAGTTTTAACCAGCAGGGGGAAATAACCCTAAACTTAGGGAGAAGCAAGCAGAGCTACCTCTGGGGTAGCACTGTTACTTGGGCTAGCATTCCCTTTCCAAGTCCAGAAATCAGCTTTCAAGTTATACCATTATTTTTATGAGCAGGCTAAGGGAATCTGTGATTGTTTCCATTTAAGGTGCACATACTGGATATTTATCTAGGTCTTCCTCATGAAAAACTTCCTACCAGATGCCATGTTGTTGTTCACTTTTTTTTTCTTTTCTGGTAGTTTCTGGGTTTGAACTCAGGGATTTGTTCTTGTTCTGCTGGCACTCCGTCACTTATAGAGCTGCTTCACCAAACTCCCATACACAGTGTTCACAGGTATGTAAATTAGTCTAGCACATAAAAATCTGTATGGTGGCTCCTCACAAAACAAAAAATACAACTTTCATAAGATCCACTCCTGGGTATATACCCAAAATAAGTCAGCTGAAAATAGAAAAGCATACCTAATACACATTCTTTTCATGGCACCATTCACAATAATTAATGGAATTAGGCTAAGTACTCAACAAGAGATGAGAGGATAATATACATATATGTATATATTAATCAAAGTTTTACTCAGCCACACAAATATGAAATTATAAATATTTACTCTGCATTTATGTTTTATCATCTATCTTTAACATAATTTCTTGAAAAGCAAAGTGTTTCTGTTTTGAAAGGAACAAGTTTTCATTTTTTTTTACTTTTCTCCCTCACTACCCTCCTCTTTCTTCTGTAATATTGATTTTTAACCCTGAGCCTTGTGCTTTTTGAAAGGTACTATACCTCCCTTCCCCTTTTCCTTCCATTTATTTTTTAGGTTAGGTTCTATACATTTTTCCAGAACTGATCTTATGCTTCAATCTTTCTACCTCTGCCTCCCAATATCTTAGAGACATGCATCACCATACTGGCAGGTAATTATCTATCTATCTTTCTTTCTTTCTTTCTTTCTTTCTTTCTTTCTTTCTTTCTTTCTTTCTTTCTTTCTTTCTTTCTTTCTTTCTTTCTTTCTTTCTTTCTTTCTTTCTTTCTTTCTTTCTTTCTTTATTGTGATAGTACTGCACCTCATGACTGCTGGGCCGGTTCTCTTCTGCAGGAACTATGGCCTAGGCTTCAGATTTTTCTTTTTTCTTTTCCTTCTTTATTCTTTCTTTTTTATTTTTTTGTGCTGGTGCAGGGGCTTGAACTCTGGGTCTGGGTGCTGTCCCTGAGCTTCTCTGCTCAAGGCTAGCACTCTACCACTTGAGCCAAAGCTCTACTTCTGGCTTTTTGTAGTTAATTAGAAATAAGTCTCACGGACTTTCCTGCTGACTTTAAACTGCAATCCTCAGAGTCTGGCCTCCTGAGTAGCCTGAGTCACTGTTGCCTGGCTCCTGGTTGCTTTTTGAGATAGAGTTTTGGTCATTTTTTACCAGGTTCAGCCTAAGCTTTGATATTCTATTCATGGGTCCCATGTTGGCACTTTATTTAGAGCTCTAAAGTTAGGCCAAAAATGAAACTAATCTACTCTCATATCATAACCATTTTACAATACGTATGTATCTGTCAACTCACACTTATACACTGTTGGTTAGAATGTAATCTAGTTCACCTATATGAAAACAACTATATAGGTTTCTCAAATTACTAAACATGCAACTCCTATAAGATCTGTGCAAATATGGAAAAGAATTGAAAAAATAGTATACAGAGGGAAAGAAGATATATGAGGGATAAATATACTCAAAACTTTAGAGATGTATTAAAATACAATAATGAAGCCTACTAAAACTTATTCCTTTAAAAGGGATGTTGGGTGAGAAAGAACATGAAACAGTGAATTTGCCATACATACAAAAAGAGCAAAATGACATCTTATTTTACATTTCATATTTGCTGATAAAACTAAATGAAAAAATAAAATCAGAGTCATATAATAGAGATATCTACATACATATCCAGCATCTAGCATAGCACATTCATAAGAATCAATTTATGCAATCAGTCTAGGGTCCCACTAACAGATGACTGAATAAACAGATTTTATTCAGCCATAAAGTGATGAAATCATGCCTTCTGCAAGAAAATTGATGGAACTGGAGATCATCATATTAGATCAAATAAGTTAGAATCAGTAACACTGCATGTTTTTTTCTCATATAGAATTAAGAAAAAAGTGAACTTGAAAGTGAAAGTAGGACAATTATGTATATGAAAGGGTAAAGGGGGAGGATAGTATAATAGGGTAAATATAATCAGGATATATTATACACACATATGCACATATATATATATATATATAAATGTAAACTTGGCCAGTTACTGGTGACTCACATCTGTAATCCTAGTTCATTAGGAATCTGAGATCTGAGGATCGCAGTTTGAAGCCACTCCAGGCAGGAAAGTTCATGAGATTCTTATCTCCAATTAGCTACAAAAATCAAGAAGTGGAGCTGTGGCTCAAGTGGAAGAGTTCTAGCCTTGAGCACAAATTCTCAGGGACAGAATCCAGGCCAGCACCAGAAAAAAATATAAACTTGAAACCTATTACTCTGTACAAATTTGTATATAATAGAAATAATCTTAACGAAAATGTGCATGTTTACACAAAAGTAATAGGTATAAAAATATTTCAGTAAGAAACTTCAGAGAACTGATATAAAAAGACTATAGCAAATCAGGAGCCCAGTCAGGGAAAAATCAGTAACTAACTGGCACAAGAATAAAAATCAAAGAGAAATGCATATATTTTTTATGGAGATAATTATAAAATTACATGTATACAATTGTAGAAATAAGTCTCAAATGTACTTGTAGGATGCTTATTCATCACAAAATATTATAAAGATATCAATCACCTTACATTCTTTAGCGCTTACTGCCTATGTAGGCCTGTAAAGATGACAACCAAAATGAGGTGATGATATATCATGATGGAAATCAACCACAGAAGAGTTAACAGAGTAAAGAAATACAAAAGTAGAAACACCAAGCAAGGACTAGGTATGGTGGCTCATAGCTGTAATTACAGCTACTCTGGAAGCAGAGGTAATAGGAACACTCTTCCTGGCCAGCAAGTACAAAAGCAGTAGGCTCTGTGTGAAAAACAAACCAGAATCAGAGAGAAAGAAGAGTGGAGAGCTGAGGGAAAGAGAAGGTCGAGGGGGAAGAAAATATAGAATAAGCAAGGAGATGGAGCCATGATGAGGACTAAGCATTCCTCTAGGAATATTCCTTGGTAATCACTTCCTGCCGATTGCTTCAAGAAAGCAAGGAGCTTGGTGAGAAGCCAGGCTCAGCAAAACAGTCAACAGAGCAAGAGCAAAGCCATGAATTCAAGCACAAAATCTAATAGAATAAATATAGTTGGTAAAGATATGGCTTTAAGTAGAAAGACTTTCCTTGGGTTTGGGAAGGTGGCTCAGTGGTAGAGTGCTTGCCTCACATGCATGAAGCCTTGGATTCAATTCCTCATAAACAGAAAAAGCCAGAATTGGCACTGTGGTTCAAGTGGTAGAGCGTTAGCCCTGAGCTGAAGAGCTAAGGGACAGTACCCAGACCCAGAGTTCAAGCCCCACGACCCCAAAAAACAAAAAGAAAAACAAAAATAAAAACCCAGGAGCAATGATATATACCCAGTATAAGAAACAAAAAAAATAATAAAATAAAATAAAACTCGTCAGAGATTCCCATGAACTGCTCTGAAACATAGTAGGAAAATCTATGAGGCTGCTTTCTGTTTCTTTTCTTTGTATGTTTTTCATTTAAAAATATTGAACTCGGGCTGGGAAGGTGGCTCAGTGGTAGAGCGCTTGCCTTGCATGCCCGAGGCCCTGGGTTCGATTCCTCAGCACCACATAAGCAAAAAGAGAAAAGCCGGAAATGGTGCTGTGGCTCAAGTGGTAGAGTGCTAGCCTTGAGCTGAAGAGCTGAGGGACAGCGCCCAGCCCCAGAGTTCAGGCCCCATGACCAGACCCAAAAAAAAAAACAAAAAACAAAAAACAAAAAACAAAAAATATTGAACTTGAACTGGGAACCATGTGCTTCAGGCTTTTCACCTTGATCTTCATGCTACATGCTATCTGCTGAAATAATTTCTGCAAAAAGAGCTCAGGGATAGGAGAACCTCAATGTAAGTAGAGTGGAGGGGTTGGCAGAGGGATGCACTTAAACTGCCAGGCCCAAAGAAGTCTAGACTGTCCCAACACTGACAAAGCCATATAAATCAAGAAAGTACCAAAGCTGAGTTGTGACCCTAAAACTCCCCAAAGTAACTTCTCTTTGGTAGTGGCACTCCCTTCTTTACTAAGGAATAGGGAACACTAAAGAGATTGTCTAAGGCAGCCTGCTAAGTGAAAGAATATCAAGGGAGCAAGACCAAGTCCCTGAGTTAAAACCTAGGAACTACAAAAATCAAAGGAAAATAATAATAAGTTTGTTACAAAGCGGCATTTGGTAGGTCATTTTTACATTAAAGACACATGATAAGGATAAAGTGAGAGGTTGTCAAGGGAGAAGAGTAAGTCCCCAAGTTCAAACCTAGGAACTATGAAAAGCAAAAGATAAACAAAGGCTGCTAAAATATGGCTTTTGGTATGTTGTTCTTCATTAAAAATACAGATACTACACATGATCTTAACCAAAAGGCCATTTTTTCTTCCCTACTATTGTTTCTAACGTACTTATAAGGTATCATGTGATTTTTTTGTTGCTTTGTATGTCCCTCCCCCACGGTATAACCCCTGTTTTCACTGTATTTGATGTTGGTATAATTTGTGGAGGGGAAGGGAAAAAACAAATTGTTTAAATAGGGATACAGGTTGACCCACTGCAACAATGAGATGTACAAGATGCTACATTGAAAAATGAACTTTACAATTTAGGTGAGAGCGGGGGTGGGGGAGTGGGTGTGGGGGGGGAATGGGGGGTAGGGGTGAGGAGGTGGGAGGGAAGGGATGGTAGGGGTAAAACAAAGGAGGAGGCAACAATGCTGGATAAGAAATGTACTCATTACCTTGCTCATGTAACTGTAACCCCTTTGTACAGTATTTTCACAATAAAAAAATTAATAAAAAAAAAGACAGGCAGAGCCAGGTGTCCATGGCTCATACCTTTAGTCCTAGTTACCCAGGAGGCTGAGATCTGAGGATCTTTGTTGGAAACCAGCCCAGGCAGGAAAACCTGTGAGTCTCTTATCTCCAATAAAACTACTCAGAAAAAGCCAGAAGTGGTGCTGTGGCTCAAGTGGTAGAGTGATAGCCTTGAGAGTGATAGCCTTGACTACAAAGAGGCTCAAGGACAGGGCCCTGGCCCAGAGTTCAAGCCACAGGACAGGTAAAAGTAAAAAATAAAAAGGACAGGTACTAAGATAACAATTGGGTTAAAATTCCAATACAAGTAAGAACAAATAACACAATCAGAGATTCCTATAATCTGCTCTTAAGCATAGTGGAATAACTGTCAGGCTGACTTCCATTTCATATTGTTTTCTTTTAAGTTACTGAGTATTGACATGGGAATCTTCTTTTTGTTGGTCAGAGCTGTTTAGCTTGAGCTATACGAGTGATCACCAAGCTAATTTTGAAGTAGGTCAGAAATTCAAAGACCTAATTATAAAGGGTATTGTCACAGGGAGGAGCCTAAAGAGATAGAACCAATCAAATTTATAATGTCCTCAGATTGACAATGAAAATACCCAGAACAATAACAAAAAAGGCAGTGCCATAGTGGCTTTCAAATTAATTCTAGGACCTAACTGTAAAGGCTATTGTCAGGGGGAGGAGCCTAAAGAGCCAATCCTAATCAAATCTTGAAAGTCTTCAGATTGACAGGCATAATACCTATTAAGGAAACAAAATGTCTCCATACCAATTTCCTAAAGAGTAAGCCAACCAGTAGTTAACTACTTTTACTAGTAGGGTATGCATCCTGCTAGAGGATTCTAAAGAGGAGGGAACTTAATAATATACCAAGCTATCTAACAGGGAACAAGAGCAAGTCCCTGAGGTCAAAATGAACAATAAGAAAATAGATTTTCTTTCTTGCTATTGTTTCTAACATATTTATAAG
This sequence comes from Dipodomys spectabilis, assembly GCF_019054845.1. Classification (NCBI taxonomy): domain Eukaryota; kingdom Metazoa; phylum Chordata; class Mammalia; order Rodentia; family Heteromyidae; genus Dipodomys; species Dipodomys spectabilis. The sequence continues at coordinate 102,416 of NW_024871203.1, read as the reverse complement.
ATGATTTCTTTGTTGCTTTGTATGTCCCTCCCCCACGGTATAACCCCTGTTTTCACTGTATTTGATGTTGGTATAATTTGGGGAGGGGAAGGGAAAAAACAAATGGTTTAAATAGGGATACAGGTGGACCCATTGCAACAATGAGATGTACAAGACATTATGTTGAAAAACAAACTTTACAACTTTGGCGGGGGAGGGGGGTAGATGGGAGGGCAGGGATGGTAAGGGGAAACAAAGGAGGAAGCAACAATGCTTGATAAGAAATGTACTCATTACCTTGCTCACATAATTGTAACCCCTCTGTACGGTATTTTCACAAAAAAAACCAACCTATTTTTTAAAAAAGAAGTTCGTTTTTTGACATAATGTCTTGTACATCTCATTGTTGTAATGGGTCCACGTAGGGGGGTGTGGGTTTGGGGGGTGGAGAGGGGAAGGGATGGTATGGGGAAACAAAGGAGGAGGCAACAATGCTTGATAAGAAATGTACTCACTACCTTGCCCATGTAATTGTAACCCCTCTGTATGGTATTTTCACAATAATAATAATAAAAAGAAAATAGAAATTGACACAGAGAGAGGTCCAGTCACAGATACCCGTAGACTGAGATAACTAGCAGGCTGATTTCTGGTTTCTTTTTATTATTTTCTTTCAAAGTATTAGAGATATTCCTGGGGACCATGCACTTCTCAAGTAAGTGCTTTTTGGCTTGAGCTACATGTTGTGTGCCAAAATGACTTCTGGAGAAGGAGCTCAGGGATGTGAGAACCTAACTCAAAGGGGGAATGGCAAAATGATGAGCCTAAAGTGTCAGGACCAATAAAATCTTGAATGTCCTTAGATTGACACAGCCATACTAAATATAGCAAAGGGAAGTATAGGTACCAAGTACTTCCCCCTAGAGGAAACCTCCTCCAAGTTACTGCTCTTTGGTGTTAGCAATGCCTTCCTCCTGGAGGGCTTAAGGAGGGTGAGGAGCCTGCTGAGGTAGCTGGCTAAGAGACAGAGGGACAGCCAAGCAAGAGCAAGTCCCTGAAGTCAAACCCAAGAACTCACACCAAAGAAATGATGAAGTTGGTAAAGATGTTCCTTCCATTTGATAGGAAACCTAACATTAATGAGTAGTAGCAAGCTAGTTACTGATAGGTAGTTCATTCCTGTAATTGCAGCTACTGAGGAGGCTGAGATCAAAGAGTCATGGTAGGAAGCTTGCATGGGTAGAAAATATCCAAGAAAATGTTGTATTCTAAAAGTCAGAAAATAGAAAACTGAATTCAGAAGTAGAAGTGATTTTGAAATACTAGCCAATAGCTGAATGATAAGTAAAAACATGAGACTATATATTCAAGCTCCAGTACTGGGAAGAGCAGGAAAATAGAAGACAGAAAAATCTCCTCAAAACTAAGCAATAATGAGGTCTTGGGTAAGCACCACAATCACAAATGTTTGAAGTATGAAGTACAAATGGTCATAGTCACAATCATCTGCAACATGCTCTTGGACACAGTGAGATAAAATGCCAGGCTGTTTTATATCTTTCTGTCTTTTTTCTTTTGAAGTATCAGCTTAAGCTGAGGACCCTGCATTTGTTAGTCAGGTAGTCCTTAGCATGAACTACACCAGGGTTGTCAATGGCTTCTGGAAAAGCAACTCAGTAATTAAAAGACATAAGTGCCAAGACCAATCAAAACTAGAATACCCTTAGAGTCACACAGCCATGTGTCCTATAGAAGAAAAAGGCACCACAGTTGTTGTGCCATTGAGACTAAACCTTGTCCTGGGAACCTTCCATGGGTAGTGGCAATCACTTCCTGCTGGTGGCTTCAGGACAGTGAGGATCATGGTGAAGCACCAGACTAAGCAACAGAGTCAGCAGGTCAAGAGCAATTCCTTGAGTTGAGAAGAAAACATAAATAACTTTTGAGAGGATATGGCTTTTGATGGAAGGTTTTCAGTAAAGAGACAGGAGCTATGATAAATACTCAGTACAAGAAACCACAAATAAGACCAGTTAGAGATTCCTATGAACTACTCTTAAACACAGTAGGACCAAAAGGAATTGGTGGCTCATAGCTTGTCAGGAGGCTGAGATCTGAGGATCACAGTTTGAATCCAGCCCAGGCAGGGGAGTTCCTGAGATTCTTAGGTAAAATTGACAAGGAAAAGAAAGAAAGAGAGAAAGAAAGAGAGAAAGAAAGAGAGAAAGAGAGAAGGAGAGAAAGAGAGAAGGAGAGGACAGGAGAGAAGGAGAGAAAGAGAGAAATAAAAAGAGAGGAAAGGAGGGAGGGAAAGAAGGAAGGAAGGAAGGAATGAAGGAAGGAAAAAAGAAAGGAAGGAAAGAAAGAAAGGAAGGAAAGAAAGAAAGGAAGGAAAAAGGAAGAAAGAAAGAAAGGAAGGAAGAAAGAAAGACAATAAAGCTGGGTGCTGTTGGGTCATGTCTGTAATCCTACCTATTCAGATGGCTGTGATCTGAGGATTATGGTTCAAAGCCAGCCCAGGCAGAAAAGTCCCCTTGAGACTCTTATCTCTAATTAACCACTCAAAAACGGAAAGTGGAGCCGTGGCTCAAGTGATAGAGTGCTAGCCTTGAGCAAAAAGAGGCTCAAGGACAGTGCCTGGGCCCTAAATTCAAGCCCCACAACCAACAACAACAACAAAAAGAAATATAATGAAATATAACAACTATCTGGGTTAACTGCTCAGACTGATTCTGTTTTACTTTTCTTTGTCTTAAATAGTGTTGGGGTTTTAACTGGGGACCATGATTGTTGGAGTACATCTTTTTTTCAGCATGAGCTACGTGTTATATTTCAAACTGGATTCTGGAGGAGGAACTCAAGAGATGTAAGCACCTTACTGTAAAGACAAGTGACCATGGGATGGTTGAGAGTTGCAGGTATATTCTGAGACTGATATAGCCATATAACTCAGGGAAATACCAAAGTCTAGTTGCATCCTTCAGACCTCTAAGGAACTTTTCTTTAGTGGAGGCACTCCCTTCCTGCTAGGACTTGGGGACACTTAGGAGCTTCACAAAGCAGCCAGATGAGAGGGAGATTGCCAAGGGAGCACGATCAAGTCCTTGAGGTCAAACCTAAGACCTATGAAAAACAAAGGTTGCTACAAAATGGCTTTTGTTATATTGTTTTTCTTAAAAGACTGGCATTTATCGTGTGTCTGTGGCTCATCACGCCTGTAATCCTAGCTATTCAGGAGGAAATTCTTTTCTGCCTGGCTTTGAACTCTAACCCTCAGATCTCAGCCTCCTGAATAGCTAGGAAAGTCCATGAATAGCTAGGAAAGTCCATGAATAGCTAGGAAAGTCCATGAAATTCTTTTCGTATACATTTTTTATTGTAAAATTACTGTACAGAGGGGTTACAGTTACATGAGTAAGGTAATGAGTACATTTCCTATCAAGCATTGTTGCTTCCTCCTTAGTATTTCCCTTACCATTCCTTCCTTTCCCACCTCCCCAACTACTCCTCCCACCCTCCCTCCCCTGCCAAATGGATTCCCTCATTTGCAATAACTAGTATATGTCTAGGACAAGCAGAAAAGGTCAAAAGCTATGTACATTTGACCATATAAGATGATGTTAAGTGAAATAAACCTCAACATAGGGACACAAGAGGTTTTATCTTTGTCACTGTTCTTCTTAATGTACTTACAATGTACTATGTGATTTTTTGTTTCTTTTGTATGTTCCTTCCCCACAGTATAACTCATTTTCACTGTATTTGATTCCGCTGCCCTGCATCTTGTATATATACTTTTCTAATTTGAGGAGGGGAAGGGAAAAACCAAAATGCTTAAATAGGAATACAGGTTGGCTTACTGTAACAATAAGATGTACAAAACACTATGTTGAAATTCTTATCTCCAATAAAGCACTCAGAGAAAAACAGAGGTGGCAGTTGTAGAGTGCTAGCCTTGAACAGAAGTATCTCAGGGACAGTGCCCAGGTCCAGAGCTTAAGCCCCCAGACCAGCAAAAAACCAAAAGGACAGGCAGGTTAAATTTCCAGGTTAAATTTCCAATATAAGGAAGAAGTAACAACAAACAATTAGAGATTCCTTTAATCTGCTCTTAAACACAGTGGTAAGAAGCCTGCACAGGAAGAAATGTCCAAGAGAATATTCTATTCTAAAAGCAAGAAAATAGAAAATCAATTTCAGGAGTAGAGGTGATTTTTAAATGCCAGAGTCCCCCCCCCCCCCCCGCCCCCGAATGCCCAGTAAGTTCATGAAGCCCTATATTCAAGCTCCAGTACTGGGAAAAGCTGGAAAATAAACAATCAGATAGATAAAACCCACCACAACTAAGCTATAGTGAGGTCTCAGAAGATGAACACTACACAACAAATGTTTGGAGTATGAACTACAAATGGTTCCAGTTACAATTATTCATCTGCAACATGCTCTTTGACTCAGTGGAAGGGAAGTGTAAGGCTGATTTATGTCTTTCTTTCTTTTTTGTTTTGAGGTATTGGATTAAGCTGGGGAGCTTGCATTTGTTAGACAAGTACTCCTTAGCTTGAGCTATATACCAGGGTTGCCAAGTGGCTTCTTGAGATGCAGCTCAGGAATCAAAAGACTTAAGTACCAGGACCAATCAGATCTAAATTGCTCTCAGAGTCACACAGTCATACTTCCTAAAATAGAAGAGGAGACACTGTTGCTGAGCCAATAAGACTAAACCTTGTCCTGGGAACATTCCATAGGTGGTGGCAATCACTTTCTGCTGGTGACCTCTGAATGGTAAGGTACCCAGGCTAAGCAACAGAGTCAGAAAAGAAAAAAATAACTTTTGCAAGGATATGGCTTTTGGTAGAAAGTCTTTTAAGTAAAGAGATGGGAGCCATGATAAACAGTACAAGAAACTACCAGTTAGAGATTCCCATGAACTGCTCTTAAACATAGTGGGACCAACAGAGGCTGATGGCTCACAGCTGAAACCCTAGCTACTAAGAATGCTAAGATTTGAGGATCAATTTGAATCCAGCCCAGCTACAGTTGACTACAAAAAAAGAATGAAGTGTAACTATGGCTTACTTTGACTACAAAAGATCAGAGACTCAGCATGAGGTCCTAAATTCAAGATATGGACCAGCAAATGAAATAAAATCCACATAGTAGGTTAACTGATCAGATTGATTTCTGTTTTATTTTTCTCTGTCTAAAACAGCATTGGGGATAGAACTGAAGATCAAGTTTATTTTAAACAATTGTTTTCTAGCTTGAGCTACATGCTCTCTCTTTTTTTCAATTGGTTGTGGGGCCTGGGCGCTGTCCATAGCTCTTCAACTCAAGGCAAGTGCTATACCACTTGAGCCACAGCACCACTTCAAGTTTTCTGGTGGTCAATTGGAGATAAGAGTCTTGGGCTTTCCTGCCCAGGCTGGCTTTGAACTGTGATCCTCAGATCTCAGCCTCCTGAGTAGCTAAGGATTACAGGCATGAGCCATCAGTGCCCAGCCATGCTATCTCTCAAAATGGCTCTGGTGGAGGAATTTAGGGATGGGAGTACTTTAGTGTAATGTCAAGTGGCCATGGGATGATTTAGAGTACCAAGATCAATGCAATCTAGTATATCCTGAAATTGACACAATCATATAACTCAGCAGAGTACCAAAGCCTAATTGGGTCCCTGAAACTCTGCTAAGGAACTTTTCTTTAGTGGTGGTACTCCGTTCCTGCTGGGGACTAGGGAATACTGGGAGTTGTTTAAGACAGCCAGCTAAAGGATAGATTGTCAAGGGAGCAAACCAAGTCCCTGAGTTCAAACCTAGGAACTATGAAAACCAAAGGGGTAAAAAAAAAAACCCGAAGTTGCTACAGTATCTCTTTGGGGATGCTGTTTTTCTAGGTTCTAACTGTAAAGGGTACTGTTGGGGAGGAACCTTTTTAGGACCAATCAAATTTAGAATGTTTTCAGATTGACAGCAAAAATACCCAGAGAGACAAACAAACAAAAAGGACATCATAGTGGTTTTCCAAAGACTAAGACCCATAAAAGTGGCTCACAAATTATAATGCCTACCTGTAAAGGGTACTGTCAGGGGAAGGAGCCTAAAGTGACAGGACCAATCACATTTAGAATGTCCTCAGATTGACAGCCATAATATTTGAAAGGCAAAATACAGGCTCTATAGTGATTTCCCATATAGAAAGTCTCCCACTACTCAATTATTTTTGCTAGTAGTGTTCCCTTCCTGCCAGTGGCTTCAGAAGAATGAGGACCTTAGAGTGGCAACAGCATATGGAAGAGTCAGTTGAACAAGAGCAAGTCCCTGAATTACAACCCAAGAATTAAAAACAAAAATTATAAGTTTACACAGATGAGGCATACCTTAGGAAATCTTTCATTAAAGAGCCAGGAGACATGATGAATAAATACGCAGTACATGCAACCACAAAGAGGACCAGTTACAGATTCCCATGAACTGGGATAACTGCCAGGCTGATTTCTTGTTTGTTCTTTTCAGACTCATTGAAAGCATTGGAGATATTTCTGGGGACCATGCTTTTTGGCTTGAGCTACATGCTGTGTACCAAAATAGCTTTTCGCTTATGAGCTTGGAGCGGGGGTGTGGACTTCAATCCAATGGGGAGTGACAGTGGATAAACCTAAAGTGCTAGGACCAATGACATCCAGAATGTCAAATGCTACATTGTAGCAACCTTTCTTTTCCCTTCTTTTGTAATTCCTAGGTTTGAACTCAGGGACTTGATCTTGCTCCCTTGATTGCCTTTACTTAACTAGCTGCCTTGCCAAGCTCCTTAGTGACTCCTAGCTCCCAATAGGAAGTCCTGTGGTATTTATGTTTTAAATGTTTCTTATTGTGAAAATACTGTACAGAGGGGTTACAGTTACATGAGCAAGGTAATGAGTACATTTCCTATGAAGCAGTGTTACCTCCTTCTTTGTTTTTCCCCTATCATCCCTTCCCTCCTACCTCCTCAACTACACTGCTACCCCCTGCCTAAATTGTAAAGTTCATTTTTCAACATAGCATCTTGGTCTTGTATATCTCACTATTGCAATGGGTCCACCTGTATCCCTATTTAAACAATTTGTTTTTTCCCTTCCCCTCTCCAAATTATACCAACATCAACTACAGTGAAAACAGGGGTTATACAATGGGGGAGGAACATACAAAACAACAACAAAAAATCATATGGTACCTTATAAATACATTAGAAACAATAGCAAGATAGAAAAAAACCACTTGTGTCCCTATCTTGGGCTTCATTTGCTTAACATCATCTTATCTGATCTTTTCTGCTTGTCCCAGACATATACTAGTTATTGAAAATAAGGGAAACCATGGGACCTATGTTTCTTTGGGCCTGGCTTACTTCACTTAATATTATTTTTTCCAAGTCTTTTCATTTCCTAACAAATGGGGAGATGCCATTCTTTCTGATGGAGGTATAGAATTCTATTTTCTTGATCACATTTTCTTGATCCATTCATCTACTGAGGGGCATCTGGGTTGGTTCTATATCTTAGCTATGGTGAATAATGCTACAACGAACAAAGTTAGTATAGTCTTCTCTGTGATCATTTGGGTAAATGCCCAAAAGTGGGATTGCTGGGTTATAGGGGAGCTCTATGTAGAGTCTTTTGAGGAACCTCCATACTACTTTCCAAAATGGTTGAACAAGTATACACTCCCACCAACAATACAGTAGGGTTCCCTTCTGGCCACATCCCCTCCAGCATCTGTTATTAGAGTTCTTGATTATAGCCATTCTAACTGGAGTGAGGTGAAATCTCAATGTTGTTTTGATTTGCATTTCTTTTATAACTATTGAGGTCAAGTATTTCTTCATGTGTCTATTGGCCATTCTTTTTTTTTTTAATTTAATTTTATTTTATTTGAGAACATACTGTACAGAGGGGTTACAATTACATGGGCAGGATAATGCATACATTTCTTACCAAGCATTGCAGCCTCCTCCTTTGTTTACCCTTCACCTCCCTTCCCAGCCTCCCCCCTCCCCCCCACCCAATCATACCCCCCCTCCACCCCCCCACACCGACATTGTAAAGCTGGTTTTGACATGACATTTTGTACTTCTCATTGTTGCAACAGGTCCACCTGAATCCTTAAACGACTTGTTTGTCCCCATCTCCTCCACATGTTATACTGACATCAAATATAGTGAAAGCGGAGGTTACACTGTGGGGGAGGGACATACAAAGCAACAAAGAAATAATCTTATAAATGCGTTAGAAACACATGCATGAAAGGAACGAAAACATTAAAATACATATTTGAGGGTTCATTTTCCTAACATCACATTATCTGACTTTTTCCGCTTGACTCATACCTATACTAGATATTGCAAATAAGGGAAACCATGGGACCTATGTTTCTTTGGGCCTGGCTTACTTCACTTAATATAATTTTTTCCAAGCCTTTCCATTTCCTAACAAATGGGGAAATGTCATTCTTTCTGATGGAGGCATAGAATTCCATTGTGTATATATACCACATTTTCTTGATCCATTCATCTACTGAGGGGCATCTGGGTTGGTTCCATATCTTAGCTATGGTAAATAATGCTGCAATAAACATAGTTGTGCTGGTAGCTTTAGTGTGGTCTTTTTTGTAAACATTAGGGTAAATGCCCAAAAGTGGGATTGCTGGGTCATAGGGGAGTTCTATGTGAAGTCTTTTGAGGAACCTCTATACTGCTTTCCAAAGTGGTTGAACAAGTTTACATTCCCACCAACAATGAAGTAAGGTTCCTTTCTGTCCACATCCCCTCCAGCATCTGTTGTTGTTAGAGTTCTTGATTTTTGCTGTTCTAACTGGAGTGAGGTGGTATCTCAATGTTGTTTTGATTTGCATTTCTTTTATGGCTAGGGATGTTGAACATTTCTTCATGTGTCTATTGGCCATCCTTCTTTCTTCTTCAGAGAAGCTTCTCTTTAAGTCTTTCGCCCACTTACTTATTGGGCAGTTGTTTCTTTGAGGATTTGTTGTTGGGTGGTTTAATTTTTTGAGTTCCAAGTATATTTTAGATATGAGACCCTTGTCCGTTGTATGGCTAGTAAAGATCTTCTCCCAATCCGTGGGCTTTCTATTGATCTTGCTAGCTATGTCATTTGCCCTGCAGAAGCTCTGCAACCTTATGCAATCCCATTTGTCCAACCTTTCTTTGATTTGTTGTGTTTCCGGGTCTCTATTCAGAAAATTTCGGCCTGAGCCAAGGAGACCTAGGGTTTCTCCTATTCCATCCTGTAATGTTTTCAGAGTGTCTGCTTTGAGTTCAAGGTCTTTGATCCATTTGGAGTTGATTCTGGTGCAGGGTGATATATAAGGATCTAGTTTTAGTTTTCTACATGTAGTTAACCAGTTTTGCCAGCACCATTTACTGAAGAGGCTGTCTGTCTTCCATTCTATTGTTTTAGCTCCCTTATCGAAGATTAGATGGCTATAGGTCTGTAGGTTCATTTCTGGGTTTTCAATTCTATTCCATTGGTCCTAAGGTCTGTTCTTATGTCTATTGGCCATTCTTATTTCCTCTTCAGAGAACTTTCTCTTTAAGTGTTTAGCCCACTTATTTATCAGGTTTTTTATTAACAAGACAGGTACCATGACAAGGACTGTGTTAAATTTCCAGGTCCTGTAAGGATAACAGCATTAATCACACATTCCCATAATCTGCTCTTAAATATTGTGACATAGCTACAAGTTTGCTTCTGTTTTCATTTCATTTTTTATAAGTTATAGGGGATTCAAATTGGAATCTTCTGTTGGTTGGACAGTGTTCTTTAACTTGAGCTATAAGTGCTTGCCACACTAATCCCTGAATTAGCTCACAAATTCAAGACCTATCTATAAAAGGTAGTGTCAGATAATTGTATGGATGATTTCTGGTTTATTCATTTTTAATAAGTTTGTTATTGTGAAAATACTGTACAGAGGGGTTACAGTTACATGAGAAAGGTAATGAGTACATTTCTTATCAAGTATTGTTGCCTCCTCCTTTGTTTTTCCCCTACCATCCCTTCCCTCCCATCTCTACAACTACACTTTCCCCCACCTTCTCCTCCACCCCCCTTCCTAAATTGTAAAGTTCGTTTTTCAACATAGTGTCTTGTACATCTCATTGATACAATGGGTCAACCTGTATCCCTATTTAAACATTTTTTTTCCCTTCCCTTCCCCAAATTATACCAATATCAAATACAGTGGAAACAGGGGTTATACCGTGGGGTAGAAACATAAAAAGCAACAAAAAATCACATGGTACCTTACAAATATGTTAGAAACAATAGCAAGAAATCTTTTTATTTTCTTTCAAAGTATTGCAGAAATGACTGGGGATCATGGACTTCTCATTTAAGTGCTTCTTGGCTTGAGGTACATGCTGTGTGCCAAAATGGCTCTAGACCAGGAAGTCAGTGATATGAGGACCTTACTATAAGGGGGAATGCAAAAGGAATGAGCCTAAACTTCCAGAACCAATGTATCTAGAATCTCCAGAGACTGACACAACTACATAAATCAGGGAAATGCATAAGTCAGGTTCCTTCCTCCTACAATAAGACTCCCCTAGGAACTTTAATGGTAGCACTAGCTATCTACTGGGAGATTTAGAAATGTGAGAGGCTTACTTCAAAAACCAGGCAAGTTACAGTTAGCCAAGCAGAAATAAGTACTTGAGTTCAAACCCAGAAAGTACCAGGAAAGAAGAAAAAAGTGTTACAATGTGGAATTTGGTAGGTAATTTTCATTTAAAGAGGCAGAAACCAGGAGGAGATCTTCAATAAGTACCCAGTATACACAAAAACAAATGGAACCAAACATAAACTCTCATAAACTGCTCTTAGACATATTGAGATAACTGCCAGGCTGATTTGTGTTTTTTTTTCTATGAAGGTATTGGAATTACGCTCTGCACTTTTCATTTGTTAGGCAATTGATATTTACCTCAGGCTGTGTCAAAGTTTCCAAGATGGCTCCTGGAGGAGAAGTTCAGCAATGCAAGGACCTTACAATATGGAGGAGTGGTGAAGGGAGAGAATAAGGATGCAGGATCAAGCAAATCTAGAATATTCAGAGACTGACTCAGCTATATAACCCAGATAAAAACTGGTACCATAGTTGCTCTCTCCCCTTGTCTAAGCTTCCCTATGCAAACTTTTTGTGTGTGTGTATGCTGGTCCTGAAGCTTAACTCTAGAGCCTGGACCCGTTACACATTCAATAACCTCCTTTTAGACATAGTGGGATAACTGTCAGACGGATTTCTTTTGTTTTTCTTTAATAGTATTAAGGTTTTTCAATTGGGGACCAGGAACTTCTCAGGCAAGTGCTCTTTAATTTGAGCTACATGGTATCTGTGGAAATGGCTTCAGGAGGAGGAACATAGTGATCTGTGGATATTACTGTAAGGGGATGAGCCTGAAGTGCCAGGACCAATAAAATCTTAGGATGTCCTGTGACTGACACAGCCATATAACCCATAGGAAATTACAGAAGTTCCTTCCCCTTGAAGTAAGCTCCCCTAAGGAAGTGTTATTTGGTGGGGGCATGTGTCTCCTCCTGAAGAGCTTTGGAGTGAGAGGAGTCTGATGAGGCTAATGGATAAGTGACAGAGGGTCAGGCAAGCAAGAGTAAGTTTCTGAGTTAAATTCCAAGCATTACCAGAAAAGAAAAAAAAAATATGTAGCAATGTTGCATTTGGAAGAGTCTTTAAAGAGACGGGAGCAAGCCAGGCTCTGCTAGCTCATTCCTATAATCCTAGCTACACAGCCAGCTAAGCTCTGATGATCATGCTTCTATTCAGTGATCCAGCAAAAAGCCATTAGTAGAGGTATGTCTAAGTGGTAGAGTGTAGGGCTCTCCCTAAAAACCATGGAGAACGTAAGTCCCTGAAATCAAATGAATTTAAGCCCCAGTACTGGCAGAGGGCGTCGGGGGGGGGGGGGGGCGTGAGGGAAATATACCATATACCGATGCTTTCTTGAGGACCTGGATGATTACCACATCTATAAATGATTGGCATATGAATCGCTCACAGGTCTAGTCACATACCCTACAAATGGCTACTAGTGGGATAACTTTATGAATGACTTTTTTTCTTTCGAAATATTGGAATGAAACTTGGGGGCCTTGTGTTTGCTAAGCAAGTGCTCTTTAGCGTGTGCTGTGTCGGAACAGTCAAGATTGTTTCCGGAGAAGGAGCTCAGTAATACAGTGACCTCATAGTGGGGTGGGGGTGGGGAGAATGGCTGAGAGAGGCGCCTAAAGCAAGGACCACTCAAATTAGAATGTTCTGAAACAAAGAATGTAACTTCCGGAAGAGCTGCCACTTCCGGTTGGAGAATTTCAGGAAACGGAGCGGCTCACAGTCTGGCTGCTGGGTGTCGCTAAGCCTGGGAGAAGTTCTAGTTTCTTGAAGAAGGAGCGGTAAGGAGGTTGGAAGACAATGACATAAACCGTATCTCGAAAGAGTACCCCCTTCTTTCTCTATAAGACAATATACTTGTTCCCAGTCAACAAAAGAAACTACAAGATACAGACAGAAGCCATTTTAACGCTCACCCATTTTTGCCTTAGGGTCTCAGGCTCATGAGGGTAAAAAAAAAAAAATAAACGAATGCGGCTCCATTTCTGCACAGTTAGGAAACATCTAAAGTAACATTTTAACTGTTGGTTGGTTAAGAACCTTTCGGTGGGAGATTTTACCAGAAGATCCTTTTTGTGGCTCTCAGTATTCCTCGCCATGGTGGTCCATCAGTGTTAACTTTTTTCCAAAGTGAAGGTATGGGGAACAAAGGCTTCTTTTGAAGTGTAATGTTGGGGGAGGGGCAAGAAGGGGTGGGAGAAAGGGAGGTGAGAAGAAAAGAATACCAGAAGAGAAGGTGGGGCACTCATGGGTGAGAGCTAGAGGAGGGTCGGCAGGTGTAAAACTATGTTTCCTCCATGATAGTAAAGAGATCAAAAAGGTTTAGTTAAGTGACTGGGGGAAGAGGAAGTGTATGGATGGGTTCAAGTCAGAAGAGGGAGTATAACCAGAGGAAGAGGACTGGTTATCAAGCACATGGTCTTAATATCCATAGCCAGTACTTAAAAAAAAGTCAAGTGCAGGTGGTTCATGAATGTAATCCTAGTTATTCAGGAAACTGAAGGAGGCTATTCTGAGAATTGCAGTTGAAAGCCAGTTGCTTGGCAGGAAAGTCCATGAGTCTAGAAGTGGGGCTGTGGCTCAGGTAGTAGAATGCTAGCCTTGAGCAAAATGACTCAAGGATAGCATCCAGACACCAAGTTCAAGACCAGGATCAATTCTCCCCACCCTCCACAAAAAAACTCTAAACTTAAAAACACCAAAATAAATAAAATGGCTCAAGGACAGCATCCAGACACCAAGTTCAAGCCCCAGGATCAATTCTATCCCTGGAAAAGAAACCCTAAACTTAAAAATCACCAAAATAAATAAAAGAGTGTTATGTTCACATGGATTCCAGAATGTTCTGGCTTTGCCTGATTTCTGAGAAAACTACTGATTCCATAACAGTGAGGTTGCATGCTCTCAGCCAGGCCCTGCCATCCCCAGACAAGTCTACCAAGATAATTTTAACAAGAAGATTTCAGGGACCCAGGGTTTGGGGTAGAGTGTCACATCCTTGTGTCAATATATTGAAACTTCTCAAGAATATCCTGAAGTGTAGCTGAAGACCCCATGGGAGATTGAGTGAACCACCACACTGTTGGTTGCATGTCTATTCAAACATATTATGATTTGTACTCATTTTCCTCCCATGACATAAGGTGTTGTTAACAGTGGTGAGGAATATAATCTAACACTGATGGACTAAAGGTCAAAATAGAAGAATTTCTAGGTATTTCTTAGCACTAAGGTGAGGACCATCATGTGAGGACTATATCAGGAGGTTAGCATCTAGTACCTCCCATATTCTCAGCCTCATGACATCAGTGGCTCATTAGGTGGCCATCATTTTCTGATATATTCTCAGGAGATCCCAGCAAGATATTCTATTCTAGTGTAGTGATAGTTCAGAGGTCAAGATCTGTACCATGCAACATGGTGCAGAAAAAGAATTAGAAACCAACTCATACAGTCAGTCCTAGAAAGCCAAGGCCAGTACTGTCAGCTTGAGGGATAGCAATTCTAAAACTTGAATTCTGGTGAGAGTGCAATGACCAGTCAGTAAAATTGAAGAAAATGTATCAAATACTACCTGAAGTTGAAGTGACTTCCAGATGGAGTCTTGCATGTTCAATAAGTGAATGACAGAGAGGGTTTCACATTATAACTGTGAAAGGAATGACAGACTGAAAAACTCCTTCAATTCTCCCTCAAGAGTTTCAAGGACATCTTAGATTATTATTTGCTGGGTCAGAACATCAGAAGGGAGAACATTATACTTTTTCCACAGTTGCTGTGGCGATTTTCAACTTCAGATGGGGAGATCCCAAATTTCAAATCAGAGGGCCTTTAAAACTAGTCCCTCCCCTCACCGTATCCAGCCTACTTATGCATGGAAAACTATAGCCTAAGAATTATTGTGTCTTGCTTCATAGGAAACATGCAGATAAAAATAGATGCCTTTGGAGTTGCTAGTAAACACTGATCTCATTGAAAACTGCAGATGGGCCTTGGTTAAAACTAATCAGCTTTCTCCCTACTGAAGGTACTCATACAATTTAATTCTCCCTCCTCCAGGTTGCTGATTCAGAATCTTTCTGGCATACACATTTTCCTCTTTTCCCTACAAAAGTCATCATGCCTCGAGGTCAGCAAAGTAAGCTCATTGCACGAGAGAAGCGCCGCCAGGCTCGTTGTCATACCCGGATTTGTAGGTGTGCTGAAGAAATATTAATGATAGCTGAAGAATGCGCTACATCCTCCATGATGCCCATAGCTGAGTCATGTAGCACTCCTCAGGGAGTTAGGGAAACCCCGTCAGCTGGAGCTACTCCTGGTGCTGTTTCAACATCCCTATCTACTGGCCATACTGATGAAGGTATTTCTGCTACAACATCTTCTGCCTCTAATGATGAATGGGTCTCTGCAGCACCTCATTTGGCTCCTACTGATGAGGGTGTTTCTCAAGTACCATCTGCACTGTCATCAGATGAGGCTGTTTCTGCAGCATTGTCTACTGCTGCTATTGCCATAGGTGCATCTGGCAGTAAAATCCAAGAAGAAGTTCAAGAAACCCCTTCTGAGAAATCTTGCTATACAGAGTTTTCACACCTACATCTTGTATCCAGAGAGGTTGGGTTCCTGGAGAAGTTCATACTCTCAAAGTTTAATCTGAAGAAGCTCACTACCAAGGAAGAAATGTTGAATATCATCGACTCAGACTGTAAAATGGATTTTGAGGAGATCTTCAGGAAAGCCTGTGAGCACCTCTCTGCTGTCTTCGCAGTTGAAGTGAGAGAAGTGAGCCCTGACACATATAATCTTGTGACCAAATTGAAACTCCCCAACAATGGGAGAGTACGTCCTGGCAAAGGCTACCCCAAGGCTGGATTTGTGATGAATCTCCTAGGTATGATATTATTGAAGGGTAACTGTGTCAATGAGGAAGACATCTGGAAATTCCTAAAGTTGATGCAAGTATACCCTGGGAAGAAGCACTATGCCTTTGGAGAGCCCAAGAAACTCATCATGCAAGATTTGGTGAGGCTGAAGTACCTAGAGTCCCGGCAGGTGCCCAACAGTGATCCTCCACGCTATGAGTTCCTGTGGGGTCCTCAAGCCTATGCTGAAACTAACGAGATGGAAGTCTTCAAGTTTTTGGCAAAGATTAATGAACTTGCTCCTTCTTTCTTTGCTTCTATTTGTGAAGATTCTGAGAACGATTAGAAAGGAGCCCTGAACCTAGAAACACACAAGCCTGGCACCATTATCAAAGCTTGTGCAGTTTCTAATGCCATTCCTCCAGCAAGTCATCCTACATCAGTTGAATCTGAAGCTGTAAGATTGGCCAAATAAAAAAATACAACCATCACAATGTGAATTTTGGTGAAAATAATAAAGTAGAGAATGTTTTTGTGGTAAAAAGTTAAACATGGTTCATCCTTGCTTTTTCTTGTTGCTCTTACTGTTGTTTGGCTAAAATTGGTTTCAAACCTTTTTTTAAAAAAAAGTTGAACTAAAATGTTTATAAAACATAGTGATGTTTGGGGCTGGGAAGGTGGCTCAGTGGTAGAGAGCTTGCCTTGCATGCCTGAGGCCCTGGGTTTGATTCCTCAGCACCACATAAGCAAAAAGAAAAAAGCCAGAAGTGGTGGTGTGGCTCAAGTGGTAGAGCGCTAGCCTTGAGCTGAAGAGCTGAGGGACAGCGCCCAGGCCCAGAGTTCAGGCCCCACGACCCGACCCCCCCAAAAAAAAATTTAAAAAAACAAAAAACATACTGATGTTTGTATTTTTTTCAAGTATTTCTTGAGGGTGTTAGGCTTGATATACTAACAAGAAGTTAAACTAGTTTACTCAGTCCTTGCTTGTACTAATTTTCAGCCCATAAGATGCAGCTCTACATGGAAAATGTTCAACTACCTTCTATGACTTAGATGTAAAGAAATGAGTGATCATGAAGGTGGGTTTTTTTTTTATCAGAACAATCAAGTGGAAATGAGCAATGAAAGGCCTTTGGGAGTTTGTTAAATTGCAAATGTCATTTGTTTGAATTTTCATCTAATATGAGTGGTGGGCCACTCAGAGTCAGGGAAGTAGTAAATTCCATGCTCTCAGAAGGTGTCTCACAGTTGAAAGACTAAAATCATTAAGTCTCCTTGGGTGCCATAAGCAAATACTCATGAATGAGTTTAGGATGATGGGAAGTTTGGAAAAAGGGCAAAATTAAGCTGAACAGACATTTAGTCTTCCAAGTTCTGGAGGCTGAGAAATCCCAGGTTAAGGTGTAAATAGATTCAGTTCCTGATTTGCTTCCCTTGCTGGATTGTATAGTTAACTGTAGCCTAACACAGGAGAGAGAAGAACAAACCACAGTGGACACAAGTGACCAGTGAAAAAGAGAAGAAAGAACACAAACACTTGTCTCTATATTTTGTTATAGAGACACCCAAAGTTGGGAGCCTTAAGAACATGCAAAGTGCTAGCCATCAGTGGTTCATGCCTATAATCCTAGCTACTCTGGAGACTGAGTTCTGAGGATCGTGGTTTAAAGTCAGAACAACAAGAAAGTCTGTGAGACTCCTAGCTACAATAAACTACCAAAGAGCCAGCAGTGGAACTGTGGCCCAGGTGGTATACTAGTAGCATGGAAGGAAAAAAAGCTCAGGGACAGGTGGTTAGGCCTGAGGTTTATGAGTACACTGGGAAAAAAATTTTTCTCCTGGGAATTGGACCAGTGTGTTGGACTCTTTTCTCTCATTGTGCTGATGAACATATATTGGAAATAAGAATTTTATACATTTTTACAAGGAGTTTCTGATAAAGAGTAATGGTCTCTTAACGTGAGAAGTGCAAAAGTAACTATGGCAATTTTGGAAATGAACTGGGATGGTTGAATCCATTGCATTAAAGCAGCATTAAAATTAGTTTATCTTTAGCAAAATTCAGCAGACTTTACATAAGAATAAATTACTGTTAAGGCTATTATGAATGCAAATAGAGACAGATGGGATAGACAGAAAGATGGAAGGATTTCTCTCTTGTCACCAATTCTAGCAACTTGAATTGCAAGAATATATTCTTTGGAAGGCTGTGTTAGTGTTTTGAATTAGTGTAATAAGGGAAGCTAAGCTAAAGACCTAGCCTTTTTTTATTCATATTTTGAGCCCATGAAATGCAGGAAAACTGTGACTAGAGGTAAAATGAAAAGAATGAGTTAGCATAAGGGTGTTCTTTATGAGAGTGATCAAGTGGAAATTTGCAGAGTAGGGTCTTTGAGGCTTTGAGAAATGGCATGTCCCTAGTTTGATAGAATTTTCATGTAACAGGGGTGGAGGAATAGGCAATCATGGAAGTGTAAATTCCATGTCAGAAGGTGCCACAAGTGGAATAAAAATCTTTTAAATTTGTTCAGTGTTCTATAAGACACTTTTTCTTAGGGTAGATTGGCAGATATTGCAGACAGGGACACAGACAATGCTAAGAATTCTCATAGTTCTGGATACTGAGAAGCCCTGTAATAAGTGTCAACAGATTTAGTCCATGATGGGTGTTTTGTTTATTTTGTGTGTGGGAAATAAACCCAGGGCCTTGCTTGCTAGACAAATGCCCTAGTACTTGAGCTATAACCCCAGGACTTTATGATTTGTTTGTTTTTCATATAAAGTAAGCCTGACTTGGCTTAGAAAACATGATCCTTCTACCTTTGGCCTATTGACTGTCTGGGATTACTTGCAGTCATCACCATACCTGGCATAACATTTATTCTTCAATCCTAGACACTGCAGAGAAAATTTTCTGCTGGGGAGGGCAAGTCACATGGTTCAGGTACTTACGTTAGTGCACATGACCACAAATTTGCAAGACACTGTTTCATATACTCAAATGCAAACTTGTGCTCCTCTCTATAAAACAGGAATTATGACTGAAGATGGAGATAAAACCCCACAGAATGGAGCCACTGGACAAAGTTATCATTTTTAAGCTTGAAATTTTATCAAGGGACTGATTAAAATTATTCATTGTGATTTCAGAACTGTTGTATTACAGTTACTTTTTCTTTCTTCCTTTCCTTCCTTCTTTCTTTCCTTTCTTTTCAGTCCTGGGGTTTGAACAGTGGGCTTAGCTGCTATCCCTGAGACATTTTGTTCCAGGCTAGTGCTCTACCACTTGAGTCACAGCTCCACTTCTGAATTCTGTGGTTAATTAGAGATAACAGTCTCATGGACTTATTTGTTCCTAGGCTGGCATCGAACTGCAATCCTCAGATCTCAACCTCCTGAGAAGCTAGGATTACAGGTATGAGCCAGTTGGCATTTTGTATCTCTAAGTTTATATGCATACATTTATAATACAACTATTATCTTATGAATATCCTACTGATGTGTGGTGCCTTCTCTTTACTTTCTCTCTCTCTCTCTCTCTCTCTCTCTCTCTCTCTCTCTCTCTCTCTCTCTCTCTCTCCCTCTCCCTCTCCCTCTCCTCCCCCCCCCCCTCTCTCTCTTTGTCGGTCAGTGGGCCTGAGCTCTGGGCCTGGGCACTGTCCCTCAGCTCTTCAGCTCAAGGCTAGCATTCTACCACTTGAGCCACAGCGCCACTTCCAGCTTTTTCTGATTATGTGGTGCTGAGGAATCAAACCCAGGACCACATGCATGCATGACAAGCACTCTACCCCTGAGCCACCTTCCCAGCCTCGCTTTCTCTTTTCTTTCATAGATCCATGACAAAGGCATATTTTGCCCAATTGCTACATTTAAGTCCCATAACCCAACAGCCTTCTCACTTGGTGGCCCTGATTTAGATTTTTAAGCACTGAATTTTGAGTTGACATTGTAATAGGATCAGGGTTTGGGGGATCTATGGAAGGTGAATATTTTGCATTAAGGTTGGGATATAAGCAATGGGGCCCAGAGGGGGAATTGCTACAGAAAAACTAATTGTTCTTCAATTTCCTCACATATTCTACCTTAAGCTTGGACTGGACATGAGATTTTATTCTGAGGGAATTCTTATACCAAAGTTAACAGTAGGTCATACTGGTAATCACATGGGTATTATATACCAAAGTAATAGGACAGTCCCCTGATAATGTACACTATGTAGGCTAACATTTTGCTGTCAATCTATTTAAAAATATTGAACAAGGAAGAGCCCATTTTGATGGACTGCTGACAACCACAGTTCTTTTTTCCCATGGAAAAGCTACAGGTGTGCAGCTAAAAAGGAAATGATAGCTTAGGAATTGCCACAACAGTAATTGATCAATACAGCGATAGAAACTAGCAAGGAACAAAATATTGTCAGATCTGTAGGTAAAGGAAGCAAGTGACTAATTGCATCCAGAAGGAGCTCTAAGTGGGTAATAGACTTCTGTGTAGTGAATATAGAAGCTCTCTGCTTTCTGTTTTGTAGTTGTTGCTATTGTTTGCCTTGATACTGAGCTGGTTATTTCTCCACACCTATACAGCACACAAAGTACCCCCAGTAGAAAGTACAAGCTGACCAGTACAATAATCCAACACAAAGGTCCAGAACTTCTTAAATCCACTGCTCCCAGATAGGAACTTAATCAATCATAGTGAGAAAGAGTTTCTTTTAAACACCCATGCTTCTAGAACCTAAGTAAACCGCTGAGAACCATGTCCCATGAGCTGAACACAGGCAACCCTGTGTATACACTCATGAGCCCAAGCTCATATAGATGGATCAATGCCCACCTCCAGAAAAACCATTTCAATAAATTGCTCTTGCTCACTTTATGGGTGGGGTCCACCCATAGCTCTCTCAAAATCAAGTAAGTAAAGCCGTTGTTGTGCCTATGCCCAGGAGATCAATGTTCAGTTCCCAAGAAACCTTGTGAGTCTAGCACAGTGTATCTGTTCTCTGGTGAGTGATTTTCTTCCAGTGGCAGCAGCATTCCCCTTTCTACCTATCAGAGCAGAGGAAAAATGCTTCACTGGAACTTATGTGAAATAAATTGCCTCATATCCCTTCACAGTTCTGTATTCTGTGACTCAGGAGAGCTGAGCAGGTGACCCTGTCTCATGAGGGAATCCTGAGGCAGAGAAAATCCTTGATGCCATCCCTGGATGGAGAGAAATGTCTTTGGCCTTATAAGGAAACTACAGTCTGTTATCCCAACATCCAGTAAGTGGTAGAGGCAGTCCCTTTAGCACCTAGTAAGTGAAAGCACAGTCTGATGGGTTGAAGGTTAGGATCTCAGGAAGCAATCTAATGGGGATCCTTACAAGACTCTCTATGTTAAAGTTTGACAGATGATTTCCTCAACCTCAATACTCTCTTTTTTTTTTTTTTGAAAACTTCCCACATTATCTAGGGAAAGAACTCTCCTATACACCAGGAATCCAGTGGCAGAATTCAGAGTCATACAATGGCTACCAATAGTAGGACAGCATCACAGGAGCAACTTCAGAGACAAAGAAGTTAGAGGCCTCCTCCATTCTTTCTTTTTTTAGTGAGTCCCAAAGTATCACAAGACTAAACTAAACAGGACAAAAGGCAAGATTTAAAGAGGCAGAGTGCTATTTCTCCACAGAGAAGAAATATTATACTTGCGTATCCCAAATTGCCACAGGAACTGGTTCAGAATGAATCAAGTGACCTAAGGGATGTAGCACACTGCTGAGAGGAAAAAGTCATCTTCAATAACAAGAAAAACAGAATGTATGTTGTTTTTATTTATTTTCTAAAATAAGACAAGGATGTCTACTCGCTGCATTTTATTCAAGACAGTATGGAAATTCCTAACCAGAAATAAGGCAAGAAAAAGATATAAAAGTGATCCAAATAGGAAAGAGAGGAGTCAAAGCAACTGTATTTGTAGATTATGTGATCCTAAAGGGCCCTAATGAATCCATCCCTAAACTCCTAGAGCTCATACATACTTTCAGCAAAGTAGCAGTATGTAAAATTGATACAAAAGATTATTACCTTTTCCATATACTAACAATGAGCAGATGGAAGAGAAATTAGGAGAAAAAATCAATTCACATAATTCTCAAATAAAAATACCTGGAAATAAACAGCACTCTAAATATTCACAGTGAGACCACAGGAGTATATTCTTAGGAGAGGATCACAAGGGCTCTGTTAGCATTCCCTCCATCTCAGGTCCTCAGCCCCTCCCACTTTACTTCCAAGTGCAGCATGTATCTGCACCCCAGCTGCATCAGCAGAATGCCTTCCACCCAGATCTGTACTCCACTATGCCCATTACAAAAAAGAACTTCCTCTGGGCCTCCCTCCAGTTTCTCCTGGATAGCTCTGCCCAGACCTAGCTGTGCACACAGAGTACCTCCCACCTCTAGCTCTGGTGTTACAAGGATCCACCTTCATGGGGACAGGTATCTTATTGCTCCCTCTCCTGTGGCCCCTCTAATAAACTTCTTTATAAACCTTCTCTCCAGTACATGGTTGTGCCCATATGGTCTTCTGGGATGGATGCATACAGGTTCAATAGCTGTGTGCATATGATCATATACAATGATGCTTATCAAAATGAACTCCAAGAAATGGAAACTAGTGGATTTTTATTGTACTGCTTTCAGTTCTTTTTTTTTTTCATTTTCTCTTGGGTTTATTCCCTTTTGTTGCTGTTTTTGATTTCTGTACCTTTTGTCTCATATATAAGTTTATCTGATTGGTGGGGAGGTGGAAGGGAAGCACTGAAACAATGGGGCAGAGGGTGAACCAGGGATACTCACTAGATAGTATATTGGAAATGAACCATACCATTTGGGAGGGAGGGAGATTGGGAGAGGAAAACCTGGGAGAAAATGAGGGAGGGAATGACACTTTTCAAAAAGAAATGTACTCATTACTGGACTTACATAGCTGTAACCTCTATGTATATCACCTTTACAATAAAAATTAAACAAAGTAGCATAGAATTTAACCATCAAAATTTTCCTTCAGAGTGAATAAGAGAAAGATTCTTTCAAACATACATACTACATTGAGGAACTTCAACACTAGTAAATGTGCCTTGCAAAATTTATTGGAATACGTTCTTTTGTGAGAACAAAAATGATGTAAATCAGAAACTCAGATCTATATAATAAAAGGAAGCATGTTACAGCATAGATGAAGGTAAAATATTTCATTTTGTATCCAAAGCTAGTGTTCTACCACTTGATCCAAGCTCCATTTCTGGCTTTTTGGTGATAAATTAGCTCATGGACTTCCCTGCCCAGCTGGCTTTGAACCATGATCTTCAAATCTCAGTCTCCTGAATAATTACAATTATAAGTATGATCCACTGATGCCCAGATCATTGTTCTATCCCTAATTGATCTACCATCTACAGTTTTAAATGAATAATGTCAATATTTTGAATGGCTTATCTAACAAATAAGAAAAATGAATTTGAATTATATGCTAACACACAGGAGAAAAAAACTTAGAATACTCCCTTATAATATTTCCGCATGACTTGTGAAATGGAAAAGTATTTTGGAAGTTGGCTGGATCAGTTAAAAGCATACATATGTTTCAAGTTCTATGGAAATAATTAAATAAGTAGAACTGATCATTTAAGAAAGAAAAGAAAGTGGAAATGTACAAAATGCTTAATCAATATCAATGAACACAGAAGAGAATAATAGAAAATCATAAACAATGACAATAGAAAACAAAACCAATTGTAATATTCATTAAAAACTAACCCAATTACCTTTAAAATCTAGTGATCTGAATATATCAACTAAAAGATTAAAACTATCAGAGAAGATTTTAAATAACAGGACCAAACTGTACACTTTCTGTAACACTCACATTAAATATAAAGCTATAAATAGTTTAAAAGCAAAATGTTGGAAAAGGATATCTCATTTTAACACAAAGGAAAAGAAAGATAAACTAATGGTGGGTGCCAGAGACTTACATCTATAAACTTTACTGCTCAGGAGGCTGAGAGGTGAGAATCACAGTTTGAAACCAGCCTATGCAGGAAACTCCGTGAGACTCTTATCTCCAATTAACCACCAAATTGTAGCGTTAGAGCACTAGCTTTGAGCACAAAAGCTCAGGGATAGCACCCAGGTTCTAAGTTCAAGCCTCAGGACAGACACCAAAAATAAAAAAGTAAAAGAAAGGTAAACTAGATATATTCATTACAGACAAAATAGAATTTAGGGGAAGGAAACAATTAGGAAAAGATATAAGTATAACAAGGATAAAGGAGTCAATTCTCTCTACAAAAATATAAAAATAATTATTGGATATACATAGTAAAGCACAGTGCTCATTTAAGTCATATAAGGCAAACACTGATGAGACAAATCTACTCATGCAGCTGAAGATTTCAACCTCTCTTACTGCATACTTGAAAGATAGATGCACTGGTGGACCCATTGCAACAATGAGATGTACAAGTCGTTATGTCGAAAACGAACTTTACAACTTTTCCGCGGGGGGGGGGGGGGGGGGGGGGTGCATGTGGGAGTGGGAGGTGGGGGAGGGGAGCGGGGAGGATTGGGTGGGGGGCAGAGGGAGGATGGGAAGGGATGGGAAGGGGAAACAAAGGACGAGGCTACAATGCTTGATAAGAAATGTACTCATTATCTTGCCCATGTAATTGTAACCCCTCTGTACAGTATTTTCACAAAAAAAAAAAAAGACAGATGCACTGGCAAATAAAATCAATACAGATGCAGTCAAATTGAACCATACAGTCAATTAACTAGTTTTATATAACGTTAAATTACTTAACGCATGAAATAAACAACACATTTTTAAAAGACCATATGGAACATAATACATCAGAAAGCTTCACCCTCTGTTCCACTTAACACACACTGTTACATTTAAAGGAAAAAATTAATAAAATATACTCAAAAGTTTAGGATGGAATATACCTAAATTAATGATAAAGTTACAGTAGATTGAACAACAGATCCAAGAAGAGGTCTGGAAAGAATTGAAAAATAAAAATTTCTCATCAAACATCAATGCTCATGCCTGTAATCTTAGAGACTCAGGAGGATGAGATCTTCAGGATGGCAGTTCAAAGGCAGCTCAGGCAAGAAAGTCTGAGAGACACTATCTCACAAAGAACCAGAAAAAAAAAATCTGTCTGGGGGTGTCGCACAAGACTGCCAGCAAGACAAGCAAGATATGTAATCACAAGCCCCAGTTTCCAAATCCTCATCAAGGGAAATAAATAAATAAATAACAACATTTCTTAAATGAAAGTACATGAAAATAAAGTTCATCAAGTATGTGAGCTGCAATGGAGGCAGTATTTACAAGGAAATTTATAGCACTGGATATTTACATTGTAAAAGAAGGAATATTTGATGTAATAATTTAATCTTCCTTAGCAAGGTAGAAAAATGAAATTAAATTCAAAGGAAAAAGAAACTACCCATATAAAATCAGAAATAAATGAATTTGAAAATATTGGTATAAGCGACTGATAAAACTAAAAGCTACTTTTTATATTATTAATAATGTTTGTAATGATCTATGCATACTAAGAAGAAGGAAGATACAAATTTCTAATAAAAGTCAAATAGAGGCCATCAGTAATAACTCCAATTCCAATAACAGTATATCAGGAAATACTGTAATAATTCTATGCTCAAATTTAGTGAACCTATAGAAAATGTTATCATTCTTCAAAATGTACTTAGATAAGTGTTCACAGAGATAGAATAGCTGAATAGGCTTATCTGAATGAAAGAAATTAAAATAATCTTTCCATCCTAACAAAAAAGTACAATCTGAACTTCTCAGTGGTGAATTCTGTTGAATATTTAGGTAGACATGATGCTACTTCTCAACAAGTAAGCACACCAAAAGATCCTTAAGTATATGTTATTAGGGAATTTCAATCCAAAACAATGAGATACCAGTATATATCTATTAAAATGGCTAAAGTTCAAAACACTGACAAGACCAAGTGACTGAGATTATATGTAACAATGGGATCCCTAATTTAATGCTGGAGGGATGAGAATGCTGCAGCTACTCAAGGACAATGTGAAAGTATTTTATACAGTGAACATATTCTTATCATATTATCCAACAATTATACTTCATAGTGTTTATCCCCTACAGTTTGAAAGCTATGTCAACACAAAACTTCTCAAAAAAGTATTCACAGCAGATTTTTATGCATAGTTGTCAAATAAAGAAAAAAAATCTAAGATGCCCTTCAATAGATACATTCATACACTAGAACAATGTCTAGTGATAAAAGGAATGAATTATTTTTAGAAGTTTTAGCAAGGATTTATTTTAATATAACAGAGGTAAAGTAGGGAGAAATAGAAAAAGTGAAAGAAAAATTTTCTGCTTCCCATACAGGAAAGACTTCAAAGTATAAGTTTTTCCTGAAATGGCATGGGTGACTTATAAGTGTGTATTGCTATGTGAAACTAGCCTATCTGAGAAAGGCTACATACTATATGATTCTCACATTCTGGAAAAAACAAATTTATGAAAATAACTTTTAAAGATAAGGGTTTCAAAGGTATAAAAAGAGGTTTTAATAAAGGAGGTTGAATAAAGTACAGAGAATTTTTGATATACTGAAGCCATTTGGAACAATGGTATACTGGTACTATATAACCAAAAGAGTAAATGGGAATGTGAACTATGGAACTCAGTTTAAAATAACACATTAGTATAGATTCCTTAACTGTAAATAATATGATCTTAGTGGTACTAGAGGTCAATACCAAGAAAATCTGTGTGATGGACAGATGTGATAGTTCACTCAATTTTGTTGTAAAATGGAAATTGGTCTAAAAAAATGTGTGAGCCTCGTAGCTCACATAAATGATTCTTTCTACTTGAGAAATGGACATCAAGACAATCATTTCTAGGCCAACCCAGGCAAAAGTTTCATAAGACCAAGATCCCATCTCAAGCATTAAAATGAGACATCTGTAATCTCTCTTATGGGGGAAACATAAACAGGGAGATAAATATTCATACCTGTACCCTGGTATAAAAGCAATACCTTCTTCAAATAATAACAGAAACAAAAATGGCTCCAGGCATAGTTCAAGATATATAGCACCTTCTTAATTAGCATAAGGTCCTTAGTCCAATCCCTAGCACTGCCCCAAATAAAATAATACAAAATAAAGTTTAGTAATTTTTAAAATCCATACTAAGTTATACATTTAGAATTGTTTGTGTTTTCCTGTGTAATCCATGAAGATTTTTAATTAGCATTATTTATGAATTTTCTTATGTAAAACACTTTGTTTCTGAAAGAGAGAGGGAGAGGGAGGGAGAGAGAGAGAGAGAGAGAGGAGAAAGAAAGCCAGGCACTCATACCTGTAATCCTAGCTACTCAAGAGTCTGAGATTTGAGGATTATGGTTTGAAGCCATCCTAGGCAGGAAAACCTATGAGATTCTTATCTCCAATTAACTACCAACAAAACCAAAATTATTGCTGTGGCCCAACTAGATTGAGCACAAAAGCTCAGGGATGGCACCCAGGCCCTGAGTTCAAGCCCCAGGGCCAGCACACACACAAAAAGAGAATGTCAGTTATCTGTACCTAGACATTAAAGTTTCTTCTATCATTAGTAAGTAAAATATACCACAGAAAAATATACCATATATCCTTAAATTTCTTTTTTAGTATTGTTACAGTCACTCTACGGTATATGTGTGAATAATCACTCCCCTTTCTGTATATGAATATATATATTTGTATATATTTAAAATGTTCTAGAGAATTATGACAGATATACTCAACTTGAAGAAAAATTGAATACTACACAAAATGTTGATTCCAACTATTTTTGGAATCAGCCCAAATCACTCTCATAGGAATTTTATTTCATTAAAAATATTTAGCCAGCCATGATGGCTCAAACATGTAATCCAAGCTACTCAGGATGTTGAGATCTGAATGAAAAGATTTCAAGGACAGTATGAGCAATAAAAAGGTAGTGAGAGGTTAAACTCAGTCAATAGCAGAGCATGGTGGCACATGCCTTATTTGCTTAGCTATCCAGAAGAGGTAAATAGGAAGATTATTCACCAGGCTGTACTATGCAAAGATACAAGATCTCATCTCAAAAAGAAAGTAAAAAGGAATTGAGTCATGACTCAAATTGTAGAGAACCTTTCTAAGTAAACAAAAGGCTCTTCACTATCATTATCACCAAATTAGACACAAAGAACATGGTAGACGATAAGGAATAAAAATGAAAAACTGGTAAATTAGAAAATAATGAAGCAAATTAGTGATAATCAGTTCTTTGAAAAAGTAATATAAAGATTTTTGTAAATATTATTAGTTTATGATGAAAGAAATGAAAATAAATATTAGGTAAGTAAAATTATATAGCCGTGGGTACAGAAAAGATTTAATGCTACTAAGGAAATAATATAGTAACAATTAACTAGAGACAGAGTTCAAGAATCAGAACTGGCAAAAAAAGGTTTTAAAAAAAAGAATCTCAGGTGAGCATTGATGGCTCATGCTTTTAATCCTAGCTACTTATAAGGCTGAGATTTGAGGATTACAGTTCAAAGTCAGGCCAAGAAGGGGGGAAGAGTGTGTGGGAGGGAAGAAATCCCTGAAATTTTTATCTGCAATTAACCAAAATATAGCTGGAAGTAGAGGTGTGATTCAAATGGTAGAGCGGCAGCCTTGAGCAAAATGCCAATCAAGCCCTAAATTCAAGCCCCAATACTGGCACTTAAAAAAATTAAAAATTCCAGTCACTGCTACTTGGTGAGGTCTCTACCACATACAGTATTTTCTTTTTATTTTTTGGGGGGTCTGGTCGTGGGGTCTGAACTCTGGGCCTGGGTGCTGTCCCTCAGCTCTTCAGCTCAAGGCTAGCACTCTACCACTTGAGCCACAGTGCCACTTCTGGCTTTTTTCTTTTTGCTTATGTGGTGCTGAGGAATCAAACCCAGGGCCTCAGGCATGCAAGACAAGTTCTTTACCACTGACCATCTTCCCAACCCTATATACAGTATTTTCTTAAAAAGTTTCAGTCATGACTACTTCTACGTCTCTACTTTATTTCCCATTCTAGACTCAGGAAAAAGAACAATCTTGTGAAGAATGCTTCGACTTACCTCAAGAAAGAGAAAACTCATTGGCCTCTGGGAAGTCAAAGGGACCTTTCTGTCAGCTCTCTTGGAACCCCGCCCCTCAGCAACAAAGGAAGACGGACAGCCCAGGTTCTGAGGACTAGGTTCCCGGATGAGAGAAGAACGTGGCAGTGGAAGACCGGAAGTGGGAATTCAAGACCGGAAGTAGAAGCAGGAGGCAGTAATTCCCACCTCAGCTGCCGTTATTTGGCATCCGTGTGGAAATTCCGCTTCTAGTCAGGTAACAAAAAGATTTTTGCTCAGAGGCCTTGGTGAGTAACCTGAGTTGAAATTGTGACAGGGAATCTCCCCAAGTTACAGTCCATTCTCATGAAAAATGTGACCACGTGTGGTGCTGTCCATCGACGGCTCCATGATTCCTTGGGAACTGCAATTTATACTAAAAAGGCTGATCCAGTTTTTCTCTTGATGTCAATAAACAAAGGTCTTAATCTATGGCTGGTAGATTCTGTTCACCAAAGTGGCAAACTTTTGCCCCCTAATTGTTTTTTGTTTTGTTTGTTTTTCCCAAATGTGGGGCTTGAAATCAGTGCCGGCACACTGTTCCTGAGCTTTTCTCCTCAAAGGTAGCGTTCTATCCCTTTGAGCAACTTTCTCACAATTAATTGGAGATGAGAGTCTCATGGACTTTTGCTGCCATGGCTGGCTTCTAAGCCCAACCAAGATTCTCAGATCTCAGCCTCCATTGTAGCCAGGATTATAGATGTGAGCCACTAATGTCCCACTGGCCCTAGAAGCTTAAAGTGTAGCTTATTGTGAAAATGGAGGAGACTCAAAGGAGGATTGGGTGCAGATATACGGAGCCCCTCCTGACTCTGTTGTGTATGGTCCAGGAGCACAAAGGATCTAATTTCTCCATCATTTGTTCTCTGCAGAACTAAGGAGGTGGGGGACTTAGGCAAATAAAATGTCAAGGGGTGAGCAAGAAATGATTCTGAGGCCACATAAACAGAGTGAGGACAGTGATCATTTCCAATAGCCATCAAATATACCCTTTCTTATCAAACCTAGGAGTCCCAGATCTACCTGAATGAAGTGGTGGGGTGCTCTCTTATGCATCCTTTTTGTTACTAGAGAAGTTACTATTGTTACTTTCAGGAGAACAGTGCAAAGAAAGGATCTAGACCTTGCAAAAAATAGGTATAATTGTCCTGAGTGTAAACCAATACCATTCTGAGGACTTTGACACAATACTGCTTCTCATTGTGGTCCTCTAACTAAACCTTGAATCGTGCCGTGACACAAAACTCTATAACTTCCTCTGCAGGAGTCTCAGGACACAAGCTGACTAGGAGAGAACACAGGCTGACCTGGAGAGGACACAGGTTGACCGGGTGGGTAAGTAGAGCAAAAACTAGAAAGAGAGAACCTGGGTTAAAGCCAGGGAGCTCTCCCCTTGGAGATAGTTCTCACAAGTACATTTTCTCCCCTCCTCCTTCAGATTTCTGCCTTGCTGGGTCTCCTACCTGCTAGATCTGACCATAGTCATCATGCCAAGGGGACAGAAGAGTAAGCATCGCTCCCGTGCCAGGCGTCAACAGGAACACGGGGAGAGTCCTTGGGGTGCACAGGCCCCCAAAGAGAAGGAAGTGGAGTCTTCACCCTCTTCTCCTGTTGGTGATGGTTCTCTCCCCAGCTCCAGTGCTGTCTGCATTCCCCAGAAGTCTCAGGGAGCCCAGTCATCTGCCTGTGCTGATGTAGGGGCTTCTTGTACTAGTTCTGATGTAGGTGCCCAGGGTCCTAATGCAGGTACTGATGAGGAAAGTTCCAGTACCTTCCAGGTGGCAGTCCCCACTAAGAGCATGTTCAAAGATCCACTCACCAGGAAGAATAATACACTGGTACAAAACATGCTAGAGAAGCTTAAAATAAAAGAGCCTATTACACAGGTAGATATGCTAAAGGTCATCCAAAAAAATTACAAGCAGCGCTTCCCTGAGATCTTCAGGAATGCAACCCAGCAGATGGAGCGGATATTTGGTATTGATTTTCAGGGAGCAAAGCCAAATAGTAAACCTGAAACCCTTGCCAGCAAGTTGGGTGACATCAGTGAGAGTAGTCTGAGTGCCACTGGGGGCTTGTCTAAGATGGGCATGGTGATGATGCTCTTGGGTATCATCTTTATGAAGGGCAATCGTGCCACTGAAGAAGATGTTTGGAAATTCCTGAATGACCTGGGGATTCATGATGGGATGAAGTATGCAAAGTTTGGTGAGCCTAGAAAGCTCATCACCAATGATTTGGTGCTGGATGGATACCTGGAGTATCGCCAGATACCTGACAGTGATCCTCCCTGCTATGAATTCCTGTGGGGTGCCAGAGCCCGAATTGAAACCACCAAAATGAAAGTGCTCGAGTTCTTGGTTAAGGTTGTTGATAAGCCCCTTAATACTTTCCCTATGTTGTATGATGAGGCTTTGAAGGATGAGGCAGGGAGAGCAGAAGGAAAGGGTACAGCTGAGGACTCCCTTGTTGCCCAGGACCCTTCCCATGCTGCAGCCCTCAGCTCCTCCCACATCTAGCTGGGTGGGAAGTAATATTCACTGTGTATTTGAAGAGCAGTACATCTTATTAGGGATTCAAGTATGTGCTGGAGGAAGCGAAACTTAGTTGTATTCTTTCCTATTATGTAACACAGTTGTAACCTTGTTTTAAGATTGTAACTCTGATCTGTAGTTTAAGACTTAGCTATTGAGTTCAAGATTTGTTTTCCTTCATGTTATACTTTGTAAATTATTTCCTTCTCACATTTCTGCTTGTTTAAAAGGGTTTAAAGGTAAAGTTTTGGTGTTTGAATAAATTTCAACCATCTCCCAACATCCAGTTGTCTCTGAGGTAGTTTTTCCATTGTGTAATTGTTCTGTTTTCTTTCTTGTTATGTAACACTGTAGTACCATTGTTGCAACTCTTATTTCTCAAGTCTTTTAATGGAAGATTTATTTCACTCCATATTATACTCTGTCAATTATTTCAGCCTGACAGGAGGCAGCTGCATCTCAGATAAGGGAACTCTATCATTTTCCACAGTGGTCTCAGAAATTAATCATTGTAGTATGAGGGAACAGACCTTTTGGTTATAGAAATACTCACTGAGAGGATCCTGATTTAGGGGTAAACAAGGGTAGATAGACAGACTGACAAAGTCCAGTCACTGGTGTGTGGTTTCTGTGTCTGAGTTAAGACTCAACAGGTCATCTACCTCAGAACCTTGCCTGTAAACCCAGAATTTAGGAGTCTGAAGCAGGAAAGTCATGAGTTCCAGGCCATCCTCTGCTACAGAGAGAAAGATATTAAAACTTCTTTTTGTAATAAAACAATACAAATAAAATCACTAAGATCAAAAGTAAGAGGAGGGCTGGAAAGGTGGCTCAGTGGTAGAGCACTTGCCTTGCATGCATGAGGCCCTGGGTTCGATTCCTCAGCACCACGTAAGCAGGAAAAAAAAGCCAAAAGTGGTGCTGTGGCTCAAGTGGTAGAGCGCTAGCCTTGAGCTGAAGAGCTGAGGGACAGCGCCCAGGCCCAGAGTTCAGGCCCCACAACCGGACCCCCCCCCAAAAAAAAACAAATAAAAGTAAGAGGATTAAATGTGATTAAGAAGATTAAAAGTTATTGATAGTTGGGTGCCTGTGGCTCAAGTCTATAAATCAAGCCAGTTAGGGGGCTGAGATATAAGGATAGCAATATGAAGTCATCCTGGACAGGAAAGTCCATGACACTCATATCTCCAATTAACCAACAAAAGGATGGAAGTCCACCATTGCTCAAGTGGCAGAGCAAAAAAGCAAAGGGATAGCAAGCAGGCCCTGAGTTCACCCCCAGGACTGGTGTGTGCACACACACATGTATGCGCAATCACACATACACAGACACACAAAGTGACAGACCAGAAAATGATCTTTCAGTAAGACACCAAACTTTATAATCAATTTTAAATGTTTTATCAATAACTCAGGAGAAAGACAAGAATCCTACAAAATGAGCAAAGTAACTCATTCTAAGAAGAGTACTTAGCTTTAAAATAAACCGATAGAGCAGGATGCAATGGTTCACACAGCAATCCATTCTTGGGAGGCTATAGGTAGGCAGACAGTTTCTGAGGCCAAAACACAACACACTATCTGAAAACTAAAGCAAAAGTGGGCTGAAATTGGGGAAAATGTAGCCTGGCATAAATATTCACAAGATCCTATTTCAACTAGAAAAGCAGTGTAATGGTACACACAGATCATCACAGCTACATAGGAAGATCATGGGCCAGGCTGGCACAGGCAAGGAGTGAGACCCTTTCTCATACATAACTTAAGAAAAAAGGTCTGGAGGTGTGGCTCAAGCATCAAAGTACCTGTCCAGAGAGGGTGAAGTCCTGAGTTCAAACCCCAGTACTGACTAATCACCTCCCCCCCCCAAAAAAAAAATGCCAACTTGAGTTTGAGCCGGGCATAGGATATACACATGTAATCTCAGAGGCAGAGATGGATAACTGTTTGAGGCCAGTGCAGACCACAAAAGTTAGAGAGACAGTGACAGCATGGACAGGCATGTGGACAGGTATACAGGTGTGTATACTTTCAGCTCTAAAGAGCTCTGTGCCATCACTGGGTGTATCTTGGTGATCATTTCTGCTCCTTGCTGCATAGCACAACCCCTGTGCACACACAGTCTTCCCACAGCTGAAAGGCCTGAACAATTGTGCACATACCTGGTGCTCTTACAGCAATCTTAGAAGGCCATAGGACAGGCTCTGTATCAGCATGCATAGTTTCTCCCTGTAGAAGTGGGAAGACCCTTTGTGGTGATGGCTGGTAGATGATCTCTTGCTCTTGTTGAGCAAGTTTTCAAATAATTCTGACACAATTTAACTGACCAGCTATTCCAGAGAGCTTTACACATAGTTTTCAAAGATTGAACCACATAGTAAAGTGGGGAATAGGTTTAAATTTTTGTCACAATTCACTATTAAGTATTGTCCAATGTAATTAAAAATGACATAGGTTTTTTTTTTTCTTTTCTCAAGTCAAATATAGTGAATTTAACGCAGACAACAATAGAGTTTGGATGGGCCTCCAAGTCTTTGATTAAAATAAAACTCCTAAATTCCAACTGTAGCAGATATAAAATGGCTCTAAAATTTAAATGAGGGTGACAATCCCACTTTTGCATGAAATATAACTGCAGGGTCAATTTTACAACACTTCTCATTTAAGAAATATGGGTCAAAAAACATAAAAGAGGAGAGAGAGGGAGGTAAGCAGAGGGAGAGAGACAGAGAGAGGGGTGGGTCATGGCACAGGGCTGGAGTGGGGGGTCCGGGGGGAGCCAACTTTGACTCAACCTCCCAGAGCTTCCTTTGTAATGCTACCAAAACATCTTCCATCTGCTTTAGGGACTTTTGTAATTCAACCTACTTTCAATATTTAAAAAACAAAAACAAAAAAACCCCTCTATTTTCTTGACACTAGAAGTTTTCCAGAGGACCCTAAAGTATAACTTTCAACAGCCTCAAAACAGTCAAAACAAGTCCCTCGAGATCTAGATTCTTAGGAATTCATCTGTACTTGTAGCTAAGGTTGGGGAGCAGCCTGTATGGTACAGAGTTTCCAGAACGCAACCATCTTCCTCTTAGAGTTTGGATAATTTGTTCCCGATCCAAAGAAACATTACAGGAGATACAGGGCAATGAGATGCAGTTGGGTGTCTTCCCGGTAGGTCACTCAGCACAGCCAGCCCAGTGGCCATAGGGCACACAGAGTACAGGAACACCAGCGAGCTCTCTTCCCTACTGCCGCTGCCTCGGCCTCTGTGCCGGCCTCTCATGCATTTCTCTGACTGTCTGGGCCGCACAGCCTGCCTCCCCCACACCTGCCCCTCACGCGCCTGCCCCTCACGCGCCTGCCCAGGCCTCTGCGCCTGCCCCTCACGTGCCTGCCCAGGCCTCTGCGCCTGCCCCTCACGTGCCTGCCCAGGCCTCTGCGCCTGCCCCTCACGCACCTGCCTGGGCCTCTGCCCCTGCTGCTCACGTGCCTGCCAGGGCCTCTGTGCCTGCCTCATGCATGCCTTCTGCGTACCTGACCAGGCCTCTGAATTCACGTAGGCCTCTCAGCACCAGCCTGCCTTGCCTCGCCTCCCGTGTGCTTTATATTCACCGAGGCCTCTATGCCTGCCTCTCACTCACCTTCTCAGCACCTGTGCAGGCTTCTGCCTCTGCTGTCACCCAGGTCCATGAGCCTGCTTTCCGTGCTTCTCTGGCGCATGTGCAAACCTCAGCCTCTGTCCTTGCCTGGGCCTCCGCACCTGCCCAGGCCTCTGTGCTTTACCTAGACCTCGGCACCAGCCTGCCTTGCCTTCTTTGTACCTTCTCTGCACCTGCGCAGAGCTCTGCCTCTGTGCTTCCCTGGGCCTTGCACCTCTGTACCAGCTTGCCTATCTCATGCATACCTTCTATGCGGCTGCGTAGGCCTTTGTCTCTGTGCTCGCCTGGGCCTTTGCGCCTTCCCAGGTCTCTGCACTCTCATAGTCCTCTGCATCAGCCTGCTTTCCTTGCTAGCACCTTCCCTTAGCCTGCCCAAACCTCTGCCTCTGTGCTCGCCTGGGCCTCAAAGTCGGCCTCATGCTTCACTTCTTCATGCCTGCCTAGGCAGCTGCGCCTGCCTGCTGGCTTCCGGTGAGGCTTCTCCCTACCTGCCTCAGCTTTGACCTAGGCCTCTGCACTGGCCTCTGCGCCTGCCTCAGACATGTCCTTGCTGGAGCAGCTTCATGTGCTCATCCACTTCTGCGGCAAGTGGTAGTTTCTCCAGTCTTTGGACTGCTACCTTCCCTGAAGGAAGGACTTATTCCACTTGTCCTTAGGAAGAAGATAACCTCTGCAAAAATTGGGAGATCAAGCACCGCCATTACTTACAAACCTCCCATGCCCCAGAGCAGCCTGGACCAAGAAGGAACATTTTTAATGACTAGGATAGTCATGTAAAAGCATGGTTTGATTTAAAGACACTTCCATAGAAATGAGAAAGAAAATATTGGGCATTAAACAATCACTAAGTATTTAGGATATATTAAAATTACTACATTGTATTACTCAAAAGATCTTATAACTGCCCATTAGGGTTTCTTATACATTTATCTCTAAAATTTATAGACAGTGAGACAAAGTCAACCTCTTTTTCCTAAATTTCATGTGAAAAAAATACTTTAATGTGATTAAGGAGGAAACATTTTCTCTCTCTCTCTCTCTTTCTCTCTCTCTCTTTTATTGATTGGTCATGGGACTGGAACTCAGGACCTGGGCACTGTCCCTGAGCTTTTTCACTGAAAGCTCGTGCTCTATCACTTTGAGCCATAGTGCCACTTCTGGTCTTTTGGTGATTAATTCGAGATAAGAGTCTTGTGAATTTTCCTGACTGGGTTGAGTTCGAATCCAGATCCTCAGCTCTCAGCCTCCTGAGTAGATAGGATTATAGACATGAGGCACCCGTGCCTGGGAAACATTTTCTTTACAGAATGAAAAAGGAAGGAAATACTACTAATCCAAAAATAAGGAAATACATACAGGAATATCATTTTTAATCTTTAATGAGGTGATAGAACCAGGCAATTATATCTAAGACAAAGAAACAAGTCAAAACTCAACTTGAAAAAACCTGCTAAATTCAGGATGTAGAAGATCCCACAAGACAACTGATGTGATTCTTTCCACTACCAATAATGGACATAAAGAGAGATGAGAGTCTTACCACATGAATTAGATAAGAAATTCAACAACAAATTTCAATATAAGATACTTTTGGATACTTACTTCAACAACTCAGTGGTAAGAGAAACTTTGGAACTCCTAATTGACTTTGAGACCACCAGTGAAATGTGGGATTGGATATCATGTGATGTGAAATAACAATTATTAGTATTAATTAGTGTGCTAGTAGCATTTTAGTTATGCTAACATGTTATCTTGTAGTGTGTCATAAAGTTTTTACTTATTGAAATGGCATGGTATTTATGACTGTCTTCTAATATACTTCAACAAAACAAATGTATAGGAAGTGAAGGGTATGTAAACCAAAAATAATTGCTCCAACTTGTTAATTATTGAAAGTGGGTGATTTCATCCATTATTCATCAAAATTTCAGTACACATTATTTGTAATGAAGAGGATATAAACTACAGATGAACATAAAAGCTTGAGCCAAACTAATTTGGCTTTTGGAAATATAGAATCTGAGCCTGTCATCGTTATCTTTGGAAGGAAAATTAATTTATGTTATTTAATAGAGGTCTTTTTATTTAGCAGATGCATATAATAAGGGAACACCTGCAAACTCCTTAATCGAAGCATAGTTAAAATTTGATAAGACAGGAAAAATTTGGGTGCCTATCCCTGAAGTTTTGGCTCTATTGGAATTCTGTTTTCATCCCCTTTTCTTGAGTTCTCAATAGCCTGAAGAAGTCTTATTATGAAGAGCTGTTTCTGCACTAGGCAGAAGTGGCTCAGCCTGTAAGCCTAGCCAATCTGGAGGCTGAGACTCACAGTTCAAAGCCATTCTAGGGAGGAAAGTCCTCAAAACTCTATCTCCAATTAAATACCAAAAAAGCCTGAAGTAGAGCTGTGACTCTAGTGCTATCCTTGAGCACAAGAGCTCCAGGACAGTGTATAGGCCCTGAGTTCAAGCCCAACACTGGCTCACACAAAAGTATTCTTTGCCAATTTGTACTTGGTAGGATATACAAGTTTCACAAGTAGATAGCAAAGAAAAAAGAAAAAAAGAAAAGGAAGCAAACAAAAGTAGAAAACAAAAGGGAAAAAATGAGATCCCCATCATATTTGATTTAGCCTTTTGCACCTTGTACATCTACCCATATTTAGCATGGCAAAATTTACTCATTTGTAAAAGGGTATCATTTTACCAGTTCCAGGGGTATTTGTGAATATGGAGTGAGTCCAAATATATCCACATTTCCCTTAGCTCTGGAATATGGCAAGCAGTTTGAACATGTCAAACATTGTCTTGTCAGACTTCAAACACTGGGATTATTTTCAAAGATGTGAAAATTTTCTGTAAAGCTACCCTATAAGATTGTAAGATGGTATTGAACACAACATACTTTCATATTTTATGACTTTCTCTGGAGGTGATTTCTAGAAAAGATAATTATATTGGTAACCACAGTGAACAGTGCCTGGTGGTATTACAGTTTTCTTCAAGACTGTAAAATTTTACAAACATAAAAGTTAAATTGTAGCTATACAGGAAGTTAGTACATTTACTAGAAAAATGAAAAAGACTTTCACCGAAGAGTAGCTGTTTCTCTTTGTTACCGAATTCATTTCTTCTCTTTTCCCAACAACTAGACTACATGCATCATCTCTTTTAAAGTATCTGTGTGACTGATTTCTATATAAAGACAAGTATGCAGAAATTAACTATGCTGCTTTTAGAGCTGATCCATAGAAATCTTCCCATTTATGACCCGTGCTTTTTGTGTTTTGCTTTCTGCTAGCTTGTAACAGATTTACAGTGAGCTCAGTGACTAAAATGAGCTCTTTGACCTAAAAGCAATGTCATCGACATGGGGGGGGGAGCCACAGAGGGAAGGAGCCTGAGTCCCTATGTTGCTGCTTGAGCAAGAGCCACTTGCTCTTTTGGGAGGTATGTATGAAATACACTTGTACTATCTTAAGACCATTAGATTTTATGATTCATTAATTATTGTAGAAAATATTACCTGAACTAAAAAAGCAACTAACAGTATGGAGAAGGGTGTTATTTTAATAAAAAACTTTACACTCTACAGAATGGCTTAGTTGTGGAACAGTGGTTTGGCAGTTAAATCAATACTGCAGTGAAATCTATCTGGTGCAGTGAGAAAATATTTGGTCAGAACTCACCTGCAGTAACTTGAATGGCAGTGATAATGGTGGGCTGACATTTACAGTCCACTTTTTTTTGTAAGGGATTATTAGGAGATAAGATAGAGAAATAATTGGTTGATGTGCAAGAAGAAATATTTAGCAAGGAGAGAAAGTTCAGAAATTTAAGACTTTAAATTGCTAGCAAAGCTGACTTATTCTAAGTGCCAAAGAGTGATAGGCAAGATTCTAAAAAATATTGAATGAAAGGCCCTGTAAGACTTCTCAGCTGAGCAACATAACTTAGTTTTGCAGCATTCCCACTGATTTCTTCAGAGGGAGTCACATTAGCCTACATTAAGCTAAGAAAAATCACACACTGCTGTGATATTAAAATTTTAACACCTGGGTCTCAAAAAGTACATAAATAAAAAGCTGTGATTTATAGTATTTGCCGACATCTGTGGTATAACTACTCATGCCACAGCCACTTTCAAGCTATCAACATGATGTTAATGACCACCCAATATTCCTGAGATTTGTAACAATCCGTTCTTAAAAGCAAGTAATGTTTGATTACAGCACATCACAAGTATAGATGCAATGAAACTGTCATTGAATGTAGACATTTTAGCTTAGGGACAGCACCTAGGCTCTGAGTTCAAGACTCAGGACCAGTGGGCACATGTGTATGCCAGTGCATGCATACACACACACACACACACACACACACACACACACACACACACACTCAAGAAGCTAGGCACTGGTGGCTCACACCTGTAATCCTAGCTACTCAGGAGGCTGAGATCTCAGAATAGGGAAGGGATGGTAAGGGAAAAACAAAGGAGGAGGCAACAATGCTTGATAAGAAATGTACTCATTACCTTACTCATGTAACTGTAACCCCTCTGTACAGTATTTTCACAATAAAAAAACTTATTAAAAAAGAATCAAAATTCCAATTTAGCCAGTACAGGAAGATCTGTGTGTCTCTTATCTCCAATTAATCACCAAAAAAGCTAGAAGTGGAGCTCTGGCTTAAGTGGTAAAGCCTTGTATACAGAAGCTCAGGGATGGGGCACAGACACTGAGTTCAAGCCTCAGAACCAGCATTCTCACAAAAAATAGGAATTGGCTCTTTCCCCCAAACAAAATCAGTTGTAATCAAAGAACTCTTAATTACTGAAGCTTTGTGGTAGTAAGATTACAATGCCTTTCTCTCAAGGTTACGTCAGTGTCCTATGTCAGTACTGCTGGGTTTCTTCTTTTAAAAGATTTTTTTTTTATTGTAAAGATACTATACAAAGGGGTTACAGTTACATGAGTAAGGTAATGAGTACATTTCCTATCAAGCACTGTTACCCCCTCCTTTGATTTTCCTCTACTATTTCTTCCCTTTCCGCCTCCCCAACTCCTCCCTCCCCCCTCCAAGTTGTAAAGTTCGTTTTCAACATAGTGTCTTGTACATCTCATTGTTACAATGGGTCAACCTGTATCCCTGTTTCAGCATTTTGTTATTTCCCTTCCCCTCCCCAAATTAAAAAATTGTATACACAAGATGCAAGACATCAGATTCAAATACAGTGACAACAGGGGTTATACCACAGGGGGAACAACATACAAAAGAAACCAATAAAATCACATAGTACATTAAAAACAACAGCAACAAAGAAAGAAAAGCTCTGAAGGGAATTTTCTTCTAGTTTCTAGTTACCTTGTTCCAGCACCACCATGGTATATTGGATATTTATGGTGGGAGAGAATTTCATTTTCCCATTTCTGCTGTAAAATTCCACCAAAGATGGCAGCTTCAGACAATAATAATTATCTTCCAATTTTAATGGCAGAAGCAAAATACTTGCATTAGCCAGACAAAAACTAATTGTCAATGGAGTACATTCCCTTCTGGACTCAAGGTGAGGATCTCATTGTCTTTTCCAGTTTATGTCGGCTCCCATATTCCTTGGCAAATGGTACCTTCTTCTAAATTCACAGATAGCAGTGGTCAATTGAGTCCTGATATTTCACTCTCTGAACTGGTTTCATCAGGTTATCTAGTTCATCGTTGTATCTTCTCTGACTCATTCTTCAGGCTCTCTCTTTTACTGTTATAGACCCTTCTGGCTACACTGGGCTCACTCAGATATTCTACCATATTTTGTGTTCAGACCAGCTCACTATAAAACTGAATTTCCCCTGCAACCTTTGTCATGTTACTTAACATGTTTATTGGTGCTAAGGCTTTAACATTGTGTATCATTAGAGGAGGAGTGGGGATACGAAGGCGTATTATTCTGACTACTACATTGATAAAATTGTCTTCCTATCAAATGAAGATGAACCATATGCCTACTTGACAATAGTTACTACACATCTCCCGGGGCCAGATTTTGATTCAGGTGTAATGATTAGTTGAGGTTTGGGTTTTCTCTTTGAGGAATGTGGCCCATATATGATGTTTGATGACTAGCAATATTGTTGTCACAGTTTGATAAGCTGCCCATGAAAGAAATTTTTCTTAAGTACAGCACTAGAATACATTGCATAAACTTCTTCACATTTAGGTAGGTTTATATAACTATCTTCTTAGAAATGGAATGTGAGTGGAATTCAAATATGCTCTTTCTATGTCTTGCCTTTAAAAATGCCATTCATCACCCTATACTGGCTGAAGGCAAAAGAAACTAATGACTTGGAGGATTATCTTTGCAAATGGCGGGGACATAAGCTGAAAATATTAGTTTATATGTATTATTTTTAAAAGAACACATGTAAAGCTTTCATTTTGAACTTTGTGAATAAACAATTTTTTAAATAGATAAGGATGTTAATATATATTTATAATATATTTTTTATTTTTAAGTAGTTGTACAAAGGTTATATTGTTAAGTTTTAGGGCATATCTGTCACAGCTACTATTACTTTAGAACCACTGATGTCTTCTTATCTTAATTTTATCACTTGTAAAATGAGTCCCTTTTCCCCCTCTGAATATAATGTCTAAATAGGAAATGTAAAACCCTTGGCCTAATTGTATTTTTATGGACAGTTTTCATTATCAAAATTACAAACATTATGGAAATTATTTATACATATATAATATACACAAAAGGAGCTGATTTATTTGTTCATTAGAAATACTCACTTTGTAAGAAAAATCATAAAAAATACTCAAGTATAAAACAGGTGGTAATTTTCTTTCTATGAACCATTACTTCTTTCTTGTTTCTCGAAAATTCCCTAGTCCACAGTTTAGAAAGTCTTAAACACATTGAACTGACAGATGAATTATGTCACTACTTATGATATTTGCCTCAGCAATTTGTCTTAACACATAAGTATACATTGAAAAACAACTTGAAATTTATTATCTTCACTTCTAGTGTAACTGTTATATTTTTCAAAGTTTTTTCTGCATGTAACTTTATATAATGAATGTACAAGTATTTAAAACATAGTCATGTTTCAATGTTTACTATAACTTCTTGAGATTTAGCAAATCACATTTTAATTTAAATATCAGCAATGTCATTTTCTCAAATTAAATATTTTCAAGTATACATCAAATATGTTTCATTCAAGTTATATGAGTTCTATTTATTCTATACTCCTACATTATGAATAAAACCAATTTTATGCATATATAGATGAAAAGGCATTTAAAAAAATTTGCTCTTAGCAGTCTTATAAGAGTTTGGAGTTTCCATTAAGCTAAAATTATTTGAAGAGAAAATTACAGTGCCAGTCAACAGGTTTGTTTGAGCTACATGATGCCAAAAATATGATTGAGTTGATATTATTGATTTGAAAGTGTGGCATTTTTACTATAGACTAGAACTACCAGATGTTTTGGCATAATATAGAGACAATTAAAGCATCCTGAACAGATGAGGCTCCTATCTTATTTTCAAAGACATGTGAAAAGGATTTGACAACTTCATCTGGAAATAAATTATAATATTTAGTGACTGTCAGTCTTTGGAAAAACTTCTGAGATCTATTCTTTATTTGAGAATTCAACTTTATTCTTACTCAAATAAAATTTGAAATGGTACATTTTAATCCTCATGAAAAATCCTTTTCCTTAAATTTATTGTGTTGTAGATTTTCCTTAGCCATCCAGCATGGATTTAGGCTTATATATTGATTTGTTTGTCATTTTATGTGCATGTATCATCTCATCTACACAGGATATTTTGCTATATGCTTAAGTCCATAACTGCACAATATATGCCTTAACATATAAAATTGCTAACTCATAACCATTTCCATCTATAATTAATTAATTAAAACTATCAGTTAACATTTGTCAATTGGTTTCTTATTCAGTATTCCTTTCCTCAGTTGACTATGGCCTCCATGAATGTAAGAACTTTTCTTGTATATTGTGGCCTATAATAATTTCAAAATAAGTTTTTCTTAATGAATAAATGGCTTAATAAGTAAACTTGGTATAAATTATATTTATTACTGTTTA
Organism: Dipodomys spectabilis; assembly: GCF_019054845.1. Classification (NCBI taxonomy): domain Eukaryota; kingdom Metazoa; phylum Chordata; class Mammalia; order Rodentia; family Heteromyidae; genus Dipodomys; species Dipodomys spectabilis. Next base: position 59,351 of record NW_024871203.1, on the reverse strand, counting down.
TTGCCTTGTGTTTTACATTTTGGACAAATTTCATTAAGAAAGGTTTTTCTATCTGTATTTTATATTCTTAAATACCTGAAGATTTTTAAGTATATAAAGTTGATATCAACTTTAGTTTGGTTGATACTGTTACTAAAGTGTTACTATACCTGAAGTCAAGGAATAGCTAATTTAGACAATACCTTGTTTTAGAATATTGACCATTTCCCAATGACTTGTACTAGATGGGTCATTACTATGAATCTTACAAATGCTTTGTGAATCTTATAACTGCAGTTAAATATGAATTTAGAATACTATAACAAATAAATCAAGAAAATGGAAACTTGCTTTGCCTTAAGTTAATTTTAATAGGTTGGATTATAAATATAGCAATAACCTAAGAAATTTCATATAAAATCAAAACTGCTATATTTTTTTACATTTTACACATTTACATAGTTTTAAGAATTCCCTTTCAAATACTACTTATTATAGGTGAGAAATAATATACTGATATGAGATACTCATTAAGTTATTGTCTAATTTTTATATGTGTCTGCCTATCCTGGGGCTTGAACTCAGAGCCTGGGTGCTGTCTCTGAGCACTCAGGTTAGCACTCTATCACTTGAGCGGCAGTTCCACTCTGGTTTTAAGTGATTAATTGGCGCTAAGAATCTTAGGAGCATTCCTTCCTGGACTGGCTTCAAACCAGAATCTTCAGATCTCAGCCTCCTGAGTAGCTCGGATTACAAGTATGAGCCACTGGTACCAGGCGAGTCTGTCACCTTTATTAGGCAAGTCAAAGAATTATACTGAGAACACAGTTTAGTTCTCATATCAAAGCATTCTTTCAGATGATAAATTTGTTACAACACACATAAAATGTAAGTATTTTAGTAATGTTGAGAAGGAAAGTGAAAGGATGAGTTTAATTCAATATTTAACCATATTGATTTGAAGCACTGGTCACTGAGGAATGTTGATGAATAAGAAAGAATTCCATTTCTCAAATAATTTTTAATCTTACACTTAGAAACGTGATAACTATAAAATAGAACTTCTTGGTACTATAGATGGTGGCATATGTCCTAGAAAAAGAAATGGGACACTCTGGAAAATCCAAAGAGAATATATAATTTCCAATTAGACCTTAGGATGGAAGAAGAGGTATTTCAAATTAGTCTGAAATTATCAGCAGTAGGGAATAAGAAATTTTTTTAACATAGTGGCTCACTTCCATTTCAACCCTTTTGGGGGAACTAACAACAATCCTGATGATTGAAAGACATGAAATATAATTTAAATTCCCATTTGGAATCATAAGGTGGCATTTCTGGTTTCTATTTTTAGTATGTTAATATTATAAAATGAAAAATAAAAGCCCATATGTGATTCCAATGGCACAGAGATAAGAGCATATCAAGAAACTAAGAATTTGAGTCATGTTTTATTACCTCTAGCTTAGTTTCCCTGAAGGGAAAACAGTGATTTTCAATTTTGGTTTAAAATTCATTTGTAATACCCGTAACATATTCAAAACATCCAAATGTGAAGTGTGGTTACAAGTAAAATATTATACCGAGAGCAACATATATCAGTTCAGCTTCTATCCTGATTATATTTCATTTAAGCAACTATGAAAATATGAATATATATTCCCTGTGAAAATGTTGTTTCCTATAGTTACCTGACAATTTCTTTGTAAGATCAAATCTGATTAAATTTGATTATCTCTTTCTGTTAATTTTGTTGGACTCTTTCACCATGCAATAAAATGTCAACTAGAATATACTAAAACAAATCCTAAATGCAGATGCTAATAAGTGCATATGATGTCACCCTAATGTCACTAATGAAGAAAATATTGCCATCATTACTGGTGGGGCTGTTAACGAGAACTCACATTTCTCACTTCATGTATTCTATGTAAAGGGTAATGTTGTTAAATAATAAAGCTTCCATATACTATAAGATAGTTCAGAACTAGGGAAGCAAAATTCCAGACCAACCTCTACATGAACCTAAGGAATAATTAAACTTCATATTAAGTTTATGTTTGAATCCTAACCCTCAGAAGTAGGTCGACTGATGGGTTTCTTTCAACAATAGAAGGAAAAGCAGACTAAATACAATACAACACAATACAATACAACTCAATACACTATGATGCTCTCCATTTCACAATGGAGTTATCCAGCATTTGCATAGATAAATTAATTACAGACAACTAGTCACTTTGTATTATTATTATTATTAATATTATTATGTGGCTAAAACTTTAAGTTTTATGATTTAAAAACAATTTGCTTTAAGTAAATTGAACATGAGATTAAGTTTCAGCATAACAACAACCAGGTAAAGTATGCAGAATTTATCTTGCTTGAGATGGCTCCAAGTAAGTACCTTCAATAGTGCCCTGTGACTATGATTATAGGAAAATACGCAGTATACAACCTCATCTTTCTTATGTTGATAAGGACAATTTTGATGTAGCATTTAATATCTTCAAGGATTTTGGGTAATAAGTTTGTATTTGTTTTTACATCAAATGCCTATTTACCTTACAATTTCATAATGACAGATGGTCAAAATTTATAGCCTATAATTTCTCAGTGCACTAGCGCTTCTTATCTAGGTTATTAAATCTATGTTATATGGGACAAAGCCCTAGGAACCATCTATGAACCATGGAGAATATTAGACATTAATATTTTGTAAGTTTGGGTTTTTATATTTCTTATATCTCTAAAATTCTACTGTTTTCTCCCTAATATTTTGTAAAGATTTCTGGATTTTTAAAATATAAATATCTTTCTCATAAATTCATAAATATTTATAGAAATATTAATAATTAACCCTGCACAATTCATTCTAAAAATATTTAGACAGCTCACTTCATTATTTCTCTTTGCCCATATTAGATTATCAAAATAATATTTCTTGAAGTAATTCCCTAATTTAACAAAAATGCCCATAATGCTACATTTTTTCTGTGCTTGCACAAGGCAGGGTATTCTCTCAGCTTTTTATTTTAATTCAATTTTGTTGTAAAGATGATGTATAGAGGGGTTACAGTTACATAAATAAGGTAATGAGTATATTTCTTGTCAAACATTGTTACCCCCTCCTTCATTTTTTCCCATCATACTCCCCCACTCACCTTTTTGGATCACAAGTTGTGCTCTACTACTTGAGACACAACTCCAGTCCAGCTTTTATCTGGTTAATTGTAGATAAAATCTCTTGGACAATTCCCTCTTGACCCATGATCCTCACATCTTAGCATCCTGAGTAGTATTACAAGTGTGAGCCACCAGTTTCCAACTATAAATGTATATCCTAATTGAATTTAGAAAAAAGCTAATTTACTCCCCAATAGGACAGTTAAAGTTTTAACTCATTCTATTGCCTACATTGCCTGATTCCAAGTAACTGTTATCTATAATGTGTTTTTTAAAATTAGGAGGTAAGCAATATCTTGACACTTCATTTTCTTGTTCTATAAAATTTAGTTAAAAATTTTGACTTCTTTCAGCATAGAATGAGCATATCAGTGCCTTCATTTATTCTCCACATTACTTTTCTCTATGTCTCCTACCATCTGTCACCTACAGATTTACTTTCACACTTGACAAGGTTGTTAAATCCCACAGTTTTCCTTCAACCACAATCACAAATTTCTTGCCTCGCCTTGGGAATTTATACAACATAAAAATAAATTCCCTGCAAAAAAAAAAAAACTAGGTAAAATATTACTTGTTGGCTAACCAAGTAGTGTACGAAGATTATGGTTCTTTTAGATTCAATATATTGACTCTAAATTATTTGAATTGAAATAGTACAGTAGTCAATATTATATTGATTTATAAATAATCAAAACTATATGCATGTATATACTTTTATGTTTGTGTGTATATATAGTCTTACATTCATAAATTCTTAAAGTCATATTTCTCTCACTCTTATTTTTTCTGGTCCTGGGGCGTAAACTCAGGGCCTGGGCACTGTCCTTGAGCTTCTCATAGCTAGCCCTCTACCACTTTGAGCCACAGTACCACTTCCAGTTTTCTGGTAGTTAACTGAAGGTAAGACTCTCATGGACTTTCCTGCCTGGGATGGCTTTGAACCACAAACCTCAGATCTTAGCCTCCTGAGTAGCTAGGATTACAGGTATGAGTCACAGGCACCCATTATATTTCTCTTTTAAATCATTTTTTATTGCTATTATAAAGTTGATATACAGAGAAGTTACAGTTTCAGAAGTCAGGCAATGCATACATTTCTTTGTAGACAATGTCAACCTTTCATTCAGTCTCTTCCAGTTTTTCCCTCTTGTTCCCACCCATAAATTGTAGATTTCATTTTTAACATAGTATTCAGTGAGTACCACTGCTGCATTTGTTCACCCTTTGTCCATTCATCTTTGTACTCTCCCTTACCTTCCCCCAATGACAGATAAGATAAAAAAGAAAACAATAAATTTCAATCAAAACTGAAACAAATTAAAATCAAAAATTTCAAAATTTTATATGTGCTTTGGCATGTTTGTTTGTATATATAATCTTACATTTCATAATTTTCTTTTTTGGTCGCAGGGCTTGAAATATGGGCCTGGGCACTGTCCCTGTGCTCTTCAGCTCAAGATAGAGCTCTACCACTGGAGCCACAGTGCCACTTCTGGCTTTGTCTGCTTATGTAGTACTAGAGGAATTGAACTCAGGGCCTCATGCATGCAAGGCAAACACTCTACCACTGAGTCACCTTCCCAGCCCAACATTTCATAAATTCTTAAGGTGATATTTCATTTTAACTTCCTACATACTTTTCTATGACCGTCTTATGACAACGTTCTGTATTTTTTGAACTTTTTAATTGTTCTCATGTTTTTCTGAGGAGAAAAGAGAGACATATTGTTATCCTAAATATCTCTCACAAATGTCTGCATTATGTATCCAACTGATTCCTTCCTACTGCACCTCAAACTTGTTCTTTCTCATATTTCTTGTCCCAAGCGGATACTTTGTCATTCTACTTCCTCCTGTCAAATATCTATCTGGTTATCTTGGCTCTTCTTTTATTCTATTACATACTACTAGCCCAATCTAAACTACTCTTCAGAATACCTTAAATCACATCACAAATCTATTTCTTGACATTTCTGTCATTAAAGCATTATTCCTATTATTCTTATTCTTTCCTTTGAATTACTGTACCAGTCTCTGGACTGGTTTTCCTTATTCTATTATTTTCCCCTAACAATGTACTTAACATACAATAGCATAATACCACGAGAGCCAACCAGTGGTCTTCTGAGTCAGACTCAAATTTAGTCTTATTACCAGTTTAAGTCTCTTGTGATTCCCCATTAAGATTCTATTTTCTTGGCCAGTTTTTGCTTTTATTCTCCCCACTCCAATATCGCTGTGCTATTTGTATATTCCAAAAATTGTAGATTACATCCCAAATTAGCCATTAGGAGAGAATACTTCTCTATTCTATCTTTTGGAAATAAAAACTGCTATCATGCTCTTTTAACAAAGCTTTGTTTTCCCTACATATCTTTTCTAATATCATCCAAAACAATATACATCAGCTTGTTTGATAGTCTATTTTGTACTCACGAAAAGTTTCTTGCAAGTAGGTCTTTCTCTAAACCTGTATGTGTGTGAATGTGTGTGTAAACATGCAAACATATACAACGCATTCTGATTGTGGTTCCTACATAGAGAAGGTATAAAATGGATTCCAAAAACTTATAATGACCTAAAGAGCAAATTATATACTTGCATAATTCTGTCCTGTGAATTATTTTACCATCTGGATGGTGTCTTTTTTCTACCACAAAAACATCTTTCCTAGAGGTCTTTGTCTTCCTAAAACTGTATGTTTTCAGCTGGGGACATACAATTGAAAAAGAATTCCCATTTTACTATTCTGTGATTCTTTTTGTTATCTCCCAAGTTACATTCCTTCCCCTTTATTTTATCCTTATTTTGTGATTACAACATAGAGTAAATTCCCAGAAAGGATGTAGTGAAAGTAAACTATGTTATTATTGTATGTCTGAAAGTATATTTGTTTTGTTGGCTAGAGAATACTGGATTCTAAATGTTTCCCTCAGAACCATTAAAACACTGTCTCAAGGTATTCTAGCATTCAGTATTTCCTGTTACACATCAAGTATCTACTTTGTTTCCCTATTGAAGTTAATAGTTGGGGCTAGAAATACAGCTCAATAATATAGTATTTGCCTATCATTCATGAGGCCCTGGGTTCCATCCCCAGTACCACAATAAATGATACATAAATAGTGAAAAAAGAAATTGTTAATAGTGGTATGAGATAATAATGTATCAATGCATATCTCTCTCATTGTTTGCCTTGTGCTCAGTAACCAATACATAAATTGTTCTATTTATTTGATGCATGGTCTCACTATGTAGCTCAGGTTAGCCCTGAATTCTTTATCCTTCTACCTCAATATGTGTGGAATGAGTGTATGACATTCAGAAATAACATTTGAATTAGGATTCTCTCCAAGAGGAAATGGGATATCACCAAGACTGAGTCCTGATGGTTGCAGCAACGTTCATCAAAACATTTTTGTGAATTTGTTGCAGCCTCTTGTATAATCCAGCTATGTCTAGTAAACTAGAGAGGCCATATTGACTCCACTTCTACCTTTCTTTGGCATAAGGTTCCAGCGAATTAGAGAATCATGGTTTTTGTGACTGTTTCCTTTCTAGGTTCATACTTTGGCTGCACACTAACATAAGAAAGGCTATTCTAACTATAGTATGTATTTAAAACTTATGTGATGAAATGTAACACAGTTTTTATTTTATACATTTTGGAACTTGAGTTAGACTTAGAAAAACTTTTCTCAGGATGAGGACATACATCATGTACATGAGGATGTACATCATTTCTAAATCTTTACAATTTTTTCTTGCTGTTTTAAATAGATAAAATTAAATGAAAATCCTGTTTATATAGAAATTTATTTTTATGTATTATACTCTGATTTCACTTGTCTATTTATAAAATAACACTATACTGTTTAGCTTTAGAGTACTTTCCATAGCATGTCAGTCAAAATCCTGTTATTGTTATGTTTCTGGCACTTATATTGTTATCCTGGCAGTTTTTTCCCACATTGTTTCTACAGAAGTTCCGGCATAAAAGAGATGACACTTAAGATGTGTTAGTTCTGGAAGAGTTAATAAAGAATCTATTTAAAAAATATAGGGACAAAGTAGTGTTCTTGTGACTATTAATATCTTAGTACTACTATACTTAGACTTAAAGAGGTTAGGAGAAAAGACAAAAGAAGGAAACTATTACTACATTGGGATAAAAAATTGTAGTGAGAACTACTAATAGGCAATATGACAAGACATTGAGAGAGCAGACATTTCTTGACATATGGTGGTATTCTATTATACATGTATATGTATATAATATATAAACATATATAACATACGTTATATAACATATAATATATACACTATATATACACAGTGTGTGTGTGTGTGTGTGTGTGTGTATGTGTGTGTAATTTATTAGGATGCTAACTCTCATTCAGTGTTGATACTCTCTTGCAATGTCAGACAATGGCAGTGAGCCACAGCTGCCAGGCTGTCATAAAATCATGAAAGTAAATGAAAGAATTCCTGCAGTATACTATATTTCACTACGCTGCGCCATAAATTAGGATTATTAAATGCATTTTGGTATTTCAAAATTCTTGATCTTTGATTTGTTTATCAAAACCAAACCACTTTATAAGTTGAAGTGCATCTGTATACCAAATTCAAAAGTGGATGACAAAGGGATTGATTTAATCCACATAATTCAGACTGCGAAGCACACAACAAGCTAGAAAAGGATTGATAGAAAATCTGGATGGCCATATATGCAAGTTATTCAGTATAATAAACTTGTTTTGCTTCTCAGTATGCACTCAAATCTTTCATCTAAGTGACAAGTTTGTGTATATTAAAAAAGGATACACTATCACTACTTTACTACAAAGTAAGGTCAGTCCAGTTCCCCAGTTTATTGCTACATCTGATGAGGAGAATTATACATTTACAAGCTCTATCATTGTGGCTTCATCAGATATGGATTTTAAAAGTGGATTTTAAACTGGCGATTATTCCCATAATTACTTGCTAGGATAGTTCTTAAGACATGCTTAGAGAGTAATAATTAATATTTGGAAAAGGCATTAGAGTAACCACAGATGAAAATGCAGAGAAGAAATTTCACAGAAAGACATATAATTTCATAAATTACAAAATCATTATAAAAAATCCACAAGGCTAGTGATGTATCCCAGTGGTAGAGCATTTGCCTAGTATGGGTAAGGTTCTGAGTTTAATCTCTAGTGATGAAAAATAAAGGAATGTTTTGAACAATCTTATGACAATACACTCAAGAAGTCAAGTAAAATGGGTGAACTTGAAAAAAAACCATGTAAAATATCTGAATAATACTACTAAATTATTTATCACAAATTTTTCCATATATGAGAATCAAGATCCAAATACTTTCATAGGAAAACTTTTGTAAACATTTAAGGACAAAGAATAATATTTATTTCAGAAATAAAGGATAGCTTTCCATTTTGTTAACTGAATCACTTAACAACTTGTTAAGCTGTAAGATTATAGTGTAATATTTCTAATTTTTTCAAGATGTATCAACAGTATATATAAAAGGTAATTCATTGTGATTTCTGAGGCTTATCCAAGGAATGCAAAATTGGGTTAATATTTGGAAATCAGCAAGTTTAAAAAATGAGAAAATCCATAGATGTAGATAAATATTGATTTATAGATAAGAAATTATAATATTTTCAGGCAGTATTGAAGATTATCGAGTATTTTGAATTATCTATTCAGTTAAGTTGAATAATGATTGTCACAAACATTTTTTTTGTAGGTCCTGGGGCTTAAATTCAGGGCCTGTCCCTGTCCCTGACACTCTTTGTGCTCAAGGCACAAAGAATGTTCTACCACTTGAGACACAGCACCAATTCTGACTCTTTCTGAGTAGTCTCAGGAAGATAAGAGTCTCAAGGACTTTTCCTGCCTGGGATAGTTTCAAACTGGGATCCTCAGATCTCAGCCTTCTTTGTAGCTAGGATTACAGGCATGAGCCACCTGTGCTCAGCTTGTCACAGACATTTTATATTAACAATAATTTTATTATGCCATATGCAAGTTTAAATATAATTTAATTTACTGTCATCTTTAAGATTTTGGAGTAGTATTAAAAAGAATAAATTAGACCTTGTATCTTTAGATCTTGAGGTAATAAAGTACTAAAAACTCAGTCCAATTATATAGTGTGGTGTGTGTGTGTGTGTGTGTGTGTGTGTGTGTGTGTGTGTGTGTGTGTGTGTGTGGTGTGCCTGTAGAGCTCCTATTTTTATGTTATGTAATGTCTGTAAACTTGGGTTATACTAACAAACATGTTAATTATTTGCTGGTACTGGTGCTTGAACTGAAGGCCTGGGTACTATTCCTGAGCTTCTTTTGCTCAGGTCTAAAGTTCTACCACTTGAGCCACAGCTCCACTTTCTACTTTATTTTTTGGTAGTTTATTGTAGATAAGAGTATCATGGATTTTCCTGCCCAGGCTGGCTTCCAACCACAATTCTCATATCTCAGTGTAGCCTAATCATTGCCTATTTAACAAAACATAAAGGTGGTAATTGTGCTGTGGGGGATAGTACTATAAACATAGATATACTTATGTAGTTATAGACACACATAAACTGATTTATATGTAGGGTCTGCTTTTAATACTTGTAGGTTTCTCAATTTTACTTTGGCTTCAGTTTTTTCTGTGAATAAGAATTTAGTATACTGTTTAAATAATTCATTTAATATTAAAACTAACCCTAGAAACAAGAAAAGCAAAGAAGGATGATTCTACTTATACAGTCATATTTCTTAAAATTTATGATGAAAAGAAGATTTTGGTTTTTGAATGAATTATTTGGATTTCCAATGAGAAATATGACAGAGAAGGATTAATATTAAATGAACACAGAATGGTCTAGAGAGTTTGCAAAGATATACTTTATTTCTTCTGTTTATAACAACTGCAAATAATGATGCCCAACAAAAATTTTAAAGTGGATGCTCAAGTTTGGTGGTTCTTTTTGTAAGGAAAAAAGAGTTTCAACTTCACTACTGCCAAGCAGCATATAAGATTAGAATATGGTATACTCACTGCCAAATAGTGAGTTAGTTTTGAAGTACTCCAGTCTGTCATGAACAAAAGAAAGTAAAAAATAATTCATTACTTGTTCAGTGTGTCCAGATAATGGAGATTTGTGTCCCAATAGAATTGGGTTCTGTGTTTTATGCTTATTTTTATATTTCCAAATACTGAAACAAAAATAAGTACAGAAACTTTCTGAAAAGCAATGTTTTCTTATAAATGTGCCATGTTCTGTCTTTTAAAAATACTTGGATTTTGCTGGCTTCAGGTGGCTCACATCTAATCCTAGCTACTCAGGAGGCTGAGATCTGAGGATTGCTGCTTGAAACCAGCCCGGCAAAGAAATCCCAGGAGACATCTTTTTCCCAATTAATTACAAAAGAAAAGCCAGTAATGGAGCTGTAGCTCTCGTAGTAGAACACTAACTTTGAGTGAAAACCAAAAAGGCTCAGGAACAGTACTCAGGTTCTGAGTTCAAGCCTCAGGAACAGCAAAATTTTTTTTTGTGGATTTTTGATTAGTAGATATCTTTGGGTATCTGTGGATTTTTTGATTAGTAGATATCTGTGCTTAATCTATCTCTTGGATCCCATTTGTAAGCTTCAATTTTAATCATGTGATCAAATTACATTTAAAAAGATTCTTATTCTAAAGATTAAATCCTAAATTCATAATAATAATATCATCAATATGGAATTAATACCATTTTTGCAACTTCTCAAATGTCTTCAAATTAATTACAGTGGTTTTAACTCACCTTATGAAGACACTTCTAAAGCAATGAGGTTTATTTGCAAAGCATCTATTTCCTCATTAACTAGCTCATGACAAGTGAAAGAATTTGACATCTTTAAAATCTTAATTCTTATAGGGGAAATATTATTAGTTACAGAAATTGCATACTTTATACTAAAGACTAGTGGCCCTTAAAAAGTTGTGGTTTCACTGCCCATCATGTATACATTTTTAATGTCAGAAAATATTGATTAAATTCTTATTAAATAGTTATGTACTAGACCCAATAGAGACATTTCTTCATTTTCATTCTGCTGGTGATTTTTTTTTATGGTTACTGAAATGAATTAACTAGAAATAATGCTATCTATCTTAGGAGTCTTATCATCAACTGTTGGTATCTGCTTTAATCTCCTATCTGAAGGCTCTGCTATAAACTTCAGGCTAAATATTACACAATGAACAAAGGACAGACAGGCTTATGAACAATATTCTCCCATGTGCTCTTAGCTATTGATACTTAAATAATTCATGACTTCAGGTTTCTGAGCTGACATTGCTTAGAGAAATCTGAGTGTATGTAGCAGGAATGAAAGACAAAAATTTCAAGCATAAAGTTGTAACAGACTGATGACTCCATTTCCAGTGAGTGTGAAGAAATAACTATTATGTAACCTACTTTAAACTTTATGCAATGTATATGTATATCAAAACATAGTAGTGTACCTCATTTCAATGTATAATTTTATAATTTTATGAAATGCTTAATAAAACATAATCAATAAGGAGTAAAGGAAATCTAATTGTATTAAACTTGTTTGGAAAGCTGTATTATTTTACACATCTTTCCTTTGATGGGTATACAATGAAAGTTTTTATTTTTAATTTATCACTAACCTTTAATTTCAAATTGAAATAAAATACCCTACAGATTAGGAATAGATAATTTCAGTGACTCATTTTAATTATGCAACAAGTGTATTCTAATTGTATAATAACTAGTGCATGTTTACTATGTACAATTTGGTAAGTTTTGACATGTATATATTTATGAAATCAAACTACAATTAATACATGAATATATTTGTCACAACAAAAGGATTCTTCTAGCCAGGTGCTGGTGACTCACGCCTGTAATTCTAGCTACTCAGGAGGCTGAGATCTGAGGATCATGGTTCAAAACCAGCCCTGGCAGGAAAGTCCATGAAACTCATATCTCCAATAAACCACTAGAAAACCGGAAGTGGTGCTGTAGCTCAAGTGGTAGAGCCCTAGCCTTGAGCTGAAGTGCAGAGGGACAGTGCTCAGGCCCAGAGTTCAAGCCCTATGACTGACAAAAAAAAAAAAAAGGATTCTTCTTGTCCCTTTTTAATCCCTTTCTCTGGCATCGCCCTCCAACTAAAAGATCTGTTTTCTTTCATTGTATATTAGTTTATCATGTTAACCACTGATTTGCTTTCTATCATGACATAATTCTTTTTATTTCCTATAATTTTACATAAATTGCATATAAAGTTTTCCATATTTTAAATTGACATAGCTAGGTAATTGTACTCTTAGATATTTATCCAAGGGAAATTAAAAAGTATTTGCTGCGCTACAGTGGTTCAGGCCTCTAATCCTAGCTACTCAGAAGCTGAGAGCTGAAGATAATGGTTTGAAGCCAACCCAGGCAGGAAAGTCCATGGGACTCTTATCTCCAATTCACTGCAAAAAGCCAGAAGTGGAGCTGTGACTCAAGGGGCAGAACAATAGCCTTGAACACAAAAGCTAAGGGACAGCATCAAAGAACTGAGTTCAAACCTCAGTATTGGTACAAAAAATATATTTACCCCTATATATTTCTAATGTTCATAAAAGCCCCAAGTTGTAAATAAATCAAATATTGATGAACAGGTGAGCTTATAAACTAATGGACTACACCACATACAGTAGGATACTAATCAGACATAAAATACCATGGCTCATACCAAAACATGGTTCATTAAAAAAATTATGTTCTTGCCAGTAAGTACATTCTATTTGTTTACATGTATTTCATAAACAATACTTTGTAAAACTCAGAACACCTGTTGCATTTTGGAATAAGGATTTTCAGTAGGGATCATAGGTATATATTCTATGATAAAAATTGATAAATATTGATTGTAGTGGTATACTTAATAAAGGTTATTAATTACTTTAAAATAGTATAGATTTCTGCAGCCAGTTGCTCACACTTGTAACTCTAGTTACTTGGAAGGCAGAAATTAGGAAAATCATGGAAGGGGTAACACTGTTCACAAAGAAATGTACTCATTACCTTACAGATGTAAATGTAACCCCTTTGTGCATTACTTTTACAATAAAATTTAAGTGAAAAAAATGTTTTCCTCACAATACTGAGGCCTTGTAGCAAAAGCCTCATTCAAACAATAACACAACACTAAACCTTTCCTTTCTTAGCTCTGTGTGTGTGTGTGTGTGTGTTCGTGTGTTTTGGGAGAGGGTTATCCTGGAGTCGAATGTAAGGCCATATTCATTCTAGGGGAGCACTCTACCACTGAGCTGCATCTCTAGTCTTATTTGTTCAATTTTTAAGCTTAATTCTTAAAAGCACCATAGGGAATTCCTTTTGCTCTACTGCAATACTTACTGATAGTATAGAGTACACAGGGTGGGCAGGTAAGAAGAAACCAGAGCAAGTATACATCCTCAGGGAACAAACTCAATTCTCTCAATAATGGCATTTATTTGATTTCCTTAAGATTTAGTTCAACATCTAGACTTAGTCCTAGGTCCCCAATTGGGAAATACTAATTTAAAATACATAGCTCTCTAAATTCCACAAAAATTTTAATGCCTATAAGGATAATATCATTATTGCAGTAATGGTCAAGAGACTCATAAGGAAGTTATTTTAATATGTGTTATGAGGAAAAACCAGGAACCTATTTAAAAGTAGTTAATATTTACACTAAAAATAATAATTATTAAAATGTTTAATTTACTTAAAGTAATGCAATATGGGTTACAGTAAGGGGGTTCTTTTTTTAGAATGTATTGAAATAATTTCATGTCATTATTTTCATAGTCTACAAGGACCATTTAGAGATTATATTAGAGCATGTTAATTGCATATCACACATACTAACATTTTAAGAAAGATAATTATTTTTATATTTCTCATTATACCAGCAAGCATGGTATACTTAAAATAAAAAAAATGCACTTCCTTTTTAAGAAAAGACTCAAGGAGCTCAAAATAGAGTAAAACATACTTTACACTGATCTATAGATAATTGACAGCTGCTTAAATTATTTCCACCAATGAATGCATTTTAACAAAAGTACAAGACAGCCCCAAAGGTTGCTACTACTATAGGAAAATTTGAATATCATTCAAACGTATTTGAGACATTATCTGAGAAACTTGAGAAACAAGAGAGTGATTCTTTCAGAATTTGAAAATCAAACTGAATAATTCTGCAAGTATTTAAGGAAAACTTTGCTTTAAATCTTTTTAAAAATTATTATTATATAGTGAGGCTGGCATCAAACTGGAGGCTCAGCCTTCTGAGTGCTAGTTTTACATGCCAGTGTCACCATATCTAGATGATTTCAATCTTTTTTAAAATTGGATACAGGGTCTTGATTCTCAGTAATGGCTTGCCTTGAACCTACTGTGTAGCCTTGGTTAGCATTGAACCTAAAAGTTTTACCTTTACCTCCCTGGTGATGGGATTATGGGTCTTCATTACCATATCTGTTTTGCTGCTCCTAGGACTTAAACTCAGGACCTGGGGCCTTTAAGGACTGGAGTCAAAGAGTTGTTCTCTTTTTTGTTTGTTTGTTTGTTTTTTGCTGAAGGCTAGCACTCTAACACTTGAGCCCTATCTCTATTTCTGGCTATTTGGTGGTTAATTGAAGATAAGAGAGAAGGATTGGGATTAGGGGGGGAGGGGGGAGGCTGGGAAGGGATGTGAAGGATAAACAAAGGAGGAGGCTGCAATGCTTGGTAAGAAATGTACACATTATCCTGCCCATGTAACTGTAACTCCTCTGTACAGTATGTTCACAAATAAAATTAAATTAAATTAAAAAAAAAAAAAAAAAGAGTCTCACAGACTTTCCTGCCAGGGCTGGCTTGAAAGTATAATCCTCAAACCTCAGCCTCCTGGGTAGATAGGCTTGCAGGTGTGAGCTATTGGCACTTGGCTTGTTTTTAATTATTTTTGACCTGCAAAATTTAGCAGTCCCATGAGTCTACATAATGTTTCTTACAACTATGAAATGGTGACCATCAGGAATAGTGGGCCCTCAGTTTTTGGATGCATTTACTCATGTCTGTAAAAGGCACTATCTGTAAAGACACTGTACATTAAGTATCTCTAGAAGACTGTTCATTTAGATGCCTATTTTTACCATTAGTATAGCATGACAAATTAAGACAAATTAGCAGCTTACAATAAACATGTTTATTACCTCCCAGTTTACACTCCAAGTACAGCTACTTGGATGTTTTCTTGGTAGTCTTATAGGCTACAGAGTGTAGGCCAGGATTTGTTCTCCTCGGGAGGCCTTATTAAGGAGGTAATCATTTCTAGGCTCATTTTGATTTTGGGTTGAACTTTAGTCTGACAACAATGTCAGACTAAAGAGTCTTGAATTTCAGTTGGCTGTTGGCCAGAGGCTACCCTTGCTATGTGGGCTTTTCAAACATGGTCATATATATTATAAAGTTGGCAAGAAGCATCTCTAGTGTAAGTTGTTTTAAGAGTCATAAATAATGTAATAGTTATAGGATTGATTCCTTACCACTCCTATCACATGCTACTAATTAGAATAAAGTCACACATCAGCTCATACTAAAAGGGAGGTAGTCGCACAACTTCAGGAAATCTAGGAGGTAAGTGACACTGGGAACAACCTAAGAATCTGTCATCTTACCCCAATTTTATTTCTCTTCTTTTCAGCCAAGTGCTCCACTTTTTATCAAACATCCTTCTGCACTGGTTGTCTATTTCAACTCAATAAATTATACTAGTCTTAGAGATTTAAAACATTAAACATTTAGTATTTCATGGTTTCTGTAGAGCAAGAAGACAGTTCTGCTTTACCTTGGTCTTCTGGACCAGTCTCTTTCCTAAAGATATAATCAATATGACTCCATCTCTCTCCAGACTTGACTAGGAAAGATCTTTGTTCAAGTTCACACATATGAGAGAAGCTAAAGAGGCTTTGAGTATATCAGAAGACCTTGGGTTCTTAAAGATAATACTGAGGCATTAAAATTATCCAAATGTGATCTTCCTAATGCAAGACAATACATTTCCTTTAAATACTTTCATACCTGAAGTGTTTATTAATTGCTAATGCAGAAAAGCACCTTGACTTATGTGATCAGTTGGACAGAACACCTTTACATTTTTCTTTCTGACTAGAAAAGTAGACATAATTTTTGGATTTCAAGATACCAGGAACATAGTTCTAATGAATGGAAAGATAATATGCAAAATAAACATGGCTCACAAATTGTTACTCACTTGTGTTGATCTACAGTGGTTTAAATAAAATACTAAAATGCAGTAACTCATTGTTATTGAAATTTTTAGGTTATCATGTTCCAATCTTTAACAAGCATTTACAAAGCACCTAGAAATGTTGTTAAAAGGTAGGTTCTGATTCAGATAGAGGGGAGGCCTGAGAGTCTGAATTTTCTACAGGGATCTCAGTGCTGCTTTGCATAAAGATTAAGTTTTGCTTAGAAAAAAATGCAGATATATGGTCTGCTAGAAGGACTTTTTAGGAAGCAGCTTGTAGATTTTCTATAAAAAGGACTTTAAAAGTATGTTCAAAGACTGGGAGCTGGTGGCTCATGCCTGTAATTGGAGCTACTTCGGAGGCTGAGATCTGAAGATCAGTGTGAAACCAGTCCAGGCAGAAAAGGCCATGAGATTTTTTTTTTAATTGTGAGAATACCGTACAGAGGAGTTACAATTACATGGGCAAGATCCATTTCTTATCAAGCATTGTTGCCTCCTCTTTGTTTCCCCTTCCCATCCCTTCCCATACCCCTCCTTACCCCCACCCGATCCTTCCCCCACCCCCCACCAAAGTTGTAAAGTTCATTTTCCACATAACGACTTGTACATCTCATTGTTGCAATGGGTCCACCTGTATCCCTAGTTAAACGATTTGTTTTTTCCCTTCCCCTCCACAAATTATACAAACATCAAATACGGCTGTGAGATTCTTATCTCCAATTAACCATCAGAAAAACAGAAGGGCAGTGGTGTTTACTCAAAGTAGTCGAGTGCTAGCCTTGAGCTAAAAGCTCAGAGACAGTGCCCAGGCCCTGAATTCAAGCCCCACGATTGACCAAAAAAAGTGTTTAAATATATATTCCTCTTAATTTCCTTTTACTTTGAGCCAGAGAAGATGATTTTTAAACATTTGAGCTTAAACATTTAGTAAAAGAACTGAAAAATAAAATCTTAGTTAACCACATGACATTTTGTTTCTGACTTAAACTTTTATAATTCTGTTTAAAACATTGGAAACAGTAACTTTTTTCAACACTGTCTTGATATTTCTTGGACTGTAAATTGTGCTCTAAAATAATAGAGTTAAATGATCCTTTAATTCAGCGGAAGCATGGTGAATTTTTTCTTTAAATTTTTAAAAGAAGAAAGCTTCCCTTTGATGAGCTGACAGTTACATTATGCTCTTCTTTGCAGTCTCCTATGACTACTGATTTACATCAAAGCTTTGCTGACAATTCAGCATTTTTAGTCTGTTCTTTGGACTGAGTGGAAATGTCAGGTAGTTTAGTTTACATTATTCACAACAAGCCATAGGGGATGACTTTTATTTAGCTGAAAAGAGCTGGAAATTAGTACTATCCTGGAACTTTTGTAAAATGCCATTTTCATTTGGAAATCCATAAGGCTAAATTATATGATACAGGATTTAATAAACTTTTAATAAAAGTTGAAAATTTATTCAGGATATATGTATCTTTAGGTGAAGTGTTAATTATATTGAGCCTGCAGAAAGTGATTTATTGTCCTTGAGAGGATATATGTATATGAATATCTATTTTTGTAGGTTATGGGGCTTGAACTTCAGGCCTAAGTGCTGTCTCTGAGCTCCTTTTTGTTCAAGGCTAGCAGTCTACTTGAGCCACAGCTCCACTCACAGCTTTTCCATGACTAATTGGAGATAAGAGTCTCATGGACTTCACTGTCCTGGTTGGCTTTGAACCAAGAACCTCAGATCACAGCCTCCTGAGTAGCACTCTCTTCAGTGGCCTTTATTTTCCTCTTGCTAAATACTTTGAAAACTTCCAAAAAAAGAAATTATTTCTGGTATATTCATACTATGGAATGTTATGGAGCTATTAAAGTAAAATTTAATTAGTGTTTGTTGGTTGAAAAAGATCTCAAAAATAAAATAAAACTCTGGGAAATAGTTTGGCAGTTTCTCATAGACTATAGAATTACAATATAAATACACTAATCATCATCTCAGACACTTAACTCAGAGAAATGAAACTTACAACACAAATAGCTCTAAGTAGAAAACAGCTGTGACAGTCTCCTGCAGGTATATGGTTAAGTAAACTACCTGTATCATTCTATTAGGTAAGGGAAAAGAGCAAATTATGAATATATGGGATAACTTGAAAGAATCTTTAGAGAGTTATACTGAGTAGAAAAAACCCACCAATCTCAAGGTTGTACATGGTATGATTTCGTTTATATAACTGACTTTGTGCTGGTGCTAAGGCTTGAACTCAGGGATTTGCATTCTTACTTGGCTTTTGCTCAAAGCCATCATGCTTCCACTTGAGCCACACCTCAACTTATGGCATTTTGCTAGTATATTGGGGATAAGAGTGTCTCAGATGTTTCTGCCTGGGCTGGCTTTCAACAAGAATCCTCAGATTGCAGCCTCCTGAGTTGCTAGTATTATAGACATGAACTACTAGCACCCAATGTATATAACTTTTTTGATATGAGACAGCTGTAAAATGAATAACATATAGTTACCAAAGATTATACTATGTAAGATGAGAGAAGGAAAGGTGCTCTTCAGAGAGAAAGTGTGTGATAGACACAAGAAGACTAGATCTGCATGAAGAATAAAATGTTCACAGAACGAACAGATTACAGCAAAATACATTTTTCATTTTTCATTACTAATTTACTTAATGAAGAATTAGTTATTTAAAGTAACAATAGAAAGAATGTGTTGAACTACTATGGGACATAGGCAAATGAAGTGAATGACAGCAGTGTTGAAAGGAATTGGAGGAAGAAGTAAGAATACTTACAAGGTGTCTGCTTCACTCAAGGAATTTTGTCATTTGAAAGGGAAATTGGCTGTTATAAGTATATATTGTATACTCTAGATGAACAACTAACAAAATTGAAAAAAGTACATTTTATATTCTAGGATAGGAGAGAAAATTGAATTGTAATAACTCTTCAGTTGACCATAGAACAGTAAAAGAGGGGATGATGAAAACAAAACAAAGCCAGGCACTGGTGGCTAAAACCTTAGCTAGCCAGGAGACTAAGATCCACAGTCTTATGGTCTGAAGTTAGCCCAGGTAGAGCAGTCCGTGAGACTGTGTCTCTAAAATAACCACTTGGTGCTAACCAGTAGACTACCAGCCAAACAAACAAGCTGAGTGAGTTTGAAGCTCTGAGTGCAAACTTTAGTATCACAAAAAGAAAACGGAATAAACAAAAAGTACAAGAATAATTTGGAAATATGTTACAGAGGAATTAAACATTATCAACAACTACATTCACTATAAATATTCCAAGCATATTTAAATAGACACTAACAAATTGTGACTAAGGAAATAAGACTGTACTATATACAAGAAATTCACATTAAACATATGGATATAGATAGCTAAAAATGTATAGTTATGTTGAAAGATACACCATGCTGCTATCAAAAGAAAGCAAAATACTAATATATTTTATTCTAAATTGACCATGGTAAAAATATTTGTAACCTATTTTTACAATTATATTCTATGCTTAAATGTAAAATCAGACACTTCTTTTAAAATGACCATGTCTACAAGATAAGATAAACAATCAATTGTTCCTACTATGAAACTATAATAATTAATGAGTTTTAAAATGCAAAATGGAATGTGTTGATGATAAGAAAAGAAAACCAATTCTCATCTGGTACTCAGAATAAAATACTTGGATGATCAAAGAAAAGGGAGAGAGCTGGCAGAGCTACACTAATTTCAGATAAAACAAAATAGACTGCATTGCACTATGAAAAGGAGGTAAATTATTTAAGAAGACATAATAAACTTTAACATTAACCGAGTGGCAAAATAATACTTAAAACTGAAAAACTGCAAGAAGAAATAAGAAATACTAACTTTTCTATACATAGTTCTTCATGACCCAGATACTAAAACTAAAAGAGATACTGGAAAGGAAAATTATGGAACAAGATGTCTCATGATATTAAATATGAAAAATGACAACAAAATTGTAGCAAATTGAATTTATACAAATATATACTCACACTAAGTAGCACATACCACAGATATTTGAGCCTTTTACATATTAACTAATTTATTAACAACCTACCCTAAAAAATAAATACATATTTTTATTTTATTCATATTTTTATTCATTTACATTAATATATAGTCACATATATTTTAATCATTTATATTAATATATATTCATTTATATATACATATATTCATTTATATTAATATTTTCACATATATGAAAAAACCCTCATCAAACAGAAATAGTTCAGAATTTCTTCAACATCATAGCAAGTAACTATAAAATTCCCTGCACTACCAAAAACTAAATTAATTTAAAAACATTCAGAAATCATTGAGCTGTATGTTTACAAATTATGCACTTCTCTTTTTGCAATTTTTGCTTCAAGATAACAAAAACATTTTAAAAACACAAAAAGTTATTAAGAGCACAAAAATAACCCAAAATATTTTGAGCAAAACTCTTAATAAAAATAGATCAAGTTTAATAGCTTTAAAAATTAATAGCTTAAAAAAGATGAGGCCATCTAGACATTGGTGGCTCACATTTATAATCCTAGCTAGTCAGAAGCTGAGATCTGGGGATGTTGTTCAGTGCTAGCTCAAGTGGAAAATCCTTAAAACTCTTATTTCCATTGAAACAGCAAAAAGCTAGAGGTGAAGCTGTGGTTCAAAAGGTAAAGCATCAGCCTTGAGTGAAAAGGGTGACAGTGGCCATCAAACCCTAGTATACACACACACACACACACACACACACACACACACACACACACACACACACACACACACACACACACACACACACACACACACACACACACACACACACACACACACACACACACACACACACACACACAAAGCCCAAATTATAAGCCGAAAATATAGGCACAGGACAGGCTTGGAAACCAAAGATTCTGAATCAAAAGCTTCAGTATATGCAAATTGTGATGTCCATTTTAAAATTTCCAATTAGTTATTCACCAAATATTGCTGAGCCATTCAGTCTTAGGGTTCCATGTCAGAAATGCCCTCTTTAGCTTAAGTTTTTAAATTTACAGATGATATACATTGAAGATAATGTTCTCAAATATTGTTTGTCCATGAAAATTTGTTAACACAATCTTGAACTGCAGGAAAGATCAGAAACATAGCTTTTTATTTTCCATTCCAATTGTCTGATGGAAGGGACAAGATAGAGTTAGGGTGGGCTTTAGCCTGGATTCTCAAAATGGGAACTAATCTACTAGGTTTGGATTATTATTTCTTGCAAAATCTTTGGATTTCATTCAGAAGGAATAGATCAAACACTATTAAATACTATTAGATTAGAACAGATTAAACACTATTGCCCTAATTTAAAACACATGAAATCACAAGTCTGTGAAAATATGCTATGTTATGCATCTACACGAATTAAAGCACACATTTTAGTAGAAAATACAAAATTGGTTTTAGACACAGAAGTAAGTATAGCTAAATAATGGCAATTCTAGGAAGCACTTTCCAAGTTGAGGGAACAACTAGCGTAATCTGAGTCCTTGTTTGCTCATGCTTTTCATCTAATCAGCCCAAATTGAATGAGTTTTGTTCTGACAAGGATTTCTCTCATACGGGTCCTGCAAACCCACAATAGATAAATGCCACAACCTTTAAATAGCTCTGACTGCTTAGATACACAGAAAAGAGGATATTATTAGTGTATTTATATAGATTAAAACGTCAACATTGTGAACTGCAATTAAGGTTGTGCTAGCATTTTCTTTTGTGAAGCTTTATTTTCAGGATTTCATAAATTCAGCATAATAATCATTCCCCACATAAAACATGGCTGACAAATCCCCAGGGTGCTAGGGTTTTATTTGAATCTTAAAATAAAGCAAATTTTGGATATTTGAAAGGAAATGCCACCATGTAGCCCTCTAACTTTGATGTGTTAGTATTATTTTCCAGCCCAGAAGCTGTTGCAGTGGATTAGGTTTTCTTTAGTATATGTGATTAACTTAGTGCCTTGGGATTGGCTTTCTAAACTGTAATGACATATATTTTCTTGAATTTTAAATGAAGTGGCATGTGCAATTGTTATTCCATAAAAACCTAAGAATTGATTACGAATGCTTCAAAAACCAGGGATGCTCAATATTCAATCTAGTGAACTAACTCTGCTTCTTCATTTATTTTTTCTTCATCTTTATATATCCTGCCACGGGGCAATGAGAGGTTTTTTGAGTTTGCTATCATTTCTTAATAATGAAACGTATTCTGAACTTTAGGGATATTTGTAGAAATATTTAGAGATTTTTGGTATTTTGGTTGACAATCTAAATATTATGGGCAACTCTCACAACTAATTTATCGTTTGATAATTTTGTAGTGCAATACCTCTGTAAATACTTCCAATTGGCATAATATTTAATATTCAATGCTGCAAACATACAGAAGTGTTCAGAAGACAATATATATTTAAAACTTCCCAGCTAAATGAGCAAATCTAATGGTTTGCCATAGCTATGGTTTCCAACGTTTAGCTGAAGCATTTTATTTCTGGCCAGAGATTCTGTGCTGATTTAGGGGCATCTTTTCTGACTTCCAACATCATGCTGGCACATGGTATTTTTCTACTAAAACTTGGCAAGCTTTAAAACCCAGGGCTTAGCCTTAAAATGACTTTATGGATTCTATAAAGCTTTTTCCCTGCTCCCAATCACCCCCATAACAAAAAAACAGTGCTACAGCACTATCTTTTCATTTCCTCATTGTTCCTGGAACTTGGAGATTTTCTTTTCTTTTTTAAAGGTTCAACAGTAAGTTTTTCTATTGTTATACTGTGTCCAGTATTTCTAGGACTTCATATCACAGTTTTCTGTTAATTCAGGCTGTTTTAGAAAGTCCTACTCATTCCTGAATTTAATCTACTCTTTTCTCTCACCTAAAATCATACTTTAAATATTTACTCCTTGCTCTATTGATTTGATCATAATAGACTTACATGGCTTATTTTTCTCAGTTGTGGGGCTTGAACTCAGATCCTGGATGCTGTCCCTGAGCTCTTTTACTCAAGGCTAGTATTCTAGCACACTTTGAGCCACAGCACCACTTCCAGTTTTCTGGTGGTTAATTGGAGATGAGTCTCATGGACTTTCCTGCCCAGGCTGGCTTTGAACCATTATCCTCAGATCTCAGCCTTTTGAGTACTTAGGAGTACATGTGTGAGCCACTGGCTCCTGGCCTATTTGTTTTTCTTTGGCTTGAAATACAAGCTTTTATTTATGCTTCCTATTTAGCTGAGATGACAGATGCATGCCACCACACTCAGCTTTTTCTGTTGAAAGGGGGTCTTGCAAACAATTTTGGCCAGGCTGGCCTGGAATCATGAGGCAATTGTACCTAGCTGTCATTCATTCATTTGGATGTCATTTTTTATGTTTGATTTTTTGTGTGATGGAATGCCTCAGGGTGAGTGTCTGCTCCTATTGTTCAATTTTATTATATCCTTATATGATATAGAATAAACAATTATTTGCAAATTGTCACTTTTCCCTTGTTCTTAAGAGGACTATCTATTGATGACCATTTATATGCTATGTAGTATTGACTTGTATTGACTAAGGAACTGTGATCAAGAGAGATGAATGCCAATTAGGAATAGACACTTCAATAGTGCTTGTATATTTTTACCAAGTTTCTAATCTGTTTTTGTTCTGCTAAGATTCTCAGATTTCCCACTATTAGCTATTAGTCAAGCCTGATTCTGAGAGTAGAGACATTTTCAACAAGGCTGAACAAAGTCCAGAAGAGATACACAGCTGTCTCACTGTTCACAAATAACATATGCAGGAATAATCTATTTTGCTGTAGTAAGCCATTGCAATATTGAGGTTTGTGTAGAACTATAGCATGCTATAACACAAACTTAAAGATATAAGAACTAAATTGTCACCTAAAATTTATTTTTTGCAGTCCTAAACCACTGACTGGACCATAGAATTATAGAAATAACTCATAAATGTTTTACTTTGTAAAAATTAGATCAGCATTACATATAGAATGATGAGCTATTAAGAAAAGTAAGTATGAAAGTTCCATTTGATAGGTGGCCATGATTTTTTTTAGCATCACAGAACTACTAGTTGGGAATTCTCATGCATATTGTATGAGTTAGCATGAGTTAGTAAGAACTGAAGTTTCTATATCTAGGTATAGCCAACATTCTTTGAATTATTGTTAAGTATGACAGTCTCCCCACACACTTACTCTTAGAATACATAATACATTTGCTAAATTCAGAAAATTAGCCACTTAAATTTACATAGTGCTGTCTTTAATAGCCATTAATTCATGTTCTTAACAGCATATGTACATTAACTCTACATGGCAGAAGTTTTTTTTGAAGTATGTAAATACCAGGAACTGGGTCATGACTGTAATCCTAGCTACTCAAGAGGCTGAGATCTGAGGATCGCAGTTTCAAGCCAGCCTGGGCAGGAAAGTCTGTCTATCTCTTATATCCAATAAACCATTTGGAAAAAGCTGGCAGTGGTACTGTGCCTCAAGTGGTAGAGTACTAGCTTTGAGCACAAGAGGCTCAGGGACAGTGCCCAGGCCCTGAGTTCAAGCCTTAGAACCAGCAAAAGAAAAGTATTTAAAGATTAACATTAAGATTTGGATAATATATCATAATTTTGGGTATCAAGTCAAATTTATTTCTTATAGTTTTTACTTAAGTTTTTACTTAAATGTTACCACAGGTAGGGTTTAAACTAGGAAAACAGATTTAAATAATGTATCTGTATAGAAATCTTAAGTAAAATGTCCTAATTTCTTAACATTTAATGTATTTCTATTCATTAATAAAATCATTCTTATTCTATAGTAGCATATACATATTTGAGTGAAAATAATGAATGAAGTATACTTCTTTTAATAGAAACAAAACCAGTTCAGTCATTCTCTTAGGATAACAAAGGAAAAATGAAGTTCTAAATATTGAGAAGGAAAGGAAATATACTTTTTCTAATAGCATATAAAGAATAATTATAAACACAGCATTACAAATGAAACTTTTCGTTATTAAAATTTAGATAACATGAGTACCACTTAACATAATTTTGTAAGCCATAACATAGGATTTATTTTAAAATAGTTTTCCTAATCTCTCCCCCTTTCTCACATATGGATAACTGCAAAAATTATTTTATACCAAAAAATTAACTAAGTTATTTCATTGATGTGTATAAAACATATTAGAATAAGAAAATATGGAAGAGGAGAAACAAAATATAAAACAATAAAAAGCCTCAGGGTTCTAAACATTTTATTAGAAATCTACTGAACATCAACTAAAACAAATAGAGAAACATTATCAGAGAAAAATCAGATCAGTATTGTAAGGTAATATACCCTATTTTAAACAAATCAGTATTAGAAGCACCTAAAATGACTTCTTAAAAAAATACTGACATATAAGATATATATCTTAAGTACATCATTTTTATAATTAATTCTGCTTTTTTATTGTTTCTCTTCTGGGCACATGAGGTCATGAACTACCTGGACTGCATGGTGTTGGGTAGGACAATGTGATTCGTTGTTTTAAATGAGATTTTAGCCTGACATGAGTAGCTTCTGCGCTGTACCATTTAATCAGGTAAAACCCTATGGAGTTTTCTTCTCCTGCTTTGGCTCAGAGATAAGAAATATTTGAGATGTTACATGCTCTATCCATCATAATCCTTGAGTGACTATAATAAAACGTTACCCTCCTTTCAACCTGTGATGAATATGAATCATAGCGAAGGACTGCACTTTTTATTTTAAAATGCTGAGATGTTGAAGCTTGCTTCTTATGGTAGTAGAACCCATATCATGCTAACTTTAGAAGAACACTGTAATGTGGGTTTGTTACTTTTCTTCAATGACAATCCTTAAAATGGAATGCTTTTTTATGTCTTTGTGTATATATGTGTTGTGCTGGTACTAGTGCTTGAACTCAGGGCCTGCATGCTATCCTTTAGGGATTTTTGCTCAAGAATGGTGCTGTACAACTTGAGCCACATTGGCTTTTTCATGGTTAATTGAAAATAAGAATCTCACTATGTGGAAAATGAACTGCAAGTAGGGATGGGAAGGAAAAACTGGGAGACAGGAAGGGAATGGGAGACATGGTTCAAAAAGAATTGTACTCATTACCTTATTCATGTAACTGTAACCCTTCTGTATATCAACTTTACAATAACAATTTAAAAAAACTAATAATGCTGACCTCAAATGCAAAATATGGGACTTGAAAATTCAAATTTAATAGTCAAACATTTCTGTGCCATACATTACAGAATAAAGCCTGAAACTTACGAATGACAAGAACAGCAAAAAGAATTTCATGTACTTTCCAGCATAGGATTGACTTCAAATCTCAATCCTCAGATCTCAGCCTTCTGAATAGCTAGGATTACAGAAATAAGCCACTGGCACCTGGCAAAAAATGCACTGTTCATTTAAAGGAATTTTTCTTAGTATTACATGAAGCAAGATGCAGAAATAATACCAAGGATATAATATTAATGATTATATCACTAATGGAGATAAGTCCTTATTCCTATTTTCAGGTTTTTCAGGATTTAATACAAGAATTACCGTTAGAAAAGTGCTATACAGGAGATGCATAATTAAAATCAGGAATGACTGACATATGTGAAACTATTTTAATAATAGACCTTAACTTGATATGCCTAAAATAGTATCATTTCACTATGCAATCAATATGAAATAGTATTAATATAATTATTTTAAACTTGGAAAGGCAATGGATATTTGACACAGACAACTTATTTCAATTTACACTAGCTATATTTCCAGTACTGAATTGCTACACATGGCTAGTGGCTCTGGTATTGGACAGGCAGCTTCACAGAGTGATGAAGTAAATAATTTGTGCAATGTTTAGGCAATCTTTAAATCTTATATTTTATTTGCACTTTTAATAGAAAGAGGCTAACATTTAAGACTATGTTATTTTATAATAACACAGTATGAAAATATTCTTTATAGATAAATAAAAATATAATATGTTTAGCAAATGAGTATAAGCTGATAACTCGCTTAAATATATGACAACTTTATCTTGGCATAAAAGTTGTCCCAGCAGTTCTTGCAAGCTCCTTTCTTATTTTTTTGATGACCACAAACAAGGCCACACTACACTACTAACACAACTATTTTCATTGCAGCATTGTTTACTGTAGCCAAGACATGGAATCAACCCAGATGCAACCAGTGGATGAATGGATCAAGAAAATGCGATATGTATACACAATGGAATTCTATGCTTTCACCAGAAAGAACAATACTGCATCATACATAAGGAAACAGAAAGAAGTAGAAAAATTATATTAAGCAAAGTAAGCCAGACCTAAAGAAAAAGGTCACATGGTTTCCCTCATTTGTAATAACTAAAATGTGCGTAAATTTTCAAGTAAATACATTGGATGGTAAAAGAGAAAAATTACACTTGGACATGATAAGTTATACAGGACTCTAAACATTCACACAGTGAGAACAAAGGAGGATATTCTTAGGAGATGATTACAACGGCTCAATAGCTATGTGCATTTGATCATATAGAATGATGTTTATCAAAATGAACTCCAAGAAATAGAAATGAGGCTTTCTGTTATTTTGCTGTTTTTGATTGTTTTTCATTTTCTCCTTTATGACTGTTCTAAAGTTCTGTACCTTTTGTCTTGTATGTAAGTTTATCGATTTGTGGGAGGGTAAGGAGGAGCTCAGAAATGGTAGGGCAAAGAGTAAACAAATGCAACAGTGGCACTTAATAGACCCTTTGTTGAAAATGAAGTATACAACTCTTGTGGTGGGGGGAGGAGAAAAACTGGGAGAGAGCAAGGGAAGGGATGACATTGTTCAAAAAGAAATGTCCTCATTACTTGACTTATGTAACTGTAGCACCTCTGTACATCACCTTTACAATAACAATAGCATATATATTTATATATAAAAACAAAGTAAATACAAAATTTTAAGAAATCTGCAAAAAAGTTGGCTAGCAATGACTGTATCCAGTTAGGATCAATATTTTTTGATATAAAAATGTGAGTCTTAGTTGGTCACTGATGATTCACACCCCATAGTTCAAGCTATTTAGGAGGCTGAGATCTAAGGATCAAAATTCAAAGACAGCCAAGGAAGAAAAGTCCATGAGACTCTTTCTCCAAGTAACTAGCAAAAAACCAGAAGTAGATATATAGTTTAAGTGGTAGAGCTTTAATCTTGAACAAAAAAAAGCCAAATGAGAGCACAAGACCCTGAGTTCAAGCCCCAAAATTGTCATACATAATACATGCACACATACATACATACATGCATACATACATACATACATACATACAAAGCTGAGTCTTTTTTATAGAGAAATACATATTTAGGAAATTCTATTGTATAAAACATAAGTTGAAAAATGTGTAATGCAGATATAATCAATGTATTGCTGTGACTATGACATATGAAAGTACCCATCAAACATCTGCCTAGTTGTAAATACTGTAATATCTACTAAGTCTCAAAATAATCTGCTTATCAATTATAAGAATAAGTGAAATGGTCTGACCTACCTTAGAATGTTATAGAGATGTGTGAAATGATTATTGAAATGTATAACATGATTTTCATTTCAGAATAGATGGGAATAAGTTATTCTGATAATTACATGACATGCAGAGCAATAAAACTATGAACCATTCTACAGGAAAATATGTACTCTACTATGCACCTCAACAGAGAAGAATTACAAATGGAAGATTTAGAGATGGTTGTTAGTAACATAAATATGCAAAGGAAGAGAAGAAAGCCGAATATTCCACTATTAATTAGTACTAATCTTGACAATAGGATACTTCACAATGATTTTGGCTTCTGTAGAAGCTGATGAAAGTGTAAATAACTGGGTAACAATACTGATTTGCTACAATATATTTCTAACAGAAAGATATAGGTCAAGTAAATCATGAACATATTCAATGTGTAAATTTCTCCATTGTGAGATGAAGTATAAACTCAAGATGAATATCAAAACATATTTTGCTGTAAGCCAATCTGATCCTCATACAAAGTATTACCCACAAGAATCAAAGTGAACTGAACTTTATAACAACTGTTTGAACTAGACTCAGCTCTCTCTTACATAAATAATTAAAATTAAGAAACAAGCATAGATTTAGAATTCTATTTCATTTTATTTTTTTTCTGTGTGTGGTGGTATGGATCCTTGAACTCAGGGCCTCACATTTTCACTTGGTGTTTTTGTTCAAGGCTAGCACTCTACTATTTGAGACACGCTTCAAGTTATGACTTTTTGCTGGTTAACTAGTGGTCAGAGCCTCATGTACTTTGCTTCCCAGGCTGGCTTTAAACCACCATCCTCAGATCTCAGCCTCCTGAAGAGTTAGGATTATCTATCTCAATTGATTTTAAAGAGAATTGACCAAACAGGAAAGTCTCCAGTAAGTATTTGTTGCAGATTTTTAAAGTTGCATTTATATTTCAGTTATTCGTCATAATAAACTTTATTTTTTATTGTAAAGTTGGTGTACAAAGGGGTTACAGTTTCATAAGTAAGGAAATGAGTACAATTCTTGTTGAACATTGTTACCCTCTCCCTCTTTTCTCAGGCTTTCTCTCTCCGCTGACTCCAACCCTCACCAGGTTGTAAAGTTTATTTCCAACATAGTGTCTTGTGAGCATCACTGTTGCATTGGTTCATCCTTTGCCACAAAAATGGTAACAAACATTTTTAAAATGCAGTACCTAGAAATATTCTACATGCAATGTTTGCTTTTTGAGCTTAGTTCATCTTGTATAACACAATGATTTTTTGGGGGGGGAGATACAGCAAAGGAAATACTAAGAGAAAGTTTATAGCTATGAGTGCCTACATTAATGAACAAACAGGGATCTCAAATAAATAGCCTAATGATGCACCTTAACCTATTAGACAAAAGAGCATACAAAAATAAATAATAAAGAACAGGGTAAAAATTTTAAAAAGTGAATAAAAATATCTATGCAGAACATAAATGAAACAAAAATTTGCTTCTTTGAAAATATAAATAGACGCGATATAACAAAAACCTAAATTAATAACATTAAAGAAAAATAGGAATATAATAAGAATATCAATGAAATTCAGAAGATCATGGGGGATATTGGGAAAACCTTTATTCAAATAAACTGAATAAAAATGGAAGGAGCTTCACATATTTAAAAATGCTAAACTAACATTCAAATGTTCAAATAAAATAAAAATATAACCATATATATATATATATATATATATATATATATATATATGGCAACTGTTCTGTATTATTCTGTCCAAACAGAGATACAAGAAACATTTCCTGACACTTGTTCTAAATGCCTTTTGAAGATTATATATTGTCTATACTGAGATGATGTACTTATTTAACTAATCTTCATTTAAAAAACCTCGCTTTAAAACATTTTTTTTTATCAATAGTGGGAGCTGAACTCTGGGCCTGGGCACTGTCCCTCAGCTCTTCCGCTCAACGCTAGCGCCCTATCATTTGAGCCATAGCTTCACTTATGGCTTTTTTTCTGCTTTTGTGGTTCTGAGGAACCGAACCCAGGGCCTCATGCATGCAAGCCAAGCACTCTACCACTGAGCCAACTTCAACAATATTTTTGTATATTTAAGAAATTATAATTTCACTAAATTAATTATAGATATATATTTTATGTGTTCTCAAAGACTAGTCTGAGAATAGAGGTACCATATTGGCTATATATTATAGAATAGTTACTATAACCTAAAGTTGATCCAGATGTGTTACTAATTCCTGAAACTGACAATGGTTAATAAGCATGGATCAAGGCAAACCTAAACACAGCTAAATTGATTGTCAACATTAAGAGGATAGTGCATTGAAAAACTTTGATCAGATATGTAATAACTAAATATGGGAAAATGATACTAGGATTTATGCAATTTTGGTCTGATTTGTTTAGATTATTGTGATATTACTCATGAAAATAGCAATTGATGCAGTTTTCTACTTATTGCTCTGAAGCACAGTTTTCCTGGTACTCCAGCTATTAATATTAGTTTTACAAAAGCCTATAAGGAAATTATATTCCAATTATTCTGTAACCATATACAGTGGTTGTTCTCGAATTGTTATCATTTAGAATAAATATTTTTTTTACTTTTGTACTTAAGACATTCTAAGGGAAAATAATGTATTTGAGCAAAATGTATACTGAGGGGAAAATACTCAGAAGGTATTCTTTATTTTTCAACACTTACATGCTAATTGTTTCTAAATATAATACTCTGAAAATAAATTTAAAATAATACCACTACTAAATGATTTTAAAATTAAATTTGATAGACTTCAAAATCAACTCAGTATTATATATTACATGTCATTTACAATACAAATGCTATAATGTTTTATATTTATCTAACTGCTATTATGGCTAGGATTTGTGATATAGAGAAATATATTTGTTTTTATTGAATGATTGCATCTTTGCTGGTATAATTATGATCCTATACATTTTAATTTTAATTTAGTGATATTATAAGAAACCAATTTGGAAAATGTTATAACTTTATGCAATGATTCTATAGATTGTTTTTTTTTAATACAAGAACAAACTCATAGTGCTATGTAGCTGGACTTTTCATGTGATACTACATACTTTCATAGTGGAGCACAATACTTACTCCTTTGTTCTGTCACCTACCATCTGATCTTTCTCAGGTGAAACTGTTCTTTTACCAATGCAACAAAAAGTGTGCAATAGCCTATTCTTTTTCTTTTTTTGCGGGGGGGGGGGGGGAGTGGTACTGGGGCTTGAAGTCAGGGTTTTGAGTTTACTAGGCAGACATTGTACTACTTGAGCTAAGCTTCCAGTCCTTTCTACCTTTGTTATTTTTCAAATAGGTTTTTTAAAGCCATCCTTTTTATGTTTAGAGCCTAGCTAGGATGGCATGCTTATATGCTGTTATACTCAGGTTTTCATTCCTTAAGTTGGGATCTAATGAACTTTTTGAGTGGGCTAGCCTCAAACTGTGATTCCAGTTTCTTTCTCCTAAGTAGCTAGGATTATAGGTATGAGACACTATTCTTAGCTTAATATTTCATCCATAATACAAATAGACAATCAAGGATGAAAATATTTGAATAAAGCTCAACATGAAAGGGAGAAATATAAATAAAACATAAAAATGATGTTGGAGAAAATAAGATCATGAGGACAAAAGAAAATACTTGAAATAATAGGAAATGTTGATGAAATAGTCATTGGATATATTGTACAAATGCAAATGACAAAGGATCCAGAGAAAGAAACACATAAAGAAAAACATTTTCTTGGAAATTAAAAATACCAGCACCAAAATAGAAATTCAATAAATCAAAGTCAATAAAATGTCCCCACAGTAGCAAAACCAATAAATGAAGTGGAAAGTAGTATAGAACCAGGAAGAATAACAAAGGGTCAAACCAGAAAGGTTACATTTAATTCCTGAAAATGATAATAGAGGAAATCCGCTGGGAGTGTATTTAAAAAAAAAAAAATAAGAAACAAGTAAGAAAAATTATAGTAATCAGTGGTACAAACATCAATATTAATGACACTGGGCCAAGGAGAGAATATGAAAGACCACACCAAATATCATCACTATATTAGTATGTGAGAGATACATGGAACAATACTGTGAAAGATTTCAGAAAGGAAGAAAGATTTAAAACCAAGCAAAGAGCAATGCCATATAGGATAGGTTATCTACAAAGACCCAAGTATTGTAAAAATGGGATAGAAATTCCCTCCCAAAGTAAATGTTCAGAAACAAGAAGATATCTCAGCATTTCCAAAATAAGGAAAACTAATATTCAAGCAGGAGTGTTGTGATTACTTAAATTGGCAACTAAAAGAGAAGATAAAATGAAGCCATTTTTCTATCCTGTGGAAATAATTTACTCTCAATTCAATGTACTACCAATGGAACTGCTCCGAAAACGACTTTATGAAGCAATCTATCTAAAGAAAGGCAACTAAAAATCAGATAGGAAGATGTGAATTCCAGCAGCCAGGAAAGGAGTAATCTGATTTAGATGAAAAGGTAATTCTAAGCATAAAAGCAAAAGGAAATCTGAGGGTGATTGTTTTTCAGTAGACTCGTGAAGAGGGTATAGAAAACCAAAAAGCACTCCATAAAATGCTAACTGGGAATCTTAGCTACACAGAAGGCGGAGATCTGAGGATCATGATTGAAAGCCAGCCTGGGAATAAAGGTCTGTGAAACCTTCCAGTTAACAACCAAAAAGCTGGAAGTAGAGCTGTGGCTTAAATGGTAGAGCTCCAGTCTTGAACACAAAAGCTAAGACCAGTGTCCAGGCCCTGAGTTTAAGTCCTAGCACTGGCACACACCCCAAAAAAATGTTGCATAAAACTGTGTCAACAAAATTTTTTGTATGTAATTTATTGTAAAAATACTGTACAGAGGGGTTACAGTTACATGAGCAAGGTAATGAGTACATTTCCTATCAAGCATTGATACCTCCTCCTTTGATTTCCCCCTACCGTCCCTTCTCGCCCCACCTGCCCAACTCCTCCCTCCCCCCTCCAAGTTGTAAAGTTTCTTTTTGACATAGTGTCTTCTACATCTCATTATTACAATGGGTCAACCTATATCCTTATTTCAGCATTTTGTTATTTCCTTTCCCTTCCCAAAATTAGAAAAATGTATATACAAGATGGAGGGTACCGGAATCAAATACAGTGACAACAGGGGTTATACCATGGGGGAAGAACATACAAAAGAAACAAAAAAAATCACATGGTACATTATAAATACATTAAAAACAAGAGCAAGAAAGAGAAAAAAACTACTTGTATCTCTATTTTGGGGTTCATTTCACTTAGCATCATCTTATTTGTTCATATGTACATAGCTTTTGGCCTTTTCTGCTTGTCCTAAACATATACTAATTGTTGCAAATAAGGGAAACCATGGGACCTATGTTTCTTTGGGCCTGGCTTACTTCACTTAATACAATATTTTTCAAATCTTTCCATTTCCTAACAAATATTAGGTAATTCTTTCTGATGGAGGCATAGAATTCATATATATATATATATATATATATATAACATTTTCGTGATCCATTCATTTACTGAGAGGTATCTGGTTCCATATTGTAGCTATGGTAAATAATGTTCTGATAAACATAGTTGTGCTGGTAGTTTTAATGTAGCCTTGTTTCTGATTGTTTGGATAAATGACCAAACGTGGGATTGCTGGATCATAGGGGAGCTCTATGTGGAGTCTTTTGAGGACCTCCATACTGCTTTCCAAAGTGGTTGAACAAGTTTACACTCCCACCAACAATGCAGTAGGGTTCCTTTTGGGCCATATCCCCTCCAGCATCTGTTGTTATTATGATTATAGCTATTCTAATTGGGGTGAGGTGGAATCTCAATGTTGTTTTGATGTGCATTTCTTTTATGGCTAGAGAAGTTGAGCATTTCTTCATGCGTCTATTGGTCATTCTTATTTTCTCTTCAGAGAAGTGTCTGTTTAAGTCTTTAGCCCACTTATTAATGGGGCAGTTTTTTTTTTTTAGGATTTGTTGTTTGGGGATTTAGTTTTTTGAATTCTAATTATATTTTAGATATGAGACCCTTGTCCGTTGTATGGCTAGTAAAGATCTTCTCCCAGTCTGTGGGCTTTCTATTGATTTGCTAGCTATGTTTTTTGCCATGCAGAAGCTCTGCAGTTTCATGCAATCCCATTTGTCCAACCTTTCTTTGATTTATTGTGTTTCTGGGTCTTTATTAAGAAAATTTCATCCTGTGCCAAGGAGCCCTAGAGTTTCCCCTATTCCTTCCTGTAATGTTTTCAGGTTGTCTGCTTTGTGTCAACACTATTTCTGAACTGTACTTTACAGCACTTATGGTGATTTGGGGAATAATTATCAATAGGTGAAATTTAAAAAGCAGATAGGAAAAGAAAATATCTACAATCATTATATATATCTTCTTCATAATGGAACATTCTATGACACTTCACTTTCTAGTAATCTCATTCTGTGTGTCAAGACATGTCCATAAGGGACTCCAAGATGATAAAAGCACTTGGACATTATGTGACCTCTATACGTTGAGTTTCCCAGCGGATTCATCATGTATTAAGAAATGGAATCAAAACATTCCTTCTATGCTGTGCCAAAATTTCCAAGCCAGATAATCCATGCACATAATAAAATGGTTACTTTAAAAGTTTTGAGATAGTTTAGTACACAATAACTAATATATGTTAACTGTCATGAAATAACTCAATACCATATATATTTCCTATTCACATTTAATTAGGTAAAACTTAAAAGAAACAGCTGATTGATCACTTCTGTTTCTGATAACATTGTTAAAGAATTATGGATCAATCCATATTCTTTCTGAGTTCGTGTATATTTCTATTACCAAATGGGGGAATAGAAGATCTCAGAATTAGAGAGATATGAAGACAATGCACATTATTTAAAACTCTTATATTGAGAAACACGACAAGCTAGTAATGAAGAAACTTGAATCATATGTTACAGAGGAAATAAATGCAGATCTTTCACTCTTTACTGGAGCATTCTGTAGTTATGAAAGGTTTTTTTTTTTCCATCACCATGGCATCCAGTATAATGTTCCAAAGGGATTAATTTGGTAGAAAATTAAGTGCTTTGCCTAGATACAAGATCTTTTAAAATTATGTATGTGCCAAATTGTGCTAAAATAATTGGGTAACTGAGGACATCTGCTGCAGTAAATTCAAATAGTAAATATTCAATTTAAATTAATAACAAGTACCATGCCCCAAAAGTCTTTATATTCCCCTGCTTTACATGGAGATGAGCACAGACATAAAGATTTTAAAATTATCTGAAAAACTATAGTAGTTAAGTATGAAACAATATCATGAAAAGTTATTCATATTTGTACCAAAAGTATATTTAAGGAGTTCATGGCCAGTGTTTACATTGGGTTGTACCATCTTAGTGCTGATATGGTCTACATTTTAGGTTTAGGTCTTATTTTGTTTAGTTATTCTGGAGTTAATGATTCAGAATGCTTCTTTTCTACTTGCTTTAGGGCTCAACAAATTGCTGCAAATACTTTATTTTCCACACCAGGCTAAATATACCTATGCATGCCAGGTATCAGTGTTTATTGCTGCATAAAATAGTCTAGCTGCTTTTCAAATTATTGATTAAATCTGATGAAAATGTAAGTTGGAACATCCTTTATAACTTATAAAGGATGAGAGGCTTTCACAACATTCTCACTAGCAGCTAGTATATAATGAACTGCTTTTAGATAAACACTGAGGGAAGCTCAATCCTCTTTTCTTGAGAAAAGAACTAGTTTACCTGAGGGAAGTTTAGTCTCATCTAATCCAGCTACCATAATTCTCTTGAGATAGGAACTGTGTAAAATGCCAATAGTTGTGACCTTTGAAACATATTTACAACTCTGGTTTTCCTGACACATATTTACAACTCTGGTTTTCCTGAGAAAATATTCTCTGGGAATTTTTTTTTTATCTTGAGAAACAACCAAGTGTGTAAGGGAAGGTTCAGGTCTACTAACTAAGTTATTTTGGCCAAGGATCATCTGAGCTTTAGGTACTAGTTCTATTGAGTAGCAAAAGAGTTCAACTCAAATGATTAGTGGAATAATTAAATAAAATAATTTGAGAAGAATCACTGTTATTTGACATGTTTGTTTCAAACCTTATCATTAAATTCAGTGTGACCAAACCATAACCACATCTACAAAACCAAAGGCTAGATCCAACAAAGTTGGGATTTAGAGAACATCACTTTGTACAGATAAAATGGTATTTGTAACTGAATGAGAAGGTGAGGAATAAAATGCAATTAAATGTGACTATCTGTCCAGCTGTGTTCACATCGCAGTGTGGATAGTGCCATTCTAATGGGGATTGGGCAATGAATATGAAGTACATTTAGGTATTGTTATTTAATATCTCATAATTAATATATATTGGGCCAAATATTACATAGTCTGTCCTTATCATGTTGTCATGAAAACCTATAAGGTATAACTATTTCCTTCATTTTACAGAAGTTTTAATCACAGAAAAGTTTAGGAACAATCTCACAAGAGTTTGGAACTGAGGAAACCAGAATTTTAACTAAAGAATTAAATTCTAGAAACCATGTTTTATTTACTCTTCAAACTATTAAACAACTTTTAAGAAGACAACAGTAATGTAGGGCATAATGAGAGAGAAGAGAGAAAGTCAGATACAATTCCATTTCATAATGTTATGATTTGGGGAGGTTTTTCAAGAACAAAGGAAAACTTCAAAGTATTGTTTGTCATAAGGAGGTCAACATGGAAGAGAAAGGCAGCTTTGGAACTAGCTGTTATATGCGAACTAGAGAAGTTTTATTTTAAAGATGCAAAGAGACAATTGTTTTAAATGGGTGTACAAGTGAATTAATATGGTGAAAAGGAATAGGAAATATTGAGTATTCTTGTTCATTCAATTCAGTTGGTTTTTTCCTTTTCTTTTTCCTCTTCTCTCTTTTTCTCTTTTTGTGATTCTATTATGGCTTTACCATTTTATTAGCATATATTAGTTATACCAGAGGGTTTCATTGCTTACAATGTATTTTGATCAAACTCATGCCCTCTACCATTCTCCCTTATCTCCTTTTCTTAGAACAACAGGTTTCATACACGTGTATAAAAAATAATTCAATTGTATTTGCCCTCTCCAAATGTATTACCTCTCCAATCACCTTCTCCAAACAGGTCCTATCATTATTCCTTCCTTCCTTCCTTCCTTCCTTCCTTCCTTCCTTCCTTCCTTCCTTCCTTCCTTCCTTCCTTCCTTCCTTCCTTCCTTCTTTCCTTCCTTCCTTTCTTCCTTCCTTATTTCCTTGCTTCCTTGCTTCCCTCCTTCATTCCTTCCCTCCTTTCTTTCACTTTCTCTCTTTCTCTGTCTTCCTCTTTTTCTTTCCTTTCTTTCCTCCCACCCTCCCTCATTCCCTCCCTCTCTCCCTCGTTCCCTCCCTCCCCTCCTTCCTTTTTCTTCCTTCCTTCCTTCCTTCCTTCCTTCCTTCCTTCCTTCCTTCCTTCCTTCCTTCCTCCCTTCTTCCTTCTTCTTTTTTGGTGCCAGTCTTAGGGCTTAAATTCAGGGCCTGGGCACTGTGCCTAAGCTGTTGTGCTCAAAGCTAATGGTATACCACTTGAACTACAGCTCTACTTCAGACTTTTGGGTGATTAACTAGAGATTAGAGTCTTATGGACTTACTTGCTTGGGCTGGCTTTGAACTGTGATCCTCTCATATCAGTGCGCTGAGTAGCTAAAATAACAGATATGAGCCACCAGCGCCTGGCCTATCATTCAATCTTAAGTATATGTTAATTGTTCAAAGGGAATTCACTATGGTATTTCACACATGCATATATTTTACTTTAATCAGATTGAAGTGAAGCCTATTAGCCCAAAAAGTTATGTATTCTATTCTATTCTATTCTATCCATTCTATTACACCTAAAAGATATACAT
The DNA here is from genome assembly GCF_019054845.1 of Dipodomys spectabilis. Lineage (NCBI taxonomy): Eukaryota > Metazoa > Chordata > Mammalia > Rodentia > Heteromyidae > Dipodomys > Dipodomys spectabilis. Next base: position 20,225 of record NW_024871203.1, on the reverse strand, counting down.
ATATCTAGAAATACATGGTTAAACACACACACATAAATAACATGTAATTGTAGAATCGTTTTAGGGGCTTAAAGAAAGGGGATGGGGACAAAAGATTGATAGAAGGTGAAAACATCAAAATACATTTCATCTATGTATGAAGATTGCATAATGAAAGTCACAGAAAACTATTGAATAATAAGGAAAAGGTATGTGGGAAGTTTGTTTTCTTTTATTTGCAGTTCAAGTGATTTAGATCAGCTTTGAAATAGAAGGAACTAAAGTAAAGTACAGAGGGAGGAATACTCAGATTTTCTTAAAAATTAATTCATTCAAAATATTTATTGCTTAATACTATATTCCAAGCACTATTTTGAGCACTAAGTGTATACTGATGATCAAAATAGAATGATTAGATATGATGGGATGGGAGATAGTTCTTGTGTGTGTGTGTAATAGAAAGAGACATTTGTAAGAAAAAGAAATAAGCAATGTAGTTTTCTCCAAGATCCTAAAAATGATCTTTCTCTTGTGCTGCTAAATACAAAATCAGCTAGAATAAGTTTCACTTCACTTTTCTTTTCTTTTTTTTTTGGTCCAGTCGTGGGGCTTGAACTCTGGGTCTGGGCGCTGTCCCTCAGCTCTTCAGCTCAAGGCTAGCGCTCTACCACTTGAGCCACAGCACCACTTCTGGCTTTTTTCTTTTTGCTTATGTGGTGCTGAGGAATCGAACCCAGGGCCTCGAGCATGCAAGGCAAGTGCTCTACCACTGAGCCACCTTCCCAGCCCTAAGTTTCACTTTTCTAAAGGACAATTCTTGATCATGAATTGCTGCTACCTGTGGGCTGAGAGTACTGTTTGTTATGAGAGACTGGGTTGTATCTATCCCATGGAATCTATCAAGATTCTTAAGTTAATATAAAGGCAGTACTCAATAAAGCTCTTAATATAAGTACTAATTTTTTCAAATATTTCATTGTTTCAGTTTGAAACAATTTTAACTTATGAACAAATTGAAGACAAAATTCATTGTATGATCAATAGATATTATACTCATAAATTGACATGTTAAGTTGAAATCCATTTATATAACTGTTTAAAGTCAATAAGATAAACAAATAAACAAAAATATGTATGTTAAAGCGTAAATTCTTTGTTTTGTAATATTTGGCTTCATCTGTCACATAATTCATTCCCAACTTACGGTGACTCTACTTACAATATTCTGATCTTACAAGGTGTTAAAGTGATAAATATTCAGTGAAAAAAATTTAAATTGCATTCCAAGAGCTGGTGGCTCATTACACTGGTTACTCAAGAGGCTGAGATCAGCTATTCAAATGGCTGAGGTCTGAGTATCATGGTTCAAAGCCAGCCCTAGCAGGAAAGTCCATGAGATCCTTTTCTCCAATTAACCACCAGAAAACCAGAAGTGGCACTGTGGATCAAAGTGGTAGAGTGCTAGCCTTGAGCAAAATAGCTCAGGGACAGTGCCCAGGCCCTGAGTTCAAGACCCATAACCATCAAAAAAATTTTAATTGAATTGATGTTTACCTAGCTTAGTGATATGCAGTATGATCCTATTGCATGATACCAGGCAGCAAGTCCAAGCCATACCTCTCAGTCAGACCACAGATCAGAGGGGATGATTGATGGGTTATATGTATCAAATATATTCTTTACTTATAGTATTTTCAACTTACAGTTGATTTTTTTTTCAGACTGCATCCCTGTTGTCAATTAGAAAGCATTTGTAATTGATTCTATGACTCATAAACTTGATATAATTTCTCAAATAGTTCACTTTGTAAAATTAGTCCAAGAAAAATTCTACAACTACACAATTAATTAGCAAAAATACATCAAAAAAGTTAAATTTAAAGCCCATCTTAAGGAAATTCAAGCATTGACTAATAAAATCTCTAATAATGGTTAGAATGGAGGTGGACTATACAAAGCTTTGTGTGGAAGAGAAATATCCTGTTATTATCTACATGCTGTAACTGTGAAAATCGTTGATGTTTTAAAGGCAAATATCTCAAGATGTGAACTTGGGAACTTAAACTGAGGAAGAGTGATGGGTAGAATAATAAAAAGAAATCTGCAGAATATGTGGACTTAGTATTTTGGACTAAAATCCTAGAGTCTTGAAGAATATAGAAACCCAAAAAGCCTTTGCTGAAATGAGGGAATTTTTAAAAAGGATCCAATCAGTAAGAACATGACTAAGAAGAAATCTGTTAAAGCAATTTCCCTTTTAGTTCATATCTATAAGCACATAACTTCATTATAGGACCAACGGACCAGAGAAATATACTTTACTTTGCAAATTCACTCATCTCATTTATGATGTACCATGCTTCCTATTTCAGCACAGATCCAACATTCTATGATACTTACTTCATTGAATAATATCTTACTTCTTTTCCTCATAAATATAGTTTTCATTTTTAAATCCATTCAAGGTGGAGCTGTGGCTCAAGTGGTAGAGCATAAACCTGGAACAAAAATGCTCAGGGATAGCACTCAGGCCACAAGTTCAAACCCCAGAAACACACAAATAAACTGAAAAAAAGAAAGGAAAGGGGCTGATATCATGTACACTGAGACAGTTGACTGCTGGAGATTGCAAAAGATGAAGGAGGGAAAGCTTTCTTCAAAGGTGCCTGGGTGCCTGGTCCAATGTGGTTTTTTTTCTTTCTCTTTCTTTCCTTCTTTCTGTTCCAGACGTGCAGCCTGAACTCTGGGCCTGGGCGCTGTCCCTCAGCTCTTCAGCTCAAGGCTACCGCTCTGCCATTTGAGCCATGGCGCCATTTCTGGCTTTTTTCTTTTGGCTTATGTGGTGCTGAGGAATATAACCCAGAGCCTCAGGCATGCAAGGCAAGCTCTCTACCACTGAGCCACCTTCCAAGCCCAACGAGTACATTTCTTATCAAGCATTGTTGCCTCTTCTTTTCCCTTCCCATCCTTTCCCATACTCTTCCCCTCCCCCCAGCTGATCCTCCCCCCACCCACCACCAAAGTTGTTAAGTTCCTTTTACCACATAACGACTTGTACATCAGCATGGGTGGTGCTTTTGTATTGGTATTGTATGATGAGATCAAGAAATATGTCTAGTATGATTAAAACTCAAGTTCACTGTCTCACAGTGAACTTGGTTCACAAACAGATCCATTGTGTGGTTTAATTAACTATTCCTGGGGAAATAAGAAGACAGATGTGGGATAAAACCAGGCCATAACGAATACTTTAAGAAAAAAAAGTGCTTCATTGACCATTCATTAAACCACAAGTGTATTTTATATTTATTTTACACTTAAATTCCCACAGCAAATAGAAAATAACTTATCATACTTGTACAATTAACTCAAGAACTGATCATCAAGAAATAACTGAATGTGAATCATCAATAAAGACCACTTAATGCAAAAAAAGAAACAAGAAAGTTCATTGAAAGTCATATTTGCTTTTTCAAAGCAAGCATAAGGAAGGAAAATCATTTTATTCTGTCACCTGCAATGAGCAGTTTATAATCTGCCAGACATCAAAAGGCATGAGTCAAGGCTATATTTAAAATTTCTTTAAAAATTCTATAATGTACAATAGTAAAAAAACAATGAGGTATGTTGTACAGGGTCAATTATTCATGGAGATTCTCAAAACACAAAAAGGTAAAAATGGAGATGAATGGGGTCAAAGAAAATTTCATTATTTCAGTCTACTCATTTTTCCCAGTATTCTTCCTCACACATATAACTCTCCTTCCTTGTCATGTGCTTGTTTTGAAGAAGCAAACAATATGACTACCAAAGAACTTCCTTGTTTTTTTTTCCTTTCTTGTGCAGTCCTAAGGCTTGAACTCAGCCCTTGAGATTTTTAGCTCAAGGCTAGGGATCTTCCACTTGTGCCACACCTCCACTTCCTGCTTCATTTTGGTTGTTGTTTAATTGGAAATAAGAGGCTCAGGACTTTTCCTGCCAAGGCTAGCTTTGAACTTCGATCCTTATATCTCAGCCATCTGAATAGCTAACATTATAGGCAGGAGCCACTGGCACCTAACACTTGTATCTTAAACTAAAAACATCAACTAATACTTAAGTGCAAAAATGTAAACAAAGCAGTAAAAAACTGATATTGGCCAATAGAGGTAATCTATGAGCAAAAGAAACTGACAAACTGCCAGTAGTATTTTGCAAACTTTGTTCAAATATGATACAATTCTTTTATATAGTTATATACCAGAGTCAAATATTGATATCACACATATAAAAATAGTTAATCCTGTTCATATAAAGGGTATAATATTATCTGTTCCTTCTTATAACAGGAAATTATCTGGTTTGGTTAATTTTCATTTGAAAAATATGGCAAAATAGTTATTTTAAAAATAATTCAGCCCATATATATAAATATATATGAATTTATTCATTTAAAATAAGTCAGTAGGTTCTTTAAATTCATTGCTTTAATCTTTCTTCTAGAACCATCAGTAAAAATTCCTGGGGTCCTACTAACATTTAGATATTGAAAGTAAGGTTCTAATTTTCATATATGCTTAATGACTTAAGATGACATATATAAACATATTTATGTGTTTTCAATGTTTCATTATTTCCATAGAGGTATTTGTAAGGTATATTAAATAGGTGGGTTTCATTAGGTGGCCAATAAAGAGAACACCATGCCCTATTCAGGCAGGAGAAGAAGTTTATTTACCCACCCCTGGGCCAGGACTTATCTAGGCCAGGGGCAGGAAGAGGTGTGACCTCAGGGTCTGGGAACTGCCTATGGTCAGGATGGGAAGCTTGTGACCAGAGGCAGCCCAGGATGTGACCTAGCAGGAAAAACCTAACAGTATTAAGAATAATAATGGCATGTTTTCAATCTCATAGTCTTTTTTTTTTTTTGTCAGTTGTGGGGCCTGATCTCTGGGCCTGGGCTCTGTTTCTGAGCTCTTCAGCTCAAGGGTAACACTCTACCACTTCAGCCACTACTTCCAGCTTTTTCTGTTTAGGTGGTGCTGAGTAACTAAACCCAGGGCTTCATGCATGGGAGGCAAGCACTCTTTGAACCACCTTCCCAACCCCCAATCTCATAGTCTTTTTTGTCTTAGTTCTAGCTGAATTTCTATTTTGTTTCCCAAACAGGAAAAAACTTGTGTAACAGCAACACTATTACTTTATATTTTTAACTTTTTTGTTACTTTATTTTTTCCTGGTACTATAAATTGTAACAAACAGACGAAACAGAAGGAAATCCTAAAGTCATATCATATTGAATTCCAAGAAAAACTGCCTATGGTCCTTCAGTTGCAAATATTAAGGAAATTAAAAAGCTATAAGGAACCAATTTTATCTTAGGGACAGAATTGAAAAGTTTGAAAAGTCAACATTTCTGACCAGATAGTCTGTCTCCAATAAGTCTTGTTTCTGAGGCATACATCAGAAAAGTAAGCAAATGAAAAAATTGCTACTCATTTTCTGCTTTTTTCCCCCCTGCCCTCATTGTTAATGTTAACTTAAAGGAATTCCAAATCATGGAGAGCTACATTGCCTAAAGGCCAACCCAAGGAGAATGAAAGATTCAACCAATGTACTACTCCCCTTCTGCTTATTCTTCTTTGGGAACAATATTAAGTTTTTGACTGCATCAAGGACAGTAATGACTTGTGCTGAATAAATAAAAAAAATATTGACTTTATTAACTTTCCTTAGAGGAAATTCAGATGGATTAGGTGAAAGTTTCTGTAATTCTTTCTAAAGCTAATTTATGTGATCTTTCCAAGATAAAGGGAAAAAATGTCAAAGGAAAAAATTAGTCAACTTGAAATATACATTGAAAACACTAGATTGAAAACAGATATACATTATATATTAATATGGATATATTAATTAATTAATATATTAATATGGATATATTACTACAATACATGTAAATACTAATGTAAAAGCCTATTGGGTTTTCTGAATTATGGCATTATATATGCTTTATCTTCTTACATTTTTTTTAATTGTGAAAATACCATACAGAGGGATTACAATTATGTGGGCAAGGTAATGAGTACATTTCTTATCAAGCATTGTTGCCTCCTCTTTGTTTCCCCTTCCCATCCCTTCTCATCCTCCCCCACCCCCACCCCAGTGCCAAAGTTGTAAAATTCGTTTTTCAACATAACGTCTTGTACATCTCATTGTTGCAATGGGTCCACCTGTATCCCTATTTAAACAATTTGTTTTTTTGTTCCCTTCCCCTCCTCAAATTATACCAACATCAAATACAGTGAAAACAAGGGTTATACTGTGGGAGAGGGACATACAAAGCAACAAAGAAATCATCTTATAAATATGTTAGAAACAATCGCAAGAAAGAAAAACCATTTGAGTCCTTTTCTTGGGGTTATTTCACCTAACATCAACTTATGTGACCCTTTCTGCCTTCCTCTGACATATACTAGTTATTACAAATAAGGGAAACCACGGGACCTATGTTTCTTTGGGCCTGGCTTACTTCACTTAGTATACCTTTTTCCAAGTCATTCCATTTCCTAACAAATGGAGCAATGTCATTCTTTCTGATGGAGGCAGAGAATTCCATTGTGTATATATACCACATTTTCTTGATCCATTCATCTACTGAGGGGCATCTGGGTTGGTTCCATATCTTAGCTATGGTAAATAATGTTGCAACTGCCCAATAAATAAGTGGGCTAAAGACTTAAAGAGAAACTTCTCTGAAGAGAAAAGAAGGATGGCCAATAAATGCTCAATCTCCCTAGCCATAAAAGAAATGCAAATCAAAACAACATTGAGATACCACTTCACCCTAGTTAGAATGGCTATAATCAAGAACTCTAATAACAACAGATGCTGGAGGGTATGTGGCCAGAAGGGAACCCTACTGCATTGTTGGTGGGAGTGTAAACTTGTTCAACCACTTTGGAAAGTAGTATGGAGGTTCCTCCAAAGACTCCACATAGAGCTTCCCTATGACCCAGCAATCCCACTTGTGGGCATTTACCCGAATGATCTTCTTACATTTTTTACAGCAATCAGTAGTTTTTTAAACAGTCAGTAGAATTTTAAACAATCACTAGCTATTTACATATATTCAGAAAAAATACTCTTTTAAAACCAGGCAGAAGCTGGGCATCAGTGGCTTATTTCTATAATCCTAGTTCCTCAGGAGGCGGAGATCTGAGGCTCACAGTTCGAAGCCAGCCTGGGTATGAAAATTCCTGAGACACTATTTTTTGCTATTTAAAAAAAAATTATTGTAGGGCTGAGAAGGTGGCTCAGTGGTTAAAGCGCTTGCCTTGCATGCCTGAGGCCCTGGGTTCGATTCCTCAGCACCACATAAGAAAAAAGCCGGAAGTGGCGCTGTGGCTCAAGTGGTAGAGCGCTAGCCTTGAGCTGAAGAGCTGAGGGACAGTGCCCAGGCCCAGAGTTCAGGCCCCATGACTGGACCCAAAAAAAAAAAAAAAAACAAAACAAAAAAAAAAAAAAAAAATTATTGTAAAGATGCTGTAGAGAAGGGTTACAGTTACATGAGTAAGGCAATGGGACCATTACTTGTTGATCATTGTTACCCCTTTCCTTCTTTGTTGTTATCCCACTATCCTGAGACAATCTTATCTCCAAATAATTTTTTAAAAGCCAGAAGTGAAGCTATGACTCAAGTGGTAGAGCCCTAGCCTTCAGCACACAAGTTCAGGAACAGTGCCCAGGACCAGAGATCAAGCCCAGGACTGTCACCAGAAAAAAAAAATAAATAAAGAGGCTACTAGAATGCAACAGGAAATTATTTTAAATAGTGTGTGTGAGAATGCTTCCATTATATCCTAAAATTTCATATTTTAATGCTATTTATTAATAGATGAGATTTAAGTCTATGCCAAAATAAAGGGGCCATCTCAGCTGTTTTTAATTGCTATCTTTATTTTCATATTAGAAATAGGCAAAGACAACTCTGACAGTCTGTGAGTCCCTTATCTGCAATGATTACTTTAGCAGGATTCCCTAAGGCATATCATGTCATTTTGTTTGACCTTCAGTTAACTAACTCATGCTGATTTCTTTAGTAGTCCCCTAGGACAGGTTTCCCTTACTTATACAGACTCTAATGGAGATACTCTTGTAGGCTTTCTTTTTTTTTTTACTATTTCTTAAAAATCCCATTAACAGTGTCTCTATTGTAATACTCAACTAATTATAACATGCTCCTTGCTGAGCTCAGAGGGCAAGCATTCTAATGAAACTGCAGTCCCATATCAAGAAGTAGAAAGAAATAACTGTCATTCTTACTTCAGTAGTAAATTGTAATAAATTAGAGTCTGCAGAATTTTAAATTCACCTGGCAAAAGTAAAGTGAAAGGCTAAGTCTACTACTGATTTGGGCATGAACTAAGGATACACAAATATCCTATGTAATATTAAGTAGATTCTTTGGTTTATTCAACACATTTTATTGAAGTGTGATTGACATTTTAGAATGTGTGCATATGTATACATCTCAATTAGCTGAGGAATAATGATATGTATATGAAATCATCCACCATTATCATGAAGGCCATAAACATATAATCATAAACATCATCTCCAAACATTTCCTTCCATCCTCATTATTCTTATTACTATCTTTACTAGTTTGGCATGGTAAGAACATAAAATATCAACCCTCTTGGCAAAATTTAAATATACAATATGGCATTGTTAGCTACAGGAACTATGTTGCATAGTAATTCCCAAAACTTATTTATATTCCATAACTGAAATTTTGCCATTCTATCTCTAAACTTCCTTATTTCTCTGTCGCCTATGTTCTGGCAACCACTATTATTCCCCAAGATTCTATTTGGCTTGACTGTTTTAGATTCTATATAACAATGAGTTCATATAGTATTTGTCTTTCTGTGTCTGGCTTATTTCACTTAGCATAATGTCCTTTTGTCCACCCATATTATCACAAATGGCAGGATATCCTTTTTTGTTGTACTGGGATTGAAGTCAGAGCCTTGTGCTTGGTAGGCAGACACTCTACCTTTTAAGCCATGCCACCAGCTCCTTTTGGCCCTAATTTTTTTCAGGATAGGGTCTTGCTTTGTGCTAGGGGTGGCTGTAATCCTCCTACTATGCCTCCTTGTATTGCTAGGGATGATAGATATGTGCCACTGTACCCAATGATTGTGTGTCTCCTGTATTTGCAATACCAGGCAGGTGCCACCATGCTCAGGCACTGATTGGGATGAAGTCTCATGAGTTTTTATGCCCGAGTTAGCCTTGAACCACAATTCCCTGATCTCTACCTCTCAAGCTAGGAATACAGGCTTCAGCCACTGGGCTTTCCTGTAAGCCTGAACAATGGGCAGTGTATATTCATGTAGCATTCTTTTTCTCCATTTTTCTGTTGATGGACATGTAAGTTGTTTCCATATTTTAGCTACTGTGAATAATGAATTGTGACTGTGAACACTTCATTACTTTTACATCTGTATCATGAAGTAGGTTTAGTGGATCAGATACTAATTCTAATTTTAATTTTGTATACTGCTTTCCACAGTGACAGTATCAATTTTACTCATTTGGCATTCTACTGCTTTTGAGTCACAAGTGAAGCCCAGTTTTTTGCTCAATATTTTGGAGATAGAATCTCACTCACTTTTCTTAACAGGCTGATTTCAAACTGAGAAGCTACAGATCTCAGTATCCTGAATAGCTAGGATTACAGATGTAAATTACTTAACACTGGACCTTTGCCATTTTTAATTGGAGGTGTGCATTATTGACAGCTATTCAGTTGTGTGCATTACTTGTGTAGTTTGGATATTGAGTCTTTATCTGATGCACAGTTTGAAAATATATGGTCTCATTCTTTAGTTGTCTTTTCATTTTGTTAATAGTTTTCTTTGGTGTACAGAATATTATTTTGATATAATACTGTTTGATTATTCTTGTCTTTGGTGTCTGTATTTTTGGGATCATATCAAAAAAGTCATTGCTAATTTGAATTCCAAGGAGTTTGCTTCATGTATTTTCCTCTGGAGGTTTTATGGTTTAAAATTTTATGTGTTAAGTCTTCAATTTACCATATGTTGATTTTTGTAGATAGTATGAATTGTGTCTGATTTCATATGTGGATTTCAGTTTTGACAAGACCATTTATTGAAGAGACTGTTCTTTCCCATATTGCATCCTTGCTGAAAATTAATTAGATAAGCATGGATTCATTTCTGGGATCTAACTGGTTTTATTGTTTCATGTGTCAATTTTTATGTGAGTACCACTGTTATATTATTGCTTTGTAATATAATTTGAAGTGTGATACTGCCAGCTTCTTTCTTGCTCACAGTTGCTTTGGCTATGTGAGATCTATTGTAGTTCCATGTGAACTTTACGATGCTATTTCTGTCTACTGTGAGAAGCCCTTAGAAACCAGGCCAAGTATCTGTTGAGCCAAACTGACACTAAGAATAGAGATTCCCTTCTGGACGGCTGTCTTAGCCACTAATTTCAAGTTCCATTCTATTCCTTCAGGCCCATGTATCTTTGGATTTTTAAAAATACTTCAGTATAATAATTATACTATTGGTCTACTATCTATTAAAGGGATTCACTAGCTGCAAGTCATTTGATGAATAAACATTCTTTGGTTCTACTGTAACAACCTGGTTTCAGTACAGTAATAAAGCTGCTTTGATTCAGTTGTCATAGTCATAAAATGTTGAATCATGCTAAACTCTTAATCCAAGTAAAAATGAAGACACTGAAATGATAAAGTGGTTAGAGCTGTAGTCTTTAGAGTCAGAAACATATGGGACATGGGTATAGCTTCTAAGTTTGCTACTTATTACTTTATTGGCCTTGAAAATATTAGAATAAACATCAACTTCAAAATCTGTAACTTGGAAATGATTTCAAACTTACAAGGTTTTTCTAATAGTAAAATATTACCATACAAACTTGTGTAACAAAGAAACAATAAATGCTACCTTTGATTTCTATTATGATTTTAATAGTCTTAGCTAAATTGTGGGAATGACAATTAAAGGATCACATAGGGCTGAGCACTGTGGCTTATGCCTGTAATACAAGCTACTCAGGAGGCTGAGATCTGAGGATCACAGTTCAAAGCCAGCCTAAGCAGGAAAGTCTGTGAGACTCTTATTTGCAATAAACCACCAGAAAACCATAAGTGGCACTGTGGCTCAAGGCGTGGAGTGCTTGCCTTGAGCTGAAATGCCCAGAGTTTAAGCCCCACAACCAACAACAACAACAATAAAAAAGGATCACAGGATAATTTTGTTCTTTTTAAATGAATTTCACTTGTTTTATGGAAATGAACAAAATTTATTGCTGGTACTGTAAGTTAGAACTCAGAATTTCACATTTGTTAAGTGCTGAGTTATGCCCACACCCATATTTTTTCTGGTTAATCTTAGGATAGGATCTCACTCCCTCTCAGGTATATACTTAAGCCCTGAGCTAGCTACTTTTCGGTTTCCTATCATTGCTGGACTCACAGCTATGTACCACTGCATCCAACATCATTTGTGGAAAGACAGTCTTGTAGATTTTTCTGCCCAGGCTGAACTGGCACTGTAATCACCCAGTCTCAGCCCTCATGCAGCTTAAGGTCACAGGTACATGCCTCTGAACCAACTCAAGTGTTTCAAAGGGTTTCTGAGACCTTGAACTATGGTCTTCCCATTCTTCATCTCCTAAGTAGCTAGAACTATGAGCATAAGCCATTGGTGTCTGGGTAAAGCAAAAATTTTTAAAGTCACTAATCAGTAACTTCACTTTATATATTTTTCATTAAGCTATTTTAAACAATTCTAGAATAGAAAAATACTTTGCATATCCTGTAGAAATTAAAAGTAAATATTGTTAAAGGAACTTATATTGTCAGTCTCACTATGAAGTTGCATTGGTTCTTACCATTTTATATTTGGTTCCTTAGCGGTGACTATACCAGTTTGTTACAAGAGTTCTTGACCAGGGGCCTAACTTCAGGGGTCCTGACAGACCAGTTTTGAATGATCAACCCAGAAAACAAAGGGAAAAGTAATAGTACATTAGGAAGGACCATGGTGACCAAGTGTCCTCAGCTTTCTCTTTGAGGAATGGATAAGAGCTTTGGGATTATATGGGGATGAAGAAAAGTTGGCAGTGGGCCAAAAAACATGTATAGTCAAACAATATTGGTCAAAGTGGTCAGGTTAATATTATCTCTAGGTGCCCTAATTGTTCTTATTAGCAACTTAAAATTGCAGCTGAAAGGGGGGGGGGATAGTCTTAACTCTTGTTATAGATGTATATTTATTGATTTGTTCTTGGACTCCAGGAGAGAATGAGCCCGAGAAAAAGACAAATCAGAGAGAAAAGATGAAGTAAGTTCAGTCTCTGGAGACATTGAGGCATACCTCCAGTGGTTTGCAACAGGATATAGTAAAAGGGACCAATTGATAATGCATTGATTATGTCACTGCAAATCCTTAAATATCTTGGAGCCTTCAGCCTTGAAGGCAGAGTATTATTAGTTTTTGATGAATGCTTCTAAAGTGATTAACATACCTGTGTATAGAACTAAGCAGAGGTCCAATCCAAAGTTTAGTCAAGGAGACAGAAAATGAAGGCAGAGATGTCATGATTTTATCCTGCTTCCAGTTATCTATCCATCAGTTATCTACAGACTCAAATGAAGAGTGATTTTAGCAAAAGCTACTTCTAAGTCTATTACAAATTAACTTTTGCAAACTAATAAACAACATCCATTTTTAGAAGTTTAAAATAGTCATACTGGATTCATTTTGTAGTCTAAAATCAGCTATTGGTCACAATAAAGCTTTGTGGGATTACTAGCCTCCTGACTTTGTTGAAGGCAGTGACTTCATGATCAATAGGAAGTAGACAGGGCTTGACCATGTAGTTGTTGAACAAAGGCTGCAGCAAGAAAGCTAGTAAAAGTAATTCAAAGTCCCTTGAAACCTAGGCTCAAAGTTGGTATGATATCATTTTTGCAACTTTCTGGTGACTAAAGCAATTCACAAGATCAGCTGAGGGTCATGGGGTAGGATTGAAATGAGTTAAAAATTCACAGCTCAAGGGGAGAGAATATAGGAGGATGTATATGACAGCTAATTTGTAACCAATATACTACCTTCATTTTTCTCCAAGGTTGGGAAAACAATCTCTTACTTCCTGAATTTACACACTACAGGAACAGAAATAGTTATTTAATGGTTTGCTATTAGAAATGATTTGCTACTTTTTGTGTGTTTTTTCTTTCTGAAAAACATGGAAAGGGAAAATATTCTTAAGGAAAAAATAGTTAAAATGTAATTGTAATCCCTCTGTACGGTATTTTCACAATAAAAAATAAAATAAAATAAAATATAAAAGAATTTCAAGCTTACATACAGACAAGCCAAAAACTGAACACCACAGAGACAGAGAAATAGCACATACATGCACATAGCTAGCCAGCAAAATCAACACAAGACAGAAAAGCATCATCTGGGTTGTCCAGTTATTCCTCAATTCTTCTAACTTTTATTTCAGGTTATATTTCTAGTTTCTTTTTGCAATATTTCCAAGTACTTAATAAATGCAAATTCTCACCTAGATATACTAATTCACAAAACTGAAGCAGGAAACAGAGCAATCTGTTTGAATAAATTCTCCACTTTAAAGCAGGAGAATTGCTGCCTTAAAGGATCGTGTTGTTGTGCTGGTAGCTTTAGTATGGCCTTGTTTGTGATCATTTGGGTAAATACCCAAAAGTGGGATTGCTGGGTCATAAAGGAGCTCTATGTGGAGTCTTTTGAGGAATCTCCATACTGTTTTCCAAAGTGGTTGAACAATTTTACACTCCCACCAACAATGCAGTAGGGTTCCCTTCTGTCCACATCCCCTCTAGCATCTGTTGTTATTAGATTTCTTGATTATAGCCATTGTAACTGGGGTGAATGAAGTGGAATCTTAATGTTGTTTTGACTTGCATTTCTTTTATGGCTAGAGAGGTTGAGCATTTCTTCATATGTCAATTGGCCATTCTTATTTCCTCTTCAAAGAAGTTTCTATTTAGGTCTTTAGCCCAGCACAACCATGTTTATTGCAGCATTATTTACTATAGCTAAGATATGGAACCAACCCAGATTCCCCTCAGTAGATGAATGTATCAAGAAAATGTGAGATTTTATATATATCGGAATTCTATGCCTCCATCAGAAAGAATGACATCGCCCCATTTGTTAGGAAATGTAAAGACTTGGGAAATATTATATTAAGTGAAGTAAGCCAGGCCCAAAGAAACATAGGTTCTATGGTTTCCCTTATTGCAATATCTAGTATATGTCTGGGACAAGCAGAAAAGGTCAAAAGCTATGTACATATGATCAGAGAAGATGATGTTAAGTGAAATGAACCCCAAGATAGGGACACAAGTGTTTTTTTTCTTTCTTGCTATTGTTCATAACATATTTATAAAGTACCATGTGATTTTTTTTGTTTCTTTGTATGTTGCTCCCCCACCGTATAACCCTTGTTTTCACTGTATTTGATGTCGGTGCCCTGCATCTTGTATATACACTTCTCTAGCTTGGGGAGGGGAAGGGAAAAAACAAAATGCTTAAATAGGGATACAGGTTGACCCATTGTAACAATGAGACACTATGCTGAAAAACAAACTTTAAGATTTAGCCGGGGGGGGGGGGGGTAATTGTGGAGGTGGGAATGAAGGGATGGTAGGGGACAAACAAAGGAGGAGGTAACAATGCTTAATAGGAAGTGTACTCATTACCTTGCTCATGTAAGTGTAACCTCTCTGTACAATGTTTTTACAATAAAAAAGTATTTTAAAAAAGGATCATGTTTTTTCCTGCTGGGAAACAAAGAGATGGGTCCTGTATGGCATGATATCCACAAGTACTGGATAATACTCTACCTCCTCTCTGGAATAGAAAAATGCTCTTGAGTTTTAATTTGGTCCCAGAATAAAAGATTGATGACTACAGTGAAAGATATTAAAAGGATTTAAACAGAAAACTATAGATGGTTAATAGGTTTTAGAAACTGAAAATGAATGAAGTGTTTCTAAGAGTAAAAACAGGTAATATTTCAATATTATATTCATTCAAATTAGCCACCAAAATACAAAATTTATTTTGCCATGGGCCTATACTCTAACATGCCAGATCCTTAAAGAAGTTGACCTTGGTGGAATTGTTTTTTATTTTTCTCCCTAATCCTCTTAAGTACCCATCCTTTTTTGTCTTAAAAGTAGTTGTACAAAGGAGTTGTCATTTAACAAAGCAGTTTATGAATACAATGCTTCTTTTTTTCCTTTTTTTGTCTTTTTTTATTGTCAAGGTGATGTACAGAGGGGATTCAGTAAGGTAACGAGTACATTTCTTGTCAAACCTTTTTACCCTTTCCCTCAATTTTATGACTACAAAGCTTCTTAATCAATATCATCCCTTTCAACATTCTCACCAACTCCCCCAACCCACTCTTCCCTCATTCTTCTTAATATTGTAGGTTGTACTTTGAATTTTGACTGCATTTTCTCCCCTCTGTTCTTCTTCATTCATCTACCAGTCTCCTCTTGACTCTACCCCATCCCTTTCTTTTTTCAAAATTTTAATATGTTTTCTTATTGTCAAGATACTGTACAGAGGGGTTACAGTTACATGAGCAAGGTAATGAGTACATTTCCTATCAAGCATTGTTGCCTCCTCATTTGTTTTTCTCCTGCCATCCCTTCCCTCCCACCTCCACAACTACACTCCACCCCCACCGCACACCCCCCACCTAAATTATAAAATATCTTTTTCAACGTAGTGTCTTGTATATGTCATTGTTACAAGGGGTCAACCCATATCCCTAGCTAAGCATTTTTTCCCCTTCCCCTCCCCAACCTAGAGAAGTGTATATAAAAGACGCAGGGCAGTGACATCAAATACAGTGAAAAACAGGGTTTATACCATGGGGGAGGAACATACAAAGAAACAAAAAAAAATCTCATGGTACATTATAAATATGTTAGGAACAATAGCAAGAAAGAAAAAAAAACCACTTGTGTCCCTTTCAAAATCAGTAAGTGATAAGTACACAAATGGTTAAGATGCCAACTGAACAATGAACTTGCTTTAGATTAACATGATCTAAAATCTCTGGTGCCCTTTGTAACACCGACCCCCCTTAGGCTTGAGTTCTTTGCATCAACTAACAGAAAATACATGAATTTTAAATTGCATACAGAAAATATGTGAATTAGCTACAGGAGGTCAAGATCATTGAGGTAGTCATGACAGAGAAAAGACACTGAATGAAGACTCTTCAGCGTGTAGTTTCATTGTCCATTCTTGTATTAAGTATCTCCTTTCCTTACTCATAAGAGCTCTTTGTACGCTATACTATAAGATAGAACTTTGAGGTGATCACCTGTTTATCATCTCAAGATTGCTGATCCTTTAATAAATATGATTCCTTCCATCCTATCTTCAGTATACTGGTCTTTCAGGAGCAGGCAGCTACACCTTTAATTATGGTAGCAGTACTGTTCGGCCATTATGAGAGTTGGCATCATACTTAGCATTAAATTATATTTTAAGTAGTTATTAAAAGGGCACTATGATACTATGCTCAGAAACATAACAATTAAGAACTCAAACACCAGTTTAATTTATATTCACATTGTGTATGATCATAGCACTTTTGTAAAAAGCTTGTCTCAGTAAATGAAAATGGTGTCCTCATACATTAATTATTTGGTTTTAGGGCACACAATTTGTGGTACCATTATTACTTCAGGTAAAAGTGAAAATGAAATGCTTAAATCTACCAGTCAAATACATAATATGAGATAATCTATCCAAAGTGGTTTTGATTCCTATTTACATGAAAAAAAGGTAACTCATTAACACCTGAAAGTTTTAAAAACTAGGTCAGAATAAGGGTTACAAAATCTCAAAAGATTCATATGACATCTCTAAGGTGCTGATTAAATCTGAGTAATACTTTTTCCTAAGAATTAATGTTCTAATATAAGAAACACTAAGTGATGTGCAATTTCCAGACCTTTTATACATTAGCCCTGAAGTATGTCACCTTTTTATTTACTCTTTTTTAAAACTTTTTCTAGACATTAAAATGTGAAATTGGACTCTTTAAGAAAAGAGTAAGCACTTAAGGTAGAACTTGAAGAGCAGAGCAAGTGCTTAGAAATATTGTTATAGAGACATTTTCACGAAGGCAAATTTATCTTCCAAGTCATGATTATAGGGAACTATCATATAAATAAATTAGCTAACTTTTAAAAATTAATCACAAGTAAAATAAGCAGACAGAAGAGGCATGGCAAGGATATATGCTAATTTCTATACCGTGAGTTTTTTTCTCCTATGAGGGGAAATTGGAATGCATTGTAAAAGCCAATGACACAGCAGAAAGTTGGTTGACTGTAAATCCCAACCAATGTCCTAAATATGTCATTTTCCATGAAAGGTATTCTCTCTGATGTTGCATTTTCCATTAACAAATGGGCAACAGAACATGAATGTATGTACTTTCCAGACTCATTTGCATGACACCATTTATAACTCGAGTGCTCTGTGGCATTGTGGCTCCTTCATCTCAAATGAGGAGGAATATGCAGCAGTAATAATTTCTGGTCACACCTTAGTAATTACATGACCCTTAAAGGGTTCCTTTTCAAATTTCAAAACTCACCTTCCCTTGCTTGAGTGTGGCTCCATCTCATTCCTGGCTTTGAACTAGTTATTAACCTTCCCTTTTTTCTGGTGGGTGATGGTAGAATGAGTCAGAGAAGTCAAAGTGAGGAAGTTGGAACTCATAGTTTTGTAGCCTACTAAAGGAAAAAAAGAGCTTATCTTTTGGAAAATTAATAGCTACTGAAAAGAGCCTCTGGTCATTAACTTAATTTTTATTCTAAATGAAAACTCTACCTATTGAATTAAAGGGGGCTTATTAAGTACAGGAAAAGATCTAATATTGGATTTAAGATGTGAACATGTATTTGCTTAAGGTTCAATTAAAACAGTGCCTCACCTTTTAGTAGCATTTTTTTTTACCTAGGCCAAAACATCCCTGATTTTTGCTTTAAACAATTTAAAATTTCATTTAAAGGAAACTAGGAATTTAGAGAAGATTGTCATATAGAGTTTATGTTTGGATATTACATGCAATATCATTACAGCTTTCAAGCTGTAAATTATCTTTTGATTTTTTGTCTTTTACATGTATAATGAACATTCTAATATTAAAATGTGTTGTCCTGGGATGAGTGACATATTTAAAAAATTAAATGTTCTTACAATGTAGTGCCATTCAGATTATTAGAATGACCTTTAGAATCTAAATGATCGTAATTTGTAAATTAATAAATCAAAATGTCATTATTAAACACTGAGCTCTTTTAGAAAGGGAAGAATAGACAATGACACAATTTTGTTGCCGATGTCACTGTCAGTAAAATACCCTCTTCTCCACCTTGGTGAAAATCCATTATATTGTGCATCTCCATAGGCTATGAATGCATTAAACAACTTCAATCAAAATGCTGAACACATGAACTAAAATATCCCTAGCATAACACAGTAGCATCTCATAGTGATTATTTATTAAGCAATTCCTATTGGTTACATATGTTGAAGATTCAAAGATGAGCAAAACAAATTAGTTGGCCTGTTTAATTATAACAACTAAAATCTAATAATTGGAGTAGGGTATTAACCAAGTAATTATACAAAGAAAGGTAGAGTCATAATTATGAAAAATTCAAGGTAAATTTTGTGGTTTGTAACTGGACTATCGAATATGGTGTATTGAATTGAGTTATAGATGAGATTATTTTAAATTCAAAATTACTAAAATGGGATAAAGTTTAAAAGTCAGTTTTTCATTTATACTAGCCACATTTTAAATCCTCATACCATTTTGGTTAGCACAATGTAAAATATCCTTGCAGAAGTTCTGTTGGATTGTTTTGCTTTAGAAGAATAATATAAAATGTTGTTAGAGAATGTTTCTTCTAAGAAGAGACAGGTTAGAACTGAAAGCTGAAACAAGCCTGGTGGCTCATGCTTGTAATCCTAGCTACTTAAGGAGAGATGATCAAGATATTCAATGTTCAAGACCAGTCAAGGCAAAGAGTTCCCCAAACCCCATATCAACCAATAAGATGTGGTACATGGTGGTACTTAACTTCCATTCCCACTATAGGGGAATTATATATAGAAGGATAGCTTTCCAGGCTGGCTGAAGTTTAAAATGTAAGATCCTATTTGAAAGATGAGAGAAGTAAAAAGGACTTAGGACATGGCTCAAGTGATAGAGTGAATGACTAGTAAGTGCAAGGCCCCTGAGTTTGAACCACAAAACTTTAAAAACTAAACAAAACATAGCAAAAGACCCTGAATTTGGGGTAGAAATTGTGGTAAATGTCTGTAATTCCAGCTACATGGAGGCAGAGGTAGGAGAATTAAAGTGCAATGTTGGTCCCATGGCAAAAGCATGAGCCCCTGTTTGAAAATAACTAACGCAAAAAAGACAAGGTATGTTAATCAAGTGCTAGACTACTTGCAAGCTCATGCCCTGATTTCAAACACCAGTATCACAAACATATGTACAAACATGTATACACATATATGCATAAATAACTGAAAATAGATGTTGGTGTTGGACATATATCTATAATCACAGCACATAAGAGACTGAGGCAGTTCATGATTAGTCTGGTTATACAGTATGATTTTTTTCCCAGTTGTGGGGCTTGAAACCAGAGCCTGGACCCTGTCCTCAAGTTAATACTCTACCACTCACTCAAGTCTAACACTCTATCACTTTGATACACAGCTCCACTTCTACAGTATGATCTTGTCTCATCAAATCAGTACAGTATAATGCAATAAAATAATGTATAATACAAGATAATAGAACACAATACAATACATCGGTCTGTGTGTGTGTGTGTGTGTGTGTGTGTGTGTACACACCATGCTTATATTTTTATTATAGCACTATAGTATTTTTAATACTATACTGTAGTATTATTTGAAGACTGGTATTGTGATACCAATATCATTGCATTTTGCTCAAGATTTCTGTGGTTAAACTGCTTTGTTGAATGCAACTCCTTTGTAAAACTACTTAAAAATAATAAAAATATATAAAATAAATAAGAATAAAATTTAAAAACAGAAATTTACTTTGTCAATCATCAAACAACA